>NC_137893.1:91029973-91629973 GCF_963455335.1 Martes martes | reverse complement strand
GCGGGCATTTGGCAAGCGTGGCCACCTGGGTCCAAGGCAGGGATTAGCTGTGTTCCACTACTTTCTTTCATTTCTTGGAAGTGCTGCTCAGATCGTTTTAAGCAGGGCCTTGAGTTGGATTGCAGAGCACCACAGACCCCCTCCATGTGCTGTGAATCCAGAATGAGGAGAGGACTAGCCCAAGGCTCCTTGCCCATAGTGAGCACTGCTCACTGGGACATCTGGGACATCCCCACTCCCTCCCTCCTGGCCTGCTACAGTCTGTGGCCTTTTCCTTACATGTGTGTGTGTACATATGTATATACATAACACTAAATAATATATACAGTGTGACGTAATACATTACAATACAGCCTGTGTAGTACCACAGAGGTCAGGATCCTGAGCTGACTTTCTGGCAATGACCAGTTCTCTTAGCCCAACACCCTGAAAATCAGCTCAGAGCAAGGTCACCTAGAGATCTCTTCCCTTAACCCTAATTTCAGAGGAAGAGCCAAGTGCGCTTCCTGTCAGTGTTCCAAATGTTCTTTATGGGAGAGTTCTTTTACCTGGTTCCCAAAACCAGAAGCTACCAGAAGCTTCCAGAAGCTTCCATAACTGTATGTATAGTCCGTCACTGATAGGCTTCCCAGTCATTGATAGGCTTCCCAAACTGTTAGTTGGCCACAGGTCCTGACTTGCTTCTCTGAGGTGGGCTCACACTTCGAGATGTGAAGGGTCTCTAAGGACCATGGGACAATCTGCCTCCTGTTCTTGACCACCCCCCCATCTCCTCACCTCTCTTGTTTGCCCAGAGTGTTGTAAGAATGAAAAGCTCACCCCCGCCATCTTAGCTTCCCCCAGGTCTCTCACTCTGGTGAGCCACCGACACTCAACTGTCCTGGTATTTTCTGTACCTGGACATTCAGAGATAAAACTCTGATAAAACTATTCAGCTGTCTCTGGACATTCACACCATGCATTCAGACCACAAAATCTGCATCTGTAGATCAGCCAGGCTATCACCACCAGCGCTGAGTCCCCTCTTCGTCCTCCTATGGCTCCTTCATCTCCTGCTGTGTCCCGTTCCCTTAGGAGCTCTCGTGTTTATTCATCCATCAGCAAGTGCTTATTCAATGGGAACTAGGAGCCAGGCGCTGGTAATTCTAGGCCCTGGGAAAAAGGCAGAAGTCCCTACCCACATGAATCTTCCATTCGCACACAGGAGAAAGAGAGCAGACTTCATAATATGCTGGGGGGAGGGGGGGGTAAGATGGAGGTCAAACTGGAGAAGTGGGTTGAGAGGGAGCCAGGGAAGGGGACTGGGGAGTACTTCAGATGGCAAGGGGTTGCTCAGAAGAGCCTCTCTGAGAGGAACACATGGGATGGAGATTGAACTGCCACAAGAGAGAATGCGCGAGGACATCTCATGTATATATATCTCCACGGTTCTCATGGCCATGGCAGGTAGTAATAAAAATTAAAGTCCCTCCCATTTTTGCAGCAGTCATTTATCGTGTGCTTTGCACTTGGCATTTCACTAACTTTTCACAGTTGATGAGGTATTATTCACACTTTGCAGATGTCGAAATCCACTGCCAGAGAGGGGCGGAGACTTCCCAAAGCCATTCAGAAGAAAACCCAGCGGCAGGGCTGGATTAGAACCCAGCTCTCCTAATTCCCAGCCCAGTGCTTCCTAGGGGGATTGATCGTGTTGGCTAATCCCAATATCAAGCAGATTTTGCTTAAGGTTGGAAATAGATGCCTCAGAACATTAAAAAGTCTACTCTGATGTTTATCACTGTTTGTGATCTAGCCACATGGTTACAATGGGCAAACACGTGACCCAGTTACCATAAGTATCTCATTCTTAAATAACTGGGAGCTGTGTATATTCAGTTAAAACCCCAACAAAAAAGGAGATAAAAAAATTGTGCACATTTTGTCTGCAATATTTACTATGACTGCTATGTACATATATGTGCACTTTAACAGATTTCCTCTGGACTTTTGACACATGGGTCCCAACATTTCCTATATATAATGGATTACGAGGTGGAAAATCGCTAGTCCTATGTAACTTTGGACAAAGTGTTTCCTCTCTTTGGCCTCAGTTTCCTTTTGTGTAAAATGAGCATTTTGAATTAGATGGTCTCCAAGGTTTTTTTTCCCTTTCTGGCATCCTATCCAAACACATATTTTTTAAATAATAAATCTAGATTTGATTAAGGCGCCTAAGAAGCCTTTTGATGCTGTGCCACATCATACCTGGCCAGAGACTTTCGGTAATACTGTATCACCCTGATTCATTTTCCCAAAAAAGATGTTCTTCCCAAGCTAACATCTTCCTGAGCTTTTCTGAGGTGAGGTTCAGGGTATGTTTATTTCTCTCTCAATCTGTCAGTTGCTGACTAAAAAATTGAGGCAGAGGGAAGCCGTTGGGGACAAGTATGGGAATCAAAGGGAAGGACAGGAAAAGGGCAGGAAACAAAAAGAGGGGAAGAAAGAAGAGAAGGTGAAGAAAGGAAAGAAAAGAAGTGGTGGGTGGTGGGTGATGGAGCAGTGGGGGCAGGGACAGGAAATGTCCCAGAAAAGTATTTCCAGAGCTTTGTGATCTGTTTCTTGTACAAGGCATACGGGCTTCATTAATAAGAGTGTGTGTGTGCGTGTGTGTGTGTGTGTGTGTGTGTGTGTGTGTGTCCTGAAACATATATTAATCATGCCGGTGACGAGCAGATGAAATCAATGATTTCTAAAACTTCCTCTGAAATCAACTAGAGAGACCACGTACGTGATGTTTCCTCAAACTGGTACCAACACATTCTTCCTCCATGGGCTGAGGTCCAGACTTTTCCCCTTATGCTACCCCTTGCTCTGGGAAAAGCCCTCAAGTTCTCTTTCCTTTCCCGCCCCCATCTCTGGTGTCTCCTCCTCTCCAGGAAGGGGAAGACAAACCATCTCCCTGGCCAGCTTTAGCAAGGGAAAGTTTTTACTTCTCAATGTTCACACTTTTTCTGTATGCTTTGAGCCTCTGATTCTACTTTCTTCTTTCTGGTTCTTTTTTTCATTGAGATTCTTCCATTCATTTCCCCCTTCACCTCTACCTAGAACATCCCGTATCTTACAGAAATAATATTTAAACTAAGTGTGTGTGTGTTCCTGGGGGCAGGAGGGTCAATAATTTGAGAGAATCATTCTCCGGATTGTCAACAACCATAAACACTCTTTAACTGAGCACCTTCAGGCGACTAAGTCTGCTCCTCATGTCCCTTTCACAGTTGGGTACCTGAAGAAATAGGGTCTATTTCTTGCGCGTCCAAGTCTTGCTTGGGGCAATTACCAGAGTGGAAACCTCTAGGATGCCAAACAAGAGGACAGTTCAATCATCCATTGTTCTAAAAGGAACTTCGTGACAGCAAAGCAATGAAGACTTTAGTGAGATAACTAAAGGGGCAGAACCTTATTTCTTTCAGGAAACCAATTGTTGACAGAGCTCTGTGACTTTATCTGTGTGACTATCTACCTATCTGTGAATTAGAAACGAATGGTTCCCATAGGAACATATCAACAAATGTATCTGAACTGAAATTTTAAGTCAGTTTTTCTAACAAAAGCAAGGTTGATCTGACTGATTTATTGGAAATCCTCCCCCTTCCCAAAGGGGTTTTGTATAACCGAAAATAGGTATTTTAAGCACATACACAATATGGCAAAATTCATAACATTTTCAACTATTAAGCCTATGATTAAAACGTTTTATCAGTTGTGATTGATTTTATTTTTGCTTCAACTTAATTATTTATTGCCTTATTCTCATAAGAAGAATATTCTTTAGTCAGGCAGAGCCATATAACCTGCTTTGGCCCATAAAATGTAGGAGAAGTGATGTAGGCCTTAGCAGCCCAGAAGCTTTAAATTATCACATGGCTCTCCCAGAGCTCTTTTTTTCTTTAACAAGAATATGACGTCCCAAACAGCAGGTGTTGCTTCAGCCCGGATCCTGGAAAGAAGAAGACGTATGAAACAGAGCCATAAATGACCTGCATCCAAGTATCAGGTAAGCAAGAGTTAAGACTGTTACTATAAGCCACAAGGATTTGGGATATGTTTGCTATAGCAGCATAACTTAATAAGAACTGATCAATTATTGATATCCACTCAAAAACCTCTGAAAGTGTAAATAACTTTTCAAAATTTATTTAGGGAACATGAGAGCAAAAAGGTTGCAGACCTTTCATTTTAGATTTATGACCATTTCCCATTAAAGAAGTCACCTTTCACACATTCTTCAGTTTGGTCAGTCACATACTAGATGCGATCACTGGGGACAGAGAAAAGAACACATACTTCCCAATATCAAAGAAACGACAGACTAATACTCTAGATATTGTAGGTTTCTACGCTCTGTTCTATAGTCTACTATGTTGTACAGAGATAGACAAGCCATGAGCATGACCGTAGATATGAGCCCGGAGAACAGAAGTGTTGCAGAGAAGGGTTTGATTAAATTTTTCTAGGGTAAAGGATACTGGGGAAGAATTACTGGAGACATGAATTACGGAAGGACATTTCAGTCAGATACAAATGCGTATGTAAATTCCTCGAGATGTAAAAGGACGTGATATGTTTACAGAAATAGAAACATCTGGTGTTTCTGGAGTTCGCTTTCTAGAAGCAGTGAAGAGAGATACAGCCTGTGGCTGACAGACCCTGGATTCTCTCCCTCTGGTGTTCATACCCTCATATAATCCTCTCTTCTTGTGAATAGAAATGTCCTATGACTGACTTCTAACCAATAAAACATGGCAAAAGGCATGGTAGTATTCTATCCCATTATATAAGACTCCCAGAAGACTTGCAGGGAGTCTCTCCTTCCCTTGCTGGCTGTGAGAGAGCAAGTCGCCATGAAGTAAGTGGACAAGAAACTTGAGGAGGCATCTAGTAGCTGAGGGAGACCTCTGGCCTGTAACCACAAGGAAATAAGTTCTGCTAAGAATCAGCGTGAACTCAGAAGTGAATTTCTTCCTCAGTAGAGGCTCCGATGAGACCCCAGCCACAGCTGATAGCTTGATGGCAACTTGGTTTAGACTGATGCCGAACACCATGCTAAGGCAGGCCCATGCCCCCAACATAGAAACCATGAGATAGTAAATGTGTTGTTTCAAGTTGCTGAGTTCACAATAGTTCGTCGTTACACAGCGGTAGTAAAAACTAAAATGCATGTGCGCGCGCGCACACACACACACACACACACAAAAACTAAAACACAGCTAGAGATGCAGAAGGTGTTGTTCTAAGGAATTCAGATTTTATTGTGTGGCCACTGAGGAGCCAGGCTGATGGCTCAAAGGAGGGGAATGACATGGAAGGAAGTTTGGGGTTGATCATTCAGATCACAGCGTAGGAGAAAGACTTCAAGGGACAAGGTCACAAGCCTCTTGACTCCCAGAAAGCCAGGCGCACAAATGATCTTGTCACCTCAGACCAAGAATTACCAAGAAACATGATTTATTGTACATCTACAGGGTTCTGCGTCAATGACAAAGAATAGAGGGAGAGTCACAAAGTACGGTCCCCATGTTTAAGAAACTTTATGATGGGTTAGGGAACATGATGGCTACCCAGACAAAAGTTTGTTTGTTTTGTTTCATTTTGTCTTCTTAACTAACGATAATCAGTAAGTGGATGGTACTTGAGAGGAGGTCTAGATCAAAGTCTCTTCCCACGGGAGCACTCAGGGAGGTTTCATGTGAAGAGGGATTCTGAGGTCCATCTTGAGGGAACGAGCAAGGGTGGTATTTAATGGCCTGTAGATAATTTCTCAGTGAGAGAAAACTAGAGCTGGGGCTTTTGGAAAGAGCTTTAGGGGAAGAGATTAAAGTGAGAGATTGGGAAGACTTTGAACTATCCCCTTCTCATTTGTCTATAGTGCTGACTGCATCTTGGAATATGATGAAGGGCCACCCAAGAAGGACTCATGGAGGAGGTGAGACATCAGCTCATTCTGAAGGAGGGCAGGCCCTACACAAGCACCACGGAAATGAGATCACCTTCCTGTGGGAGCAGGGTGTTGCCTGAGGTGTGACCACGGAGTAGGGAGTAAAGGGACCTAGAGAAGACCTGTCTGTTAAAGAGAAGGGTTGAAATACAAATACGATATCAATATAAAGTAAATATATAAGTACTTTTATATAAATAATCTCATTTGTGTAAGTGAAATAGAAGTATAAAGAGATGTGGGGAAGAGAAGGATGAGAAAGCTGCTTGGGGCCAGATTTCTCTCTCAAAAGCTTTAAGCTCCATCAGTATCTTTTTGAGCCCCTATTTTCTTAGCCCATCCATGTTCATCTTACCCCCTATCTATTACCTCTTGATCATTTCCTTTTATCTTTGAGATAAAATCAATCCTCCCATCACCTACAAGGCATCCCCTGATCTGGCCTCAATCTCATCTGTCTGGCTTCAGCTCCTATCCCCAAGACGGCCAGCACTCTGGTCTCACTTCTTCAGAGCACCCAGCTGCTTCTTTCCTCAGGTCCTTTGCATAGCCAGGGTTGGTGGATGCAGGAAAGGGAAGGCACATTCGAGGCAGGCTCTCCTTGGATCCACCTCACCCCGGTCTGGGGTCCTTCTTTGTCATAAGTTCTCAAGGCCCTTTCTTGCCTCACACACTCATCACGGTGTCATTTCCACCCTAGGTGAGGAGGCGTGGAGTGCCTATAGGTCTAGCTGGAATATAGGAGACCTAGGGCCTGCTGTTCCCCACCACACTCCCTGGGCTCAGGGTTGTGCCTGGCCCAGAGCTCCCTCACAATAAATAGCGGCCCCGATGAGTGGCAGATCCACAGGTCCACCTTCTGGAGTTTTTCCCAGCACAGATGACAAGGACTGGAGCTTGGAAGTGGTAACTTCCCCCCCTCATGCCAAGCTCTGAACCCAGAGCACGAGACGAAGCCTCCCTGTGGCTTTCCACTCCTACCCGCCCAGGACAGAGGGCCACCAGATCCAAGCACACACCACTAACTGACAGTGAGTAAAATACTTTTACAGCTGTGCCTCAAAACAAGGAAATGGAAAAGGACGGCTTGGCGTCCCTACACTCTGTATCTCTATGGTTGCATGAAGCTTTTATTGGCAAGTCCTCACAACAAACTCACAGGTTGTTTTGTTGCTGTTATTGTTGTTTTTAACCATCATTGATAGATAAGAAACCAAGAGATTTCGATATGCCCAGGGTCACATGGCCAGTTAAGAGTGGAACTAAAGGTTCAAACTCAAAACCACAGGATCTTCAACCTAGTTATTGAACAGGCATTGTTCGAATGTGAGCTCTTTGGTTTCCTCTGGTGATGTCATTCCAATTGTATGGGGACTGAGAGAAACCCCAGTCTGGCAGAGGACTTAATACTCAGAATATAAGAGAATTTAGGACTTGCTGGGCTTGATGCCAAACCCAGGGCTGAGGACAGATGGTACATTCACAGGAAATGGATGCCCGGGAACAGTGGCCTTTTTGAGAGAGGGAATAAGGGACAGGAGAGAACTGGTAGGACCCAGGCTGGGAGACTGTGCAAGGACAAGTGTAGGGAAAAGTGGGTTTGGGGCTTTTAGAAACTCAGAAGGGTGATTTATAAATAGGGCCACTAGACTGACTTTGAATCCTGGCTCTTCCTATCTTGGCAACCCCAGAAAAGTGACTTGCTCTAGTTAATTAGTACTCGCCTTATAGATTGTTACACAGATTTAATGGGGAAATTCATGTAAAGTAAGGGTGGCAAGCGATAGTCTGTGGGCCAAATCAGGCCCCCAGCCTGCTTTTGTCTATCAAGTTTTATTGGAACATGGCCATCTGTTTACATACTGTCTGTGGCTGTTTTCACTACTACAATGGCACAGTTAAGTAACTGCCACAGAGGGTATATGGCTTCTAAAGCTGAAAACATTTGCATTATAAAAAGTGTTTGCTGATCCCTAATATAAACCATTTATTACATATCCAGGATACTAATTTAGTACTAAATGTGTACGCATGTAATAAAATGCATTTAGTGTACAGAGTGGCCCAAATTATGTGCTCAGTAAATATCAGCTTTTGTTAGGTAATCCTCTCCTGTCAGAGGAAGGCCCAGAGAGGGTAAGTGATTTGCCCAGGACTGCTGAACAAGGTAAGAGAAAAGAAATAGGACTCAGGAAAGAGACTTAGGTGCCAAACAGGGCTGTCAGAAAATCTGACCCTAAAGGAATGCACATCCAGGACACGGAAAGTTCCATTCAAGGAAAACTGCATGTCAGATCCATTGTCTTACTGGTTGGGCTGGATATAGAACCAAAATTCACTGGAATCAAGAATGAGAGGCTGAGGATCTAAGTTCCTCATGTGTGTTCTCTTATCAAGGAAATCCGGGAGGAGAGGTCTAGAGACAAGAGTTTTCCAGAAAGGATGCCGTTGACTCCTGGGTGATGGTTGTAACAAATTACCCAAAAGCGATTAAAACCAGTTAGCAAATCTTTGTCTCAGTTAAGATGAGGGGTTGTCTTATGTTTGCAGCCTGCCATTTACATTTCAGGAAAGCAGAATGAAAAACTTTCCATTTAATTTGTGTTTTGTCTGGAGTGTCAATTAGGAAACTAGGCACTGGCAGGTCAATGATTCTTTTGTAAAATAAAATAATCACTTGGGTGTGTCTGAGAGGTGGTAGTTATCGTGTATCAGAGCCCTTACATGAAGAAGCAAAGCTGAAGGCAAAAATCACCTTGTTGCTAAGATTTTTTTTTGTTGTTGTTCACTCAGTGGCATCGAACCCAGGAATGGTAAATACTGGTCCTGTGAATACTGATCATATGTGCTTCCACTCCTTGATCTTGGAACAGTTTCCCACTGAACCCAGAATTCAGAATTCTCTGCAATGCCATGCTGTACAAAATCTCCCAGGTGGCATGCAAGAGAAAATTAAAACTGCCATCTCTAGATGCATAGGGATGCTTATTAAATTTCTATTGAATGATGAATAAAGAAATGAATTAATGAATGGATGAACAAGTGATTCAATAATGGAACTTTCTAAAGGCAACAAACTACTTTGTTCCTATCACCGGTCATGTAAGAAACCAAGTAAAGATAGCGTGGGAGCAGACTGTGGATTTTTACTGGGGAAAAACAACTCCAGCACATCTTAGAGCCTTGAACTCATGATGTCCTCTCCATCTCTAAGGAACAGAGTGTGGGATGAAATGGTCCTGGAACCGACTTGTTGCAGTGATCAGAGGCATGGCTCGCTGTGGTGAACCTTCACTCCATTTGGTCATTCAATAAATCTCCATTTCATCAATCAGGACCCCAGAAAGATCTACATACCGATAGGAACACATGATGTCAAATGGGTGCTTTTATGAGAGCAGTAAAGAGACTGTCACAAGGGCTAGTGCAGTGCCCTGGGACTAGAAGAAGGGGAGCCATTACCATCCCTGAGCCTGACAGGTTCTGGCCAGCCTATATGCTGAGAGGTACCTTGGTGTTTCCATTGGCTGTATCCAAAGGGAAGCCAGGGTGGCAGGCTTGTGTGTGCCAGCGTTCGCCAAAGAAACACAACTGTGGGAAGAAACACGTATGGTAGGAATTGATTCATGTGGTTATGGAGTCGAGAAGTCCCACAGTCTGCCATCTGCAAGCTGGAAAATGAGGACAGCTGGTGGGGTAAGGCTTATGAACTGGGGGCTGTTGGTTCTGCCTAGAGTCTGGAGCCCTGAGAACCAGAGGCTCTGGTATCTGAGGGCAGAAAGAGGTGGCCATCCCAGCTTGAGAAGAGAGAATTCACTGTTCCTTGGTCTTTTTGTTCCATCTGGGCCCCCAGCAGATAGATAGGACGACGGCTGCCCACATTATTTAGTCCACCCAGTCAAATGTTAACCGCTTCTAGAACACTTTCAGAGACACTCCCAGAATTAATGTTTCACCAGCTCTCTGGGCATCTCTTGGCCCAGTCAAGTTGGAACGTGAATGTAACCAAAGTCCACACAAGTCAGCTCCAGGCTGCAGAGGGTAGGGAAGGGTATGGAGCGCGTCTGGAGGGGTAAACAGAGACACACAGCCCATGCTGAGCAGCAGTGTTGGTGAGACCTTGTTCCAGATCCTGAGGACTGAGCAGTGAGCAAGACAGACAAGGTCCTCGCTCCCACTAAGCCGACAGTCCGGGGTGCGAAGAGAAACACTGGACTTATAAACACGTTAAAATAAAATGTTTTCACATACTTTAGAAAACCCAAAGCTGGTGATATTTTACCAATATTGTTTCTATTTTTTTTCCAAATGAAAAGACAAATCATCACCAGCAGATAGTACAAATGCCAAGAGAGAGCACTCTGTCTATTTGGCTCTTTATTCTTTAAAGAGAAAGAAGGCACAGTTTTTTTCTATCTTGTCTTTTCATCACATGCTCACTTCCAAAGTCATTCTGTCTTGGATCGTTTGAGAAAACAGATTTTTGGTTTTGGAATGGGTGCCTTGTTTAATCCTGGTTTCTGCAATCTTGGTAAATCAGGGAGAAAGATATGTCCAGCGGGCAACGCAAGAATGTTTTATTTGCGTAAGAAAAAGAAAATAGATATTTTTTTTTCTGAGTTGCTGGGATAGAGTCTTAACCATACTTTGGTGTTTAACATCCGTTCCTCTCAAGAAACATTTTATTTCCAATCTGTTCTGGATTCTCTCCAGAGAGAACAATGACATTTCTCTTTACCAATAATATTTTAAAGCTTACTACCCTATATGATCTTTCTTAAAGAATGTAAAAGGAGACAGGCTTTGGCCAGGGGGAGAGCTGAAGGATTTCTTGGGGTGGGGTGGGGTCTGAGGGAGAGGTTGGCAAGTGGGAAAGGGGAGAGTTTCTTCTTTTCATTCTAGAGTGTTTTGTTTTTTTTTTTTAACCATGATATGAAGCCTTGATCCCAAAAATTGACAAGCCATGCCCAAAGTTAGGAAAGTGGAGAAGGTCTGGCTGAATCTCAGAAAAACTTGCAAACAAATTCATGATATGATGGGTTCACAATATTAAATTAAAGCTTCAGCAATCACAAATCGTACAACACATTCCAGAATAATGAAAAAAGAGAGAGAAATAAAGACCCCCCCAAACCAGCTGAGCCAGTATTTAAAGCCTTTTTAATTTAACAGAACTCATTTTTTATGGTATCCAGGATGTGTTTCTGGCTTTTCAGGCTGTCACATGATCTCTTGTCCAGATGTGCGGGTGTATATTGGGACAGGACCAGCCAAAAACTGCAGGACTTTCCTTGGGCTCGTAGCTTGTTACTGTAACTCAACCGTGCTCCTCTGGGCTACAGAAGCACCACATTAATATGTGGTACAACAACAATAACACAGGAGGGGATAAAGTTAACCAAAACATTCACATGGATCTGGAAAAGAAGAGAGGCAGGAGGTGGGGTGGGAGAGGAAGGAGAGCCAACTCAGATAGGTTTATTTGTCAGCTCCACACAACACTGAAAATGAAACCTCCAAGTGTGTGGTGGTCTGAAAACTTCCCTTTTTCTCACCTACTGTGAACAGCTTTCACCAGAGGACAAGACTTCCTGGAGCTTTCTTCAGGAAATTAGCAAATGCCTCTGTTTGGAACGTCAGGTCGCAGGAACCCACACAGCAAGGCCAGAAAGTGCCTCAAGAACCACAAGAGGACAGGGCTTCTCCTTCAAAGAAATTTCTGGAAGCCCAGCCTTCACCACAGAGGGGGCAGGAATGGGGAGTGAGGAGGCAACCGCCCACCTTGTTCGTCTTTGCCCGTGACCTTTGGGGGACTCACCCGTCAAGCCTCTAAGACAGCTCCTGGCAGTCAGTTAACTTCGTTAAGCCTTGGTTTCCTCATGTATGAAGTGGGGATAGTAATAGAACCTGCCTTGGGGGGTGGCCTTTTCAGGATTCAGTGGAATCACCATGACAGCACTTAGTGAGGGTTTCAAGTCAATCCTCCATCTACAAGCACTGTGTGGGGATGGGGAGCAGGGGAATCAGGTGAAATATAATAAGGTGGCAAGGGCAAGTTCCATGGAGAAGGCAATTTCTAAATTAATTAAATAAAATAAATGTTATTTACAGTCGTATCTTAACTCACAAAGACATCTATCAACCCAGCTGGCCCTTTCTCCAGATTTCTGGCCCTAAGATTTGAGAACAAGGGGCTTCATCAGAAGGAACGTGAGCAGCCAGATAGTGAAGAGGTGTCTCCGAGAACACCCTGTCATTTGAAATCCTGCTTCCCCGTCCTCTGGGCCCACCATAGCAGCTCACGGGGCCGCAGGCTCACCTGTGACCACTCCAGGAGCTGCTCCAGTTCGCCTGGGGGTTTCCTCTCAGCCAGAAAGCAGAAAGTTAGGACAAGTAGATCCCCACGTCCCTTTTTATGCCATTACAATTCTCCACTAAAGGGGCATGAAAGGTAAGAACTGAAAATTTATTAAGGGAAGGCTTTATATTCTTTTTAGCCTAACTCACACCCTCCCGGTGCCACAGAACAGTCTCCAGAAGGGAATTCTATGCCGGGGCCTCCCCCAACCTCTACCATTTTCAGGACACTTTCCCCTCTTCCTTGGAGTGTCAATCCTTCCAAAGCCTCTGTGCTCTATTCGGTTTGACTTCAGCGTGAGTGGTGAGAGGGAAGATTTATTTCCACAACTTTCTGTGGAGACCGTTTCACAGAAGATGTATTGTTCCAAGCAAGATTTTCACCAGGGCCATGGGGGAGGCAAGAAATCTTCTCCCAGAAATAATGTCACCGTTCTTCAAAAGCATTGACTCCAAAAAATAAATGAAGAAAAAAAAAAACCCTCTAATCGTTTCAGTTAGCTAGTATTCAGATATCTATATTTTATGTATAAATATATGTGGGTGTGTGACATAATACACATACACACGCTAAATCTTATAATCTCGAGGTCAGAAGGGCACGTGTGGTCGAATTCCTTCCTTCACCGTAATGCACTCTGAATTATGCCTGCATTAAGTGTAGCCTGGGTCAGAGCCAAGGAGAAATATCGCCCATCTGCAGTCTGGCCTGTCTACGAAATTCTGCAGATGACACCTGACAAAGTCAGAATCTCAACTCACAGCCTAAATGATGATAATTAAATTAATTGCGAAAGACTTTTATTCAGCTTAAAGTGAGTTTAAAGGCCACGGAGTTAGTGAAAGGACGTTTACTGAGTTTTACAATGGTTCTCATCTCTGGCTACACTTTCGAATCACCTGGACTGTGATATTTTTAGTCCATCCCTCCAGAGAATCTATTGATGAAGTATTCCAACATTCACAATGCTGGGTTCGTGTTTGCAACAGAAAGAAATATTCTGCTTATAATGAAAACTTGTGGCTAAAAGGCTCATATATGTAATTTCCTCCTCATCATGGCTAAAATAGAAATCGCTCTCCCTTCCACTCCACAGTCATACTCTGATATTTTTAATTGGCCTTTGCAAAGGGCCTTTTGATTCTCATTGTTGCAACTGTATGGTGTAGTTGAAGGAATCGTGGTCTAGGAACCAAGAAACATGGTCTTCCCCTTCTCTGACCCAATCTAGCTATATGATTTTAAGTGAGGTTTTTGGGTATTGTTCTGTTTGGGGGTTTTGTTTTGTTTTGTTTTGTTTTTAACCTTTCTGGTCTCAGCTTGCTCTTCAGTAAAAATGGGCAGATTATCCTAGGAGATCCTGAAAAATCCCTTCCCTTAGAGGAAAAGTGTTGAGATCATGAAGGAGTCAGAGAATCCCAGCTCAAGTACTTTCTAAGGAGTTGACCTTGGATTTGTCTCCGAATTTCAGAAAAGCCATTGGTAAACATATATCAAGAAAATGAATTGAGGTGACACACAGAGAAACATGTTTAAAAAGCATTAAATATTAATTTGTTCTCCCTTTGGCTCCCTTCATCAACTTATGGCCCCTTCCTAAGTTGACAGAAAACTCAAGTAAAGCACAAAGTGGTTAAGAAACCCACCCAAAGAGACAAACCATAAGAGACTCTTAATGTCACAAAACAAACTGAGGGGGACCGGGGGGAGGGGGATAGGAGAGGGTTGTGGGGTTATGGACATTGGGGAGGATATGTGCTATTGTGAGTGCTGTGAAGTGTGTAAACCTAGCGAGTCACAGACCTGTACCCCTGGGGCTAATAATACATTATATGTTTATAAAAAAAATTTTAAAAAGGGGAGCCTGGGTGGCTCGGTGGGTTAAGCCTCTGCCTTCGGCTCAGGTCATGATCCCAGGGTCCTGGGATCGAGCCCCGCACCGGGCTCTCTGCTCAGCAGGGAGCCTGCTTCCCCTCCTCTCTCTCTGCCTGCCTCTCTGCCTACTTGTGATCTCTGTCTGTCAAATAAATAAATAAAATCTTAAAAAAAAAAAAAAAGAAACCTACCCAAATAACAAAGGAATTTCTACATGGCCCATTCTTCTGGCCAGTAAATCTATTCTTTCCTATTCGGGTAGCCCAAAGGGGGCCGAGTCACTTATGGTGTCAGCAGAATGTCAACTTCCTGGAGTTGATGATCCCTTTGGGGATCATCACTGATGATGGTGGGCATTTGGGGCTACAGGAGAGACGTATAGGAACCAACCCCTCACAGAAACCTCCACATCCCATAGTCACCCCTGGTCTCCAGTGTTAGACAAGCCCCATTTGTCTCAACTGTTTCTCTCTTCGGTTGCATCAGGGGAAGTCTTCTGAGCGGCCATCTTCATGTAAACCTAATGTTCGGGTCTTTTCATAGGAGGAAAGAGACTATTGAGAGAGGACAGGAGGCAAGCAGACATTTTCTTGCCATCCCTTCTAGTACACCAGGTATCCTAGGAAATTGCCCAGTCCTCCAGGAGATGGGCTTTCTATAACAAATGGAATCATCTTTTTAATTAGCCCAACATGTCAGACTCAGTGGTAGATACTCAGTGGTAGATACACCAGCCATAATTCCTTGCCACTGTTAGCCATTATACCTCTAGAGTATACGTTTGGTATATGGATGGTTTTGTGAGCCTGGCAATTGGAAAACATCTAAATCTAACCTGTTTCCTGAATGAATGTGTGGGGGTGTGGGGGTGGCTGGGAAAAGAGAAAGATAAGCCGGAGCTGTGTGAAATTTGACAGTTTCAGTTCACAGGGCTTCTCATTAACTAATTTCAGTTTCAGTTCATGCAGGTTTCCCTCCTTTGGAGAGAAACTTTGACTTTCAGGTTGAAAGAAGCTAAACGGAGCTGAAACCAAATTATTTGACGTACTTTCAGATTGAGTTGAGGAGAAGACAGAGGTGGGAAGCTTGCCCCAGCCTCATTCCAATTTCTCCCACAAAAACTGGCTCACCTCCAGAGTTCTGTGATTCCTGGTCATCTTTCCTCCAAGCCAGACTCACACTGAATTGTGAAGGCAAAGTCTCGTATATTTAGCTAATCTTGGAGGCCCATTCCCTAAACCCGGGAGAGCAGAGCTAGTCTGTGAGGGAGGAGGGACAAAGTCTACCCTGAAAGACACATCCACCCCAAAGTGTCACCTTATTGACCTTTCTGGAATCCCCCCTTGAGGCTGGGAAGAGTGGTCAGCAGAGAATCTGGGTCAGAACTCCACCTCCACAATTTCTCTCTGTATGAATTTGGGTGGGTTAATTACCAAACTCTTGACACAAACATTAATAAATTCAAAACAAATCCTAACACTTGCCTTACTACCTCAAAATTACATTGTTGCTCCAAGTTTGATTAGTCAGCCAGCATGTTTAGTAGGGACACATTCATCTATCTCTAGCCCAGTCCCCTAAAAGTGCTAAGCAATTTTTTTTTAAAGATTTTATTCATTTATTTAACAAACAGAGATTACAAGTAGGCAGAGAGGCAGGCAGGCAGGGGGCGGGGGGAGAAGCAGGCTCCCTGCTGAGGAGAGAGCCCGATATGGGACTCCATCCCTGGACCCTGGGATCATGACCTGAGCCGAAGGCAGCAGCTCAACTGACTGAGCCATCCAGGTGCCCAAAATGCTAAGCAATCTTTAAAGAAGTTAGTGATGATGTACCTACAAATTGTTTGGCAGAATGGGGAACTTAACAGGGATAAAGACGGGCAGAGTATGAAGTAGGCAGATCCTTGAGTTTGGAAAGCCCAAGAGGGAACAGGAGGTTTAGGAAGTGGAGCCCAAGGGTACTGAAGCCAACCACATTTATTCCACAGTTTGGTCTCAGTCAGAAGACAACCTCCTTGTACAGATGTGCTCATCTTTTCCAGAAAGCAGAACACCCCTCCTTTAAATTTAAAACCTTTAAATTTGTCAATGTGGTGTATCCCATTGATTGACCTGGAGAGGCTGAACAGTCCTTACATCCCCGGAGCAAAATTTACTTCTTTGTGATATAAGATGCTTTTGATGTCTCGTGGAATTCAGTTTGCTAATATTTTGCTGAGGACTTTTGCATCCATGTTCATCAGGGAGAGTGGCCTGAAATTTTCTTTGTGTGTGTGTGGCATCCAGGTGGACCTACTTTAGATCGTAATCACATTGGAACAAAAAGGAGAGATCAGATCCAGAATAAGAGGAGGAACTCTGATGAATACAGATAGGCCCCAATCAGTTAGAATGTGATTTACTAGATATTTCAAGAAATCAGAAGGTCTACATTACATGGTTAGAAGAAGAGCCTTAGAGAGATCCTATCGAGGATGGTTTTCTCTCTAGGAGAAAAGCAGCTAAAATTTGTCAAGGTCTGACCTGGGCTGCATATTGAGTCAAGTTGATCTTGCATGACGTAAGTCTCGTGAGCTGATTCCACAAACCACGGGTGGTCCACAACTCTTTCTAGGCATGTCTCAAAGTCAACCCAAGGGCTAAACAACCAAAGCTTACACCCTCCCACCATGGGTATGGGAGAGTCTCTACCCGGCTATAGTGGCCTGCTAGACCATGACTTGGAGAGGCCATGGTTTGGGGAGAAGGAGGTCGTTTTAGTGAAAATCCTTGGGGCATGGATCAAAAACTCTTAGCTTAGCCAAGACTCCCTCTTACCAAGGCAAAGTTTGTAGGACTGCCTTTCCCCAGATTTCACAAACTCCCTGTGGTGTTGATTACTGATACCCCCCCATACCTATTCTCTCCGTCTTCCACGGTACTTAGATTTGTAATGTTTTGTGAAGCACCTGGCTGCCAGATTAAAAACTACATTTTCCAGCCTTCCTTGCAATTGTGTGACCTTGTAACTAGGTCCTGGCCAATGGGATGAAAGTGTTGTGTGTAATTTGCTGGAGGTGGTTTTAAAAGCAAAGTTGTGCCCTGTGTCCCTGCTCCTCTCCCCAGGCTTTCCCCCTCCCACTGGCTGGAATGTGGAGAGCTGTAGCAGTCATGGGGACCATGGAATCACCTACAGAGGTCACCCAAAGTGGAGGATTCAGATTAAAGAAGCCTTAATCCCTGACGCCATGGAGGGACATTTAGCCCGGAACTGAGCGCCTACGAACTTCCTGAAAGGGACTTGTAAATCAACTAGTACCTTGTTTATGCTGCTAATCATGGCTAAGCTCAATCATAACTAATATATTCCCCAACCAGGCTGGATGTTTTCTCACTTTGTTTCCTCTTCCCATTACTCCAATAGTCCCTCTATCAGGAATTCCAATTATTCAAGAAACAGAAATCAAAATATTAATAGTTAATCTTCATGGATCTTTATGGAGTTCTTATGGATCAGGCACTCTTCTAAGTGATTTATATGAATGTATTTGCCACAACAACCTGTGAAGTTGGTGCTACTTTTTATTCTGATCAAGAGTACTTATTATAAGAATATTTGCAATAGCAAAAAATAGGAAATAAACTATGTTGAGAGTGGGCTGATTAAATAATTTGGTGTGTGTCTGTGTGCATTAAAGAATTAGAGAGCTTTATCAGTATTGACAGGAAACAATCTCCCAGGTGTGTAGTTAAGTGAAAAAAGCAGGGTGTCGAAGCGTGCTTTTACAAATCAGTAAACTGAGGCATAGGGTACTTAAGAATTTTCACAATGTTACATTTCTTATAAATGGTTTCATTCTTGAATCCAAACCTAATTTCAGCTCTGAAAAGTGATAGGGAGAGGTCGGCTTGGCTCTTTAGCCACCAACTGAGGTTGCCAGTGATGGAGGAATCCTCCTACAGAGCAGGAGGTCAGATCAGATGCTTTCCGAGACACATTCTAGTTCAAAAAGTTCCATAATCGCATGACTAGGAGATGTTGCCAGATCCTTGGGCAACCAGTGAGGTTTCACTTACGTATTACACTTCCCTTCCTGAAAGAAAGGCCGTGAACTGGAATGTGTCAGATATGTTTTCAGTACCTTTGTTCCAGGACGATTCTACATTCAGCAAAAACTCAATCATAAATAAAGGAGCTCGCATTTCCCCAAGTCTCTGGTTAACCAAGCCTCTTTCCTATCCAGTCATGATTCATTCAGTGAAGAACAAGCTAACTTAATCCTTTCCATGTGCAAGTCACTACACTACCTGATCAGAGAGATTAAAATAAAGTAAGATAAAATAAAATAAAATAAAATAAAATAAAATAAAAAAAATAAAGCAAACAAAGAACATGACATTCTCTACCCCCCCTCCCCCACAAACCTGAGAACTCTTAGCATAAGTCATATAGAAGATTCTTAGGCTTGAATTCAGAAGACCTTGGTTTATGTCATGGACTATACCAAAGTCTCTTTTTCTCTTTTGGTATCCATTTCCTTATATTTGAGTTGGGATGGATAAGACCCGGATCAAAGAGTTGGCACGAAGATTAAGTAGCATGAGTAAATCTCAAAGCGATATAAACGTGTTTACCTCTTAACTGCCCCTCTGAGCATGCATTTTCTATATCATTTCTTCCTCATTACAATCCAACAGGATCTGTCACATGGATCACAGCACGCATTTTACAGAAGAGCAAACTGAGACCAGGAACATGAAGTAACTTGTCTTATGACATAGAAGAGTCCATTCTTAGAGCAGACGCCTCCAAGCTGAAATCCTGACTGTGCCGTCTCCAGACAGTGAAGCCCCAGAGAAGAAAGCGAGCAATTTTGAACGTGGACTCCAGAGCCAGCCTCCCTCAGGGTGAACCCCAGATCCACCTCGGCAACCCGTGCCAATCTCGCAGCTGCTTTAACCTCTCTAGGCCTTGGGTTCCTCAGATGTAAAATGGAGATATAATAAGGTAAGAAAGGTAAAAAAACAAACCAAAACTTTGGTTTGCTTGGTTTGAAGAGCTTTGCAAGCCCTCCCGTCCATCCGTCCGTCCTTCCTTCCTTCCTTCCTTCCTGTTGTGATGGCCCGAAACCTCAAAGGAAGAGGACATCACAAGAGGTGCATTGTTTCCTCAGCTGGGGGACCAGAACCCCGGGCTGTGAGCTCACCCCGTACAGAGAATTTCCACCTCGGAACAAGGAAGGCTAGGATCTGCTGCACACCAGAGGCCAAGTGGGAAGAAGGGATCAAATCCTAAGTGTCCAGGCTCGCTTCTCACCATGGAAACATTTCCTGGCGGCACACAGACACCCAGGGCCACACTGGTGTATACATTTACACTGGGAGAAGCAGATGAATTCACTCAATTCACCAACACTCTTGTTTAATTTGGAGCTTTGAGCTCCCAACTGCCAAGCGACATGGCTGTCTTAGAAAGCGCCTGTGTATTTTAAAGCAACATTGCAGGCATTTTAACCAGAGGTTTCCTCTGTGTGTTTATTTCCAATAGTGCAAGTGCCAAAGGCTGGTAAGTTTGCTGCATCTCATCTGTGGTTGTTGGGACGAGATGACTGGCCCACCTGAGGACACTGAATGATGGGCTACAAGGAGCAAGTTAGAAATCAGTGGGGTTCCTCTGTTCCCCTTGTTCAGCAAGAAGGTGGGGGTGGGGAGGAAGGTTTAGTTTTATGCAAGGGGGTTTGGAATATCTTCTGAAGTGCAGGGTACTTGGCTCATGGCATTTTTCTTGCACGCCATCTGGTTAATGCCTCCTGCTTGAATATTGCTTTGCAGGTTAGAATTCACTCCCGTACACTCTGTCAGTCACTAGGCAGCTGGGAAGTTCCTGGTCTTGTCATTGGGAGTCCTGGGGTGTGGTAGAGTAAGCCTATGCTCAGGTTGCATGCACAGCCTGACCTTGGCAGGGACCACTACCATCTTCGATAGATGGCATGTCCTAAGTAGGTGTGGACGGATCACCTCAACTCTCAACTCCTTTCTCATGTTTCCTTTCTCATGTCTCTTTTCTCATGTTTCTACTTTTAGGGGTTTGTGGGGATTAAATAAGGTCATGCATGCCCAGACTTTAGGATGGTGCCTAAGCCCTAGTGAGCACAAATACTAGCGATAATGGTGATGATGAGAAAGGTAATGATATGGTGATGGGGTGGTGGTGAGTACAGCAAGGATGCTTCTCTCTCCTTCTTTTTGGTAAAGTAACAATAATAATAGATTTCAGTCCCTTGAGGTCTACTGTAGGCCGGGAAACTACCCTGATGGGCACAGTTATGCAGCTGGTGTCTAATCTGTGATAAGCCCTATGTGATAGTTGAGAAAATGGGGGCTCAGGCTAGTTGCATAACTGGCCTTAGGTTACAGTCCTCATCAGAGGCAGAGGATTCAGACCTGTGGATCTCCAGCCCATGCCTTTTTCTTCATCCACATCTGTGCTTTGTCTCTTAGGCATTTTACTTCTCTTAAATACTTTCTGGAAAGGGGGGTGTATTCTACCAATAAATGAATGTACACACAGAACTTTACCAGTTGAGTTCTCAATTGTTTTTCCTTCCCTACTGCATTTTGGTTCACTCTTATCTGTACTTTGAAACTGCCTCTGTCCCGCTTCTGTTCCCAAGGTTTCCATTCACAATGCCCCTCATTGTGTTTTGTGAAACTTCTGAGGTCCCCAGGCCATTTCAACACCAGCTGGGAATCCCTGGGTGGAGTGGACGGTACATGGATTAGAAATGACAAAGTTATAGGACTCATTTCAGTGCAGGGATTGAGCTCCTGGTGTATGCCAGGAGCAGTTCCATGAGTAGGAACAAAGCCCCCGTCCCCAACCGCAGAACCATGTTCTGGGGTATGATGTGGATAGCTTCCATACACAAAAGAGAAATAATATCTTCCCGATTTCACTAAAGCTGATTCTTTATAGAGAAAGCCATATATGTCAAAACGTTCATGTTTTCAGCCCAGTCAAAATTTCAGCATCCAGCCCCCAGCTGGAAGAGACAAAAAGTTGGGAGACCCAGGGTCCAGTCATGGTTCTACTCTCCCCATCTGTGACCTTGAGCAAAGGTTAACCCCTCTGATCTTTGGGTTATTCTTTTTGGAGAGAGATGATGTCTAATCCCTCCAGAGCAATGCCTTGAGTTTGCCTGAAATATTCAATCATCCAAGAAGTTTCCCATTAGCATTTCATTTCACTGTGCCAAGCCTGGTCATCCAGGTCATGTGGAGCATTGGCCCCCTGGATCTCTCCGGAACCCAGTGAACTAGTGGCTGACCACCACACAAGGACCGTTCAGCCCATCGTGCAGATCAGGATGGAGAATTCTAAGAGGAACACCACCACCAGCAGTTGCACTGGCTGAGAATGAGTGGTAGCCAAGGTCAGGAGAGGACCTGGCCGGTCTCAGGATAAAATATCCTGTGCCTCCCAGTGCCCCCCTGCTTGTCCACAGTTGCTGTTCATTTTGCTGATGGAAATACATAAGTGAGAACTATTTCAGCTAAATGGTGTTTATGTGCATTTTCTCTTGGCATATAGATCTACATATCCTGAACCTAGTTCCTAGTTTTCACCTTTTGGAGTGGTTCTTCAAAGGAAAACATTGGCCCTCCAAATACCACTGAAGGGTCTGTATGTGGGTCAGACCACTTCCTCACTCAGTCCTGCTCCTAGGTAGAATGGTTTAACTTCGTCTTTGAGTATACACAGCTTAGAGGCCTGAATTCAGATTCCACCTCTTTACTCACAAGCTGTGTGACCTTGGGAAAATTGCTTGACTTGCCTGTGCCTTGGTTTCCTCATCTCTAAAATGGAGATAATAATAATTGGGTTTGTTTCCAAGATCCAATCAAATAACGTATGTAAAGAACTTAAGACAGCAAGCACTTAGAAATTAGTCAAAAAATCCACAACAGCTAATTCTTATCAGGTAGAGTCAGGAGGGAAAAAGGGGAGGAGGATGCTCAAGAGATATAGCTGTGCCCAACATACCTTGAGCCCTGGCCCTATGCAAAGGACGTGGTGATTTAGCCTTGTCTCAAGTGCCCACTGAGAGCTAGGCATCTTCCAGATGTCTCAGGGTGGATGTGAATTTCCTGCTTTTACAGAAAAGTAAGCCAACTATGGTTCAGAATCACTAAGATCCTGACATCACACAGGTAGCTAGTGACTTTCTTGATGATGGGGACCACTTAGGTCTTATTTGCCACCATGTCCCCTGCCCCATTATTACCTGGCATGTGTCCCTCCCAGATGACCCGTGTCTGGTGGGCAGAAAGTGAGAGGATGTCTAGACAAGTGGGCATGGCAACTGAAGGAAAGGGAAGTTATTAGAAACCCTACTTCCAAACCCTCCTACACTGTTGGTGGGAATGCAAGCTGGTGTAGCCACTCTGGAAAACAGCATGGAGGTTCCTCAAAAAGTTGAAAATAGAGCTACCTTATGACCTAGCAATCGCACTACTGGGTATTTACCCTAAACATACAAATGAAGTGATCTGAAGGGGCACGTGCACCCAAGTGTTTATAGCACCAATGTCCACAATATAGAATGTTCCAAACTATGGAAAGAACCTAGATGTCCATCAACAGATGAATAGATAAAGATGTGGTATATATATACAATGGAATACTATGCAGCCATCAAAAGAAATGAAATCTCACCATTTGCAATGACGTGGATGGAACTAGAGGATATTATGCTGAGTGAAATAAGTCAATCAAAGAAAGACAATTACCATACGACCTCTCTGATATGAGGAGTTTGAGAGGCAGGGTGGGGGGTTGTTGGGAGTAGGGAAGGAAAAAATGAAACAAGATGGTATCAGGAGGGAGACAAACCATAAGAGATTCTTAATCTCACAAAACAAACTGAGGATTGCTGAGGGGTGACGGGGTAGGGAGAGGGTGGTTGGGTTATGGACATTGGGGAGGGTATGTGCTATGGTGAGTGCTGTGAAATGTGTAAGCCTGACGATTCACAGACCTGTACCCCTGGGGCAAATAATATATTATATGTTAATAAAAATAATTTTTTTTAAAAAAAGAGATATAATTGACATAAAAAAAAAAGAAAGAAACCCTACTTCCCAGACTACTTCCTTGTCCCTCTGGCCAGCTCTGGGATATGAAGCCCTTCAGGCTTTCTAAAGGCCAGACGCCAGCTGGTCTGTGGGGCCCTGAGGTCCAGACCACTAGGAAGAGAGCATCACCACCGTGCATTTGTCCAAACAGCTTCCCTCTCTGCACATGGCCTCCTCCCTCCCTCCGCAGGAATGATGCGGAGTGCTCGCCTCCAGTCTCCCACCCCTGGATCACCTCTCACCATCACCTCTGCTCCCACTCAGTGACACTGCTGTTGGGACCCTTTTTCTACCTGGATGTCCACCTTTTCCTGTGTGTTCCGGGGTTGAGACCAGTGCCCCCACCTCCAAACACACACACCAGTTCTTGGCCGAATCCTGTTCCACCACGGGCATTACTCTCTTGTTTCCCAAGTGAACTTCCGTTCCTCAACTTGCCCTGCAAGTTCCACCCCTGGCCACTTTGAGAGAGGTGGGAGAAGGCTAGAGATGAGGCCTCTGAGGCCTCGAAGTGGGAAGTTGCCCAGCCCAAGCCAGGGTGGAGACCTTCGACCCAGCCACAAGGGACAGTAGAAGACAATGAGGGACCAGGGAACAAACAGGATAGAGCCAGCCCTTGCAGGAAGGGCAGAAGTGGTCCAGAGAAGGTTTCATGGTAGAGGTGTCACATGACCTCAGTCTTGGAGGCAGTTAGGATTTTGACAGGCCCAGCAGGGTGTAGAAGGTGATAGCCCACTCGGAAGCCTGGTGCACAATTGATGGGAACGTAAACTGATGCCCCCACTCTAGGGTGTCCTTAAAAGCTTGAAAACAGAACCACCATGTGATCTAACAATTCCACTTCTGAGTACTTGTCTGAAGGAAATGCAAATACTAAGTCAAAAAGATATGTGCACTCCCCAAGTTCAAAGTGGTGGCATTTATAATAGTCAGGCTATGGGAACAACCCAAGTACCCCAGTGTCTATCAGTGGAAGCATAGATAAAGAAAATGCGAGATATATATCTCTATATCTATCTCTATCTATCTATCTATCTATCTATCTATATCTATCCATCTATCTAGAGAAATAATGGAATATTATTCAGCCATAAAAAGAAGAAATATTGCCATTTGCACAACATGGATGGACCTCAAGGGCCTTAGGCTAACAGACATGACAGACACGGAAAGACAAATACCATATGATCTCACTTATGTGTATAATTTAAAAAATAATGAAAAGCCCATAGATAGAACACGTTGGTGGTTGCCAAAGGCAGCGGGGTGGGGGGTGGGGCACACAATGGATGAAGGTGGCCCAAAGGTACACATTTCCAGTTCCGTGATAAATCAGTCCCGAGGATGGAAGGAACAGCAAGGTGACTGGGCGTGACAATACTGCTTATTTGTATATTCGGAAGCTGCTAAGAGAGATCTTAAAAGTTCACACCGCAAGAAAAACAATTTTGGAATTTCGTGTGGTGCTGAAAGTTAACTAGACTTGTGATGGGGATCATTTGACAGTATATAAACACAGACTCATAATGCTGTCTGCCAGAAACTAATGGAGTGGTGTATGCCAATTACACCTCCATTCACAACAAAAGGAGATGCCCTGCTGAGAAGACCCGAGCGAACAGTTACATCTGAGTACTGCCCCGGCTGGGAATGGTGAGCCAGAGTCCGGGGATTTGCACAGTGGGGTGTGACAGCTCCCGGGCCACTTGGAGTCGTGGCAAACACGAGGGTTTTGAAGCTCTATAGACATGAGTTCTAATCCTGCATCTGCCCTTCTGAACTCTGACGCCAGGAACAAGTCATTCACCTTCCCAAGCTTCAGCTGCCTCATCTGCAAAACAGAACTGTCAAAATCTACCTCGACTCAGTTGGTGAGAGGATTAAGTAGCAAAATGTTCATACCTCACACTGAGCCTGGCCGTTATTCTGAGCTACTCTGAGCTATTCACTATTCTGAGCGAATGATTCTTCGCCATGCTCAGGGTCAAACACAAACCCCTCAGTCCTTGCCTGCGAACTTTAATACAAACTTATCTGTTGTTGTAATTTCATTTTGTATTCAGAAATGGATTTTTAAAAATTATTTTCATGATGCGCACCACAAGATACAAAGCTCAACAAAACCTTGGCTGGGAGGGACACAAATAAGAAAAGGTCTAGACCTGTTCATAGTGGGGTCACATGACGTCAGCATAAAACTCAGGCTTGGGGTATCTGGGTGGCTCAGTGGGCTAAGCTCTGCCTTCAGCTCAGGTCATGATCCTGGTGTCCTGGGATTGAGCCCCACATCAGGCTCCCTGCTCAGTGGGGAGCTGCCTTCTCCCTCTTCCTTTGTCTGCTGTTTGGCTACTTGTGGTCTCTCTCATTCTCTGTCAAATAAATGAATAAAATCTTAAAAAAAAAAAACAAACCTCTCAGACGTTTAGGGGAGAAAAAAAATGCTGCCATCTTTTGCTTCCAGAGTACATGCCACAGATTTTGGGACCCATCTTCCACCTACTTTTCATCTCTCCTCCCACGTTAGCCAAGTACACAGAAGATTCTGAGTGGCTTCTCCATCCCTCACACCAAGTTCTAGCCTTCTGGGCTGCAGGGAAAATCTAGATTCCTTACACATCAGCACCTGAGATTCCAGCTCACTCTGGTCCTGGCAATGACTAGACCCTGCTTGGGCATTGGTGATGCTGGTCCCAGAGCTCAGCTGGCCTCCGATGAACTTTCCCCAGGGAAATCTGAGCTTCCATCTCCTCAAAACTGTGTTGACTCTCTCCTTGAGAGAACCACACTGGGGAAGAGACACCCAGGTCAGTTTGGGGAGCAGCATGAAAAACCGTGCTAGTGTGTCCAAGACACAAGCCTGAGTGTGGACAGATGGGGTAGCCCAGGTAGGTCATAGCCTTGAGCCACAGCTGCATCCTCCCACTACCCACAACCTGAGCCGGCTGGTTCATAATACCCATGTGTAGACAACAAGGCAGCCAGGTGAGAGTGTGGAAGACCCAGGGGACTTGTCCCTGCGACCACAAAAGGAACCCAAGCCAGCCCCAGGGTGGGGATAGACTAGCTTCATCTTGGGATGAAGGATCAATCTTCTCAAGGAGCTCCATCACGTGGGTACCAAACATCTTCTCTGTCCACCCAAATGGTGGCCAGAATGGCAAAGGATTGCCCAGGGCTGGAGAAAGCATTTCAGCAGGAGTCCTGGTCTGAGACCTGAAGACGACACAAGGATTTCCCTGAGTCTGAGGCTCCCTGCCCCAGAAGCCCTGCTCCAGGATGTCCCTCTGGTCCTGCGGTTCCTGAGATGACCTCCCTGCAGAAGGTTCTGTGACAGGACGGATTCAGCAGAAAAGCCTTCCCTCGGGACTTGTCCAGTCCCAGGGTCCACCCATCGTGTCGGTGAACTGAGCGGCCAGGAGAAGCGTGCGCTCTCAGAACCAGCTGGCAAAGGGTTAGCCCAAGTCTGGGATGGCCTAGGTGAAGAAAGAGCTTCCTCCCCTCCCCAAACCCAGCTCAATTACATGTTTTTATATGTAGTCTCAGCAATAACTTTTTATAACACAATGCATTTTGCCCACAAATAGGAACCGCATAGAAGACAGTGTAGTGACCCCCCACCGCCACCACATGTGGTCCCTACTTAAAGGAGCCTCAGGGCCTCATCGGACCCCTCACCCAAAAACCTCTCTCCCCCAGGCTTATCATAACCAAGGAATTGCCATCTTTAGAGTTTCATTCCTTTGGGTTAAGATAGTGTCCCCTGTCAAAATATAAAAATTCCTGAGAGGAATAACACACTGAGTATCAGTCTCCAGCATCTCAGAATCCATTTATCATGCTTTCATCACCGCCCCCCACCCCGCAGCAGCCCCTCCCCAGCTGCCCTGCACTGTTTTCTCCTCTCCCCATTCATCTTCTCTTCTGCCAGCGACTGCTTAAAAAAAACAACAAAACAACAAAACAAAACAAAACAAAACAAAAAAACATAGTCCTTGTCACTTCCCTGCCTAAAAGCCTTTGTCAGCTGCCCTTCTTCTACAGAATACAACTCAATCTCCTCACGTTTGGGTTTTTTGGCTCCTGCATGGAGACGGCAGCCCTCACCTTCCTTAGCCACACCCAAGGGAACCAGGCTCTTTACACCTACCTTCCCCATGCCGTTCCCATGCTCTTCCTCCACTCCTCGTGAAGAACTCCATCTCAGCCTTCAAGACCCACCTGAGATTTTGTCTCCGGTGTGCTGGGTATCCACATGCCACACACTCCCTCTGTGGACCCTGCTCCATCCTGAGGATTCTTTACGGACACCTCTGCAAAGACACTCATCCCATGGGCTGTTGACTGTGTAGGGTTATAACCAATACTATAGACTCTTCTATACTAATATATCACAGATACAATAATATTCCTCCACTCTTTCCACTGTGGGCTGTTTATGGGCAATGGCTGTGTCTTAGTTGTCTGTATGCCCCAAGCCCTAGCATGCGGGACACAGCCAGCCTTCAACAAGGATGGGCTCTCTTCTAGCCCGACAGTCAGGAAGAGGGAGTGACAGGGTGGCGTGGCGTGCAGGCAGCAAATACTTTGCACAGCACCGTGAGGACAGCAGGCAATCACTCCAAGCCTGGATTAAGGAGAAGAATCATGAAAGGCAAGGTCTCAGGGCAGGTATCACACACTTTGTCACATTCTCCAGGCCAGCCCAAGCTTAGTGAAGAGTGCTGGCCACTGCCAGCTTTGCAAACTCCTTTGCCAGAGTTTCCACCATTGTATTTTGATCCCCAAATTATTTAGATGTTTGAATTCACAAATGGGTATATGTTACCTTCTGGCCATTAGCTTCTACCTTAATTGCCTTGTAGCCAGAAAACAGATTCTATATGTTCCTGATTTTTGAAAATTTTGCAGCCTTTCTTTGTCGCCTAACATATGGCCAATTTCTCTAAACATTTATGCAAAAGAAAATATATCCATCCCAATGGCGGGGTGCAGGCCTCCCTGTATGTCCACCAAATGGATCTTGTTCAACGAGTCATCCGGATCTTCCACAGCTGAGCTCACTGTGGTCGGCTTGATCTTAAGGGCACAGTGTTGAACTTCTCCCACTGGGACGGTGGGTCTCAGTCTCTTCTAGCTGGCTCATCCTCTACAGACTTATCTGCTCTCATTGGCCTCAGAGGGCTGTCAACTCCAACAAGGCAGTGTCTGCAAACGACAAAGCTTCATGGGCAGGTTACTTATGATTGCTGAAAATGTTTGCAGTTGCGGCACCTGGGAGGGCTTAGCTGGTTAAGTGTCTGCCTTTGGCTGGAATTTTGATCCCAGGGCCCTGGGATTGGGTCTGGCATCGGGCTCCTTGCTCAGTGAGAGCCTGCTTCTCCCTCTGCCTGCCACTCCCCTTAGTTGTGCTCTCTCTCTCTCTTTCTCACTCTGTGACAAATAAGTAAATCAAACCTTAAAGAAAAGAAAAGAACATGTTCACAATGCCTATCGTCATCTTGAGAAAAAGAGCACTTCAAACAGTTCTCTTATGGGCCTTCTCTCACTTCCTCATCACGATTTCCCACCGCTGAACACCTACTGTGTGCAGGCTCTCCTTCCTTGCTCCCGGCTTCCCCTCAGGTGCCCGTGAGGAAATGGCATTAGTTGCAGAGGGACGTGTCTTGCTCAGACCCCAAAAGCAGAGCCCAGGCTGGCCTGCCTTTAACACTTCTGCTTTTATTATGCTTTCTTTCATGGTCTAAGTTGTTTTCCTAATGATGAAGAATTTATATATGTAATAATGTACATAACTCTATGTAGAAGGTAGAAAGAATAGCGCAACAAGATCCATGTTCCCACCACCCAGACTTAAATGGTACATTCTGGGTGCTTTCAAATTCACCTGTGTGCCCGCCTAGTTCTTTCCGTCCATCCCCGTCTCTAGGGTAGCCATTCTTCTGAATGTTATGGGTATTTTTTTCCACCTTGCTCTTTTCTCAATAGTTTCACTATATAGGTAGATAGATATAGATATACAGATGCACACCTATGTATATATACATACATAGTTATAGATCTATAATGATAGATTACTGACTTGTGCATAATACTGAACTTTACTTAAATAGGTTCATACACAAATAATCTGTAACTTCTGAGGGTTATCCACATAGATATGATTAGAGGAGTACATTCATTTTCCGTGCTGTGTAGTATTCCATTGTATGACTAGATTACCATTTATTGATCTCTTCTACTACTGGCGGACCTATAGCTTGTTCCTACTTATCTCTATAACAATGGTGCTGTCAATGCACTTATCTTTTGGCGCCCACATGCAAGAGTTTCTCTAGAGTGTAAATGCTGGAAAAGTCTCTTGAGTCAGCTTGGATGGCCTAAGAAAATACCACCTGGTGTCTTGAACAACAGAAATTTATTTCTCACAGTTCTAGAAACTAGAAGTCCCAAATCAAGGTGGCCACCGCATTGTCAGTCTCTGGTGAGAGCTCTCTTCCAGCTACTTCTCACTTCACATGGCAGAGAAAGACAGCCAGCTCTCTGAAAAGGCTACTAACCCCATCATAAGAGCCATACCCTCATGACCTCATCTAAACCCAAAGCCCCATATCTGAACACCATCACTCTGAGGATTAGGGTTTCAACATATGAATGAGGAGGGGGCACAGTTCACTCCATAACAGAACACAATTGCTGGGTCATAGCTGAAGAGTATCTTCAACTTTACTACATGTTGCCAAACTCTTGTCTAAGAAAAGTCCATTTAAAATCCATGCTCTGGACCGGTTTCTTCATTCAGGCCACCTGGCTCCTTGATTAGGCGCACCAGTCACCTCCTTCAATCAAATTCAACATTTTTCCTCTCTGAAAGTTTAAGAATCTTTTTTGTGTCGTGACCTATTCCCCTCCTCTGCTCTCCCTCTCCGACCACCTTGCCTTCTTTGTTTCTTCCCACTGTCCCTTCTTTTACTTTCCTGCTGATGACATTGACCAGCACCCCCCCACACATCACCTGTGCTCTGGAAATCGGGAGTGTTTCCACAGGCAGGGCACAAAAGAACATCTGTCTTTCAAAGACCCTCAGAAAAATGGTGCCCTGATCTCTTTGCTGTTAACCACCATAAGTGAGCCAAACAGTTTACAGAAACGGTGGGCATGGAATAACATTCTGGAAGCGGTCCAGAAAATCATCATCTCAAACCCCCTTCACATAGGAGGAAATGAAGACCCAGAGGGGAAGGCGGTTGGCCCGAGGTCACCAAGCCAGGGGGGGCAGCTATGCCCTTACCCCAAGTCCTGTGTTACAAGCAGAAGTTACCATCCAATTGTGCAGGGACAGGGGAGATATTATTCCATCTTTGGGCTTTGGATGCCAGCAGCTAGCTTTATCATAAGCTAAAGAAAAAAAATTATAATTTTCTAAAATGATTCACCTATTGGGGGAATTTATTGTGGAGGGCTAAGGTTATGTGCAGTGAAAGCTAATCACTGTCAGTATATTATAACAAGGGGTGTGTTTATAGCATATAACAATTAATACCTTTAATCCACTTTTCCTTTGTTCATTCAGTAAGACTTACTGAGCAGCTGCTGTGTGCCATATTCCAGGCACTGGGCTACACCAGAGGAGAAAAAAAGCAGGTGAGAATCCCTGCCTTCTTGGAGTTTGATTTCTGGTGGATAATGATAGACAATTTAAAAAAATCAAACACACAACAAACACATGGAAATAGCAATGTGTATGTGTCTCTGTGTGTGTGTTGAAGGATCGGAAGCAGGATGAGGAACAAAGCCGGGTAAGAGAGAGGCTGGGAATAACAGCCAGCAGGGGGCGCTGTTTTCAATCAGAGTGCGAGTGGAATGGGATGGGGAGAGAAGGCAGAGCGGTCCTCAGGAGAGCTCTCTGAACTGAGGAACCAGCACGTGTGGAGGACACTGTGTGGCTGGGGCAGGTGAACAGGAGTGGGGAGGAGAAGACTACGTCAGAAATGATGGGACCAGAGCACACAGGCCTTGCATGCTATGGTCAAACCTCTGGGTTTAACCCTAAGTAGGATGAGAAACTCTTATGTTTCCATCGCTGCTGTAACAAATTGCTGCAAACAAAACAACTTTGTGGCTTAAAACAACAACAATTTCTTATCTTGCAGTTCTGGACGCCAGAAGCCTGACATGGTTCTCACTGGGCTGACATCAAGATGTCAGCGGGGATAGGATCCTTTCTGGAGGCTCCGGGGAGAATCCCTTTCCTTGCTCACCTCCTCTGGTGTCCAGAGGCTGACCTCATCCTCTGACTCAATGTCCCCTTTCTCCATCTTCAGAGTCAGCTACAGGGGCCAGATTCTTCTCACATGACAGTTACAGAAGCCAGGGTACTTTCCCCATAGCAGGACCCATACCCTTTCTCACATCTGCAAAGCTCCTTTTGCCCACATGTATCAACACATTCGCAGACTATGCGCATCAGGCTGTGACATATTGAGGGACCATTAGTCTACCGACCACCGACACCACTGGGGGCTCTGTGTCGAAGAGTGAGCTTCTTTCTAAGCAGCTACTAGATGAGAACAGGCCGTGGAAGGCAAAGCTGGAGGCAAGAAGACTGGGGAGGCTGCTCGTACAATGACCCAGGCAGGAGAGAAGGGGACAGGGCTGGGAACAGTGGAGGTTATGAAAGGTGGTCTTGTTACAGGTATATATTTTTTCTTTCTTTATTTATTTTTATAACATATAATGTATTATTTGCCCCAGGGGTACAGTCTGTGAATCATCAGGCTTACACATTTCACAGCACTCACCATAGCCCATACCCCACCCCCCAATGTCCATAACCCAACCACCCTTTCCCTATCCCCCCACTCCCCAGCAACCCTCAGTTTGTTTCATGAGATTAAGTCTCTTATGGTTTGTCTCCCTCCCAATCCCATCTTGTTTCATTTTTCCCTCCCTACCCCCCATGACCCCCTGCCCCTGCCCTGCCTCTCAAATCCCTCATATCAGAGCGATCATATGATAATTGTCTTTCTCTGACTTATTTCACTCAGCATAATACCCTCTAGTTCCATCACTGCAAATGTCAAGTTTTGGGGGTTTTGATGGATGTGTAGTATTCCATTGCAGGTATATCTTTAAAGGTAGAGCCAATAGGATTTCCTGACAGACCGGATGTGGAGGGTGACTGGAAGAGAAGGGTCAAGGTGATTCAAGGGTATTGTTCAGAGCATCAGAGAATGGAGTCACTTGAGGGAAAGGAAGACTCACAGAAGCAAGGGATGGGGAGGGATGAAACCAAGTAGTAGCATTTCCACCAACAAAAGCAAAGCTGTGCATCTCCTCTAGCCCCCAGCTCTCGGGATCTTCTGTTTCACTTGGGAGATCAAGACCCACAAAGCGACACAGCTGATTACTTCCTGACACATCAGACCTGATTCCTACAAATGAGCAGTATCCCCAGAGCTGTCATCCCGCAAAGCCATATGCATTTATTCCCAGGCTGCTGCCAAATAGTCTTGGAATTCCTTTCTAGGAATTGGATTGATTTATGGACCATACAAGAAATTGGCCTCACTGTTTCTCCCCTCATTTATTTTATTCACCAGACCTGATTCGACTTCCAAAAAATGGAAACAATTCTTCCTGACAACCACTGAGGACATTCAGATTTCCAGCTATGGCTGTGTCCCTGGTAGAGTCAGCTACAAACTCCAGTGGTGACAAACTTCCTTCCACATGCCAGGACCCCTCCAATGGAAAAGAGAGCCACCTTCCTCCTGGAGAGTATCTTGGGGCACCCAGGCGGCTCAGTCGGTTAAGGGTCCGACTCTTGATTTTGACTCAGGTCATGATCTTAGGGTTGTGGGATCGAGCCCCGTGTCGGGCTCCATACTCAGTGTGGCATCTGCTTGTCCCTCTCCTTCTCCTCCCCCAACTCATGCTTGCTCTTTTTCTCTCAAATAGATCCACAAAATCGTTTTTAAAATATTGGGGGTAAGTCTTCTTAATGTGGGTAAAAATTGTATCTTCTCCATTAGGTAGTTTTGAAGAGGAAATTCGATTTTTTGTACAAAGCACTTCACACCAATGCCTAAGTAACTTAAGAAATCTAGGCTGAGATTGTTCATTTCAATCTGACCAGCAAAAAGGATATAAAATTAGAATAGAAGAAAAACCTATTTATAAGAGGGGGAAAAAGATAGTATCTACAAACAAGCTTAACAGGAAATGAACAAGGTTTTTGAGAGAGACTTTAAAAAACTCATTAAACAAGAAGATTAAACAATTTATAATATGATGTCAATTAAAAAAATGACTTTTGAACTAAACATGTCATTCTAGAGATCATATGGAAAACAGACAGACATAAATGGCCAAGAAGCATTTTTAAAGAAAAGGGCAATGAGGTAAATAGCCCCTATTATTAAAATACACTATAAAGCTTCCAAAATTCTGCAGGAAACTGTATAAAGATTTCACAGGCTCCAGGTGGGAAACTGTTTTTGGTGATACCTGGATGCTAAGGGAGAAAGGTAAGAACTATGTCTCTATACAGAGCTTTGGTTCTCCATCCCTCTCAACTCAACCAACTCCCAAGTTTTCCATTAACCTGAGAAATAACTACTTGCCGATGCTGGGGGTGGGGTGGGGAAGCTTTCCTTCTCTCACAGGGAATTTCAGGGACATTTAACAGGGGTTCCTGGAGTCTGTGGCTCATGCTTCAAATCTGATTCACCAGTGGCTCAGTTGTTTGGAATTTTAATCTACTGGGGGCTATAGTGTGGACCAGAGTATCTTCTAGAAACATCTTCCCTCCCCCCTCCCCCATCCTGGAAATGACAGAGAATAATCCTCCATTTTCTCGGCCTGGCCATGGGTAGGGTGGGAAATTTGAAGGTCCTATTTATCCCCTCCTGCCCCTTTTCCCCTTCCTCTCCTGACCCCACTCCACGCTTAAAGGGGAGTCGTGTCCCATGGTTGAGGCTGTCATCCAAATTAGATGAGAAAATTGACTTAAAAGTCCCTTGTTCTGTGCCTGGCACAGAACAGGTGCTTTATGCACGAGTCAGCTTAATGTTTTTCCCACCCTCCATGTTTGCTAACCAAAGCCATAAAGTTCGGATCTCAACACCGAACTGGCTGTGAAGGTCCCCGTCCTTTATGGAAGGTTCCCCAACCCATTCATGACATCGCTGTCTCCTAGAGCAGCTGGTACGATGGACCAGCCATGCCTGTCTTTCTTCCTGAGGCTCTGAGACTTTGCAGAAACTTCCAGCCGCTTGATTTGACAAATGACTTTCTGAGTAGAAGGGGGTTTTACATTTAATACATATCATAAGAGACATCAGAGCTATGCTCAGGAGATCAAATAGTTTCTTCAGCTAAGTATGTAAGCATTATCCCTATTAATATCTTTCCAACAAAGGCCCTGGGCTCCCCACCCCCGTTTCTCTGTGATCTCAGTTTATTAATGTTGCCGTCCCCTCCCCCTGGCTAAGCTACCCTCACCGCAGACTCTCATTCCAGCCTGATGTATACTCTCAATAGAACACACCTCCTTGGCAAGCATTAAATGTAAAAAAAAAAAAAAAAAAAAAATCCGTCATCATAAATCGTAAAATCAAACAACTGAACACCATCTCTTGGGAAATAAAATCTGAAGAGTTAAGAAGGGGAAAGAGAGGGCTATGATTATTTTAATCCTATTCCAGACGCTTAAGTGCTCTCCCCAAACAAAACCCAAATTAAACATGAGCCCGTTCAGAGGGATGAAGACTGTGTGAGTGTAGAAGACGTTGTTTGGCCAATAATAGATGCTCAGTTAATGTTCACTTAAAAATAAATAAGCACAGGGGGGCACCTGGGTGGCTCAGTCAGTTAAACGTCTGCCTTCAGCTCAGGTCATGATCTCAGGGTCCTGGGATTGAGCCTCGCATTGGGCTCCCTGCTCAGAGGCGTGTCTGTTTCTCCCTCTCCCTCCGTCACTGCCCCCAGCCCAGCTCATGCTCTCTTTCTCTCTCTCTAATAAAATCTTTAAAAAATTTTTCTTAATAAATGAGCGTGTACACAACAAGCAGACCCCTGGACCACATTCAGTCAGGCTTCCAGCCCAAGCAGACAGAATATGCTGTCGTAACTGAAATTCCCACATAAACCCGGGGTGCTGGGATTTTCAAAAGCACCTTCATGCTTATTAGCTGGTTGGATTGATGTACTGTATTGAAGCTTGTACCTAACCTTGAGAGAAAGTAGCTCTCTGTGGTCCTTCAAAAAATGGATTAATGCAGACACCATGCACAGACACACACAAACTGTGAGAGAAAATCCTGTTTCCCCAACATCTGGGGGACCACTGAAAGATTTTGGAATCTCTCTCAGCACTAGAAAAAATGCTGAGATTGACAGCACTGGCTCTTTATCACAATTAAAGTGAGTAAACCTCTTCTTGACCACTGCCACCCACAAGAAAGTTCCAGAAGGATATTGACCTTGTAGGATGGATAATTTGGCCCCAGAGAAGCTCAAGAGGGCAAATGTACCAGCCAGGAAATTTCCCTTTCATTTAGCCAACCCCACCCTGAAATCAATGGCAAGCCATGTAACGCCCTGGCCTCAGTTAATGCACCTTTAAAATGGGAACAAAGAGGTCAGCTCCATCCACTTGCCAGGATTCTTGGGAGAATAAAATGAGACAGCGTGAGGAAGCTTTCTAAAGAAATAGGAACTTAGATATACAAACCGGCAGTGATAAGAAAAGGACAGATGGCGAACCAAGGAAGAGCACATTGAGCTAAAGGAGTTTCCTGCCCAAACGGTCCTAGGTACCAGGAGTAAGAACGAGCAGGTTGTGTCACAGGTTGTGTCCTTTCATTAGAGGGCACCGTCCTAGTACCTGGGTTCAGATCCTTGGCTGTCCTGGGTGTGAATTTCAGAGCTGCCATCTAAGGGCTGAACGACCTTGAGCTGGGCCCTTGGCCTCCTAGTGTGCTGGGCCGACTGCCGTCTCCTCCCTGATAAAGAAGCACCGCAGGAATCTAAGGGAGGTGGCCAAGGCCCGAGCCCACAGAGGTGCTGCTCAGACGATAGCTCAACGGAGAGTGAGTTCTTCAGAAAGACCATTCCACTTTCCGAGACCCTCAAGTGGGGAAGGGGCTTCATTACAGCTTCCTAGGAAAGTTTGTCTCCAGTTCTGCCTCATTGCTCCTGGTTCCCTCCCACCACCCTCTCTGTGGCACTTCCAGGAGCCTTAGAGAACCTCATGCTGAGAGGCAAATGGCCCTTTGCCTCATGCTCCGTCCCCTGCTGCTGGTGGTGGTGCCTGGAGGGAGGGGGGGCAGTCTGACTTGTTGCTGGTGGCAGCTCTGGATAGATGGCCCCAGCATCTCCCGGAGGGCCCGAGCAGTGCCCTCGGTGAGAGGGTGAAGCAGGCAGAAGCTCCTTCCTGGTTGTCCCATGGGCATTTCAGCACCTCCCCTCCCCACCTCTGCCAGCAAGACCCAGATCCCCCCAGGAGTGCCCTATCAGCTTGCCCATCACATCTCCTCCAGATTCTAACTTGAGCTCCAAAATGTCCTAGCAGACAATAATGGGGGCACTAGAGATATTCTCAGTATTTTTAAAAGCTATTCGTAAAGCATGCATGTGCCTCATATGAGACCGAGCAGGCTAATTATGTCTCAGTATCTCTGGGATGGAATTCTGTCAATTCATTGTGCTTGCTCCAGTTAGCTGATGCTGTTGAAAGTTCTGAGAGGAGGGGCTCCTGGGTGGCTCAGTAATTAAGCCTCTGCCTTTGGCTTAGGTCTCGTGATCTCAGGGTCCTGGGACCGAGCCCTGCATCAGGCTCTCTGCACAGCTCTCTCTCTGCCTACTTGTGATCTCTATCTCTCTGTCGAATAAATAAATAAAATCTTTAAAAAAAAAAATGTTCCGAGAGGAGTTTGCAGTTTTAAAATGTCAGCAATTATTGCTAAATGACTGCTGTTTGTAAAATAGACAAAATTTTCTTTTTTAAAAAATTTTATTTATTTGAGAGAGAGAGAGAGAAAAACAGAGAGCACAAGCAGGGGGACCAGCAGAGGGAGAGGGAGAAGCAGACTCCCCATTGAGCAGGGAGCCCAATGCAGGACTCGATCCCAGGACCCTGGGATTACGACTGGAGCTGAATGCAGACACTTAACCAACTGAGCCATTCAGGAGTCCCTAAACTTTTTTTTTTTTTTTTTTTTTTTTCCTAAATAAGGAGTCCACAGGGGGAAAATAATGAGAGTTCTCTTTAGTGGCAAAAAGCCCAGAAACCACCATCCTCCCCATTTTATAGGTGAGGAAACAGTGTCCCAGGAGTTAGGTTTCCCCAAAACCCACGTGGTTTCTCTGGGGCAGACGCAAGACTACAAATTATAACCCCGATGTTTTGCTTCCAGTGCTGTTTGTACAGGCCACTCTGCCACATCCTCTCCACCCAGCTCTGCACATTACCGGGTGACGCCTCATAAGGAAACCATAGTTGTTGGCCAAGTGATGAATGTATGTCAACAGGTCCTTCTAGAACGGTGCTGTCCATTGGGCAAGATACATGTGGATATTTAATTTTAAATTAGTTAACATTAAATAAAATGCATAATCCAGTGTCTCAGTCTCACTAGCACATCTCAAATGCTAAGTAATCTTAAGTCGTATACTGTTAGTGGCTGCCATATGGACAGCATAGATACAGACCATTTCCATCCTTGTAGAAAGTTCTGGGCAGTACTACTCTAGAAGTAGTGACACTAAGAGGAAAGAGTCTGGGCCCTGCGACTGGGGAGAGCATGGAGGTGCTTTGCTTGTCACCCAGACTCTGCCTGGAATTACGTCTACGGGTCACCATCAAAGACCTGGGGACCCCAAGAGAGAAACAGACTAAAGGAACACCTTCTCCCTGGACTGGCCCTATGGCTTCCATAACCAAAGGCGGCCTCTCAGGACTTAGCCACACTGAGTGTTTAAAAGTCACTCTGTTGCAGGAGGAAGAGCACAGAAGAGGGGGATGGGTCAGGAGAGGGGGGTTTCAGACCCAGCGTTGCCTTTTACCAGCTGTGTGCGTTCAGCAAGTGGCTCCCCCTCAGTCCACCGCTAGGAAACAGCCCAGTCTCCTAATGCTGGCCAGCCTGCTCTCATGTACATCATCTCGTTCATGTCTCTCCGTATGTGGCTTACATTTCTTGGGTGTGTATACATTTAGAGAATGTTTCATCCTAACCCAGGGAGCAGCAGGAGAACGCGGGTGAAGTCACCTTGACCAACACCAAAATGTGTCTTCACACAGAGAAACCCTTCTGAGGAGATTCAAAGGCAGCTGAAGGCTTTCAGGGAGGTGTTTTCTACGTAAGAGTCCAGTAGAGGGGGATATTGCATAGAGACGGCTTCCTAAGACAGCCTGAAGCTTGTCTTTGTGAGTGCCCAAACTCAGAGGGTAGGAAATGCGTCTTTCATCCTTGCAGGACCCCAAATGTCCTCCCCGAACCCTGGGACCTGACGAGTCACAGCTAGAACCTTCGCACAGACCCGGGAAAGCCCCTTGAGTTCTTCCTGTGCCTTTAGCCCTGATGAATTTTCCCTTCCCATTTCCCAATTGCAAAATTGAAACTATTTCCTCAGGTGCCTTATTTAGCAGCTGTCCAAAGCTGGAACCTGGCAGGATCAACAAGTGTTTAAAAGCTCAAAATTCACTAATATCCCAGGTGAGTTTTCCCCTTCTGTGCCCCCCTGTCCTTCCTCAGAACAGACTTTCCTCACCCAGCACGGCTGCCTGAGACCCTGGCAGTGGGCCTCTTTCGATATAGAATGCTTCTAAGGGAATAAAAATGCAATCCCCATTCCCTCTGTCCTAACAGCCTCATTGTCCTTCCCTCTTTGACGACTGGATTCAAATCTTCCTCCCCAGAGGAGGGCTGATCCGCCCCACGGTCCACAATCTCTCACCATCTTCTGAGAAAGAGACTCGCCCACCTTCAGAGCAACAACCGAGAGCACAGGGTTCAGTGGGATTTCCAACTCCTGTGATTTCTCCATTCAGTTCTTCAGAGGTAAAGATGTGAGTAAAAGATGTCAAGAAGGCCTCTGGCTGTGAGCGCCCAAGGAGGGGGGTGGGGGGCATGCATCCTTTGCAACTTCACAGTCAGATTTCCACAGAAGGACTCTTCTCCCTCTAAATGTCCCGTTTCGGGCTTAAGGTTCAAGATGGCGCCTGGATCCAGCCTCCTCGGCCTCTGTCAGCTCCGAGGAGTAGGGGGAGGGGTGTTGAAGACAGTGACCTCCGGTCACGACACTTTCTGTTTAAAGCCGAGGCACCTGTCCTGCTAAGTGAAGTCAGCTCAGCTGCTCTCTCAAAAAAAAAAAAAAAAAAAAAAAATCAAAAGAGAACCTATGTCATAGTCGGAGGGACATTTCATTCCGCAAGTTTGGTATCCATGCTGAGCAGACAAGGGAGCAAGAAACAGGGAAGTCCTCAAGCAAAATAAGGTGTATTTGCTGGGCTGGCTGAACGAGAATTCTCAAAATATTTTCTGAAGCTCTGAACTATTTGGGGAGCGTAGCCACAGCATGTACAGGAATAAATGCCCCGTGTTCATTAGGAGAGCCTGTGTGTATAAGGGAAAGAAATGTCCAGGCTTTGGGGCCAGGTGTCGGTTCAGATCCCAGCCCTACCGCCTTCCACTTGGATCACCCTGGACAAGTCACCTAGACCTGCTGAATCTTCATGATTTTCCCATCTGTAAAATACAGCGGGACCTACTTTCATAGGCTTATTATTGCAAGGAATCAATGAGATAATCGGTATAAAAACACCATGTCTGGTATAGAGTTAGCACACCCCAGATGTTAGCTCCTATTCCTCACTTTACGAATAAAATAATACCACAACCACCTTCTGAGTTTAGAGATAGAGATGTATGAGAAAATCCTCTCTTCCTGTAAGTTATGGGAACTTCTTTAGAATTAACATTCTGATACCTGTGTGACTTAAGTTTGACCCCAATTTTGATACTTACTCCCCTTCTTCCCCAAGGCCTTTGTGTGTTTGGAGTTCCACAAGCGAAGCCACATGGTTCATATAAATGGGAGAGTATTAATCAACCGAAAAACAAGTATTTCTCAGATCCAAGGGCAATAAAGCACTGTGAACGAGCTCCACCCCCGCCTGGTGACTGGAAATCAGAAGCAGAGGTTGGATCCGTCCTGATTTTAGCCCTCCCTAACATGACCCTATGTGTTAGACTCTGGGATACTCTGGACCCTGCTTCCAGCATCGTGGTGGAGTCTGGGGTCTGTGTGAAGCACTGCGCCAGCAGCCCTGCATTTGGGGGGGGGGGGCAATGAAGGTGTTTGCCAGTATGTGCTTCGGTTCCCAACCCCCTCCTCAGCCGTGCTCTGGGTGGTAACTCCGTGGCAGCCTGACTCCCGTGGGCTCTCACCCCAGCCCTGCTGCTCCTACGGGTGAGAGTAATATTACCATGCAAGAAGAACCCCATGACCACACAAATAAAAAAAATAAAAAAGGAAGGAAGGAAGAGTGTTGTTGCCAAGTTTGAAGACCTCAAGCCTCGTTAGAAATTCGCTATGACATGCCCCAAGTGACCAATAATATGTTGCCACCCCTAACTGAAAAGTGGGCTGGTTTATTCAGTCATTTTATCAAACTTTTATTAAGTACCTACCATATGTCAGACCCGGGAAAACTGAGAAAGAACTGGACGCAGACCCAGCCTTCAAAGACCTCACAAAGATGCAGGGGAGACCAATAGTGCATGGTGATAGGTGACATGCAGGGGAATCATGGGGCACTGTGGAGCCCATGGGAAGGAGAAAAGCCCCAGACTAGTCGTGATGAGCAATGCTGCCCAGAACCAGGAGGCCACGGTCCTAAGGTAAGAGAGTCAGTGTCGTGTGGGGCCCGGGAGGGCTCCTGGGGATATGGAGGAGGAAGCAGGCTCAGGTAGAAGCATTGGAGGCCAACAAAGATCAGAGGGATCTGATGCACAGGCTCTGAGGTGGGAGCCTGTGAGTAGGTGGGGGATCCTAATTCCAAAACCTGCACTGTTCCCCCCACATGCACAACTCTCTGGGTTGCACCCAGATCCACAAGGCACAGAATCGTAGCTCAATCAGCACCAAATTCAAAAGAACATTTAGATGCTTATTCTGGAATCAGAAAAGACCTGCAGGTATCCTATGAAGCTTACCTCCCTGACCCTCAGACATTGAAATGAAGACCACGTGTCAGGCTCTAAAGTTCAAGTTCTTTTTTCTTTTTTTTTTTTTTTTAAGCTCAAGTTCTAATAGCCTCTGACCCCTCTCCTAGAAACTCAGGAAACGTGTCTTCATGTGGCCCTTATCACATTGTAAGCCAATGGCCTCTTGCTCATGAAAAGAGCCTAATATTATTAGCTGAATATTAACAACTATTTAAAAAAAAAAAAAAAGACCCCATAGAATAATAGAAGGAATGGAATGCCCCGAACATTGCACTTAACCTCTGTCCCTAAGACAGCAACTACGAAGGTAAGTGCTGGTTGGGAGCTGGTTGATGTAGACTCCGTGCAGACCAAAGCCAACTCAGACGTACACTAGGAAGGATTTGAGGGGCACCAAGAAACCTGCCCTTGATGGCAGAATTCGAGTAAGTTACTTATTTTTGAGTGAAGGTCGTAGGAGTTTGGGGTTTTGTTTATTTGTTTTGCCTTTTTTTTTAAGCAATGGAAAATTTCTCTCAAGTGAAAGCTTGCAGAGTACCCCACCCCGTACATATCACAACAGCAAATTCTTAAATAGTTTACTATGTGCTAGATGTTTTAACTCATACGATGTAGTTACTACTAATATTTCACGGATGACAAAACTGAGACCCAGAGAGATTTAATGGCCTGCCCACCATCACACAGCTGGCAGGGGGTAAAGCGGGTTCCAGACCCCACCCTCTTCCTGACCCCACAGTGTGGCCCTAATGTGGAAGGCCTATCGAAGCAGCACAGCCCTGGCTAGAGCCTGGGGAGAGGGCAAGGTGTTCCAGCCTCCGTAGAGCAACCCTCGGGCACATTCTTGGAAGCTTAGAACCCCATGAAACCCAGTTCTAAAGCCCCTGGATGGAAACATTATCTACCAAGGGTCACTTAAACAAACAGTTCCTTCCTGGAAGGAGTAATAGATTAGTGCATTAGTAGGAATCACTTTTCAAAAGCCAAATTCTTTATAAGAATGGGCCGTAGGACAGGTAAGCAGTGACAGGAGAGAGTCCAGCTGCAGGACACAGAGGCTGGGGGTGGGGAGCAGAGGTAGGGGGAAGGAGGGTAGACCCCAGAGTCTGAAGCATAGGATGGGAGGGGGATGGGAGAGAATGGACCTTCCGGACGACAAGCTCCCTGCCTAGCTGGCCAGCTGGAGACCAGGCTAACAGCAGAGTGCCTGGGCCACCCCTTTGAAAGGGCCTCCAGGCAGACAACTTTGTGGGTGCCGAGGAGCTCAACAGCAGGTAATTCCCTGGCAGAAGCATAGCGTGACTCGAGCTTTGGGGGGTGGGTGAGAAGATCAGTCTGATGTGAGAGCATCAGGGCTCCCCAGGAGGCAACACTCAGGGTTTTCAGTTTCTATCTTGATAAAAATTTTGCAATTTTCACAACTGCAGAGCAAACAGAACCATGACTCACATTTCACAATTTGCCTGGCGAGTTTACTGTATTATCATGATTCCAACAATGGCACATTTCTCGGGGGGGTGATGGGATAGAAAATGCTTGGCACACGGGGCCCGGTATGATGGGGATGGTGGGACACACACTGCCCCCACCCTGTTTCTTAGCTCAACACCAGAAGCCAGGGATTTACATAGATTATGGGTCTCCACGGACTGGGAAGTATATGACACATTTTGACATTCTCCAGGTGTCTATGTTCTGCTTGTTTTTTAATGGTTTCTGAGGCACGTATTCATCTTCTGTAACTTCATGAGATGAATTACTTGGGGTTCATCTTCTTTTTTTTTTTTTTGAAGCCTTTGACATTTGAAAGTTTAAACGGTAGGAGCTTGAGTAGAAACTTTCAAGATAATGTAATTTAAGAGCTGATGATACAGACAATTAAATCTTGACACTTTAAAGGAACAATTAAAACCCTTAGTGAAACCGAAAACCAGAATTTTGCCCTTTGGTTTCTGAGGAATCAAGCCAGAAAATCTTAGTCTCCTGGGGAAGGGAAGAGACCTGGCGGCCAAGTCTTGTCCCTGATGGATAGATACCCCCTGGTATTGCGGCAGCAACGTAAGAGGTAATTATTATCTGGTGAATAAGTGAGTGAAGTATAAATACATATATGCAAACAAATAGTCCATACAAGTTGAAATACAGGATCCAGTCTTCCCATACTTAGCAGTCATTTCTCTAATTAAGATTTGGATGGTATTTATTCCTTTTTTTTTTTGGAAAGATTTTTATTTATTTATTTGACAGAGACAGAGAGAGAGGGAACACAAGCAGGGAGAGTGGGAGAGGGAGAAGCAGGCCTCCCGCTGAGCAGGGAGCCCGATGCAGGGCTCGATCCTGGGACTCTGGGATCATGACCTGAATCGAAGGTAGATGCTTAATGACTGAGCCACCTAGGTGCCCCAATTTGTTCCTTTTAAAATGTATATTCATGAATCCTTGAAATGAGTTGATGCAAGAAAGGAAAACTACTTTAAGCTTTCAGTGGTTGAATCTCCCATTTGCCTGGCACCCTTCACTCAGATCCCTTGATAACTGTTCACATTTTTAATTCTCAGAGTCCCAGTGGGCTGTGAAGGCCCAGGGTAAATGTCATGGCCTGCCATATCTCATGCCATCACGTTTTTCACTCTCCCTCAGTGCTTTTGTGGAATAGAAACCTAATTTCAAGAGACTTGTTCTCATTAGAAGATGATTCATTTGGAGAGTCTGAAACTCGCATTTGTGGAGTTGCCTACCTACCCGGGCATGGAGACAGACACTTCATCACGGTTATTTCATGTAATCCTCTCAAGTGTAATTTTGCCCATTTTAGGAGATCAGGCATTGTGGTCAGGGAGAATTGTCCAAGCCACAGAGACAAGAAGGAACAGAATTGGGATCCCAAATCAGGCTGAGCCCAATGCCCATGATCTTTATTTTGAGGGCTAACAGTTGAGTTCAGATGGGGACGGACAGAAAGGGACAGCTTAACAGGACTAAAAGCCAGACTGGGAATGCTAACCAGGAGGGCTTTCAGACTGATGAGTGGGGTGACAATTGGAGGCATCCTCCTCTTCCACCACAATTTCCACGTGTATCAGCTTGACCAGTAGGACGCCGGAGGGGCCTTCCAACAGGTCACAAGCTCACTCTGGTCCACCGCTGGGCCATTCTCCACATTTAGCCAGAGTGAGCGAATGCAAGTCTGATGAGGTCACTCTCTTGTCACAAGCCCCTCAACCCTGCCCATGGCACTCGGAATAAAGCCCTCGATCCCCACACACCAGAGGACCCACCCGACGCACACTGCATACCTATCTACAGGCTCATCCCTCCCTTCTTATGCTCTCACCTTCTTCTTCCTGCCACAGGGCCTTTGCATGTGTTGTCCCCTTTCCCTGAGAGCCTGAGCCCACCATGCCCTCCACCAAACCACCTTCTTCCTCTTTTTCCTGTCTCAGCTTACCCATCTGAGTCACCCAGATGTTCCCCACTTCCTGTTCCAGCTTAAATATCCTTTCCTCAGAGAAGCCTCTTGATGACCAGGTTGGGCCCTCTGCCCTTAACTTTCATTTCACTCATCACTATGAAAATGGGATAATTATTGGCATAACTGTGTGCTGAATGTCATTGCACATGCCCCTGCAGAGGAGAAGATTTGGAATAAGCAACACCATGAGGCAGGCACCCATCCGTCTTGCTCACTACCGTCCCCCCAGCATCTGCTTTAGAACCTCACAGATGGAACATGTTCAATACAGGCTTGTTCTACCCAGGAGACAATTAATCACAAAATCAGCAACTTGCTGTTCTAGTTTCAGGCCCAAGGCCTAGGACTCCCCAGTCGTGTTTACTATCTGATGGCCCCAAGTTTTATCAGAACCTCTGCGCGAGAAGCTCATGGAGTAATGTGCAGCACACTTTACAGGAAACCTTTTACCACTCGGCGTCCCCTCTCCCCACCACCTTCTAATCGGCTTCAGAGTAGCTACAGAGAACATTTTTTTTAAGTGCTATATTCTCATCAGTGTGTTCACTTGGGACAACCTAAATCCACACAGTGTGATCCTGTTCAACTGAAATCAGTTCCTGTCCTTGCTCCGTTCCCCTCCAGAGGCTCCATCTCCCTGGTAGCCAAAGCCTGTATTCTAGGCAGGGCCTGTAAGGCCCAGAGGATTGGCTCCTCTCAGACCTTATCCCCAGCTTCAGCTTCCCCGAAGTTCCTAGAAACCACCTGGCACACAGCCTCCCTGGCCAGTGCACCTGCTGTGCCCTCCCTGTGGATCCCTCCTCCCCAAGCAGCTGTACCTCTCATTCTAGCGTCTGCTTCAGATGCCCCTTTCCCTGACCGCTGCCCCGCACCCACTTGGCCCCTCTCTTGCTACATTTTTCACTATCACTTTGCAACATCTAACATACTCCCACTCTTACTTATCTATGTGTTTGTCTACCTCGTCGCGTCAGAATGGAAGCGCCCCGAGCGTGGGGTTTCTGCCTACGTTGTTCCTGCTGTGACTCCCCACCCGGCACCAGGAGGAGCTCAGCACATAGCTGTGCCACAAGCAGCTGTTCTTGTGTCATCCTTGCGTTAATCCCGAGGGAGGCACCCACCAGCCAAACCCCTCCCTCGACACCTGTTTCTGCCCAGGCTATCCCCACGGCCCTCTGGTCGGGTGGTAGAGAAGAGAACCAGGCAACTCAGGCCCCTGGACATTCTGTGTTCACACCCTGTCCCCAAAGCCTGATGTGAAACAGGTGTCTGGTTCCATTTCCCACTTCTTCAGCTGAACCCAAAGTGGGTTTCTTTAACATCAGGGGTTTCTCTTCAGTCTTTCCCTTGTCGGGTGTTGTAGCCGAGACTGCCATGTGCTCAAGATGGAGGCCCGAGATGAGCAAGGAAGGCCCCCCCATCGGAGCTCCGTTAGAAAGCCGCCCTGCAATGGCTGAGTTTGCTTCTTCTATTGAACACTTCTCCGGCTCGTTTATTTTTCTAGTCTCAAAGATAGATTCTGTTACCTTTCAAAATACGGGGCTTTTAAGAAAACAGTATTTTAAAATAGTGCTCATGACTAGAACTGAGAGTGATTCTTTCATATCTGGTGGTCAGGGCCTCCGAGGGCGGATGGGATGCAGCTTGGTCCCAAGGGGCAAAGCAGCACTCCTTAAAACCAGGCACACAGGACAGGTTTTGGGCCCTGGGATAGCAGTGAACTTGGCCATTTTCATTTCAGGTGCCATTTCTCTGAGTACTTTCCTCCCATTCCATGAGCACCCAGCACAGTTGTTTCGTGCTCACGTCTAATGGCCCTGTCATTTACAATGAGGACCCAGAACATGCCCCATGCCCCACCACCTGCCCAGGATCTGCTTTTTGGCCCCCTCCACTAGCATCATGGCTCTGTCATTTCCAAAATTGTCCCTTGGTATTCAGGACGACCAATTTCTCCAGCTCCATCAAACCACTCTGCTTCCAAATCCCCCCTCTCCTTAAATCCCTCTTCACTCACCAGTGACAACTTCTGCCTCCGTCTCTCAAAGAGGCCCCTTCCTCCTGCCACCCTGCCCAAGACTCTAAAAAGGAAGGGGAGATAGCAGTACCGAGGTAACTGCCAGGTTCAGCTAACCTGAGCAAAGCACGCTGTCACCAGGTGTTTCCCATCCTGCCACCCGACAAAGACGGGATTGCAAAAGCCAAGGGCAAAGACGAATACCGTATGATTTCACGGATGTGTGGTGGTTGCCAAAAGGAAGGGGAGGAGGGGGTAGGTGAGACAGGTGAAGGGGGTCAAGAGGTACTCCCAGGGATGAAATAAATAAGTCCTGGGGATGTAATGTACAGTGCGGTGACTGTAGTCACTAATATGGTATTGCATATTTGACAGTTGCTAAGAAGTAAATCTTAAAGTTCACATTGCAAAAGGAGCACCTGGGTGGCTCAGTTGGTTAAGAGTCCCACCCTTGATCTTAGCTCAGGTCTTGATCTTAGAGCTGTGAGTTCAAACCCCGTGTTGGGCTCCACCCTGGGTGTGGAGTCTATCTGTACTTAAAGAAAAAAAAAGTTCTCATCACAAGAAAAAATTTCGTAACATTGTAGGGAGAGGGATATCACTAGACTTACTGTGGTGGCCATCTTACAGCACATCCAAATGTCAATTATGCTGTGTACCTCAAACTAAAACAATACTATACGTCAATTCTATTTTAAAAAATACTTTTAAAAACTTGAAGAAAAAAAAAAAGCAAAGGTTAAGAACTGTTTGTCCTCTATGCTTACAGGCTAGACTATCAGAGTCAGCACTTGTTTCCAAATAGACAAGATTTGGACGTGTCTGCACAATCAGATTAGAAGAATTATCAGTGCTCTGTGTACCCATTAATTCCTTAATGCAGTCCTTCATTTCCGCAGCAAATAGTGATGGAGAGATTACTTCTTTGACTGCTGAAGGTTTTATGATCTACTCCTTAAGAATACACTATTACACTATTACATTGTCAATAGTCTTACAAGGTATTACATCTTATTGAATGGAGTTCAACTTGACAAAATTTAGTTCACTCATTTGAACTCCTGTGGTATTTTCCAGCATAGTAAAGAGCACTAGGCTAGGGATAAGGAGAATCAGAGAGGAATCCTGTCTGTTCTACTTAATGGCTGATTAACCATAGGAAAGTCACATGACTTCTCTAAGCCTCGATCTTCTATATTCATAAAATGGGTGATACTAACTGCCCCACCTACATCATAGGAGTTGCTATATCTTATTAATTTCAGTGTCCTTGCCAATCAACACAATGCCTGATACATACTAGCCTTCCAAAAACAAAATGGAACAAAAAGATTGTAGTTAAATTGAGTCAGTGTTAATAAAGGACCTTTTTGTTGAATCAAACATTATAGACATGAAAGCCTTGTCTCTACTTAACAAAGTTCCATGTGTCTTTCAAGCCCTAAGTCAAATGCAGTTTTATCTGTGAAGTGGTCCATTCTCCCAACCCCAAGATAGAAAAGAGCCAAGGAGGTTGGTTGGTGTCTGAAACTCCAGGCCATAGCTGGAAGGTACAGTCCACCAGAGCAGAGCTCACAAGAGCTGCTATAAGAAGACAGTGCAGGTACCCAAGTCTGGAAACCCAGGCCTTTCCGGGGAAAAGGAATAAACCAAGGACTCAGAGCTAAAAGGCCTCTGAGCTATGGAGATCAGGAATGGAACAGATGTGAGATCTGAGAACAAAGCTGGGAGTTTCTGTGGAGCAAGTAGACATGGTGTCAAGGGCCAATTGGATAAGGATAGACTGCCATTCTGAGTGTCTGAAATGCTCTCATGCAGCTGACTCATGTTGGACAGAAACCATCCCACCCTTTCTCAAAATCCCATAGCACTTTGCACCTCTCAGATCACTGCTCAGATCACTGCCTCTGTCTTTGTGGTTCCTTGAGGATGTGCATATCTTCCTCCCAAACCAGAATATAAACTCTTTGAAGTCAAGTCCAGGTCTTACTCAATTTTGTACCACCTGTCCAGCCCATACCCAATGCCTAGTCCAGTGTCTTACATATGATCAGTTTAATAAATATTTGTTTGTCAAATTAATAGAAACATTGGTCTTTGGTTTCAAACATGACCAAATAAAACATGACCCCAAATATCGAATGTTTAAACTAGTTTACTCATCGTCTATTTTTATCATCTGGGTTTTGAATGTTTTCTCTTATCCTTCAGAATTCTACAGCATGTCAAGTTTTCTCATCTAACAAAACCACTGCTCATTTGACTATGTGTTTCTACCATTTATTGGGCATGGTGGGAAAATGGCTAGCTGTTGGTCAGAACATTTTTGCTCCCTTTTCAGAGTGTGGTCTTACTGGTAAGAGGGGGCTGCTAAACTGGAACTACATTTCCAGCTCTCCTTCCACCCAGGTGAGGCCACATGACCAGTTTTCATCAAAGCAATGTGAATGAAAGTGGATGAGTCTGACCTCTGAGGCCAGGGCTTTTAAGACACAGGGCTTCACCACTCTCACTTTCCCCTTTGCCACCTGGAAGCAGAAGACTTTGAGGTTCCAGGGTCTCAGAGAGTCACAGGATGGAAGCCTGAATCCCTGAATGACCACATGGAGGAAAGCCTTCTGCTTTCCCCACTTAGATGAGGGAATATGGAAGCCTGGATCCCTAAGTCACCACATGGAGGAGAACCTCCTGCTTTCTCTGTGTAGTCTAGTACATGGGCAAGAAATAAATTTTAGTCATATTAAACCATTGGATTTGGTATTTATTTAAGTGTTGCAATAGCTAGCATTACCTTAACTAATACAAGTACCTACTCTGTGCCAGATGCTTCCCACAAATTATTGCACTGAACACTTGTAATAGCCCCACGTGTTAGACACTATCACTATCCTTCTTTTTATTTTCCAAACCAATAAACTAAGACACAGATGGGTTAAGTTACTTAGACGGGATGTCACAACTAATAAGTGTTGGAGCTGGAATTTGAGATTTGTCTGGCTCCAAATGCTCTGTTTCCACTCCTCTACTACATCACCCTGTCTCCCATCCATCAGTGATCTTGGACTGTCTTTGACATCATTTTTAAATTAGAGGTTTCTGCCCTGATTCTGACCTATACTTTTTAAAAGCAGTTTAGAAATATGTCTCCCCTTTCCTTCACAGAACCCCTTCCCTCACCTGGAAGAATTATGTATTCCAAGGCCTGTAGTGTTCTACAAAGACCTTAATTTCTTCCTCACCTGTTTTGACATAATTTTTTTATTACTAGAATTGAATTATTTCTCTAAGGAAATATTTAAGCTTATTACTGCATGGCTTCTGATTTTTTCGCCAATTATAAAGGGTAAGAAGAGAATTCACTATGGGTTTTAGGTGGGGGACAGGAAAGAGAGTGGGGGAAAAGAGAGATCATATGAAATCATCAAATCCCACCTGCTTCTTGCTTGCTTGAGAAAGTCTCTCAAAACTTTTGTCCTAATTCTCAGGCACTTTGTTGGTGAGATTTATGCCCCCCACAGTTACAATTGTGTTAGTTCTCTTTCTTATTTACCTTTTGACTGAGGTGTAGAAAAATTCAAATGACTTATCCAGAGTCATATAGTATTAAGAGGTAGAACTAGAAAGCAAATTATATCAGCTCAAAAAGGAATAGAAAGAAAGGTCAGTATAAATTCATTAGTAAAAAGGAGCTTATAAAATGACAGGGGACTTTTTTTGGTTTTCTTTTTCTCTTTACATATAAAATGATGGTTATCCAACTCAGAAAGAAAAAACAAAAATAAGGTAACCCTGGTCATTTTCGGTAACCTTTTTAAAATGTATGTACATGTGGGCCTTCTTAACATATACTAACTATTCTTGATGACTCAAGATAAACATCAATTATTGAACTGGATTTTTAACCAATGACGCCTCCAGAGAATATTGAAGGAACAAGGCTGTTGGTCTCTGTATTAAATGTCCTCAAAGTGGAGTGTTTTACTTGTTCTGTACCCTCCATGAGGGCAGAGATTTAGGTCTTTTTTGTTTAATAATGTAGGTCAAGCACCTAGACACCTAGACCTATACCTGGCATGTAGCAGCTCAGTAAACATTTGTTAAATGATCGAATAAATGAGTGAGTATTTTGCTCCCTAATTATTCTATCTCCTCCTTTTATATTGGGTCATTTGTTGTCATCATTCCCTTTGCCCTTAATTTGCTATTTCTAATCTGTTGTGGCTTGAGAAACTTAAAAGAGATGATATAGATAGAGAAGATAAATTATAATGTAACTCAATAAAACTTTTAGAACTTTCTGCAATGATGGAAAACTTCTCTGTGCACTATTTACCACTAGGCAGCTTAATTAACAGCTAGTTCAGCTAAGGAAGTGAATTTCAAGTTGTATCTCATCGTAATTAAATTAAATTAGACTTAAAGAGCCCTGTGTGGCTAATGGCTACTGTACTGGATAGCACAAGTTTTGAACAATGTGCTAAATTAGAGTCAATGAGGACTTGTCTGAAGGCTAGGGGACAGATATTTTGAAAACGCAGCAGCCTTCATTTTTTGTTTTAATTTACTTCTGCCCTGTTCTGAATGAATAATGAAGCCAGCCAAAGGCTCTCCAGCAGACCTAGATGTGGCAGTGGAGTCAGACAGTGATTTGGTTCAAAGGGGACATTTCAGCCTTAGTGTTAATGTTAAGGGCAAGGATGGCCAACCATGAGATGCAGGAAAGTTCATTCTGAGGTGTTCCTGGGGGCCAGGTAAATCTGGAGAGAAAACCTGGTCTTGTCAGGAAGAAGTATTACATGGTCTGAACCCTTCCATCTGGGTCACTCAGGGCAGGGAGCTGGACAGCGGAAGGTCCTGAGACACCCAGACCAGCTCAGCAAACAGTCCCCTCAGGTGCATAGCACGTTGCTGGCACCAACATGGGCAACAGTAGCACATTGATGTGGGGTTTTGTTGGAGGTAGGTAGGAGTGGGGGTTGCTCTCCAGACTTGCTCACAGTTTTTCCCAACACAGAGCTTGAAGCAACCAGAATTAACATAAAAACTCCTCTTTGTCCCTATCCAAGAGAGGCAAGTCTCATTCTAATTCATCAGGGAAGCTTAGGGTCTCTTACCTGACCGGAGCTTGTGGGTCCTGCAGGGGTGACTTGGTGGCCTTCTGAGTAGGGAAGAGGCAGCTCTGCTGGAAGAAGTCTACCCCTAGCATCTTTGTTAGATGGTGTTTGCGAGAGCTAGAATGAACTCAGCAACTTAGACCTCAAAGATCCCCCACCAGATACATTCCTGTTCGGAAATGGCACCTGTCTGTCTCTATGCAGGGAGGCCAAGCTTCCTCACTGGATGTGGATACATGTATATCTCTTTCCTGGTTAAGGATAGCATTGCTTATATGTGGCCTATAGGCACACACCACTTTCCAACACACCAGCTCTCTCCTTAGTGAAAGGGTCAGTTTAGCCTTGACTCCCCCACTATTCCACCAGCTCCTGTTTCATAATCAAATCCAAGCAATTCTTTTGTTTTTATCTTTTAATATTTTTTAATTTTTATTTTCTAGAGAGAACACGCACATGAGTGTGTGAGTAGTGGGGAGAGGGAGAGGGAGAGGGAGAAAGAGAATCTTAAGCAGACTCCAAGCTCAGCATAGAACCCCAAACACAGGGCTTGATCTCATGACCCTGAGATCATGACCTGAGCCAAAACCAAGAGTCAGATGCTTAACTGACTGAGACACTGTGGTGACTCTGTTTTGCTTTTAAAATAAAGATATACCTGTATCCATGCATAGGTACAGATAGGTGTGTGTATATGATGTAATACAAAACAATAACTGATCATTACAGAAAATGGTATACAAAGAAAATTTAAAAATGCATATAAACAAAAGCATCCAAAGAACCCCCATTCAGGGAGACCTGGGTGGCTCAGTTGGTTAAGCAGCTGCCTTTTGCTCAGGTCATGATCCCAGGGTCCTGGAATTGAGTCCCACATTGGGCTCATTGCTCAGTGGGGAGCCTTCTTCTCCCTCTGCCTGCCGCTCCCCCTGTTTGTGCTCTCTCTCTCTCTCTCTGACAAATAAATAAATAAAATCTCAAAAATAAGAACCCCCATCCAAATACAACCTCAGTTAACATGTTGTATTTCTATCTCCTATTTCTGCACAGAGATTTCCCCTCTCAACCTAGTTCTAAGCTTTTTATAATCAGTGTCTTGTTCTCTGTTATATCGTGAGCACTTCCCTTGTAATCCCACAGACTGAACAGGCTTCACTTGTAATGCCTGCAAAGTGTTCTGTTAAGAGCAGTTACCATATTCACTTAATCATTTCCCTTTTGAAAGACCTCTGTTTCCCAGCACTGTCCTCTTCTGAATTAGGATAGCAAATAACTCTGCATGCAAAGGCTTGCCCCCTGCCTCCAGTTTGGGGGGCATCCTCCTTACGTTAGAAGCATAGAAGAGGGATTTCTGAGTCCAGAGTCATGAAAGAGGGAGCCATGGTTCAGGAGGGTGAACCAGCAGAGCCAAGTTCAGGGACTGATGATCTTGACCTTATTGGTGTTGCAGTTCCCAAACACAAGATCTACTGGCACAGGAGTGCCTAGACATCTATTTACACACCAGATTCCTGGGACCCACCTCAAACTTGCTGAACCAGGGCAACTTGGGTTGAGCTTGGCCATCTGGATTTCTCAGTCTTTAGGTGACCGTTTGACAAGCGCTGCTTCCGAGCACAAGACCTCCAGGTGGGAACACGTTGGCAAAACTGACTTTTTAGGTCTTCCGTTTATCCATCGCTTTCAAAACTGCAGACAACAGGCCTGTTTCGAACCCTGCCACTTGGCAGGGGGAGAAAACATCTTAGGACTACAATCGGTTTGTTTCTTCTTTTTTTTTTGAAGGGTTAAGTTTTTTAAAAATGTTCTTCATCACCCCACATGAAGATGTGGAAGTTGAGATCCCACTGATTAAAAACCCTGCCTTTACCTTACATGATCTTTGACAGTGAGCCCTTCCCCACGTGGGCTGCGATTCTTTTTCTCAGTCTTTGCCTTGCTGAGCCCATTTACAGTCCTGCCAGAACTCCAGAGTCTTATTTTCTCTTTACCGGAGGATAGGGAGAGGGGCTCATCGGTTCTAATTATAAGCCTCAAAGACTTCAGCCGGAATTTTAGCAATATAACATTGCACTTCTGCCAAAGGAGAAGTGTTTGGGAACCACTGATGGGGTCCTCCGAGGAGGAAAAGTGAACCTGGCTCAAACCCAGGATGGGCCAGAATGCTCAAAACTCTTTCCGGCTCCCTGAGACTGAGCGTGCTCCCATGGTGTTCCTTTTTATGAGGAACAATGAATTCACACAGACCAAAATTGAGAAACAAAGATACAGAAACCAAGTCAAAGGCGGAGACAATTTTGGAGTGCACTGGACTGCAGGCCAAGCTGGGTATGATCCCAGAGGCTGCCATCCAATGGGATTCCAGAGAAACATCTTGCCTCCCACATCTTGGCGCCAGGTCAAAACCTCTTTCTCAAAGGAGGCGCTGAAAAGGCGTCTGAGTATTAATTTGTCTGTTGTGAGAGGTTTTAGTGCTGTCGTAAATCACTCCAGATCACAAACAGGGCTTCCGTGGCGGTGTCCCTAAGCTACTTGAACTTGGTAAGACCTGAAAAGAAGAAAATTCCACTGAAGCTAGGAGGGAGTACGACTACAGCCTGTCTTTTATCACCTGATGAGGATAAGAGACAATAGCTCTGGTCCCACTGAGTCACCCGACAAAAAGGAAGCTGACATGTGTGGGGTCCTGGTGGTTGAGAGATTTTTAAGGAAGCGTTTCTCTAAAGCAGGGTGAGTTGAGACACCCTGAGGCCGTGGTTCAAGGTTCAAGGGTCCAGGTTGGGAAAAGACAATATTTAGTGGGCTGTAAGAGGCCTCCTTTTACTATTAGACAGTCAGCTGGATCCAGATGAGAAAGGTCTAAAATTGAGTGTGAGTTGTGACCCGGCCAGGTCATGGATGTGACTTCAAAGTAGTTTGAACTTCAACTTTGAAGTTGCTTCACCCACGTCTCCAACAATACTCAGCCTGTGATGACTTGGTACACTGAATCCAACCCAGGGTCCAAACTGTAAGTACCCGCAGATGAGGAGAACAAAGGCAAGGCGAGGCTCTTGTGATATTGTCCATTTTCTAACTGACTATATTATTATGCTGTGCCTCTCTCCAGCATACAGAATCACCGAGGATTCCTAAGGTAGTCCAGGAACCTGTGATGTTAAGCCTCCTTCTCCAAGTGATTCTGATTTTGGTGGTCGAAGGACCTAGTGTGACCAAGACCCTCTCCCAGAGCTCCAAGCCTGGCTCCATTTGTGGGCCCCAAATATAAAACTTTTAGTCAAGTTTGAACAACTCTAAGATAAGCTCTATGCTCCTAGGGTGAAAAGGCCGTGGTTTCTTGGCCCTTCTTTTGGAATGAATCACGGAACGAGGACTGTGTGGTTGTTCTTTGTGCATACAAGCCAATGACTCAATTCTGGCATTGGTGTTCTTGTAAAATGGCCCATGCTGGGCCCCATAAGCAAAAGACTTAGTCAAATGTGCTAATTCAGCTAGCCGACTGTAGCTGACTCATCCTCAAAGTGCCCCTTACAGATTGCATTATTGTTCCCAAATATTCGTTCTCTCCTCCCCACTTCCCCAGAGCTTCAGCCAAGTGATATAAGTAAGTCATAGGCTATAAAGTAACATAAGCAAGAAATAACTGTTTATTGTTTTAAGCCAATAAATTACTGGGGTGGTGTTTGTTACTGTAGCAAAAGCTGGCTAACACAGCCTGTTGCTTGACAGGTACAGGAATCTAAGGCATTCTTCTACCCAACATAGCTTTTTTAAGCATACTATGTGCTAGGCGTTATTCAAGGATACACATGCAAACCTTACAAATACAGAATCTGGCCACACGCTACCATCCAGCCTTATCCCCTTTGGCTAGGGAAACAAATCATGTCACTCTTTGACTTTGAAGCTTTCCATGGTGTTCCAGCTAACTCAGAATTAAAGCTCAAGTCCTTGGGGAGTCTGGGTGGCTCAGTCAGTTAAGCATCAGACTTTTGGTTTCAGCTCAGGTCATGACCTTAGGGTCCTGGCATCCAACCTCTCATCTGGCTCCACACTCAGCAGGGAGTTGGCTTGAGAATCCTCTCCCTCTGACCTTCCCCTGCTCTCTCTCATTTTCTCTCTCTCTCTCTCTCTCAATCTCTCTCTTTCTGTCTCAAATAAATAAATAAATAGATCTTAAAAAAAAAAAACACACACACACACCAAAAAACTCAAGTCCGTATGATGACCTAGAGGACCCTATGGAGTCGGGCTCTTATCTCCTCTCTGACCTCCTTTTCTATTACACTTTGCCACGACTCCTCAGCTGCCCTGGCTTCCTTGCTGTTCCTTGAATAAGCCAAGTGTGCTTCTGCATCAGAGCTTTTGCTCATGCTGTTCTTTCTTCCTTGACTCCTATTCCCCAAGATACTCCAGGGCTTCACTCCCTCTGTTCCATAAGCCTTTGTCTAAATGCCACCTCCTCATTGAAGCCTGCCTTGACTACCCAGTTTGAACTGCAATCCTCCCGTTACTCCCCCCACACCCGTCCCTACTATAATTCTTTCCATTACACTTCTCACCAGTCTATGTGGTAAATACGCTACACACCAACAGTTTTCAGAACATGGTGCACAGACCCCTGAAGGTCTCCAAGCCACATCTAGACGATTTTCCTAATAATACTAAGACGTAGTTGCCCTTTTAGCCATGTTGGTGTCCGCACAGAGTGAGTAAACTGTTGGGACCTTTGTATGAATCCAGTCAGCGGCACCAAACCTCATGGCTGGTCACTGGGTCCCTCACCACCACACACAATAAAAACGGTGATAGTTTCACAAAGAAGGTCCCTAAGGAAACTGCGTAAATGATTCATTTGATTAAATCTTGACCCTTGAGTGCACGACTTTTTCATAGTCTGAGAACTCGGCATAAAGCCTCCTGTCACCTACCAAAGTATGAGTTACCTGAAGGAAAAGTAGCTGTGTGATTGCTTGAGTTGCCCGTGAACTAGCTGCTTTTTTTCTAGCATACATTTTTACTTGAAGGAATGACTGGCTGATAAAATGATGGTCATTCAGACCTGGGTCATTGACAGACATTTTCTGGAAAACATCTAACTGGTAGTATTTGCTGTCAAAAATAAAATACAAGCTTTCAAGCAAAAACAAAATTTTTGTAAACTGCCACTTCCCAGCCCTTGAAGAGTTATCTGATAAGATTGGTGATGCATTCATGAATGTGATTTTGGGAACAGATAATGAAATGTATTAATATTGGGAAGATCTGCACAATTTGGTGAACCCATTCTTTCCAAGTGATGGATCCATGGTGCATGGGTAGAAACTCAATTCAAAGGTACATTCACGACACATTCAAAATGGACCAGTGGATTTTAATGAAACGGAGTATTGATATAGTTTCAGATTTGACATGGCAACTGATCTTTAGTAAACTACGATGTATTGAGTTCTGGTGTAGAATCAAAGAAGAATATCCACAATTAAAAGGCTATTAAAATACTCTCCCCTTTTCAACTACATATCCACGTGAAGCCAGATTGCCTTCATGCGCTTCAGCCAAAACACCACATCAACACAGGTCAAATGCAGATATGAGAATCCAGCTGTCTTCTACTTTTGTTGGAAAATAAAGAGATCTGCAAAAATGTTAAAAAATACTACTCTCCTCTAAATTTTTGTTCAGGGGAAAAAACAGTAATTTTCACTAAATCAATGTTATTCATACTAAAATGCAATGCATTGGGGCTTCTGGGTGGCTCAGTGGGTTAAGCCTCTGCCTGCGGCTCAGGTCATGATCCCAGGGTCCTGGGATTGGGCCCCGCATTAGGCTTTCTGCTCGCCAGGGAGCCTGCTTCCCTCTCTCTCTCTACCTGCCTGCCTCTCTGCCTACTTGTGATCTCTGTCAAATAAATAAATAAAATCTTTAAAAATAAATAAATAAAATGTAATGCATCGATTGTTATTTTTAAATTTCCCTATATATTTTAAATTTCTCAGTTTTAATTTCTAGTACTGTCGTTACCAGCAGCTATAACCTGCCTAGACAAAAGTTCTCTAAGGTCTTCAATAATTTTTAAGAACACATAGGGGTTTCTGAGACCAAACATTTGAGCATTGCTGCTATATATAACTTCTGGTTATTTTTTGTCTTCCTCTTTTAGAATGCAAACTACATAAGAGAGAGGTTGTTTTCTGTCTTGCTCACTGCTAAGTCCCCAGTTTAGAAGTGTCTAGCAGTAGTAGGCACTCGATAAAGATCCACCGAATGAATGAGTAAATGAATGAATGCCGCCAACCACACCTTCCACTCACCAGGGCTCATCTGCTCACCTTCCCAAGAACATGCCCAAGGCACAGCCCATGAGCCCTAGCTAAGACCCCCATATCCATCCATCTGCTCTAGAGCATTTGCCAGCATCCTACCCTCTCCAACCAGACTGTTCACCAGCTCTGAACTCCCACTGCACTGACCTTCTGAGTCACTCATTCTGGCCCTTTAGGCTACCGCTCACCTTGTTTACCTGCATGTTCTTTACTCCTCACCAGACTAGAGGACCCTGGCATGCCATGTGTCATGATTCCTTAGTCTCTCCTTCAGCTCTAAACACAGGGCCTCGCACAGAGTAAGTTTTTTTTGTTTGTTTTTTGTTTTTTAAGAAACAGGCTCTTTTTTTTTTTTTAAGATTTTATTTAATTTGACAGACATAGATCACAGGTAGGCAGAGAGGCGGGCAGAGAGAGAGGAAGGGAAGCAGGCTCGCTGCTGAGCAGAAAGCCGGATGTGGGACTCAATCCCAGGACCCTGGGATCATGACCTGAGCTGAAGGCAGAGGCTTTAACCCACTGAGCCACCCAGGCGCCCCAGAGTAAGTGTTTTTTAAATGAATACAGTAGGTGCCTGCTCAGCTGTGGCGGATATGTTTCAAGACCCCAGTGGATGCCTGAAACCACAGATAGTGCCAAACTCCATCAATATAGATATTTCCTATACATGTATACCTCTACTAAAGTTTAACTCCTACATTAGACACAGTAAAAGATTAACAATGATAACTAATAACAAAATAGAACAATTATAACAACATATTGTAATAAAAATTACATCAATGTGGCCTCTCTCTCTCTCTCAAAATATCTTACAGTATCTCACCTTTCTTCTTGTGATGACATAAGAGGATAAATGCTCACATGAGATGAGTGAGGGGAAGGACACAGACATCCTGACACATTGACCTTCTGACCATGCGGCAGAGGGAGGTTCATCTGTTTTCAGACCTCTGGGGACCAACACCATGGAGGGCAAAGCCACGGAAAAGGGGGACTGTTGCACATGCTTTTAAAATAAGTGAATGATATACAAAATAAACCTCTGTTGGCATGAATAGCGTATATACACACATTCAGAAGAATTGTTTCCAGCAACCAATTAAAACCCTTGTACAAGGACCCCCTGAATCCCACACATTTTTTAACCCATAGCTTAGCTTTTTACTTACTCCTGTAGGTTCTCTAATCAAGCCTCAGTGGCCAGTGCACCTGACCTAGCATCGGGGTGTCTGCCTTGTGGCCATAGGTCCAGTAATGGGGCCCAGGCACTGTCCCCTTGCAGGAGTGCTTGCCTTGGTGACGACAGTAGCATTTCTGGAGCATCTTCTGTAGGTCAGCCAGCCTGGCCATAGATATATATAATCCTTAGACCTTCCAGCAACCTCGGAGGGAAGACCCATATGAAACAAGAGGTCATGCCTAATTAATCTGTTGTGTCTCCATCCCCTGGCACGGTACTTAGCACATGGTATGTGCTCAGTCAATACTTAGAAAAGAAATGGATACAGAAAAGAATCCCATAACATGTGTGTTCCTATTCCATTTTACAGATGAGCAAACTGAGCCTCCTAGAGGTCAGGCAGCCCAACCATGATACACACAGTTTTGCCTCCACAAGCCTTTCCACCCACTTGTAGGAAAAAACAAAACAAAACAAAACAGTTTTCAGGTCACAGACTCTTCTGGTCTTGGTTCATCCTACTGTTCATTCAGCAACCATGAATGCAATAAGTCAGCTTGGTCCTTCCAACCCAGCCATCCTCCAAGGAGCAGCCAGGTGCATTTTCAAAGTGTGTTAAACCTCTTGCATTAAACTTCTTTTCAGCTGGTTGGTCCAGACCCGAGACCAATACCACCATAGGCAGCTAATGGCCCAGAGAACAGCACCGCCAGCCCAAAGGAAGCCAAACTGCCTCCCCAGTTTCTGTTCTGGGGGGCGGAGAGGGAAGAAAAATGAAGAAGGAAGTCAGGAAAAGACAGGCCACCTTACAGGCTCAAATTGCCCCTAACCTCGGCACCCTGTGTTATAGTTTTTGCTGGAAAGTAGTAGACCGATGGCCTGGGTAAGTCTACGGTGACTAATGTTTCCTGAATGCTTCTAGGAGTTGCACTTGACCAGAGGAAGCAGCTGCGAAAGAGCTAGGAAGGCCCAGCTTTGCTTTCTTCCCCAGCGCCCACACACTCGAGGCCTGGCCAACCATCCTTGGCTCAGTTATTGCCACTTACAGCACAAGGAGCGAGTCACCTCTTGTGCAGGCTTACCATGGAGCAGAGAAGGAGCACCAGCGCCCCAGGCAGAATGGGAGGGCCCCAGGGACAGGCCTTCTCAAGCTTTCTGCAACGCATTGTCCTCAAGGCACAGCACTACTTGGCAACGGGAGAGGAGACCGGAAGGGACAGGTCCTCCCCTGCAGCGTCCATACAGAACAGAGTGGCCCCTCTGCCCCCAAATTCTTTTATTGCTTCAGGGTGTTTTCTACTTTAAACCATTTCCAAGTAGAAAATGTGACGAACAATAGGAATAATTCAAAAAAAGGAAAATTAAAATGACCCGTGATCCCACCCATTCCCCAGAAATGATGTGGATATTTTGATCAAAACATCCAGTCTTTCTTCTGCACATGTCTTTGGTCTGGGGCACATTGATCTGGACCTCATGATGTCCATACAGTTTCATAAATGGGTTTTCCTCCAATTACAACAGGGTGAATATTTCCTTCATAACCGTAAATAAGATAGTGATTATTTTATTATTTTATTATTCTTTTAAATTATTTTTTTAATTATTTTTTTAACAAGACTGATTGTTTTAAAAGCATACACAGGATTCCATCATCATCTGGAATTTATTTAAGCATTAATTTTTTTTTAACTACATCCTCTCATAGAACTTTTTCATTCTTCTAAACACTGTGCTGAAGATCGTGAATGTAAATTGGGCACTTCAATTATTTCCTTAGGAGGGTGACGAGAAATGGAATCATTGGGTCAAAATGTACACATATTTAAAAATTATTTAAACTGCCTTATTAAGGCATAATTGACATACGATAAATTGCACATACTTAAAGTGCTCAATTTCATAATTTTTGACATATGTACACACCCCTAAAACCACTGCCACAATCAAGATAATGAACGTATCCATCACCCTTGTAACTTTCTCTGTGCCCCTTGTAATCTCTCCCTCCCTCTGCTCTCCCCATTTCTAGCGACCGCTGCTCTGCTTTCTGTCACTGTAGATTAGTTAGCAATTTCTAGGGTTTTCTATAAATGGAATCATACAGTGCTTAGTCTTTTTCCTCCTGCTCCTTTATGTAGCATAATTATTTTGAATTTCATTCATGTTACTACACTTTATCGAGCGCTCACTGCTTCTCCCTATGGAGGAGTATTCCACTGCACGGAGAGGAAGGTGCACACATTTTTAACACTCTTGGTGAACACTACCAAATTGTCTGTGGGGATTTCTGGAGACTCATTATTATATAATTGTGGTAATTTGGAGTTGACCACCCCTGAAAGGTGAGGATAGAAGTTCCATTTGTTCCAAGTGCACCATTCTGCTTCCTGAATTACAGAGCTTCCAACATGGGTTACTAGGAAGAAATGAAGAGTACCAAGAAGACAGGAGAAGGGGGGCAAATGCGGACAGCATTAGGGTTCTGGGGGTCTGGGGGTTCTTGTGTCAACTCTCCGAGCCCAGAAGGGACCTGTTTCCTAGATGCCGTGCTCCTTCCCAGCAAAGGAGCCTGCACCAGGCCAGTTTCACTCACAGGTAGCAACAGGCATTGATGAGCAAGGTAATTGGGAGAATACAGGTCCTCAGACCACACAGACAAGTGTGTGTGAGGCTCGTCTCCTCCCCTATAGCCATGCGCGAACATTGCATCAATACAGACAAATATAACTGTAAATTAGGAAGAACAACAAAACAAAACAAAAAACACAGCATTTGCTTTGCTACTAGACTGTAAAACCACTTGAGGATAGACTCTGGGGCTGACTCATCTTTCTACATAGCCTCTTGCTCTGGTAAATTCTTGATACATTTTTCTTGAATGCTGTTGACTACATTTTCTTTGAAATGTAACACATCACCTGCCCAGCACCAGGAAGACAGAAATCAGGTGACCGCAGGGAAAATGGGCTGGGGGCTGGGCCCCTTACAGTCAGGGAAGGATACGTCCTTCTGAGGAAAATGAACAGGAGAGTAGCTGGAGTGGATTTTTACATGTCACACACGAACGTGTTTACAGGCCAACAAAATAAGGAGGAATTGTCATGAAAATTATAGTCCTCGTTTCTGTAGCTGGTCACATGGTTATAGCTGGTATTTATAACTACCTTCTTTTTTTTTTTTTTAAGACTTCATATAGTTATTAGACAGAGAGAAAGAGAGTGAGAGCACAAGTAGGGGGAGGCCCAGAGAGAGAGGGAGAAGCAGACTCCCCACCGAGCAGGGAGCCCCATGTGGGGCTCAATCCCAAGACCCTGAGATCATGACCTGACCTGTAATCAAGACACTCAACCGACTGAGCCACTCAGGCACCCCTATAAACTACCTTCTTCCACTACTCATTCTGCATTTCCTTTGTCTTCAGCAAGCAGCTAGGCTTGTCAGGGCCCTTTACCTGATGGGTTGGTCCATACCTTCATTCCTGACCGTTCTGTCTGGGCCATTCGTTGTCCCTCCTAGATTGGGTCATTGTAGGTTTCCATTGACTACCACCATTCCATAGGTTAGGAGCAATGAGGGACATGTGCAAGGGATACATTGGCCCCACTGAGGAAAGACACCCATCATGGAGCAGTCAAAGAGGTGACAAAGGTTTTCTGGAGGGGTTGGGCCTTAAAATAAGCCTTGGAAGAATGAATAGGACTCATCCTGATACAGGATGAGGAGGCAGGGATGAAGGAGCAAAGGGAGAGAAGCAGTGGGTGGGGGAAGAGATGTGCAGAATGGAGAGTCAGCACACTCACTTCCAGAGGACGAGAAGACCACCAATACAATATGGCTGAAGAATGACTCATATGCTCAAGAGCCTCATGAAGGGGCAGAACTGGAGAGGCAGGTACAAGCCAGGGCACCATGGACTTTGTACGCCATGTTGGGTGGGCCAAGGGGAGCCATTGAAAGTTTGAATGAGTGACTTTGCTAGCCATATATTTTAGGCAAGGCGTTGTTCCTGCCATATAGAAGAGCAAATAAGGAAGATGAGACCAAATCAGACAGACTAGTTATGAGGGAACAGCAATGATCAATAAAAGAGATGTGAAAGACCTAAAGTAGGGGAATGTTGCTGGAAAGCAGAATTACAGATGAATATGACAAATATTTCTAAGGCAGAATTGGGAAGGGCTGGTGTTTGATAGCAATGTGATAGTTAAGGGGGAGGAAGAGTCAACAGGGACTCTCAGATTTTCAAAGGTCACTAGGACAGACCAGGATCACCCCCTTCTCCATCCTTAGAGATCAACAGAGTTCCTAAGCTATAACCAGTGTTTAATAATATTTCTGAATGGATGAATGAGCCAAAAATAGGGCCACAAAAAAAAAAATAGGGCCACAGTCTTGCTTAAATGTCCAGCACTTGTATCTACAAAGGGTACAAAATGAATGGTGTCCTGGTATGAGGTAGCTGGAGGTCCTTCAGGAACACCTCAGTTTGAGGATGGGCTCCTGTTGCAGCAGCCTGAGTTCCATGGGGGAGAGTGCTAAATGAACCCTCAGCCACGGCAGGGAAGAGAGGATACCAAATAACCACAGGCAGAGGTGACTTGGATCCTTGTCACATTCAGGCTACCTATAGCTCATCAGGTCTCATGAGAGAGGAATCCCAGGAGCCTGACCTAGAAAGAGAAGAAGAGATTTGGAGACTTTGGTTAGCAAAAGAGACTGAACAGGGACAAGGTCAATGTTTACAGAGTCATGAAGTGAATACCAAAACAAAAAGATTCCAGTCCTCTTCTTAGTATAAGAATGTTATCGGAGGCCAACTAAATAGAAACTCTACTTCCCGGAGAAGGGATCACATTGAATTTGGATCCCTGTCTGTTGAGAGGAGGTATGATCAAAGACTACAGCAGATTCTTAAGGTGTTAAACTGATTATGGCAAATAAAGTTACTAGAAGTTACATGGGTGTTTGTGGTGCATCCCTTATATAGGATGGGATAATTAACTACTTTCTCTATCCCTCTCCTTTTTTGTCTTGATTGAGAACTCTAATGGGAGCCTTCTCAGCTGAGTGCCTTGAACAAGATTTTAGACTCTCATTGTCATATTTCTCACCATAGAACAGGCAAAGTAGCCCCAAGGTCTGAGGGTCCATGGAAAGAGGATGAGGAAGATTGTAAATATGACCCCAGTTCTTCATCCCTGCTATATCCATACCCTTTGTCATGTAACATTGTATTATCATCCAAAGCTGTGTCTGGGCTTAGTTATGAACTTGTTTTGACCAACAAGATAAAGTGGAATTGATGTGCATCGGTTTTGAACCCAGACCTCATGAGGCCTTGTACATTTCTTCCTGCTCTCTTTTGCATTTATCACTGCCATGACCTTGGAGGGCTGTTGTGGGACTGAATGAGATACTACACATAGTATGTACTCAATAAATGTCAGATTTTATTCTCAGGGGCAAAATCCTGTCATTATCTTACAACCAATCAATCTTTTAGAGTTTTCCACAGAAAAATAATGACTCCCTTTTGTGAGAATTAAATGAGATAAAGGATGGTGAAGTGTTTTGCATACAGTGAAGAATTCTCTACAGAATAAAACGATGATGGCTGTGTGGGATTGATGAAGGAAAATCAGGCCCCTTATTCTCTGGAGATACTGAGGATTTTCACCCAGATTTTCACCCATTTTGTCTTTAATTCAAGGCCTGAACTGTGGTTCAGATTGGAGATCTGTGCACCAGAATGCTCAAGAAGGAGACTTGGGACTCCCCTCCAGGACCACCCAGGAGTCTGAGCAGCCACAGGACGCCTGCAGCTTGTTGACTTAAGAATATGAGCCACTGGAATGTACTACACCTGTCTTTACTGGCTACCTAGCCTTGTAGACCTTCAAGGTGTTTAATTTAATCTGCAGAACTCTATACAGTGGGACCCTCATTCCCTCTGAGCTTATTGCTTGCTTTTATGACATTGAGCTAGGAAGCTGTAAAATTACAGAGTGTGGGAAAAAGACCGAGAGCCTAACCTTGGTTTGACCACCTACCAACTATGTGGTCTTGAGCAAATCATTTCACTTCTCTAGGCCTCAGTTTCCTGGCCTATAAAATGGGGCTTATAACTTGTGCCTATCTCTCAAGTTTATGAGAATCAAGAAAACAATGGTATAAATATAAAATGTAGAAAATTGTTCACACCATGTCTGCTATATTAGGTGAGTTAGGCTATCCTCTGCTCCAAGAACACAACAGAGAATCATTTCTTATTCACATAAAGCCAAATGTGGATTGGGTGGTTCTTGAGGGCAACTATCCTCCATGCAGTGATTCAGGGATCCAGGCTTTCTCTATTTTGAGATGCTGACATCTCAACATCTGAGTTGCCCTGGATTGTGGACAAAGAGAAGGAGAGCGATTTATCCAGGATGTTGTTAAAATCCATGCCTGGGGGTGGTCATAGATCACTTCTGCCTACATCGCATTGGCAGAACCCAATCATGTGGCCCAGTCTAACTGCAAGTGAGAGTGAGAAGTTTAGGGGAGCCCATGGACCAATTGGTGAATACCACTGTCTCTGCTATACTCACACTAATGACAAGGGATTCACATGTTCAGGAAACTTCAAGACAAAGTAAAAAGACCTTAGAATCAGACAAGCCAAGGTTCAAATCCAAGCTTTGTTGCATACAAGCTATATGACATTGAGCAGTGCTTAACTTTTCAGAGCTTCAGTTTCTTCATCTTTAAAATGGGAGAATTATGGGGTGCCTGGGTGGCTCAGCTGGTTGAGCATCTGACTCTTGGTTTCACCTCAGGTTATGATCTCAACGTTGTGGGATTGGGCCCCAAGTTGGGCTCTGCGCTCAGTGGGGAGTTTGCTTGAGATTCCCTCTCTCTCTTGCTGTCCCTCTGCCCCTCCTCCCCCTCATTCTAGGTGAATAAATGAATCTTTACAAAGAAAAAAAAATGAGAATAGAACCTACCTCACAGTTTTGCTGTAACTACTCTATGAGGTAATGGATGTAGAGTGGTTTTTATCTGACACATAATAAATGTTTAATAAATGGTGGATGTTTATTCTTATTCTAATCTCTGAATCTTGAAACTGCTCCTTCATTTCTGTGACTATGAATGACAGCTTGAGAAGGAAGATCTTAACACTGACCAACTCCCATCTTAGAGACATGGTATTGTTAGTAGAACATAACCAAAATGACCTTCAGAAAGAAGAAATCATCTGAGGTTTATTCATTTTTCAAATAAGTAGCTTGTACTGTGGTCCAGGTGCCAATGACCAGAGTATCTATGTGCAAATTAGGAAAGAAGCACTTCTTGGTGTATCACAATCCAATGGGGCCCATTTCCTGATGAATGTGGATTTTACTCATTCCTCAAGCCAAGCATTCTTCTGCAGTGACCAACATGCACAACTGTACCCACAAGCCCTGTCCTACTCTTGAGGAGCTTACTGGGAAGCTCTGGGAAGATAAATCCACAGCAAATCAACTCCACTTCCCAGTGGAACAGAGAAGAGAGAGCAAATACTTTTGTGGATACTCACTCCAAGGTCTGCTGATAGAAGACTTATGTTCAAGCAGCATGATCCCAGCTCGCTTAGGGAGTTGAATGTCTTCCCAGAAAGTAGAGAGATAATGTCGGGAATTTTAAACAGTGGAAGAGCCAAGACGACAAAGTTGCTCTTTCTTCCTACAAACTACCTTGTCTCAGAGTGCACTGCCTTTCAGTCTTAGATGGTCTCTGCAGGGTTAAAAAGATTTGGTTGCCTTTGGTCTTCCTGACTGGGGTCAGTTACAGCCCAAGATACAGAAGTTAAATCACTTTAACTTGGTCTAGTTGAGATGTGCATTAGATCCTCCCTGAGGAAGCCTGGGGAACCTGTTTTCCAGTCCCTCCACAACTCTCTAACAGGTTGTTTACTTCGGAGAACTCATTTAAACTCCCTATGCCTCAGTTTCCCCTACCATAGAATGAATATGGGATACTAATCACAAGTGTATGGAGGGGGACAAGTAAGAACATTGTGAGCTTTGAAAATTATTAACGGATGTTATATATAAATACAAATACATAAAGATTATTGTTATGTGTATAAGTGGTAAAACTCTACAGTAATTAGCAGTCATATTTTCTATGAAATATCTTAAGAAAGCACTTTTACATATTTGTTCTAAGCACTTTCTCCAAGAGAGGACAAAGTAGCCCTTAGAATGTGATACTAAGAATTACCATAAGCTACAAATAAGAGAAGCTGGAAAAACAGTAGCACCAGTGATTAAGAAGTTTCATTTTTTTTCTCATATAACAAGATGTACAAGAAAGCTTCTAGTACTAGCACAGTGCTAGCCCTGCAGCCATACTCTCCAAGACCCAAGCTCTTTCTGTCTATCCTCCTAGCCATTCTTAGGTTAGCTGTGCTCAGGGTCAGAATAACCTCCAGCATTACATTCTTATTTCAGGCAGGAAAAGGGACAGGGACAAAAGGAACCTCCATCCCCGTTTGGGAGTTCTACTGGATACTTTGTTTCCTTCTCATTGGGCAAAGAAGTGTCACATGACAACTCTTTACAACAAAGGAAGCTGGGAAATGTAGGTTTTTTGTTTGTTTGTTTTTTTAAGACTTTTATTTTATTTATTTGACAGACAGAGATCACAAGTAGGCAGAGAGGCAGAGAGAGAGAAGAGGAAGCAGGCACCCTGCAGAGCAGAGAGCCCGATGTGGGGCTCGATCCCAGGACCCTGGGATCATGACCTGAGCCGAAGGCAGAGGCTTTAACCCACTGAGCCACCCAGGCACCCCGGAAATGTAGGTTTTTAGCTGGCCACATGGGTTTTTTTTTTAAGATTTTACTTATTTATTTGAAAGAGAGAAAGAGAGAGACCTTGAGCAGAGGGAGGGAAAGAGAGAAGCAGACTCTGTCCAGCAGGGATCCTGATGCAGGACTCCATCCCAGGACCCTGGGGTCATGACCTGAGCAGAAGGCAGATGCTTAACCTATTCAGCCACCCAGGTGCCCCATGGCCACATGGCTCTGATAGTTGTGAAGAAGAGAATTATGGGTATTAGGTAGACACCTATAGTATAGACCAGATGATTTAGGTGACCATTTGATTGAAATAAGGATTAAAATTTGATAATAAAAGTATATGGGGTAATGGCCCATATCAATCAGCCACTTCCACAATGATGCCTTACCATCGTGAAACCTCAGAGACACACAACAATAAACATCAAGGGATCGCCACAGGTCAGCTAAGTGGCTCTGCCAATCTTGACTGGTCACATGTCTGGGGATTGGCTGGTAGTTGGTCAATCTAGAGTGGCATTGGCTGGGACAACTGGGGTGACTTGACTCTGCACCTCAGTGTAAACCTTCTACAACAGGCTAGCTCATGCCTGTTGTCATGGCGGTGATAGATGCAAAAGAGAGCAAGAAGAAACATACAAGGCCTCATGAGGTCTAGGTTCAGAACCGATACACATCAATTTCACTTTATCTTGTTGGTCAAAACAAGTTCATGCCTAAGCCCAGCCTTGGAGGACAATACAAAATTACATGACAAAGGGCATGGATACAGCAGGGATGAAGAATTAGGGTCATATTTACAATCTCCCCATCCACTTTCCATGGGCACTCTGACCTCGAAGCTAAAAGAAGGATTATCCAAAAAGGATTCCCCAGGCAGTAGGGTTCATCACATTCTCACTCACTCCCAGGTCTGCTGATAGAAGAGTTATGTCCAATCAGCGTGATCACTTTATTTCTCACAGCTCGCTTTGGGAGTTGAATGTCTTCCCAGAAAGTAGAGAGATAATGTCGGGATTTTTAAATGGTGCAAGAGCCAAGACGACAAAGAACTGCGTCAAGGTTAGCAGGGGGAATACAAATCCTTTAGCTGCAGAAATGGCCCTTCACCTGAACTTGGCTCTTCACCTAAACTTGGAACTAACATACAACTGAACCTGTTTCAAAGCTGCCTTTTCTGCACAGTGCTGCTATTGTGCGGTGGGTGGTACGGATTTAGCTAACCCTACAAAATCCATTTCCCTGGACACATCCTGCAAGGTTTCTCTGACTGCTGGTGGTAAAACACCTACATGGAGCTCATTCGTCAAATAGTGCTGTCATTCAGCCCCATTCCTCCTAGAGGCACAGACTGGAGGGGAGAATTTCTCCTCTGGGGTCTTGTACTAGTCTGTTCGTGGTCTTGTAAGTCCCAGCAAGGAGAGAGGAAAACACAGGGAAAAATAAAAGTGTCCAAAGGAAACAGCCAAATGTACAGAAATGGTGCTTTAAGACCAGCTTCAGGAGAACCTGACAAGGACCTTCTTTCTCTACAGAGGAGAACAAGAATGCAGTCAGCATAGGGCTTTGCACTAGGGTAAAGTGGAATGGGTTGTAAGAGGCCTGATTTTCACTTTAGTTAAGTGAGAACCGCTCTCTAGGCCTCGGTTTCCCCAAATGAGTTGCTGGAACTGGGTGGAACGGAGGTCCCTTCCAGCCCTTTGAATCTGTGTCTGGGAAAAACCAGGAAGCCAGCAGCTCAAGGAATTTGTACAGGATCGTGCATGGGTCCTCCCCAAGGGGAAGAAGATGGCAGGCAAGCTTGGCATCCAGATGACTGGGAGAGAAGAGCTCCCAGCCCTGGGAAGCAGGTACTTAACAATAAGCCCTTAGAAGGGGCAAGCGGGTGTGCCTGCTGTGTCCAAGAGAGAGGGAAGGGACCCTGGGAGGGTATATTTTGGAGAAGCGGGATTCGGAAAACAAGCTTTGCTTTGGAACTCCAGAGGAACTGGAACACAGAACACTCTATGATATGTGTGTGCAATGTCCCCTGCAGACACCCTCCGCTCCCAGGCCAAAAGGGTGACCACGTCCAGCAGGGACAGCCACAGGACATTTTTGAACCTGATGTGCAGTTCCAAGAGGCAAATGGATTATTATATTTAGTAATTCCATGTGGTGGTTCACAGCCCTTAAATTAATTGGATCTAAATATCCACTCATTGATCAAACAGGAGCCAATCACTCACCGTGGGCCACGGGGGTGTTTGGTTCCCTTCCTGGCTCCACGATATGGATGACAAATGCCATCACCTCTCAGCCGCAGGTGGAGTTCCCAGCTGGGGAGGCACAGCGGAGCCTCAGAGCAGTTCTGATCGGAAATGCAACAGGTCAACCTTCTGTTTCCCCACCCTCACTTCTAGACCAAATTTCCAGCCCTGAAACACTGTCTGTGGCCAGACACAGGAACGAGGAGGAAGAGCAGAAAAAGAAAAAGAAGGTGGGGGGGATGGGAAGGAGAAGGAGTGAAGACAAAGAAAAAAAGAAAAAGGACTTTTAAAATTAGTGTAGTAGGATATGGGGCTGGTGGGAGGAGGGATGAGAAGAAGGATCTTGGAAGCGCTCCAGTCATTTTATTCCGAGGTTTTCATTCCGGTTTGGAGGTCTGGGACACATTGATTCACAACTTTATAGCTCTCATTCAGTGTTGATTTATGGGTTGACCAATCTGGGCCTAATCAGTTGGAGAAGGATTGGTTTTGGGGTCCAATAATGTTATATTTATGAGCCCATGAAGTGTACCACGGCTGCGGCCCTGCCTGGATTCACTAGCACACAACTTCTAAGATCTCAAAGAGGGGAGTTCACAGACTATTTTCTGCTCCCAGATCAGGCTTAAAGCTCCTCTTTACATTAAAGGCTTCTGGTGTCATTTCGTATTTAAACTTCGAACTGCCTGCCCGTAAATCTTTCACAACCGTGAACAGCTCTGACGGTTTTGAATGTTGCCGGTTCTGCCCGCCTGTCACTTTCCGCCCCCCTCTTTCTTTCGACTCTGGCAATAAGGAGCCGGAGCCCAGAGCCTGGCTGGCTTCCCTGCAGCGGCAGAGAGGCAGCCGGCCGGCCGATGTGCTCGGGGAGAGGCCCGGCCAAGGCCACGCAGAGTTCAGCGGGTTATCGCGCTCTTCCGGCTGTAGTTGTGGTTACTCTGGTTCAGTAACTCTAAAGAAATGAGCGGCCTGAACAGACAGGAACTAGTTGAGAAGCCTGTCTTGGTGGGGAGGAAACAGAGGTAGTCAGATCACAAGCAGCTCCGTGCTTCTCTTTGAGGGAAAAGACATTTTCCTTGTCGTTCTTGGGAGTCTGTTCTCTGGCCCCACCTCAGTCCACCTCCGGCCCCCGGCCCCCGCAGGAGCGACCCATGGTGGGTACCAGCAGGAACGACCTTGACCCCCTAATTCACCTCTGGAAGTCTCCTGACAATAGGTTCGCTCCCTGGTTCATCCTGGGAAGACAGGAATCAAGCCACAGAAAGACCACTCCGAAAAGTCACAAGCATCTGACGGGGTAAAGGGAGAAAGCTACAAATTCTCAGTTTCACAGTTGGAACCCTATAGAGAGGACCTTATTGGTGGGCCTCTAAAAGAGGAGTCTTCAGTCTCCTGGGCAGACTGTTTACTGTCACTGGGGGAAAAGGCAAATGCATTGTCCAGACTGGGGATCAGCAAACATTGTCTGCAAAGGGTTAGACGGGAAATATTTTTGGCTTTGCAGGGCACATCCGGTCTCTGTCACCTAAGCTGCTGTCCCTGCTGCTGCTGCTTTCACGATTTACAAATGTAAAAATCACCCTTGGCTCCCGGGCCGATGAGAACAGGTCATGGGCCATAGTCAGCTTGACCCCTGGTTAACCAAAAAAAATAAAAAAAAAAAAAAATTTGTTTTTCATTTAAAATTCTGGATCCATCCTGCATGTGTGTACATGTGTGTGTTAATCGTGTATCCAGCCTCAGGGGCAAAGGCGTTGGAGGAAGCGGACTGTTCTGGGCGGTCCCATCTCACCCCTGGGAAGAGTCACTCAGGAAGCCAGGAAGTACTGTGGTTGGAAGGACACAGGACTCAGGAGACGGTAGCTGCCAGCCCAGCCCAGCTGCTCAGTGCCGGGCAGCCCCGAGCAAAACACCAACAGGTGAAGGGGGTCAGACCAGATGCCGTCCAAGAGCTCCCCAAAATGTGGTATTCCCTGCAGCTCTCTCAAACACTTTGGGGAACAAGGTGGGACGTAAGAGGAAGGAACAGATAAAATCTGTTAGATCTGTTCACTGCAGCTCAAAGCACGGCCGAGTTTGAGATGACGCCCCCCTCCCCACCCCATTGGAAAGCCCACCTTTGGGAGCAGCTGCCTGACACACTCCCTGCCTGGGGAGACCACGAGGAAGGCCAGGCCTGGGAGCGCCGACCACCTCTGCCATGCTCACCACGGAAACAAGTTATGTGGCCCGCGCGCTGCGCCAAGAATCCGGGCAGCTGAATGAGCCATGCCATTGTGGGCAGACACCGAGGCTCCCAGAAAACAAGCAAAGGCGAGGCCTGGAAGCTACAGCGGAGGCAGGTCGTCATGACCTTCCCTCCTGGGCCAGCACCAGACTGGCGGACGGACAGGTCTTCGTCTCCATCCAGGCAGGGCGGGCAGTGCTCAGGAAGCAAGAGGTGGAGCCCCCACACTGCCGGACTGGACCCCGGGGACTGCTCCCCCTCCCACAGCGGAGCCCTCAGCAACATTTGCTGAGCACCAGCTCTGGGTCTGAAGGGTGCTGGGCATAGCGGGGATGGAGGTGGGGGGCAGGATACAGTGCCTGCCCAGGTACAGTGCCTGCTCCAGAAGGGACGGCCAGGCCAGCAGAGCGCCCTCCAGAGAGCACGTGGGTAGTAGAGACCACACTGGATACGTTCTGGAGGAAGGTGGGAGCCAAGAGCCTTGGGAGATGCTCCTGGTGGCCTTTCAGCAGAGGCTTTGCACATTTGCTTTGTGGAAATGGTTTGAGCCCGCTGGGTATTGGCCAGCCTCATGCGTGAGAGCCAAGGTTAGAGTCAGCCTGCCTGCTGCATGCTAGGGTCCTTGCTTTATAAGAGGCTTAAAAATGCCCCTGAAACTTGAGATGCTAATACTGGCCCCTGCGAGACTTGTGGAAATCCTTGCATTTTTTGGTCCTCCAAGCATATTGTTTGCTTCAGTCAGGTAGCCCAAGGAGTAAGGAGCGGGGGAAACAAAATACAATTGAAGCTAAGTCACCTGTACATGCACTATAGTTAATGACGTTGACCTTGAAAGTACTTCAGAGACATCAAGTTGGCACAATCCTTCTGGCCTCTCTCCTCATCCACTCTTCCCTGTACCTAGTCTTGTCCTCCCGCATCTCCTCTTCCTCCCAAGCCCAACATGTATGACACCATTGGTGCTGTGGGGTGGGGGGAGGGGAAAGCCCCTTGCTCTCCAGTTTATTATTCCAGTGATGGCATTTTCTCACTTGTCCAGGGGCCTATAACTTCTGGAGAGCAACTTGGCTGTCACTCTTGGGGAGACTCACCAGACAAAGGCCATTCAGCAGCCCCGGGTTTTTAACATACTTCTGAAAGGAAGACGTCCAATCAATGTGAAAGGCAGCCCTAGGTGGTGGCAGGGCCAGGACCCCAGAGACAGACAGATCCTGGCTCTGTCAGTTACCAGCTGTGCGACCGTGGGCAAGTCACTCCATCTCCTTGTACCACAATTTCCTGATCAATGGAATGAGTGTTATAGGATCTCGCTCCCAACCTTGCTCACAGGGTTGCTATGAGACGTGAATAAGATCTGGCTTGTAGATAGAGTACCCAGCACAGAGCTGGTGCGTGATAGGAGCCCAGTAAGTGTTAGTGCCTATGTCCTTTAGATAAAGGAATACGTCCAAGGGCAAGTCCCAGGGCTGCTTCCTGTCTCCCAGAGTGGCAACGCTCATCACTAACCTACTACTATCCAAGACCCAACAGCACCCCAAGAAGGCTGCAAAACCCATCCTGTCTGTCTTTCGAGGACAGTCTCACAATTGTACCCCCATACTGGGGAATAGTATCCAATGAGAGAGCCACGTTGCCTGAGCCCACCTGGGGCTGGGTCCTGACGGTCATCCATCCCTCTCCTGCTGGCATGGGCTCTGCCCATGTGGGTCTCCACAGGGCCTGCTTTCCGGTGCTCCCAAGGCTAATGGAGCTGACTGTGCGACAGCTGCTTTCTTTAGCTATACCACTGCTCTGACTCACGTTGCTGCTAGCACTGTCATTGGCCTATCTGGCATCAGCTGTGCTCTGTCCTGTGTCATAGGGGCAAAGGGCCTACAGTCTGCATTTCCCAGACTTCCTCCAACGGGGGCTTCCAGCTAGGTTCCAGGAGAGGGAGGCACTGGCTGAGAGCCAGAAGGTAGGGGGAGGGGAGAAGCAACTCCCTCCCTTCCTCCCACTGTTCTCTGGTGGGGGTCTCAGGCCCTGGTGACAGCCCTAGTGATATTCGCAGGGGACAGTGACAGTGGCAGGGCCTACAGCCTGGCAGTGTCACTCCCAATCTCCTGCTGAGGCAGCTCAGCTCTATTGTCCCAACTTTGGGATCACTGGGGTCCTGCACTTCCTTGGTTGACCCAGCCCAGGGCTGGTGGTGCTTTCCTGCACTTACTCATCTTGGGCCACCTGAACCTGCCCTCCATGCTCCTCCAGACCCTTCCAACACCCTTGTTTCCAATCCCTGAAAGAGCCCCTGGGTGGGCAAAACTTAGATGGCTTCTGTTTCCTGATCAGACCCAGACTCATGCACCATCTGAGGAACGGTCAAGATTCCTCCCTCCCAGGTGGCTTTGCACAACTCTGTTCTGACCCACCGTGCTCCGATTTCAACCTTCAGAAGACAGTCCCGTTTTCATTGCCTCCTTTCTCCAGGTTCTTGAATGGAACCACCCCGAGGCCACTGAATTCCTCCTCTCATTCATTCACTTCCCCTTTTTGAACCTCAATGAAGCCACAATGGCAACGTAAAACAAGAAGTGGGAATGTGTGCCCTTTGACCCAGAAATCACACCTCCAGGAAATTACCTTAACACACAGAAGAGCAAAAACAGGTATGCCCGGGGCGCCTGGGTGGCTCAGTGGGTTAAGCCTCTGCCTTCGGCTCAGGTCATGATCTCAGGGTCCTGGGATCGAGCCCCACATCGGGCTCTCTGCCCAGCAGGGAGCCTGCTTCCCCCTCTCTCTCTGCCTGCCTCCCTGTCTACTTGTGATCTCTCTCTCTGTGTCAAATAAATGAACAAAATCTTAAAAAAAAAAAAAAACAACAGGTATGCCCCAGATATGGTCATGACAGTACTGCCCATGACTGTGAAAAATTAGAAACCAAAGCACAGGATTGGCTAAGTAAGTGTTGCTTCATATATAACATGTATTTTTTTTTTAAGGGGAAAAATTTTTCAACCATTGTCAAGTTAAAAAAATACAAAAAACAAAACCAGGCTGCAGAACAGTAGGCCTAGGGTGATCACAGTTAAGTACAAGTACACACATATGTATGCACTTTGTATAGACACAGATGTTTCAAATAGTAGTTGCCAAAATAGTGACAGTAGTTATCTCTTGGGGGTGGATTTTGGGGTGGGTTTTGTATTCTTCTTTGTTCCCCTCTGTATGGTCTGAACTGTTACAATTGATGTGTCCCTTTTACAAAACACTTTTATTTTTTCAAAGGCAGTATGCTGAGGTAACAGAGCAGACAAAAAGTCCTTTCCTCATGGAGCTGACATTCCAATGACAAAAAATAAAGTAAGCATATAGTGTGTGGGGTGGTGGTTTTTTGCAAGACAGAAAACAAGCAAACAAACAAAAACAACCACACACACACACACACATACAACAACAACAACAACAAGAAAACAAGAAAGGAGAATAAGAAATATATCTGGGGTGTGGAGGGTTAAGGTTAAGGAGGGGGTTGCAACTTTTCAAAGGGGGTTTGAGCAAAGACCTGAAGGTATGAGGGAGCAAGTCATGTTATCTACCCGGGAGAAGAGTGGTCCAGACTGAATAAATAGCCAGTGCAAATGCCCTGAGGTAGAACGTGCCCAGTGCATGGGAGAAGCAGCAAAGGCTGGTGGGATTAGGATAGAGGACAGTGATAAGGGATGAGATTGGGCAGATAATAGGAGACCAAATTATGTAAAACTTTAGCTCTTACTCTGAGTGAGATGGAAGTCACTGGAGAGTCTGTGCAGAGGAGTGACCTGGTTAGAAATGTTTTTAAAAGACCACTCTGCTTTACCCCAAAGATACAGATGTAGTCAAAAGAAGGGGCACCTATACCCCAATGTTCACAGAAGCAATGTCCACCATAGCCAAACTGTGGAAAGAGTAGAGATGAATGGATAAAGAAGATGTGGTCCATATATATAATGGATATTACTCAGCAATCAGAAAGGATGAATATCTACTATTTACATTAACAGGGATGGAACTGGAGGGTGCTATGCTAAGTGAAATAAGTCAGTCAGAGAAGGACAATTATTATATGGTTTCACTCATAGGTGGAACATAAGAAATGGTGCAGAGGACAATAGGGGAAGGGAGAGAAAACTGGAGGGGAAGAAATCAGAGAGGGAGACAAACCATATGAAACTCTTGACTCTGGGAAACAAACAGGGTTGCAGAAGGGGAGGTGGGTGGGGGAAAGAGGTAACTGGGTGATGGGGCTTAAGGAGGGCACGTGATCTGATGAGCACTGGGTGTTATCGACAACTAATGAATCACTGAACATTAAAAAAGAAGGAAAAAAAAAAAAAAGACCACTCTGGCTTCTCTGAGAGAATAGGGAGGGAGAAACAGGCCAGTTAGGAGGCTATTGTGGTAACCCAGGTGGGAGAGGACAGTGGCTTTGGCCAGGTGGTAGCAGTGAGAAGTGGTTGGATGATTGAACTCTTTAGAAGGTAGAATCCATGTGACTGGGCATTGGATTGGGTATAGGCTTGAGAGAGAGAGGAGCCAAGGCTTATGTCAATGCTTGAGTGAGAGGGTCATTAAATTACTGCTCTACCCACTGTAGAACCCCGTTTGCTTCAGCATCAGCAGCTCCTCATCTGGTCTCTGCTAGAATGCCCTCAAAAATAGGCCCCTCATTACCTCGCAAAGACGAGCTACAGTTAACAGCTGGTACATGCGACACTGGCTTAAGCTTTCTATTGCTACCGTTAAGTCTTAGACCGATTTTCAGCTTGCCACCTTGAACCGTCATGTCCCCCTCTTATGCTGTACCAACCCTAAGGATACCTAAGCCTCAGGAGAAGAGGTATCAGGACAGTTTGGTGTCATGCAGGGGGAAATTCCAACCTACAATCTACAAGATGAGATTTCTTTTTCTCCACCCAGCCCCTTCTTTTTTTTTTTTTAATTTTTTTATTTTAATAAACATATAATGTATTTTTATCCCCAGGGGTACAGGTCTGTGAATCGCCAGGTTTACACATTTCACAGCACTCATCATAGCCCATACCCTCCCCAATGTCCATTTCCCCACTACCCTCTCCTGTCCCTCCTCCCCCCCGCAACCCTCAGTCTGTTTCTCGAGATTGAGTCTTTTATGGTTTGCTCCCTCCCAATCCCATCTTTTCATTTTTTCTTTTCCTACCTCCCCCCAACCCCCCCCGCCTTGCATCTCCACTTCCTCATATCAAAGAGATCATATGATAGTTGTCTTTCTCCAATTGACTTATTTCGCTAAACATGATACCCTCTAGTTCCATCCTCGTCGTCGCAAATGGCAAGATTTCATGTCTTTTGAGAGCTGCATAGTATTCCATTGTGTATATATACCACACCTTCTTGATCCATTCATCTGTTGATGGACATCTAGGCTCTTTCCACAGTTTGGCTATTGTGGACTTTGCTGCTATAAACATTCGGGTGCACGTGCCCCTTCGGAGCACCACGTTTGTATCTTTAGGATATATACCCAGTAGTGCAATTGCTGGGTCGTAGGGTAGCTCTATTTTCAGTTTTTTGAGGAACCTCCACACTGTTTTCCAGAGTGGTTGCACCAGCTTGCATTCCCACCAGCAGTGTAGGAGGGTTCCCCTCTCTCGCATCCTCGCCAGCATCTGTCATTTCTTGACTTGTTAATTTTAGCCATTCTGACTCACCCAGCCCCTTCAGACTGTTATTTTGTTTGAACGCAATTCCATTGCCTTGGCTGTTCTTTCTGCAAATCCCGCCCCTCCTATCCCCCTTCAGCCCCATCTCCAAAAACTTCAGACGAGGCCCATTTTATGAGACCCTATGCACCCAGGACAGGCGCTCAGACTTCCCTCTGCTCTCCCTAGATGGAACGAGTGTTACAGAAGCCGCTCCTTCTGATTTCCCCAACCTCAATCTCACGTGTGCATACGGGGCTCTGACCAAAGGAGTCAGTCCTGTATCTGAATTTAGTCCCTGAATTTAGTCAGTTACAGTTCCTGTATCTGAATTTAGAATTTTTATTCTTTGTTCTCTCAAGATTTAGTTTTTTGTTGTTTTTAAATATGATACCAAAGAAGTCCCTCAAAATAAGAACAGAAGACTAAATGAGCATCTGAGTCAGAACCCAATACTGATGTTCCCAGCCACTGTGGTTAATACCAGCTTAGCCGTTTCTTCAGCTAAAGAGCAGAACAAAGGATGGTCACTTTGGGCCATGGATTCTTTTCCTGAAAAAAAAAAAAAAGAAAAGAAAAGAAAAGGGAGGGCCTAGTAGGTCAGAGGTGGAGGGGCAGCTCAGATGTGAGTGTGTGACTCCCCCTCTCCAGGGTGCCTCCGACCACAGGACCCAGGAGAGAGGAGGTAATGATACCCACTCGCCATCTAAGGGCATCTGGACAACACTTTCTGGAATGCAAAGCCCCCAGAACATCCAAGTCTGCTTCTGTTGGGCCATGATGGAGCAGATGCCATCATCCCCATCTGACACAGATTAAGAGACTGAGGCAGGAGGATAATCCTCCCAAAGTCAAAGCCAGAAGCCTGACCTCAATGACTGCCATTCTCACCACTCTCTGCAGCTTCTCCCATCTCCTCTTCAAGTTGTTCACTGGAGGGAACTGCTGATCCCTCCCTGTGTGGGACTCCGGGCTGGGAGCCCCTGGAGGGCAGGGCCCTTACTCTATTCATCTTTGTGTCCCCCAGGCACCAACATCGTAGACACCCAATAAATGCTGAATTGGTTTGAACTCCAGTAGAGCTTCTTTAGAAGTGGGTGGCTAGACCTAATACACCCTGGCTTTTATTTAAAAATGTTTGAAGCTTTTATTTATTTCACACACACACACACACACACACACACACACACACACACACACAGAAAAGCAGGCTCCCCACTGAGCAAGACAACCTGACATGGGGCTCGATCCCAGGACCCCAGGATCATAACCTGAGCTGAAGGCAGACCACCACACCCTGGCTCAGTCGGTTCGGTGTCTACCTTCAGCTCAGGTCATGATCCCAGGGTCCCTGGATCTAGTCCAGCATCAGGCTCTCTACTCAGTGGGGAATCGGCTTCTTCCTCTCCCTTTGCTCCTCCCCTTGCTCTCTCTCTTTTTCACTCTCTCTCTCGATTAAAAAATTTAAAAAATCTTTAAAAATTTAAAAAAAAAACAAGAAGTCCTCCAGAACGGCCATGAAAGTTTTGGTAAGAGCTTGGGGGCACCTAGGCCACTGGAGGATGCAAAGACAAGCAACCCAAACCAGCAGAAATCCCAAAGCAGAAAAAGCCCTTGCTACTCACTTACTACACAAGACGTGTCTTGTACCGGTAGTATCAACACCCTCCTGGAGCTCGTTAGAAATGCAGAGTCTCAGGCCCCACCCCAGAACCACTAAAGTAGAATGGGCACCTTCACAAGCTCTCCAGGTGGGTCTTGCATGCTGAAGTCAAGAGATGTGCCAGATGTGCCAAGGGCTACAGAGCCCAGGCAGCCACTGGCCTCAGCCAATCACCTGCGTGTCCTGCAAATGCCCAGAGATGGCCTTTTACTCTGTGCAGTGTGGTTTCTGACTCTTGGTTTGTTTCCGGGAAAAGAGCAGTGTATCTGCTTCTGACAAATTAATTCTAATTCAAATAGGAAAGTGAGAAGAGCCCTGGCTCCTTATGGGAAGTCAGATCCTGGAGGGTAGAGATTATTCCAGATTTCTGAAATTCCGTCTAGGTCTCAGTCAGGGGACATTGGCAAAGCCTGGAGATGTTTTTGGTTGTCACAGTGGGGAAGGGCAGTGTCACTGGCACCTAAAAACTAGAGGCCAAGGGTGCTGGCTTCCTCCATATTCTCCAGGCACTCTGTGACTCAGCTTCTGCTCCAATCCAGAGGAAAGGGGTGGATTTACCAAATTTAGGGGAGTTTTAGAAAAGAATCATGAGAATTTTAGAAGCTTATTCTTCACAAGCATGAGAAGTGTTGAAATAAGATCCAAAGGAGTACAGGAAGGTCGGGACAAGTAGCCAGGAACAGGGGCCCATGCAAAGGAAAAAAAGGGAGCTGAGCGAGGCCAACATCCAGAAAGTACACATAAAAATTTTGTTTATTACACAAATACTTTCTTATTCATAAGAAAGACTTAAATACCCCCCTTCTCCAAATACATCAGATTTTTTCACGTCTCTATTTTCCAAACTTCCTGTAATAGGGTTATAATGAGAAAAAATAAATTTAATTATGCAAAAAAAATTTTTAAAGAAATATGTAAACATCACCAAAGATCAGAGAGACCATGAACAAGTCAGAGAGAAAAGCTGGAGCGGGGCTGGCCTTCCCGCCACACTGCTCAGGAGTCACAACTGTGGCATGTGAAAGGATGGTTCCTCCAACATTTCCTCGCCCAAGGTTCCACCAGCTTCTGAGGGCACTTCTCCTCCCCAGAGTTCAAGGCCTTTTCCAAAACAAGGAGAAGGACATCTGAAGGTCCGGAAGAACCCCGGGGAGTGCGGGCAGCGGTGACCGCGGAGAAAGGACCTGGCCCGACAGTGTGAGAAGCACCGTCATTTCAAACTGAGCGGCCAGGGAAGGTCCATTCCGGCAGGCTGAGCAGAGAAATACTCTCTTCTGCTGGTTTCGCTGGACCCCTGTGGGTGACAGGTGACAGGCGGGGACGCTCCAGCACACTGGGGATCCCTCGAAAGTACCCAACCCGGTGTCCGCTCCTGCGTCAATTGGCATCCCGGGCCTCGGGCAGGGGCTGTGGTGGAGGCCCCAGGGACGAGGCGAGTTTGGTGAGGGCCCTCGCTATGACGTCCAGGTGGCCGTTCATGGTCCGCAGCTCCACCAGGATGTCCCCGACGCTGGCTTCCAGGCTGGTGGGCACGGCGGGCCGGGCGCAGAGCGGCGGGGAGGCTCCCGGGGCCTCGGTGCCCTCCTCTCTGCCCGCTGCTCCTGGACGCGGGGTGGGTGCGGGCGGCTCCCGCCCATCCCCGCAGACGCCGGGAGGGGTGGCCGCGGGGCCGCTGGGCAGCCAGTCGCCGAGGCGCGGGGCTCCGTCGGGGGAGGAGATGACGACGGAGTAGAGGCCTGTGCGTCCAGGGGCACCAGGGCCGGGGGGCGCGGGGGCAGCGGCGGCGGTGGGGGGCTGCGGCAGCAGCGGGGGCAGCACCGAGGCCCCCGGGGAGAAGGCCTGGGGCTCGCAGGAGGAAGAGGGAGAGGGCAGCGCAGCCGTGGAAGGGCCCGGCTCCTCGGAGGACAGGAACAGGGTGGTCGAAGACTGGGAGTCCAAGGTGCTGGGCTCTGAATCTGTCAAGGAAGAAAGGAGAAAGGGTCACTCGGGCATGGACGGAGTGTCAGCTGTATGCCCAGCTCCGTGCAAGGCCCTCTAGGAACTGAGACAGTGGACATTCATTTCCTACCCCAGAGTAGTGAATTTCCCAAGAACCAAGTGGGAAGGATGTGCATAGGAATTCTGAGGCAGGAAGATAATGGAGTCCAAGGCATCCAGGTGGGACAGGCTGTCCCCTGCAGTCTAGGGAGGTGGCCCTCCCGTGAAGACAGTGAGGGTCTGGGGACAGAGTTGCAGCCTCAGCTGACACCGTCTTACCAAGGACAGTCGGTGAAGATGGAAAGGAGGGCCCTTCCCCACTGTTCTCAGAAGCAGAAGTGTGATAAACAGATGGCCTCCTTCACTGTGCCACCAAAGCCAGGCTCTCAGGGGGCAGTCGAAAGAATCTTGGGCCAGGAGCCAGAGGACAGTAGCACTAATCGTCACAGAAAATGCCATGGAACTTTGGGCCAGTCCCATCCTCCCCTCCCCACTTGGGGACTTGATTTCACTTTCCCATCTGTACAAGTTGTACATGTTGGGTCCAGCGATACTCCCCACCCCTCCCCACCTCCCAGACCCTTCCAAGGCTGATCAGTCCACTTTCAAAAATCTTCAACTTGAAGCATTGATCTGGGTTCACAGTGGGCTTCACACAAGGCCCTGGAGGCACTTGACAAGCCTATCTTTGCTAGTCTGCCCCTAATCCCTTGAGCCTCCAGGTAAAAAGTGGGCGGCAGCTCTTTGTGACTGGGTCTGGTAAGGAGGTTTACCAAGTTCACATCAAAGGATCCACATCAATGCAAAAGCCCTTAACTCAGCTGTCTCAGCCACCCTGTTTGCTGCCTTTGGGGAGATGGTTCATGCTCACCCTGGAAGCAGTTCTGAGTTTTACTGGGACCAAATCTCTGAGGCCTCACCCCCAGTTCCAGCTGGAGTGTGTCTGCCCTTGGCTTTCTGCGTTGTCTGTTTGAGGGCCCACCTTCACGCCCTGCCCTTCCAGGACTTCCAAGCCTTTCAGAGGCAGAACTTGCTCGATTCCCTCAGCTTGTTATCTTGGGAAGGGCCCTATGATGAAAGCCCACGAGTAAACCTATCCCCCTGGAAGGTGAACACGGGTACTCTCACGGGCTAGCTGTCCCTTCACCTGCGCCTGGCTGGGCCTCAGAGAAGCCCTGATCACCTGAGGAGAGCTTGTTTACTCTTGCATCCTGACTCTGGCCCCCCACGGCATTCTCACAGGGCCCTAGAAGCCGCAGACTTTCAGAGGGCCAGTTTGTGTAATTGGGAATCCCCTCTGACGGGCCTAGAGGCCCTTGTTCCTCCGGGGAACACAGTTTGCAGAGAAGCCACCAGAATGCCAAAAACTTCTCTCTGGTAGAAATTTTCTGGTCACCTTCTGCTATTGGTTTTCAAGGAACTGCCCCTCCTCCACCAAAACTTCATTTCTTCCGGTTTCCATGAGGATCTTCCTTTGGAAACCAAGAATCTATAGACACATCTAAGCGCATAACTCCCGTGAGCTGAAAACGGTAAGAACTCTACAAACTGATGTTGAGGAAGACATGACTGAGCCCCACACATCCAAGTCTCACAGCAGATAAGAAGCCTGTATGTTAAATCAAATACAAGTCTAATATATGAAATGCAATGAACACAAGCACACAGAATGTTCTAGCACAGTCTTTCCTAAACTTTAACATGCATGCCACTCCGTGGGACACTCTTAAAGGACAGGCTGTGTTTCAGCAGGTCAGGGGTGGGGCCAGAGACTGCATTTCTAGCCAGCTCCCAGATGATGGGGATGCTGCTGGCCTGGGAACCACACCTTGCCTAGCAAAGGTGTAGACCAAATACACAGCTTAGCAATAAAACGTAGGATTCATGACCATAGCAACTTGAGTAACCAGGGGTAGGGGAACCACCTGCAAGCGTGATATGATCATGAAGATAGCAACAGTGATGGTGCTAATGACTGACCTCTCTTGGCTGGGAGGAGAGTAAAACAGGTGGCCTCTCCAGCAGTGAGTCTCACGGTCCCCAGCCCAGCCTTGAACCTCCAGGGGGCATAAAGACTATTTTTTTTTTAAGATTTTATTTATTTATTTGAGAGAACGAGCGAGAGAGAGCATGAATGGGGAGGAGAGGGAAAAGCAGCCTCCCCAAGAGGGGCTCGATAAGCCAAAGGCAGACGCTTAACCAGCTGAGCCACCCAGGCACCCCAGCATAAAGACTTCTTTAAAAGGAAAACCCCTCCCTGCTGTTCCAGCTAAAACTTCAAAAACACATCAAGTTGTCAGGACTCAATCCACCCTGACTGCCACATAGAAATTGAAAACAGAAGCATCTTTTTAATAAGTACCTGACCTTCCTGAACTTTTTCCCAGCTGTCAGGGAACTTGGTTGCAGCCCCAGCTCAGCTAAAATCTGCACCGAGTGATTTATAGGTCTCTTCCATCCCTGCAGCTGACCGTTTTATCCCTGATTTGGACAGGTGCCTTTGAATCAATGACATCATTTTCATGCAGCTTCACTAATTGCTATAAAATCACATCAGGGTCCTATTGTTACAAACACAACTCTTGATGGAGGTTAGGGGCTCTCAGGTGGAGAAGGTCAAGGTCATTAGATTGCTTGATTCCTCCTCCCCCCCCCCCCCCCCCGTCACATGGTTTCTGATCTTTATCCTGCTTTATTAGTCTTCTGAGCTTTAGGACCACCTGATATTTTATGTACTTTTTTGTCTACAAGGATGTAAGTCATATGGAAACAAAGACACTGCTTTATTTTATTCTCTGCTGTATCACCAGGTCCTAAACAGTGTCAGGCATCTACTAGATGCTCAATAAATACTTGTTGAATGAATGCCAAGTAATCATCATCAATCCAGAAACACAAGCCCAGGTGCAATACACTGATCCAGCTGGACGTTGTCTATCATTCAGTGCTTTTGTTATTTTCAGAGTCATGCACTCTTTGAGACATACTTACACTAAAAAAGCGTCCCTTGTTTATCTAATATTCAGATGTAACTGAGTGTCCCATATTTTATCTGGCAACCCCATTTTCATTTTCATCTGGTTTCATAGATGAGGGCACTTTTAAAAAAGAAAAGCAAAACAACTTAGGTGTTTCCACAGAATTTCAGAGTCAGAAGGAATATTTGCTACTATTTGGATTAACTTCTAAAGGTATGGAGATGGAGGTCTGTGCGAGACAGGGACTTGCTGTTTCCTGACCTAGCACGGAACAGAATTGAGAACACAGAGGGACAGGGTCTCCTCTTTCCTAGCAACTGTTCATTCAGTCATCCCATCATTCAGCCACAGAGCATATCTCTACCGAGGAATGACCACATGCCATGTGACCTACTGAGCTCTGGAGACATAGCCCAACCAGACACAGTCCCTCCCCTGGTCCATTGGCTCCCAGTTTGCCTCCCAGTGGATATCAAAACCCATCCAGTGGATCAGATTGGGGCAGCAATCCAAAAAAGCTGCACAGCAAACATCCGCCATCTATTTAGTGAGTGTTGGTTTGCTGAGAAATCTTGGAGCCTCATCCTTCCAAAGGCGTGCTGGAGACTGGCGTGGGAACTAGGGTCACCCAAACACGGAGTCGAAACTTTCCGCCACAGCACTCCTTCCTCTCCCCATTGCTACCCCCATCTTCCTCACACATACAACCATTTGGGGGAGATGCTACTTCTAGAAGTGGGAAAGGTTCTATTTACCATCCTAGAAATAATTTTGCCAAAGTCAGTTTTGAAAAAATATGTATAAATCATAAACATTTGAAAAATTTCTGGTTCCTATTTACCATCCTAGAAAAAACGGTGCAAAAGTCAGTTTTGAAAAAAGTCAGTTTTGTACAACTAATAAGCACTTGAAAAGTTTTCATTCTCTCTAGAAAGGAAAGAATTGCAAATTAAAAGAATGAATTATGAACTAAAATACATGGATTGAAAAATATAGATTGAAAAATAAATGTATTTAAATATATATTCTCAAAAATATATAAAACTAAGAAGCATTTGAGAAGCATTCATTCTCTCCAGACATGAAAGAACCACAAATTAAAATAATAATGAATAATGAACTGAAATAACTAGGAATTAGGAATAATAAATTGCTATTTTTAACTGGTAAAGTTTGCAAAGATTGTCAGGAGAGAGGCATCTTAGCACATTGTTTGTAGTAGAGTAGATCAGTACATCCTCTCTGGAAAGCAATTTAAAAACACGTGCTTAGTTTAGTGAAAAAGGAAATTGCCAAATCATGTTTTGTGAAGGAGTTCAACTGCTTATAGAAAAACGTGTAAAATAAGGATTGGGAGGAAGTACACGAAGATGCTAGGCATGTGATGGGATTATCGTTTTCTGCGTTTGCAAAGATGTTGGCAGTGACTGTGCATGGGTATGCTTTCCCTCTCACTGGTCACTGACCTTTAGCAGAAAGTGATGGCTTCCTACCCAGTCTACAGGGTCAAGGTCCTCTGACCACTTTCTTTTCAATCTTATTGCTGAGTCAGACTGAATCACTTCTTGGCTGGCAACTAGCCACCTTTAAAGGCTGACCCTTTTTTAAATCTGCTTTACACTCATTTGGCATTCCCTGTCACCACCGGGTACACCCACCAGCCTGGGGCTACCCTTGCTCTGGGGATGCCCCTGGGGGAGAGATGAAGCCTGGGGCCGCCTGTGAGAACCTGCCATTCATTTGCAAATAAACCCTTTAGCTCATTTCCCTAAACCCTGCTCTTCTCTCTGACTTCCCCCTCTCAGGGGAAGTCCTCAAGTCAATTAGGACTGTCCCCAGGCTCTACTGCCTCTACCCAGTCCTCCTGGCCACCCACCACCACTCACCTAGGAAAATCTCTTGCTGAGTCTCAGCCTCTCTTACTTTGTATGAGATAATAGCTAAATCTATTCATTAATTCATTCAAGAAATATTTATTGAATACCTACAGTATGCCCTGCAGAATGCTCTATGCTGTGCAAAACCAGACCTAAACTCTGACCTCATTGTGGGGGCAGAAAATAATCAAATGACTGCATAAAATAAATGTGTAATTGCAACGATGATACCATCGACATGCATGCGATAAGCATCTAAATGGGAGGGTTGACCTAATCAAGGAAGATTCCCTGAGGAAATGCTGCTTGAGCAGAGTTCTGGAAGATGAGTAGTCAAATCAGAATAGGGGAGAAAGCTGAATTCTGAGCAAGGGCCTGTGGCAGGAGGGAGTGTTGCAAATACAGGGGACTTCTAGAGAAAGACAGTGTTGACAGGAATGGAAAAAGCTAGGGAAAGGAAGCAGGAGACCAGATGATGCTCAAGAAGAGAGTAGGGGTCAGGAAATGTAGTGTATGATATATACTCCCAGTGTTGCCCAACATCCGTTTTTCTCTTCCTGCCTTTTAGGTCCTTGACCACTTAAAGAGTACGTTTTCCAGCCTCTCTTCCAATTAGCTGTAGCCAGTAGATAAATTCTGGGCAGAAAGATGCCAGCAAAGGTGCTGTGTGCGATTCTTCCTTTCTCTGCCTGGGATTTGGTTGCAATGGCTGCTGCTCAAGCAGCCCTCTTGGACCACGACGTGGAAACCATCTGCTAAGGATGACAGAGCAGAGCACTGAGTCCTTGATAACTTTGGGGAATTGTTACGCCAATCCTAGCTGGTTTCACTGCAGACTTTTTGTGAGAAAATAAAATCTTATCTGTTTAAACCCTTTTAAACTGGGTTTTCTATCCTCACAACCTCACCAAATCCTGACACACAGGGTCTTGTTGAACTTTTTAAGGAGTTTTGCCCTTATCCTAAGAGCAATGGCAAGGTTTGGGAAAGTTTTAAGCATAATGGTGTGTGTGTGTGTATGTGATATAATTAGTTTTGCATTTTGGAAAGTTCACCCAGCTGTGTTGGGCAGGGAGTAGACAAAGTAGGAGCGGGACCACCAGTTAGGAGTTCGCAGCTGTGGGTGAGAAATTACAAAATGGCAGTGGTTTTTGCTAAAGTGGCAGTTCTAGAGATGCGGAGAGGTAGTTTCTCGAGACAGCCAGAATGTTGAAATGTTAGGATTTAAGATCTTCAGGGATAAAGGAGGCATCCGAGAAATGGGTGCCCTACCTGCTGTTGCTTAAGTGTAAGTTTGCAGAAATTCTCACTCCAGAAGGAGAACTTCCCCTTTCTTGTTCTCTGGAGTCCAGATGGCCCTTCCCAGCCCACACCCAGCCCTCCAGCATAGCTCAGTTCTGACACACCTCACCAGAGGCAGCCCTTGGGAACACTTTCCCAGGAGCCTAGAGGGAGGAGAAACGGGGTAGCCGTGGGGAGCCAGAGGAGCAGAAGTCTGTGGGAAGAGGCTGAACCTGTCTGCAGAAGAAACAACGTCTCTCAGCCCTGCAGCCGGGCGCTTTCCTTTGATGGCTCAGACTTGGCTGGCTTGCTACTTGCTGCTTGCTCCTTTCAGAAAGCCCGACACACAAAAGGGAGGGTGAGTGTCTGATGAACTCAACCCAATAATATCCACTTCTTTTATTTTCCAGGAACGTCATAAGACCCACAGGGCAGTCTTCTGGGTTTAAGACCTGGTGAGTCAAGTCTGCAAATACCTCTGACTCAGTCTGATCCCAGGTTCTCACCAGGCATCTCCCAGGAACGTGGCTCAGCAGGGGAGCTGAAGCTGGACAGCCCCGGCAGGCAGGCGAGAGGCCGGTCAGCTGCTCTGGGGGTGGTGGGGAGGGCTGGCCACAGTGCAGAGGACACTGTCATTCTCACCACGTTTGCCAGAAGAGCCAGCGTTTACGGACTGTTTCCTAGCGTCAGGCCACGTGCAAAGCTGGTATCTCTTCCCACAGTTGTAGAAAACCGGGGCAGACTCTGTTCTGAATCCCATTTTCCTGTGCTGGGAAACTAAGGCTCCGGTATGTTCGGAGAGCCTTAGGAGAGCTGAGAAGGAGGGCCCACATTCGCAGAGAGTCTCCTACACCCGAGGCCAGTGATTGGCCATCTTGGCTGCATATTAAGGTTACCTGGGGAGCTTGATGTTCCCAACCAATTAAATTGGGATCTCTGGAGAGGGCACCCAGGCAGCCTATGTTTTAAAAGCATCCCAGGTGAGGAGCGCCTGGGTGGCACAGTTGGCTGAGTGTCCAACGTCCAATTCTTGGTTTAAGCTCAGGTCCTCATCTCAGGGTCATGAGATCGAGTCCTGTGATGGGCTTCACACTCAGCATACTTTTTTTTTTTTTTTTAAATCTACGAATCCACTGTTTTAGGCAGGGTCACCCCCCCTTTTTTTTAAAGATTTTATTTATTTATTTGACAGACAGAGATCACACGTAGGCAGAGAGGCAGGCGGGATGGGGGGGTGGGGGGAGTGCCGGGGAGCAGGCTCCCTTGCCGAGCAGAGAGCCCCATGCAGGGCTCCATCCCAGGACCCTGAGATCATGACCTGAGCTGAAGGCAGAGGCTTAACCCACTGAGCCACTCAGGTACCCCTCAGCACACTCTTTTGTGACTCTTCTCCCTCTGCCTCTCCCCTCTGCACATGCTCTCCTGCTCCCCTCTTTCAAACAAATAAATAAATCTTCCAAAAAAAAAAGCATCCCAGGTGATTGTAACGCTAATATGCAGATAGGGTTATTCATACATTTTCTCATTTAATCCTGACAATGACGCTCTGCCCATTTGCCAATAGAGAAACGGAAGCTCACAGAATTTGGACAGATTGGCCAAAGCCCACGGCTAACAAGACCCTCATCGTCACCTGTATCTGGCAGACTCCCATGGGAGTGCTCATTCCTATTGATTCCATTCTCCCTCTTATCCCTGCCTCCTCTCTTTTAGAAGCGAACTTTTAAAATGTACAATTTGTTTTGCAATTTGCATCTTTTTCGTTCAAAAGCAAGTGCTATTTAAGCCAGCGACCCAAAGTAATAGTAACAGGTGCCATCTATAGCCACAGAATGAAATGCGCTGGCCCAAGGAGCCCTGAAACCATGGCCTTGCCTTCATCCAGGTTCTATTACAGCCAACACATGAGGTCCTCCCAAGAGATGTCCAGTGGCCCCCGCCGGGATGTGACACTGACTCTCCCAGGAAGAACCCTGCCTAGTCCCCTATCATCCCCAGCCTCTGAGGATCAGAAGACACACGCCCGGGGACATGGTTATATATGAATATTATTCAGCCTTGAAAAGGAAGGAAATTTTGACACCTGCTGAATGGGTGAACCTCGAAGACATTCCATACACTAAGTGAAATGAGCCAACCGCAGAAGCCCATCCTCAAAATCTGGTATGATTCCCCTTGTGTGAGGTCCCTGGTAGTCATACTCACAGAGGCAGAGAGGAGAATGGTGGCTGCCGGGGGCCGAGGGGGGAAGTGGGGACTGTCAGTGTTTAATCAGGCAGCCTTTTTTCGGTTGGGGAGGATGAGGAAATTCTGGAGATGGATGGTGGGGATGACCAACTGACATCGTAAAGGTACTTCATGCCCCAGAATTGTTAAAATGGTAAATGTTAATTATTTTGCCACAATAAAAACGGAATGGGAACCAGGGAGGGGGTGGAGAGTGTGACACCTTAATTCACCCAAAGGCTTGAGAGAAGATCCATATATGACATCTCGGACTGTTTGCAAAGGAAGAATGGGGAAGGACTGATAAAATAAATTGCCACTGGGAATAGTATAGGTCAGAAATGGGTTAAACCCCCCACTGAGGGCCCACTGAGGACCAAGATCACTTACTCAGTCTGGGACATAAGACTGCAGCATTTCGAAGGTGTTTCCTTTTTCAAGCACCAGTGTGAACAAGTCTAAAATCGCTTTGTGGAGACTGGGTGCACGAGCCTGACACTTGCACCTACTTTTAGACCCATTCTGCTTCCATAAGCAAAGTGATTCAACCCTCCAAAGCACTTCCCAGCCAAGCCTCTGGCTTCTCAGGGTCATGCATTCTCACTAGTGCCACTGGCCACAGGAGAAAAGGTGGGAATTGTTTCAGTTCAAGAGCCCCATGGGGGTGTCTGGGTGGCTCAGTCAGTTAAGTGTCTGACTCTTGGTTTCAACTCCTTGAGTTGAAATGGGATCGAGCCCCATGTTGGGCTCTGCACTCAGCAGGAGTCTGCTTGAGATTCTCCCCTCTCTCTCTCCCTCTGCACCTCCTGCTCATCTGCTCATGTACTCTCTCTCTCCAAAAGAAAGAAATAAATCTTAAAAAAAAAAAAAAAAAAAAGATCCCCACCGTCCTCAGCCAGGCTCCTAGCTGCCCCACACCTTCCTCATCCACTCTGCTCCAACTATTCCTTGAAGGTCCTAGGCACATTGGGCCTTTGCACTTACTGTTCGCTCTGCCTGGAATGCTCCTTCTTTGGGTATCTGCATGACCCACTCCCTCATCTCCCTCATGTCCTGCCTTTGCTCAGTCCCCTTCTCAAGAGGCCTTTTCTGAATACCCTAGTTGGAAGTATGACCTGCATTCCCCCTCCCCCACATCAGCCTTCTGTCCCCACCTGCCCTGTGCAGCAGATGCTGTCACGGAGCCCGACTCATGTCCCCAGGCAGTCCCAGTGGAGGAAATGATATGTGCAAATGCATGAGACTTGGAGACTACGGCCTGACGGTTTGAAATAGCTGGAGTGTAGGGTGTGCAGGGATGGGAGACTCTGAGTGACATGGCTTAAAAGGTAGCACAGACAGATGGCTGAAGAGCTTGTCCACTAAGCTAAGGAATTTGAACTATAGCAAGCAATGGGGAGCCACTGAAGGGTTTTCAGTAGGAGAGTGATAGATTTGATTTGCATTTTTTAAAAAGATTACTCTGGCAGCCAGCCTTGTGGAGGCTGACCTGGAAGGAGTGAGGCTGGAGGCAAGAAGACCAAATGCAAAAGACGTTGCATCTTGAACCTTAAAGGCACTTAAATGATATCACAGCAGAAAGACACACCAGAGTGAAGCCAAGCCAACTAGTACGAGAAGCATTTTTTTTTTCTAGGAATAGATTGAATTTCAGCGAAAAGAAACTTTGCTGCCACCCTTTATGGACAATACTGTGAATGTTGGCTCCTGTCCTCATTCAAGTTGGCCACCCTCGGTCCTTCACACATCACTATTCAATAAAAGCAAGTGTGGGTTTTATGGGATTGTTTGTTAAGCCCCAAGCCAAGCTTTTCTGCTCGCTCAGGCCGGGCTGCACTGCCAAATTCTAAATTGGCTATTTTTTCACATCCAGGGTGTGAAGGATATCTCTGTGTGTCCCTGTGAACATCCCCATTTGGAGGGAGACACAAGTTGACTACACATAATCCCTTTATGTGCTTTTTTGAAGGGACGTTTACACAACCTGTATACTCTTTGTCATGAATATTTTTGCAGCACGGAGAAAGGGAGGGACAAAATGAAAAACTTATTCCCACACCATAACCAACTTTGGCTCGTGAAGAAAAATTCAAAATAGATTACGTTTCTTAGCCATGCCTCCAGGGTTGAACAGTTCCCAAATCAACCCATTTAATCTTTCCTCTTGGAGGGTCACTCACCTTTGAACTTCATTTTGTTTTTTTTGTTTTTGTTTTGTTTTTGTTTTTTAAACTATCATTAAAGAATAGAGCCCAGACCAGACCCGGCTGGAGCCCAGACTCCCGGCCCACGACCGCCCGCCACCCCCTCCAGGAAGAGCTCACCAAAGGGGCCATCTCGCTTGTAAAAGAGCGGCTGCTTGATGAACTTGATGGAAAGAGCCGGATTGTAAAAGACGGCATTTTGGTTTTAACAAGGCCAGGAAGCCCGGAGCGGAGCCAGCTGGGTAGTCTGAACGAACAACCTAAAAATATTAGAACCCGAGGTCACGCAGAGCTGGGACGCCACCAGGAATGCGGGGAGCAGAGACAGTCTGGCAAGAGGCTGCCAGCTCCCCGCCATGTGAGTCCATAGGTGGAGCTGGAGGGGCCGGAAGAGCTGGACCAGAGCAGTGCTGGGCCCACCACATGGGGTCCCCTGGGTCCTCTTCACACGACAGGGCCCCAGACCCCTGCTGGGGGTGGGGGACACATGCCTATCCACCCGCCAGCTCAGCGGCGACAGCATCTACTTGACTGGCTCCATGGTGCCCCCTAGACCCACACTGAGTAAGGAAGCACTGGGCTCCCCAGCTGCAGAGGAGGGAGGGATAATGGTCCCATTTCCCAAGGCAACAAGCAGTCAGGTTCTAGACAAAGGTGTTCCCTAAGCCAATGGCCGAGCAAAGGGCTCAGGATCCCCCAGGACCCTCTATTGTCAATCAGTCCAAAGTGACGATGCCCAGCTCCAGACATGCTTGGCAAACATCTATTAAGTGGATCGCCCTGTTTCTCGAATTGTTCTCTGCCGCCCGGGGAGCAGACCCTGGCTCTTAACAATGGATGCTTCCGGTGTCTGTTGCCACCTATCACAACAATCCCCCTGCACCTGCCGCACTTGGAAGCAAGTGATCCTAAGAGATGGCCATATTAGCTTCTCTAATTGCCCCATCTGGGCATTTTTAATACTCTGTCCTTTCTCTTAAGGACTCCTCTGAGATTAGACCTTTCAGCCTTACCACTGTGTCTCTCCTCAGAAAATCTTTTCTAATTTGAGTACCAGCTTTCCCTTTTTTTTTTCTACATTTCATGCCATTCCTCCTAATGATAACCCTTTGTGCCAGGCCCAATTATATACAAAGCTCAAATGAGCAGCCCCAACTCTAAATTTGGCTCTATCCATTGGAAGACGAGGTCATGGGCATCCTGCTTTGCCCAGAGGGAATGATGCTGGTCCCCAAAGGGAAACAAAGCCGGGTGGGACAGGGAGGGAGTTGTGCAAAAATAAAAGTCTAGAATGAAGGAACAGACCCAAGCAGGCTGCCCCCAGGTCACCAGGGCTCAAGGCTGATCCTGCATTTTTAGCCAGGCCCATAAGGACTCTGCCCTGCCAGAGACATGCAGAAACAACAGAACTGCTTTGATTTTCCCTTTTTAAAAACGTCCTCCAGCCTGACCCTACTACCTATGCTCTCACCGCAGGGTCAGCAGAGGGTGAAATGAGAGCATTCTCCGGGAATTTCCTGACTGCTGTGAATTTTTCTCAAGATCTGGCCATGAGTCAATGTGATGCACTGTGACACATGGTATGACTTGTTGTGACTCCCCCTCCCTTCTGGAACACATAAGAAACATTTCCCTGCTGAGTAATGGAGGACCAACATCCATAAGGCCCCCGCCATCCGCAACTTTCCCTCCACGCTGGCTCCCAATTAGAGCCGATGAGAGAATTATCTTTACACCATGTTTCGTTAGGTTATTAATATTCTCCAGAAAGATCTCGATTGAGGCAGTTCACCTCCTTTCAAAATTAAGCTCTCTTGTACAATTTTTGTCGGTCATGGCATTTGGGGGATTTAGAGGCTGGAAGTGGGCATGAGAGGAGGAAGGGAGAATTGAGAATTAGTCAGATCTACAATGCCCTGACAAGATCTGAGAACCCAGAACTCCCTGAAAGGCCCAAGGACACTGGACTAGGGAGGGAGGAAAGGAGACTTATGGGACCAAATTTACTGTAGTTCACCTAATTATTGATGTTCAATCTGAAATAGTCAAACAAAGCAGACAAATTCCAGCTTCATATGTGAATTGTCTGACTCTCAGGACTGGGTGTCACTTGTTCATAGAGACGAGCTAGAACCAGTCTCTGCTAGAAATGGTTTATAATTATCCCCTGAGAGTCTGGGGGCAAGTGGTCAGTTCAATGACATCCTTCAAAAGATCCCAGAATTAAAACGGAAGTGTTCGAATGAGACTGGTAACTATCTGTGGAGCCTGGCCTCACACGAGGTTCTGGGGAGCATATGTAAGCTCCCTAAGGCATTTTTCAAATTGCCAGACATTATGCAAACAGCAAGGAAGTGTTGCTATTACCATCATTGCGTGCATAACACACTACTGTGGAACCAAAATGAAAACCACTTATAAATGCAGCATAGAGTATCTATTATCCTTGGGAATCTTGGGGCACACGTCTTTATTCCTTGCCTTCAAATGGAGAGAATGAAGGGCAACACACCGAGTGAGTTGGGCAGACATTGAGGAAACGGAGACACCTCTTGCCCTAAAGTCACAGCCACTCTGGCCCCTTGGCCCCCTTCTAGCCCCGGTCCCTGAGTGAGAACAGAGCATCCTCAGTTGTAGGAAGCCTAAGCTGGGAAGGAAAAAATCCCAACTGCAAGCAAAAGCTCACAGCGCTCTTGCACATCCTGCCCTTCTGAGGTAAACTAAGATAAATATTTTCTGGGGCATTTTCAACCAAGATGAACAAAGTTCTCCACACCCCTCTTCTTCCCCTCCCCCAACCCTCATCCCATCATCTCACAGCATTTCATCTTAAAAAGCAACTCTTCCATTTCTTTCTCCTTCTGGAAAAGAAAACCTCTTTCCGAATTGCTGCCTTTCCACTGACTTGTGAGGGCAAAACAAAAGACTAAAAGGAGGCCACTGGGTAAAAAGGAACCCCATCTTAGCAAACTACAGTTTGTTTGTTTGTTTGTTTGTTGCAAATTTTTATTATACATTGCATATTTTCCTATATATATTATTTTGAAGATATTTTATTGTAACTTCTAAGTACAGACATATTTTTAAACCAAGAGGAAAGGAGGTGACAATTGAGGTCCAGGCCCCAGGGGCAGGCCTGCCAGGAGGAAGGGCTCTCCTCAAAGCCCTGGGCAGGCTTCTCTTACTGGCGGGCTCTGGAGACATTTTTTTTCAAGCTCTCCATGTTGGAGTCCACCGATCTATAAAATGAGCAACACAACATTCTGCCCTCCCTCAGGTGGGCCGTGAGGTTTGATCATTGTAAATTTGTGAACTGTTTTAAGGTCCTCGGGTTAAAGCGGTTAACGAGAAAACGCACAAATGATTACAGTGTGGAATTCCGCTGAGTTGTCCTGTTTCCTGTCACTGCTCTCCCCTGTGCCTTACATTACTTGGAACAAGGACCATGAGCTATGAGGTCATCAGAAAGCCTTTAAGTAATTTCTTGGCCTACTTTTCTCTACCTAAAAAAAAACAAACAAACTTCTTCTACTCTGTTTTGTTTGTTGGGGGGGGAGGCGTTCCTTGCAGCCAAAAGCTTTTTCCTCCTAGTGGATAATTACCAGCATAGGAGCCGGTTGGTTGGAAATGCACCGACCATTCCCATCTTGGTGTTTTCTCCTGGTCTCTCATCTCTGGCTCTAGTTGCCTTTGCTCCCCACCTCCAGTTTTTAATAACTTGTACGTTTTAATGACTTAAAACAAATTTGACTCTGAGCCCTTGGCTGTGAAATCTGCTTCTGCTTCTCAGACTGGCGGCCAAGATAGGAGACTGGATCCGCCCGAGGTATGGGTCACCGCTGCGGTGATGGCACAGAGCCCTGGGGCCCGAGGAGGTCTTGCCCATTCGGGGCTTGGCAATAGTGGTGTCACAGGTGCAGTGTGGAGCCACACCTGGGCAGCTGCCAGCGCGGTTGTGAGGCAGGCGCCAAGAACGCCCCTTGCCCCGACTGCAGCTGGGTTCCTCAACAGGTGTTGCCTGGCGGCTGGGTGTGCCCACATCTGTCCCATCCTTCCCCGGGCACGCAGAAATGCATCCCAGATCAGGGGCATCTTTGTGGGCTCTCTCCTACTCCCCACTGCCAGGCCCAAGGTCACAGAGATTTCTGAGCACAAGGCAGTCCATGGCAACCAAAAGCACCCAGAGTCACGTTTCCCCTGCCCGTCCCCTCAGCCTGTGGCTAACTGAACAAGTTTGAGCTGCTCCTCAAATTAGAGGCACCTCCCTGGCCACCCTGTGGGGAAGGAAGTATCTCCAGAGAAGACCACAGCGGACCTTTCCCTGACTGACTCTGTGTAGGGTACAAGTGAGCCGCCACCGCCACCCCCACAAAGCTTGCTCACCCCACAGTCAGGGCCCGACTTCTCTGCTCCCCTCAGACTGGAAGAACCACATGAGGGAGAGCAAAAGCAGGCCTGAGCTTGGGACAGGACAGAACCGGGTACCTTCCTCCTGGCCCTCCTTCACCGGCTCCTCCCCAGCGCCACCAAGATTCGCTCCTTCCTCTTCTGCCGGGCGCCATTTCCACTCCAGTCTACCCTCGCTTCTCTGCTCAGGGATAGGTAGTTATCTTGAGTGCATGTGTGTATGCGCGATGCCTCCTCAACAAGACGAGAGTAGGAAGTCTTTCTTAAACGGCCATACAGCAACCCCCAACAGTGTGTTACTCATCTCTGCAGACTTGAAAACCAAATCAGAAAAACATGGCATATTAAATTCTCTCTGCGTCTGTGTGTACAACCCAAAATCTCCTATCCCAATCCTTTGTGCATTGGGAAAAAACTTACTGTGTCCTCCTTACCTTTATTTTAGTTTATTTTACTGTGTTTTACATTTCCCATGGGCTATGAAATGGAGCTCCACGAAAATTCGGTTGCATTAATTTCCAAGTAATGCCAACCCATTCTGAGCTGAAAAAGTTAAATTGTTTCCTCACTGCAGGACTTCTCAGGACCTTAACATGATAACAGGCATGGTAATCATCCTTGAGGGGGATGTAGAATTCAGAATTTTCCATATTTACCCTACCTCAAAGCCCCCTTTATGGAGGAATATTCTGAAGGACTGATAACTTTGGTCAAGGCTGCAGGAGACATTGGCTCCTCTCTTGGATTATGTTCAGTGACCAGCCCAGGATCGGGAAAAGCCTGATACTTAAGACCAATACCCTTGCCTTGCTTTAAACCACAGAACAGAACTGGCCTCATCTTCTAGAACCCTAGGCTTTCCCAGGTGGAAGAAGCCATTTGGCAAATGAGGGACTTGCTCAAATTTTTGCTCCAGGGTGTGTTTCAACCTAGGTAATAAGGCGATATCCAAAGTTGTTCTTTTCACAATAAGACCCTCAGAAAAAGCCACACCCCACAGTTGCTGACTACCATCAATATCCAGCATCAGGGCAACAAAAGCACTGCAAAGCCTAGAAAAGTACAGATCTAGCACTGGGCTGTGTTGACTCTTAATTACAACTCTTACTCTTCTGCTGCCTGCCTTCTGGGACCTGGCTTAACTTCCTTTGAACCTCTGTCTAATCAAATCTCACCTCCTACCCCCACCCCCACCCCCACCCCGGGGGGCTTACTTTGGTGATCCAGATGACAAGGAGCTGGAACTTGTTCTGGAAGCCTCTGACCTGCCCTATGGCCTCGACATACATCCGAGGACCCAATTTCATTTTCTCAGATCAGGGGGAAGAGAGGAATTGTCTTCTAGCTTCCTGGAGATGTTGGGGACCTCAATCTTAGAGAGTGGCAGCCTGGGTGGGTAGGGGGCACTGTCAGGACCAAGCCAAGGACAGGACCAGGGTGTGTGGAGAAGCCAGGAAGGTTTCCACAGTGCACCATCAGCATGGAAACGTGGAAAACCAGAGCGCACTTGGGGAAGGATCTTTATACTTCCAGCCATTCACAGCAGCAGGCCTGGTGCCAGAGTTGACTCCTGTCATTTCCTCATTTCCCCCAGACATTGTCCCTACAGAGAGGGCTGGGGACTATAGGAGAAGCAGACAGATGACATCCTCTGAGCAGCCATCAAGGTTTCTAAGAATCACAGCAAGCTTCTTCAGGCCAACTCATGCCTCTTCCTCTTTCTCTCCATGGGCACGAGTACGGGGGGGCAGGGATGAAAGCAGCGTGTTCACCTGTAACAGGAGCATCACGGTTCCCTCCTGGCTCATCTCACAGCGGCTTCCAAGACTCGAGGTAGGGAGAAGGGGCACTGAGAGAACCAAGGGCGAGTCTCTCGTCCATTTTCCCACAGCCTCCCATTCCCGAAGCTCAGCGTCTCTTCCCCAGGCAGATCAACTCCAGACTCCCTCTCCGCCAATACATGAGGGCACAGGAGACCTAAAAATCCCACCTTATTAGATTCTAATTAAAGAATTACATAGTGAGGGTCCCCTGAGCTGCCTCACCTGGGACAAGCTATGTAATAGAAAAGACAGCTTCTAGCTCCCTTCCCTGACCACCTACCCTGCTCTAACTACACCTGAGTGTCTCCTCACCTCTGCAAGGCCTTTCCTGGGAAGCTCTCAAAGATGGTGGCAGAGTAAGGATGACTTCACCCAGGGTAGCCATACCTCCATCTTCCCGACAGATCCATATGGAGTGAGAGGACAGGACCAGAGGGGAGAAGGCAGGAGAGACGAGGATAGGTTCATTTCTGCCTCCTCCCCACAAGCCCAGGCCAACTGCCAAGTCTGTGCTTCCAGTAACGGATCCCCCAAAGCTGCTTCCCAGCATTTTGCCCAACATGAGTCAAATGGAAGCCCAAGATTAACGGATGACTTTCCCCAGGACAGAAGAGCCCTCAGAGCACCAACATGTTGACGAGGCTCAACATGCTCCCTCTCGCTGCGCATTGATCCTCTAACTTTAACTCGAAGCTTTCATCAGCCCAATCTCAGACTTTAGGATTCACAGAGAAAGCCCCAGCCCTTCGCACACCCTTGCTGTCTGCAGGGACCTGACCGTGGTCACTGCTGCTTGTCCTGCTGCTTCCCTGAAGCCCCCCGCAAAGCCATCAGAGCTCCCAGCTTGAGGTGGCCAGGGAAAGACTCCGGGAGCGCCCCCACCTGTCACGTGGGAGAATCAGGGCACACTATCCAAGGACAAGAGGGAATGGGGCTCCAGAAAAGGGGAGGAAAGAAGGGGAGAGGAGACAAGGGGGAGCAATGGAAAGGAGAAGAGAAAGGAAAGAACGTCAGGCCAGGAAACGTTTAGACAAGAACTTTCTCTTCCCAAACAGAGGGATGTGACCACGGGAGGAAGGCCACAAAAGGGAACACATACACGTAATTATAAATATAGCTATTTTAGGACTCGATGGAGAATGGATGCTGGTGGTCTCCCCCTTCTTCCTGGTGGGTCGGTGTTCATTCCAGGGAGGAAAATGGGGCCATCACAAGCCTGGCCCCGTGGCCCGACGAGGCGGCCAGCGGGGAACCGCAGAGGGCAGCCACAGGGGCGGCGGCCCAGGGCCGCACCTTCGTGCGGTCGACCCGTCTGTGTGAGCAGCACTTTGATATCTGGCCACGAAAGGGCCAGTTCTCAAAGCCCCCATTCATGGACCCTACACACAGGAGCAGCAAACAGAAAAAAAATGTTTCTCTGTCCGTCTAGAAAGGTGGGTTCCTGTTTATTAATCGAAGACCACATAAAGAATGCATGGTTACAAATGTTCTTTCTGAGGACCTCAGAAGCTGGTGGCTGGATGTCAAAAAAAAAAAAAAAAAAAAGGTAAGAATTCCATCCGGTCATTAGCTGGGACAAAAAGCCGCTGCGTGTGGCCCCCGTGTTAGTTTTAAAAGGAAAATTCTACAAAAGTACAGGGGTGGGAGGCCTGTTTTCAGTAGGCCGCCCCTCACTTGAGGCAACCTGGCTTTTCCAGAGGCCCTGTGGCAAACAGGCCTGCTGCTAGGAGCTCTCGGGTGCCAGGGTCAGCAGCAGCTGGCCGCAGGCACCCCCTTCTTCCTGCTGGCACCCCCTTTCTCTTCCTTCTGGGTCTGGAGTAATGACAAACATTGGCAATTAGCTCCCTGTGCAAGTTCCTTCACTGGGGAGGCTAGCCCAGACCGTGAGGGCCGGGCCTCCGTCCGAGGGCATGGGCCGGACTTCCCGTCTTCAGCAGGGACTGTGGAAGAGGAAGGAAGAAGCAAACCAGAAATAAGTTGGAGGCTCGTACTGTCCTTTAAAGCTTCATTAAAGCAAACTGATGAGCCGTACACGGTGTACACCATAGACCTTCCCAAATTACAGCGGTAATCGTGAACAGGGAGCCATGTTATTACAGAGCAAGAGGTGAAGAGGAAGCTGGTTCACGCTTCCGGTGCAGGACAGAAAAGTCTGGAGTGTGGTAATTAAGTACAAATCACGCCTGGGGGCCACATCAACAGCAACAAATCCTTTCTCTTAGTGGAGAAGGGGGAAAGGGGACAGCCAGAGGAGTGGGGGGATTCGGGGCCTTTTAGGTTATTTTATTTCTCTGGTAGATCCTAACTGATTTCTAGAGGCGGGGATCGAGCAGGCCTGTCACCCAATTACAAGGTCATCTCAAATGTGTGCAGAATGTGTACCCCACCCAGCTCCCAGACCACCAGCATGTTTTTTTTATTTCTTTAGACTACAGATATTGCCCATGCTGGAATTGCCCCATGAAATCACCTCGGGGCTTTGTCTGCAGTTCTGGGGTGTTCTTCAAGTGCCTGCTGGAGCCCAGCCCCCCAAAACCACTGCCCATCTTATTCTAATGTCACAGGCAAATATGTCGTCCTTCCCATGTCTGCCTACCACAGCTGTGAGCAAAAGGAAGGTCTCTATTTGGCTGAGGTGGCCTCTGTTGTTTTCCGTATACCCAAACGCACATCTGTTCGGGATGAACTGGCCCTGCGTGACAGCTAGGTCTCCTGTCAGTGGACTATAAGGCTGGTTCTGACCCTCGATAGAAAAAGTAAGTCCAGGTCAGGTGCCGGGACAGAGGCCATGCCTGAGCACTGGGCAGCCACAGGGCAGCCCAGTGGGTTGAGTTAGAAGACCAAGATTCAGAGACCTTCCTCCTTGAGCCTTTTGGCCTCAGGCCCTCAACCCTCCTACCTGGAGAAGGGGACCGGGGCTGAGCTCGGACAAGGAAGCCCCAGAAGCAGGGGAAAAGTCAGGTCTGAGACAGGGATGGAAGCCAAGGCTCAGAGGGGTCTGCTTGAAAGACACCATGCAGAGTGGACAAGGTAAGGGAAGGAGAGCAGGAGGCAGCAACCATCAGAATTCATGAGGGTACCCAGGGCCAACAGGCAGGGATGAACCGTCCTTGGTGAGTGCACTGTTGGCTTCTGGTCACAGAAGAAGATCCACTCTATGTTAAGATCTTGACATGTGTCTACATCACCTTTTTCTTTGAAGCCAGTTCTCAGAGAATACAATGTGGGTTCCACTCAAAGTCACCCTAGCCTTACTCGGAGAAGTCGATATGATTTCCCCTACTTTGCAAGTGAGAAAACAGATACTGAGATAAAGAAGTGAATCTGGAGGAATCCAGGCAGCGTTCCTCAGGCCAGGCCTAAAGCCCCATCACCCAGCATGGCCCAAGGCCTTTGCGTGGAGGTATCTGTACTTGCTTCTTAAGCATCTGTCTCCAAAAGCCTCCACGTCAGGGGGTGAAGAACCTAACCCACAGACCTTGATGAGCAGTCCCCTCCACTAACTTCCAAGGCCCACACAACACCATGGAGGATGAAGTCCTGGACAGCAGCTAAGGCACCATGTGGTCCATCCTCACCCACCTAAGCCAGGCCTGTGCACAGAGCTGCCTCCATCAGACCCCACCCCCAAGCACCCCTCTCCAGGAATGACAGCTAACTCTGGGGCCCAGGGAATAAGACCATGAAAATCAGCCCTGCACATCATCAGATGAAGACAGGCCCCATGGCAAGGGAAACAAAATCAGAGTTTCCCCCAAGGCCACACCATGCTGCCAAGTGACTACTTGGCAGCCTCCTCCCCATATTTAGGGATGGTCTTGCCAATGCCTTCCCCAGCTCTGCTTCTTTTCTCCTGCCTATTGCTGAGATACCCAATTTCTAAATGGCCTCTACTTCGTGTTGGCATGCAATCCAGAGAAGACCTCATTTTCCCAAGCCCCTCCTCATAATTATTCAATATGAGTCCAAATCATAAAAAGCCCTTCCCCATTCCTTCCATCTGAGATGCCCACTTTTGGGGTACGTTCTCCCTTGCTGCAGCAAATTAATCAACCTGGCTTTGTTTGACAACACGTGCATTCTTGGTGATTGTTACCTGTTGGAAAGAGAAATATGGGGGGAAGAAAATAAGGCTGAGCCTTGCTTCTGGAACCATAGGGGTCTCTGCAAACCCAGCCTCTACAGGCATACTGCCGATGCTCTGTTGAGATATTCACCTTGGAATCAACACCTGGTTTTCCAGAGACCAATCTGAGGCCCCAACCATAGAGTACATGACCTACATCCTGTATCTTTTTTCCCATTTCTCCCAGAGGCCGCATTTCAAAATGTAGTCAGGGTTCCATGGAGAGGAACAGAGGGACACCCTGAGCCCTGAAATGCATGCCTTTGTTGTTGTTATTGTCTTACTGTTGCTATTCTTTATTTTTACATTGAAAAAAGTCTGCTTTCTGATTTAAAAATAATAGCGCAGAACATTCAAACTCTAGAAAAATATAAGCCACTAAAAATAACCTGAAATCCACTAGTCTGTTAATTGCCATTCCCGTTTGGGTGACCCATCTCTTCCTAGCTATGTACACAAACAGAGACATGCTTTCTGTATAACTGGGAGACCACGCATACTGTGTTCTGTATGGTGTGTTCCTCCCTCTCTTTTGTGATCTTTGTTCTCGTCTCCCACCACCCCCTCCTCCATACTCCCCCTGCCAGGAAACCAGTGCTACCTCATGTGCCTCCTTCCACACTGCTCTTTACTCTTTGAGTTCTTCAGCTGTGGATCATGAGAATAGCCCTGCTGCCCCAGAGCAAGGCCCGGATTTTGACAATGGCCCCTGGGGACAAAGAAGGAGGTCCGCACATGCAATTAAGGAAGCTCTGATTAGAAGTCAGAAGACCTCTGCCCCATAGATGCCGGATGTGATGTTATCATTTTAAGGACTATTGGAGTCAGTTGCATAGCCGAGTTCTACTTAAAAGATACCGGTAGGACCAACAGAGCAGCCTCAGAGAGTCCTCCTCTTTCTCCGCCTCCTCCCAAAACTAAGTTGCATAAGATAAAGGCGGTTCTGTGTGGATTTGGACACACCCCCAAAGCCCCTTTAGGCAAGACTTCAGTTGGTCCTCTGGGTGTGGCAGTGATTTGGGCAGGACGGTACCCAACCAGGTTGTTGCCAGCCTTCTCGGTGGCTGCACTCGCCTCCCAACAAACCTGTCCCCAGCTGGAAGGTCCTCCCCCATCCTACTGAACAGGATTCCTCTCTGCTCCCACTGAGCAGCTTCTTCCTTTCTCTCTTTTTCTCATCTGATTATTCAAGACCTTGGTTTTCCCGCCCTTCCCCTCATTGGATTCGCCATATTCTGCACTGAGCTCTTCATGCCTGTTCATACATGACACTAGTTTACCATCTTTTGTGGTGTCTTCGAGACCCCACACATGACAAATGACTGCTTCATAAGGGGCAGCATCCTACAGCCCACACTAAGAATGGATGCCATTTTAACCAAACCTATCTTTTGAAAATTTAAGTGTACTCTAAAGATGAATTACATCGTAGTTATTAGATAAAAAACAATTGGCTGCGGGGCGCCTGGGTGGCTCAATTGGGTAAGCATCTGCCTTCAGCTCAGGTCATGATCCCAGGGTCCTGGGATCGAGCCCCGAGTCAGGCTCCCTGCTCAGCGGGGAGTCTGCTTCTCCCTCTCTCTTTGCCTCTCCCCCAGCTCATGTGCTCTCTCTCTCTCTCTCTCTCTCCCTCTCAAATAAATAAATAAAGTCTTTAAAAACCAAGTGGTTACATAGGAAAGGAAAATGCTATTTGGGACTACAATAATAAGTGACTTGTACCCAAAATTTCAGAAGCAGATTTACTGTGTTAAAAGGCAGGCAGCACATCTTTGTCCCTGTTTGTGGGTGGGTGTCTGCATCCCTACGCGTGGGCCTCTGGTATCTGGCTGTTGAAATCACAACCAGCTTGCCTGCCACGTTCTTTCCCCCTTCCTCTCATTCACCAGAAGCAGCTTCTTGGAGCCACAGCTCTGCTGGGCAAACAGGTGCTACAGAGTTCACCCAAAATATTAAAAAAAAAAAAAAAAAATCCAAAAACAAAACTTTCCACTCAGAGCAGGCAAGGTTTACTTTTTTAAAGTAAGTGTTACTTAACAGAAGGCCTTGTAAAGCTCATAAAACCCTGGAACATCTGGTAAACGGTGTCAATTTTACACATTCTCCAGAACAGGGTACATGACTCTTGTTTCCACTGGCATAACTCAAGGTTGCTGGTGCGTCTCCGGGCACCCTGCCCACCCTGATTTTCACGGGACAATCCCCAGCCAACAGGTCTGTCTCTACCTTCCACCAACCCAGCGACAGACAACAGACAACCTCATGGCCCCAGTCCCGGAGGCTAGGAAGGTGGTGGGGAGAGTGGAATGGGCCAAGGACATCTCTCCTGCTGTGACCGGCACGCACAGCATGCCAGGAGGCTGGGGGAGGGGTGTGGAGCAGGGAGGTCCACGTGACTAGCAGACCCATTTCTCGGGGTGCCTTTAAAATACCACAAGAACCTGTGGTTTTCATCTTCCTTCATGTATCCTAGATGTTAAACACACCACCTTTTTGCCTGGGTTAGGTGCCAGGATTTGGGGAAGTTTACTCAAAAACATTTAAAAGTGATATTTCCAAAGTCATCCAGAAAGGAGGTCACAGTCCCATACGCAGATACTATTTCCTATACCTGTTTTTATATCCTAGCAAGTCAGGATCCCGAAGGCTCCACTGCGAGATTCTGACTTTGCTACCGGAAGGCTTCTTTCTTCCCAGTCAGCCTGTCCTCCCACTGTGTGACTTTCAATCGGGGGGGGGGGGGGGCGCGGTGCGGAGCGGTGATCACAGGAAAACATCAGAGGGATAATCTAAATTTTGGGCCCCCAAGCAAACATCTCAGAAAGCTAACCCTCACCCTTTTGCAAATTCTCATGTGCCTGCCTGTCTCTTCAGGAAGCCCTGTGTTTTTAGGGCTCAGGAGATGATCCCAATCTCCAAAACCTGGTAGACCCAGCACAGTGTCAGCCCCTAGGAAGGATCCAGGAACCCTGGCCGAAGGATACCTGACTATGAGTTCTTGGGCAAGCCCCTCACTTGATCCTCAATGTCTCATCTGAGAAACTGATTATTGTCACAAAATTGATGGGAGAATCAAACAACTTAATACACAAGAATGTGGTCTGTACAACAATGCCACAAATATGACCTACAGTTATACATACATAACTGCTGACTGCTTTGTCTTTTCTATTGTCTTCACTAAAAACCCAGTTCGGGCTAATGAATTAGTAAAAAGTCTGCTGAAAGTTTTCCGAAAAAGAAATTTTGCTGCTGCTGAAATATATTTGTGTTCAAGAAAAGAGCTCTCTGTTATACCCTCTTCCTTGGCTCCCATCTTTGAAATTAGAGCCACAGCAACCCTTCTGTCACCATGAGGACACAAGCCCAAGATTGAAAAGCTCATATGTCAAAGATGGCGGGGGTAGGCATAGAAGAGCCTGGATCTTTGATGACATCAGTGAATCAACACTAGAACATGCTGGCTTTTGAACTCTTTGTCATGGGGGGAAAAATAAGGCCAATTTATATGAGCCACTGTTGCATAGGTTTTCTGTTACTTAGAGCTGAATGCATTCTAGTGGATTTAGTCCCTCCGTTACCAGTTTTTACAGGACCTTATATTTTCCTCTGAAGAACTGACAGTTATGATGACTTAATAAATTATTTAATTATTAGTGTAATTTTCTGTTTCATGCCTCTATCCCCCTAAATTTTAAGTTCTGTGAGGACAGGAATGACATATGTCTGGCTCACCATCAAATCACCAGCTCCTAGCTCAGTGCAGATAGTAGATGCTCAATAAATACTGGCTGGTTAAATAAACAGGTCTGGTTCCAAATGGACACTGGTCATTTTGCTTCTTGTTCCCAGGAGCACTGTTGCAGTGATTGCTCAAATTACTGCTTAGGTATGGACCACATAGAGTGGCCTCCCTACCATTTCACTTCCAACACTAGCTAGAGTCAGATGTTCCAAGCCAATCAAGCCACCTCCCTCATGGAGAACAACGCCCAACACCAACCCCTTAGAGGACCCTCAATAAATACTTATTGAACAGAATTTACAGCCTCTAAGAGTTGTTTCCAATAAGATACATGCATTCTGCTTTGTAATGGTAATTTGAATCCTTTCTTCAGAACTCTGAGGCTGGACCTCCACTTTGAGAGCAGATCACCTCAATGAATAATAACCCCCATACAGTTTCCTGATTTTGCTTGCAGAAGAAGGAAGAACATTCTCTTAATGAAAAACTTGCTTCCTTTTCTTGCTTCTCCCTAGGATGTGTATTACCACCTCTGGTCTCAGCTGGAACGAACAACCCGAAAGCAGTCCCAGAAAAGAGAAGGAAAAAGAATTAAATCACACCACCCACAAGGGATCAGGAGTTTACCAAATAGTTTCCCCGCGGTTGGCTGTGAACACAGTGCGGAGGGTGGTCTTCCCTCCACCGTTTGCCCCTCGTCCCCCCTGTGTGAGTGGGGTGTATATTACCTTTCCCTCCTTTTAAATGCCAACACACAAACTGCTGGAAAGTGTCCATCAGCAATTCCAAGGCAGGCTCTCCCACGTAAGGCAAGAGAATCCTGAGTTTCAGCTTCCTGTCTTCAGCCAATGTACCTTCCAAAGGGAGGGAGACTGGTTCCCCTGGGGCCATAAAGCATCACGGACAAGAACCAGGATTCCAGACCTGGGAACTCTGCCACTTCCTGGTTATATAATCCTGGCATTTCCTCCAATCTCCATAAAGTTCACTCTCCGCATTGCTAAGCTTGGGAAATAAGGGAGATAACCCAGGTAGAGTGCAAGCTGGCCACACAGGGAGCCTCCAAACACTCTTCAGATGGTTTTATCCAGGCTCAACCAGATGCACACTTACCTAGGAAACCATGCCCTGGGACTAGTTGAATGGGCTTCAAGACTCTGCTTCCCGATTGACTGGTCACTTCCCAACCTATGTGGTCTCTGAGACCACCCGCCACTCCGAGCCTCACTCTCTAAACTAAACGAGCTACTCCAATTTGAGAAATGCCTCCTACCGCACTTAGACTGTAGGGCCCAGCAACAGGCCATCTCAACTCTGACCTCAGCTACCCTGAACTCTGCTTCCTGGTTCTCCGCCAGAACAGCCCCACCCCTGCTGGTTTCCATGTTCTGAAAATCAGGACTAATAATTTCTACACTGCAGGATGGCTGAAATTGTAAATAATATTCAGAAAGTGCCAGATACATCCCAGGCACTCGGGCTGTACTTCATATAGTTGTTAGAAATAATGATAATACCACTATTATTATCATTAGTCAAGATCCAAATTAGCATATGCCTACGTTAACCAAAATAAACAAACACACCAGAAGCAAGAGGGGAAAAAATGCTTTTCTTTTCGTAAAGCTGAGATGCAGCTTGGCAATCTGCTGGGGTCTGGAAAGGGAGCCGGCCAGCCACCCAGCGCGCTAGCTGCTGCTTCCCGGGGAAGATCCTGCTTTACAGCCAAAGCCCCACTGGACGGGACCCAGAGATGCCTGGCACATTACTGGTACCACCACACAAATAAAGAAGAATGTGTCGTTGCAGATACATACACAGATTTGGATTAAAAAGAAAATCCCCAGGTGGACCCACCAATTTTGTATTTTAGAAGGATTTCTTTCTCTCGCTGTCCCTCTGTGTGTGTGTGTGTGTGTGTGTGTGTGTGTGTGTGTGTGTGTCTGGCAATATTCTGGACGCCTGAAAATAGAGGTTTATTATGGAAATGCTGACAGACCCTTAAATAGAGCACTGTATTTGCAACACTGTAATTATGCCTCCATTGAAAAGCTCCAAAGAAAACATGATTTCCTTGTGCAAATAAATCATGCATGGCTTTAAAGGCCCAGATTTAAATCATTCGAACCATAAAGAACCATCGTCTTCCATATAGAAATGGATTATAAATAATAATGACCTAAAAAAATACCACAAGGCCCAAACCAGGGAAACATAGATGGACTTTATGGTATTTGTAATATTGGACCTGTATCTCACGCCCATCCTCCTGTATAAGCAGGCACCAGACTAGCCTCAATTATGGTGTGGATTTGATTGGCTAGAAATTGCCCCTGGACAGAGAAGAGATGTGTATCATCTCCTATGCATACCTAGCATAGGACTCAGATGTCTCTCTCTCTCTTTCCTTCTCTTCTCCCAGCCCCTCATCCACAGCCCCACTTTTAACATATTTGCTCTGGGGCATCATCCAGCCAGATGGTCTAAGGTTAGGTCCCCCAAACAACATCTCAAGGTGACGCAGGACCTCAGATATGTCTGATGACCACAGACACGCTCTCACTCCCCACGGAACATGACTCGCGTGCTTCTCCATGCTCTCAACACACATCTCCCTGAAGACAGGAGGCCACCAATCCTTTAGAACGGCACCTTGACAAGCATCGTGTATTTGACATAGAACATGTGTCTGCAGCCTCCGCAAAATTTGCTCCAGATTTCTCAGCTGCCGTACTGAACCCTGGATAAGGGGCCTTCTATGTGCCTCAGTGGCTGCTCCCAGCAGAAATCAGAGAAGCAGAACGTGGTATTGGAGGACAGGGTTTTTCGGGGTTTTTTTTTCCATCCAGATTGTGGTTTGCTTATTTTCAAACAGTTATTGATAGTTCCAAATGGCAGTTGCTAAATGACAAGTTTTATTTAGATGATTGTCAAAATGAAACTAGCAGACTTGAGGCTATAATTCTTTTTCATAATAGCAAAAGAAAATCTGCATTGCAACTACAAAGACCTACATGTAGTTATAAATAAATACTTATTTATACCTACCAAAGCTAAAAGTTTTATATGGCATTCGTTTGTTCGACAGTACAAACATTTCTTGGCTTTTCACAGATGGTAATTATGTCCTTGCTGAGGGTAAGTTCACTCCAACAAAGACTTTGAACTTACAAATAAAAGATTTGATTAGGTGCCTTCCAATTTTCTTATCAAGACTATTTTATTACATTCTAGTTTCTTGAAAATTGGGTAATAGAGAGTTGTCTAAATCGATGTACAACCCGTATAAACCCAGAACACCTGGGACCCAGGCTTGTTGCATGCTGTATCAAAACCAATTCAACAGAAAATGTAAATATAATAGAAAACAATTTAAAATTTTTGTATTTTTTGTTGTTGTTGTTTAGGAAATACCAATTTGGGGGTGCCAGGGGTGGGGAGACACATATTTAATCCAATAAAATAAAAATAATCTTAAAACCCTTGTTATGGATGGAAAGGTGCCCCCCCAAATTCATACGTTGAAGCCCTACCCCACAATGCGACTGCATTTGGAGGCAGGGCCCTTAAAGAGGCAATGAACTGAGGTCATGAGGGTGGGCCCTGATCCAATAAGGCTGTGTCATTGTAAGAAGGGAAATAGTCACCAGGGATGCATGTGCACAGAAGACAGTCCATGTGAGAACACAGGGAGAAGACAGCCATCCGCAGGCCAGGGAGTCGGGCCTCAGGAGAAACCTAACCTGCCCACACCTTGATCTTGGACTTCCAGCCTCCAGAACTGGGAGAAAATCGATTTTGGTTGTTTCAATCATCCAGGCTGTGACATTAGATGGTGGCAGCCCGAGCAAACACAGACAAGCCTCTTTAGATGGCTCTCACCTTTATTCTCTCTATATACCTTTCAGGGGTTCCCCCCAAACATCTATTTACCCCCACACACAGATGATCCCTAATGCCCCCATTCTGCCTGCTTCCTTTTTGGTCCCTGTATGGCTCTGGGCTCTGTTCTTTATTACATGTATCGACTGAGCCCCCAGGCCACTTGAGCCTTCCCTCATCTCCACAGGGATTCCTTCCTCCGAGGACTGGATGAGGGGAAAGGCCAAGATTGTGATGATAACTTTTGTCCTTGTGGCGTACTTGAAGATTACAGTGTCAAAGCAGCTGGGACAAGAAAGAAAAGGAGGAAGGTGAAAAGAACAGAAATGCAAACAGCAGCACGGCCTCCATGATCTCAACAGTTGAGAAGAAAAGGCCAATTATTTCTGGTCATGAGAAAAAAGGAATCCACATGTCTAATATGTTTGCCATATTGCTGAAATTGATGAAAAGCTGTGACATCCTGTCCACCTGGTCAGAAATGAGTGTGAAGGTAAACCGGGTAAAATGGTCTCATTACCAAGCTCTTCTCTAGGTAAAGGCAGAAGCAAAGTAGACCTCATTTGGCCATCTTTAACCAGCGAGAAACGAGAGAGAGAGAGAGAGAGAGAGAGATTAACCAGAAATGCTCGAAAGAACAGGGACGACTTTTAAAGCACCAATAGCAAGCCTGGCTTTTGTTTCCAAATGGGCTTGTTTACAATTGACAGCCAAAATATTTAGACATGTAATAGGAAGAAAAGGTCACCACCAACTCCAATGAGTTCTACGATTAGTCAGCAAAGTGTCTGCAAGTTGGGATGCGGACATCAAGCTGCCATTATGACACCATTTACAATGTTGTCACCTTCACTCTTTCCCTGTCATTCATTACTAAACCTCAAAACATCCTTGTTGGGGAGGTGTGACCGTATGCGTGCTGGAGAGAGGGGATGGGATGGCCCGAAGAAGGCTCCACTTTTCCTAGGTCTGAGAGAGAGGCCTCCGGAGATACAAATCCTTGGCAGACTCTGGTCAGGCAGGGCTCCCTGGCTCCACCACCACTTCCTGGTTTCCATCCCCTGGGTGCAGGAGCTCTCCAAAAGGGGGGCCACCAGCTTATGGCTACCACTCCCCAGAACTGAAAGACACAGTGTTTCTTTCTCAGCGGTGATAAAAGTTCATTTCTGTATCCAAACAAAGATCTCTTCTCCAACCATCAGTCTTCAGTATCCTTGCAACACGCATTGCCTTTGTCTAGTGTCAACTTGCCCAAGCTGTAACTGGGATCCTCAGAATTCCCTTCCCTCTGTGGTTCCAGGTGAAGGTTGGCCACAAGAATGGGATTTAGGAGGTGGAAGTGAAGCAGCCTCCATTGGTCTGGGAAGGTGGAAGCCTCTGGGGGTTGTACCTGTTGCCGCCAGTCCACGAACCCATTTGTTGGAGGAGAGCAGAGCTGGGCCTGCAGCTCTCACAGATCCTGCAGGATCTCCTTCTTCAGCTTTTCTGAGGCTCAGGCCAGCCATGCATGTGGTTCCAAGGAGAAGGGCTTCCACCACTCATCCATCTTGCTCAGGTTAGAGGTGACAAGTTCCTCACCCAGGTTCCAACTTGTCTTCCTGGGCTTCTCAAAGGTGGTTCCAGTGTGTCTTCAGTTCTCCCCCGCTTCACCTATCCAAGATTTTCCTCCCAGTCACCAGTGCTGACCAGCGCTGCGGTGATTTCAGGCTCACCACCAGACACAGAGGCAACAGCCTCTCATCGACTTCTTCACCAACAATTGTGCAAAGGATAATCCTACAGAAGATCTCTTATTTCCCATTTTACTCATAGTGGTTTGACTTCCTTGACCAAACCCTCACTGACAGAGACCACCTGACCACTTAAGGGATCATAGAGCCTCCAAACAAAATGGAGCCCCAGCCAGGAGTCTCATCCCCTGGAAGCCTACAAGGTATGTAGGATGACACCCACAGTCAGGATGGGCTTCCCAGTGTCCCCCGTTTCTCTCTTGTAGGTCTGTTTGGCCTCCTTCCCTGGGAACCAGGACTCAGAAGACCTGTACATGTGAATTCTAATCCAAGAGCACATTTCCAGTCCTCTCTTCTGCCTCCTACACACTCCAATCCCCCTGGTAGGATAAATAAAGAAACAAGGACTAGGCAACACAGTGCGATCAGCATGTGTTCTTATGAGTCAAGTGCTTACATAACAAGGAGCTGCCTCTAAGGTACTCCATCCATGTAAATTTCAGTCTCAATTTCAGAGTTAGTTTGGGGAGTGCGGCAGCTTCACCAAACACTCTACATAATTCTCCGAAAAAGACTAAATATGGATGAAAAAGAAATTGGTCAGTACAACCCTCTCAAGGGGCCACCATTTATCTAAGGTAAGTACAGCCATATTTCCTCAAACACCAGGAAGAGTGTTGGGGGAGTATGGATGGATGGATGCTTTACTTGTCATTTGACTGTTTTCCCTCAGATCCAGTCCCCATCACTTCCTTGCTCTTCTCTGTACTCAAAAGGAATGACCCCAGGAAACTACCAAGGCTCCTTACCCACTTTTTCCCGCTCGCTTTGGCCAGTGAGAAGCACAGGCAGGTAACTGAAGAATGAGTGAGAAAGAGAAGCCAGGCGTTCACCTCCACTCCACCCCACACTTGGGGCTATGTCTTCCCCATTCAGCACACTACCAGTTGGGCATCCTCTAGAACCAGATTCCAACGGGTAACCCAGGTGCTTGCACTCAGGTAACATCCCTGTTCTTCCAGCCCTAGAGGGAGCAATGGCTTTCTGCAATTGCTCATCTTGGGGTTGCCTTGCTTTTCATGGCTGCTCTTTCAACCCTTCTGAAAATCTTTGTAACTAATTTCTGCATTAAATTTCTTCTATTAAATTGATCCACATTGTTTTTGTTTTGTTTGTTTGTTTGTTTTATAGACGCTGGCTGATATAGATGCTTTCGACCCTGGGGCTTAGAATTTGCCAAAACTGACTTCCTGATTTCTAAACTTCCTGGCCTAGCATCATTTTTTTTAAAAATTACTTCTAGGCAACAACACACCAAGTGGTGCAGAGAAGGAAAATTTAATGGTAACCCTGCACCCTAGCCTTGGAGTGGAGGTGGGGGGTAAAAAATTGATTCAAGTCTTCCTACTCATCTAGCAAGAACAGACATGTACTAGATGAGATTCTCAAGTGATGGCAGTGGGTTTCTCCTCATGGTAATGGATTTTTACACTTACCCAAATTTCACATCATTCATATATTCATTGGCATGGGACATGCTAGGCATCGGAGATATATGATGGACAAAAATGCTACCAACCTCAAGGAGCATTCGGTCTAGTAGACAATTGTGTGATCACGTGCAAGCCCATTCTAGGACAACCTCTTACCATTAAAACAAAGGGAAATTAACTGGCCTCACAGGACTGAGGCTGGGGTATTGGCTTAGCATGACCTGCTCTAACCAAACCAGCCAGATGAATTCACCATAGACTAAAATCTTGGAAGTCACTTGCGTAGAGGTATTCCAACCAAAGGAAGGACTCTCCAAGCTCATCCTCACAGCCATACCCATCACTGAGGTCATTCAGATAAGGACCGTGGTGACATGCACCCCCAGGAAGGAAACCATGTCCTTCTTCTCAAAGTCTAGAGCCTAGTTTTTTCTGGGGTTGAACATTCTTGTGGTTCATTTCACTACCCTGTGTGCTCTGACAATGTATCAGTCTAACCTACTAAGCTTTCAAGTGTTGTCTAACCCTACCTATTCAAAAGATCTCCTTAGCTTCCCTCTTCCTCTTTCTCCAAGACAGAAGCTGACCCTGCCACTCTTCCAGTCCCTTCAGACCACACTTCACCCTCTTCCTTCTTTAATCAGCTGTGTATCTTTCCTCAGCACGGGGCAGATTCTGACAAATTTAAGGCCTTGAGTAAGTGTTTGCTGGTTGAACGTGTGATTGCATGGGTGCGTGGTTTAGTCTGGAGTGGGAAGCAACCACCGATGTGTTAACTAGGAGTTGTCTACAAAGCATCTTGCTTTAAATGCAGTAACACATCCACTCTTGATCATCCCTGGAGTTGTACGCTTGAAATAAGACTTATAAGGAATAAGGTTGAATAAGGAATAAGATCTGTGCCCATCCCCAGGCACAGACCGGAACCAGGGTGTGCAGAGGCAGGCTGGCTGCTGTGACCAGACCTGCAAAACGAGTTTTGTCCTAAGATTTAGGCTGTTCTAGAAAACCAAAATTTCTAAGGAAATGTTTGAAGCATTCATTTTGCAGAGTCTCCTCCACCCCTACCCCCACCCCATAAACCTGGCTCGGTGTGGATCCAATGTTTTAAAATCTTCCACTGGCATTTCCAGTTGCAGACAATGTGGATCACAGCAGGCCACAGGCAGGAGGCTCTGTTCTCCTTTACTAAAGCAACCTGCACACCCAAACGTTCTTTGAATAGTGTAAGTTAGAGACCACAGGAAGGTGTCTCTTAGTAGCTGTGAGACTCTCCCTTTTCCCAGACCTCAAAGTTGGTCTCTCACTCATTAAAGGTAAAAGGTAGAGTCCCTTGTGGCCCAGACTTGTACCCAGCCTACTAGAAATAATCAGGAAGCCAGCAGTGACTCAGCTCCTACTTGGGACCCAGAATGACTTTTCTACCAGCCGGTACTGCTTTTGTGAAGTACCTCGCCATCTGGGTTCCTGACGCTGCTTGCCTTGACCTCCAAGACATGTTTTCCCTGTCCTGCCATGAATAATGCACTGGCTGGGCCTTAGGCTTCTCCTGACCTCTGAGAGCATCAAGCTCATCACTCTTAGCCCGCAGACCCCTGGTCTCAATTCCTATTCCATCTCAGCTTGTCCAGTCCTGACAGGAGCCACCCACACCCGAGCCTGAGAGTAGCTCTCTCCCAGGAGACAAATGAAACAAAATACAAACCAGTAAAAACCCTGGCTAAAGACTAGATAGGTTTGTAGGGACTTGGGCACCAAGCAGAATTAACCCGGAAAGCCTTGTGCCATAAGATGAAATCACAGCACCCAATGATGAACCAAAGGATGGCCTCCAACTGCCCCCCCCCCCACCTTGCTCAGACAGGGTGGCAAAGGTTTGCCCTTTCTCTGCCTCCTAAGCAGGAAGTCTTATATGGTTCTTACATTCCATCCAAAAGACAAAAGAGGGGGAGGATTTCTCTGAACCCTCGCCAGGTCGCATTGAGGTGGGTGTTGGGTCTTTTGAAACTGTCAGAATGAGTATGCTTCTGATTATGGGGTTCCCAAGACTCTGCGCCAGTTTTTTTTTTTTTTTTTTTTTTTTTCTTTCTTGAGCCCATACATTTTCTTTCTGGACCAGAGCCACGTTGCTCTGGCTATGCTAATCCTCCTGGTAGTCACAGTGCTTCCCAGGGCATCCAGGGAGTTGCTTGTTTTAGGGAAATCCTGTTAGTTTGAACTCTGTTCAAGAATGTGCCCAGTGTGTTTCAGCCCAGGAGCAAAGTGAATTTCGCCTGGAGAGTTAAAAGCACTTAGGTAGTTGGGGGTGGGGGGCAGAGAGGACGGTATGGGAATCTGAGGGGTCAGTTACCTCAGTTCTGCAGCAATCTGACCTATTATCTTGGTGCTGAACTGACTACTGGAAGATGACCCAACTGGTGAAAGTGTCAGTTAATACTGATGGAGTGTGGGCAACTGTGAAGTGGACTTTTCTTCCGCTCTTGTTCTAAGATCTTCCTCTCCCACAAGGTTCTCTGGACCCTCTCTGCATCTGAGAGACCCAGGCGTTCCCAATGCATTGTCTTTGCTGATAGGGAACTACATTGCCCATTTCCAGAATTTTACCTCTTATTTTTCTGACCCATCAAAATGCGCAAATTTTCCCAACCCATCTAGGAGTTGATCATTAATCACTGTCAATGCGTTTTCCAGGGAAACCCTTAAAAATAACTGGAGTGAGTCACCTCCTGCACAATGGGGATTGAAAAACAAACAGTTGCTGGCCCCGGTCCTTCTAAGAACCCTCCACCTCTGAGTCAAGGCCGCTTAGAGGTTCACTGTGATGTTCGTTAAATAGCGAATGGAAGAGGCAGTGTAAGATAGTGGGGAGGCCCATGCACTGAGAACCGGGGCTTCTATCTCCGTCTTGACTCTGCCATCAGCTAGTTATGTGACCCTAGGGAGTTCCTTTACCTCTCTGGTTCCTCGTGGAGTCCATGAAGGCCCTGGGGAATAACGGCAATTTACTGAATCAATAACAATACACAACCCTGAGGACTGCCTGTAGGGGGCGCCCTCCAAGTAGTTGATGAACAGATGTGTTCTCGCCTCCCATCAGCCTGCTGGCCAGTTAAGACCTTAAGATAGCTTATCCTTCTACATTCATCAGATTCTTTCTCAAAATTGGGTTTTAGTCCATGGGGGGAGGGAGAAAATGAGAGAAAGGAGAGAGGGACATAAACCAATGAGCCCAAACATGCCATCAAGAAAAGAAAAAAAAAAAGCAGAAGGGGAAAGGAAAGGTAGTGGGCCTGAGGTTACCTCCCCCACAATTTTGCTCAACTGGTCTTCCCTTTGTCATAACCCAGTTAAATATACCACAGGGCATGTGGCCCAGTAGTTAATTGAGCAGAAAGAGAATGTTCCGAACTTGAATCTAGACCACTCAAAAAAGTGATTTAGCCTCTTGACGCCTTGATTTCCTCCTCTATAAAAGGCTAACATTAGTACCTCCGTGGGTTGTTTTGAGGACTAAAAGCAATAATGCATGTTGTTTTGAGGATTAAAAGCATGGATTCATGTTAATAGCGCATGTTAAACCTTCCTCACTGAATACTCATGGAAGTAGGCTCCTGTCCGTGTTAGGGAGGAATTCAACCTGAACCAGAGAGGGGCAGGCATCTAGAGCAGGAAGCGTCCTTTTAATAGGACAAATGCATTAAGGCATCAAGGCCTCAGAGTCACACCACGTAAAATGGGAAAGCGAGTTCTGCTCAATGATCGACATTAGAGACATGCCTGGATTCTATTTATAAATCCCAAGTAAGCCACAGGTGCCAAATTACCAGTGCTCTGAGTACATCCCCTGCCAAATGCCAGGTTAAGACTTACGCTAGCATGAGACTCACCACCGCCTGTGAGACGTGATCCTCACGCTGCATTCTGAAAGCTGCTGGTTCTTGACCATTGAGGGTTTTTTTTTTTAGCTAAGAATAAAAAGTTAGACTAAAGCTCTTCACAAGTTAAATCATCCCCAAGAGGAGAGGTCAGCTGAGGCCTGGGGATCCCACCCTGCTCAGAGGGAATGGGGATAGAATGGGTGGGGTGTTTTCTTCTCAAGCTACAACTTGGGATTTTGTGGGCAATGACAATGATGTGGGCTCAGCCCAAGAGCAACTGGAGCGTAAAGACGTTTGACTATGAAAGAAAAATTAACTAACGAGGTTTTCTGTTGTTGTTTTTTAATATTGCATACAGTTCTTTTCTAAAGAACTAGTTAAATAAAATCCAAAGGCCTTGTCATGGCTTCGGTGTTCTACACTATCACACCGCTTCTCTGACTTCCTCTTCCTATTTCCCTGGTTCCTTCCCAGTCCTCACCAAACCCAGTCCCTCTTTATTTGGCTCTACCCTGGTTTTGGAAAAGTCTCCTCAGATACCCACTTAGCTTGCTCCGTCACTTCATTTAGGTCACAGCCCAAAGGTAAACTTATCACCAAATCCTCCCTGATCGTGCTTTTTGAAAAGGGCGCCCCTGGCCATCTTTGCGCCTCCCTCTGCTCTCTTCCTCCTTCATAGCACTGAGCACCACCTATGTGTTAATACAAGAGAGGGAACTTGAAAAATTGTTATGCTCATTGTGGCATCCACATAGAGTGCCCAACACACAGTAGGCATCCAATAACTAGTCCTTGAATGAATATACGAATGAATTTGCTGAGTGGGCAGATGAATGAATGGAGAAGGAATGGGCATACAGTGATGTGGCAGGGCCACTAAGTGACTCTCTTATGGAAAGTGCATAATCATCATCCTACATATTTTTTTTTATGAAAGAGAGCATATAATAGAAGATTTGGCCATAACCATAATCCATTTGTGTTCTTACTTAGTCTTAAAAACTTGAATTCCTCTTTCAACCCATTGTGTGTAGAAAAGGCCCTGGATGGGGTTGAAGAGACTTGGATTCGATCTTGATTGAGTCACTTCCAGGGACGTGATCTTGAACAAGGCACGTGACCACCAGGAATCGGAATGTGCTCATTTTCGAAGTGAAGCTGAAGCTCACATCTCCAGAGGGGGGTCGGTGGAGAGAATTAAGTGAGATGCTATACACAGAAGTCTTGGAGCTGTACAGTGTGATGTAAGTGGGGGCTGTGGGTACTTGTGTTACATTGTAAAACATAGAGAGTGGCCTCCCCATGAGAATCTGATCGTCCCTGAGCTGGAGGGAGGGGAGGACTTTAGTCAGGACTATCTCTAGAGGACTGTTTTTTAAAACAAGGGGTCTTCACTCATTGGTGGGCTGTAAAATCAATTTAATAAGATTAAAACAAAATTTAGTATGCAATTGATGAGAAAAGAATTTTAAAAATACCAAAATATTTTATAAAACTCTTATTTTCAGTTGGTAGATGTGTTTGTGATGTCACGATATAAAATAAATTTTTTCGCTGTGGGTCAAAAATTACTGACTTAAAAGCATCTATTGAAGTTCTGATGTGAGGTGATCAAGGCCTGAACTGAAGTGGGAGCTCTGAGAAAAAGAACCAGAGCAACAATAACTATTATTATCTTATATAATTTTTGCAATAAGCCTATGGGGTAAGGTTTATTGCATTATCCTAAGTCTGCAGACTCTGAACAACAGCTCTTAAGACACACAGCAAATAAATAAAAGAGCTTGTTGCCAACCCAGTTTGTGTTCTTGGTTTCCCTGCTGACTCCAGATCCTGTGGTCTGACCACTAGCCTACCTGTCTCATCAGTATGGGGACTGAGGAACGTGGAAAGCTCAGGAAATGAGGAGTCGGTATTGACACTAAGGGCCCAGTCCCGAGTGGCTGAGAATGCTGGCACAAATGTCCAAAATGGACACATCGGCAGAGCAGATTGGTTTAGGCAAGGGAGTGGGGAAAAACCTGAATTTGAAGCAATGGAGGACACCCAACTGCGTCTAATTTTCAAGTCAGAAGAGAACTTCAAGCCCTTGGTAGAGATGCCTCGCACTCGGGTTTGTACATCTCTGGGTCAGAGGCAGTACCTGTCCTCCCCGTGGAAAGGAGCACTTCCTGTGCCCAAGCCGGGCTGGCTGGCACCTGTGAGTCTGCACGTGCCACATCATGGCGCCCATGTTCTCCTGACACGGGCGGACTGTGAGGGGTCATCAGCCCTTCCTTGTGTGTATACTGCCTCCCCAAATTGTAGTCTCCTAGGCAGAGGTCACAGAACATGCTAACGAGTTCTTCCTTGTTCCACAGCCTCAGTCTCTGAAAGCCTCTCAAAGATCCTTAAGCTGCACCCCCTTCAGGTTCAGAAGCATTCGACGGCCTCTCTCTCACTCCTGTGACCTGCTCGCCCTGTGATTCTGCACACCTTCCCCACCCCTCTCAGCTTCAGCGTGAGCCTGGTACTTCCTGAAGATGTGGGCACCGAGCAGGTTGCACCCTTCTGAAAACACCCCGACCTAGGGCAGCCATAGGTTAGGTATCGAATGCTGAAGGTCAACGTCACGCCAAGAGCAAAAATGAAGGTTCGTATCAATTGCCGCAAAGAGAGGGCTGAGAGAAATTTGACACACAGAAGAGGAGAAGGCACAGATTAGAGGGATGTGGTTAAAGCCAAGGAATGTTGGCAGCTACCCGAGGCTGGAAGCGGCAAGAAACAAGTCCTTCTCCCTCCGGATACTCCACAGAGAGCGTGGCTCTGCTGACACCTTGACCTCGGCCCGGCTGAGGCTAACTTCGGACTTCTGGCCTCCGGAGCCATGAAGGACTAAATTCCTGCCATTTAAGCCACTACGTTTGGAATCATTCATGACAGCAGCGATGAGAAACTAACAGTCTAGAACGCCAAGGGATGTGAAAATGCCTACCGTAATAGACGGTACGTAATAGACACGCAATGAATATTCGTTTCTTGCTTGCAGGCCTTTCTCTGCTCCTTCCTTTCTTCACATGCCTTCTATTTTTCTCACCCTCCTTTTAAAAAAAATCTAGTCTGAAAGGTATAGAAAAAGGAGCACAGACTTTGGAGCCTTCGCTCAAATTCCACCACCACTCGTTAGCCGGGCATGGGCTAGTCACATCACCTTCCTCAGTTTTCATAGCTTCAAAATGGGCTCTCGCCACTCACTTTGGCTGGGTTCTTGTGAAAAGCAAAGGAGATAAAACACATCAATCTTCATATAGTTTGTTTGCATCGGGTACCCATTTACCCTGCAGATCCAACTTTCCTTATTTGGGGAAAGAAGAAAATGAGAGAAAAAAAGATAATAATCACACACACACACACAAACTATTTAAATTCTGCGGGGAATTAAGCCTGATCTTTTTCTCCACAGGCATCTGCCACAGGGAGCATATGAGAAGGAGGAAATAAATCTCCTCTCTCCTCTGGTCTTCAGCCTCAGGTGCTTTGGGAAGTGTGTGTTTGGAGTGCAAGTCCGACTTTTAAAGACATTTTTTTTTTTAAATAGAACATGGTCCCTAAACACAAGCCCACCTCTTCATCCAGTGCCTCACGCAAAAACAGCATTATGATCCAACATAAAGGAAAAATCATCTGAATGCATGCCAGTCTCCGGTTGGATGGGATTTTCGCCAATAATGTTAAGCAAGTACGGTGTGCACCTTAGAGCTGACTTCAGGACATGGACCCAGGTAAGATGTGACTCCAGGGTACTGAGGGTCATTATCCTCTCACACAGCTGTGCACTGGGCTTGTCAGCCCTTTCCTCCCATCGCTCCACTCAACCAACCCCCACTGAGCTTGAATACATGCCAGAGGCTACTGGCCTCCAGCAACACTGTGTTCTGGCAGAGTTATCCTACTTCTATCTTATCCGCACTACCTAATTTTCATGCAGAGTTGCAAAGAAGCCGTCAAGAGGCATAAAGATTCTCAAAAGTTGGGGAAATGTAGAAAGCACTAAAAATTCATGAGACTCACCAAATACCAAATTAGTGCTCCTTGCCCTCAGCAAATCTCTCAGCAAAGACATACATATTTATAGAACACTGGTCTTCCTATAGTATCTCCCACTTCAAAAGTGATTCTGTTAAACTGTGGCAGAATTCCCTGCTAAACAACCATGTCTGCATTCAATAGCTTTTTTGGAGGGAGGTTATAAAACAGATAAGCAGCTCTATTGGAATCATAACATAGCAAAAATCTAGTCAGACCACTGTGGGGGTGGGGGTGGGGGTGAAAACCCTGAAATTTACCCTACCCACGTTAAAAAGGGAGACTCTCAGGGGAAAAAAAAAAAAAAAAAAGAGCAGTCTCTGGCTTCCTTAAATATCTCCCTGTATTTAATTTCACTGAAAACCACGCTTCTGGCCCCGCTGTGCCTGCAGCCCTTCTCATTACCTCCAGCAATTTACATTGCATCTTTTTTGAACTCTGGATTCCCGGACAGACTTGAGTGTGGTGCAGCAAATTAGTGAATCATAAAAATTAGAACTGGAAAAGGCCTCTGGGGTCACAGGGTTATCCTCTGCCAATTCTAGATGGTTCTCTGTGGTTTGTTCCTGAGTGCTTTGTTCAAACTGCTTTCAAGTCCACAATACATCCCACAGGGAGGGAGAGAAAGAACAACAACAACAAAAATGTCTCTTGCCCATCCATTTCCCTCGCCAGCCCAGCCCAACAGAGAGAGAAGCCTGGGGCCACCGGGAAAGTGGGGATGAATCATGGGGTATGAGGGCTGGAAGGCACTTCAGAGGGCATCTAGGCCAACATCAAATTGCACAAATAAGGAAAATGGAGTTCAGGGAGTTTCATGCACAAGCCTGCAAGGATTACAGGAGACCCGTGACAAGGAAAGCAGGGCCTGGCCCATCAAAGGTACTCAACAAATATTGGTTCCATTTCCTTCTTCAGATCGTCTCCTGCCTTATATTAGAGTTCGTTGCAGACACACACTAAACTGTGCCTTGGGGGTGGGTCCTCCATTTTATTTATTTTTATATCCCCACAGGGCCGAGATCAGGGCCTCATATACAGAGGATGGCTCAGTTAGTGCTGGTCATGTTGAATTAACTTACTACAAAAATGGTCTTTCTTCCTTATACAAATCTCTCTAGCTTGTACCTGTGTGTGTCCCTGCCCGAACCTTCCAGACCTTGGAGTGACGGGTGTGCACCACAGGAAGGTGGATTTAGGGTCAGTGTGAGCAGAGCCCTCTATGGACTGCACCAGAAATGGACAGAACTACCCTGGGAGGCTGCTGGGCAAAGCTAGAAACCGGGCAGAGACATAAAGGAGGGGACTCAGGCATCTGATTGAGGTTTAGAGTGCTGACCTCTGAGGTCCCGCCCCACCTTCAAGCTTTTAGACTCTATGATATGAAAGAGCTTTATTTCCAAATGCACATAAGGTTTCAACTAGTTGAATCCCTTAAAAGTCAAAACTCTCTCAAGACAGATCCCCACAGTCTCTCACCCTTATAAATCAAAGACATCAAAATATGGCTCCAACCGTGGACACGACGAAAGAGTTGTCCCCAAAGTTTTCTCCCAAATGCACCCCTTGATCTAGCTTAGAGACTTCAAAAGTTATCCCCTAATACACTTTTTAAAACCTCATTTAACATAGTCTACAGTGGAATTAGTTCTGTGAGTTAGTTTGGCAGAGAGATGAAATCACATCAAATCCATATTCATTATAGACATCCCGTATGTCATCTAAGAGGATGGATGGCAGCTCTGGTGTGGGAGAAAGGGTGCAGCAACAGAAAGACGCCAGGGTTTATGGAGACCTGTCTGCTGCCTTCCGGTTTCACCTCCTTTTAATTGATTCATCCCCAAACGCTGGGCAGCCAGGGAGACTCATCCATTCCAGCTGAAACCCTTCCATGCTTAATTCCACCCTGCCCACTCTTTGCATGAGCCTGTTATGCCCAGATAGGCCTTTCGAAACATTTTAAAATTCTTTTTTTTTTAATTTTAAAATATTTTATTTCTTTTCAGCGTAACAGTATTCATTGTTTTTTCACCACACCCAGTGCTCCATGCAATCCGTGCCCTCCCTAATACCCACCACCTGGTTCCCCCGACCTCCCCCCCCACCCTTCAAAATTCTTATGTGCTGCTTTGAAAATTAACTTATTTAAAACTGGGAATGCTACTATAGAAAAATTATGAAATGTAGATAAGTATCAGAAAAACTCCTAGCTCCTGGAGAGAATTGCTATGCATATCTAGCACGTAAGCTTGAAAGCCTTTTTTCCCGCCTCCCTCTCAGTCCTTCAGAGCAATGGGGAAGAGGGTACTTAGAGAATAACTTTATTACCAAGACTCTACTGAGAGTCAGCTGTACCTTCTAGGTCTTAACCACAATCTTGAACACATAGAAAAACCGAGAGTAGGGGTGTGTGGAAAAAACTTACAGAAATGATACAGGCTGTTTCAAACAAAACATCCTCCCCTGTGCTGGGAGCAGGGGGAGGAAGAAGGGACAGGGACAGCCTTCTAACCTAAATTGGTCAGACTTCCAATCATGATAATCACAGCTACCATTTACTGAACATTTACAACGTGCCAGGCATCCTTCATCTCATTGAGTTGAGGTCTTCTTCCTCTTGTTTTTTGTTTTTTTTTTTTTAAGATTTCATTTACTCATTTCACAGAAAGAGGACAAGCAAGGGGAACAGCAGAGGGAGAAGGAGAAACGGGCTCAATCCCTGCACCCCGCATCCCATGACCCGCGCCAAAGGCAGATGTTTAACCGACTGAGCCACCCAGGCACCTCAAGTTGGTATCTTCTAAGAGCCTTCTCAAGGGTGTTACTGTAAAGTTTAACAACTGGCAAGTTTGAGGGTAGAGCCCTGACTTGTAGTATCTGCCATTTTTCTATGGTATAAATATTACCAATTCAAGCAATGACTCCGAGTTGGAAAGGGTCTCAGGAGCACAACGTCATGTAGTGTTTCTACCATTCAGACATAATAGTCACAAGTTACCTCAAGAACATGGATGATAGTGAAATGCAGAGTCATAATTAGGAGCTGTAAGCTTTGTGTATTTCTTACTTATTTTTTTTTAAGATTTTATTTATTTATTTGACAGAGATCACAAGTAGGCAGAGAGGCAGGCAGAGAGAGAGAGAGGAGGAAGTAGGCTCCCTGCTGAACAGAGAGCCCAATGCGGGGCTCGATCCCAGGAACCTGGGATCATGACCCGAGCCAAAGGCAGAGGCTTTAACCCACTGAGCCACCCAGGTGCCCCTCTTACTTATGTTTTAAATACGATTTATTCAATGAAAAGTTTGTAAGTTTAATTTTTATTCATGGTTGTGTTTAACAATTAGCTTGCAAAATTCCTGAAAGTCATCGATTGGTTCTCGTGAGCCAGCATGAGTGAGCTAGCTCCCACACACCACAGGGTTTTCCTCAGCCACTCTTCCTCCAGTGCCATCTAAGCAGAATCTGATTCCTGAGCTTTTGTTTGACCTGGATTTCAGTTTTGTTTTTATATCTTCCACCCTCAAGACATTCTTCCACTCCTCCTCTTCTGATCTTGGCTTCCCAGTGACAGGAAAGGCTGGGGTGGGGAAGGGAAGCTAGTGGTTTAAGGCAAGTTCAAAGGCCACGCTGTCAACATGGTAGCTACTAGCCACATGTGGCTACTGAGCATTTGAACTGTGGGTAGTCTGAATTGAGATGTTCTAAAATCATAAAATACACACGGGATTTTGAAGACCTAGTTCAAAAAAATAATGAAATATCTCATCAATACTTTCATCTTGACAACATGTTGATTGTATTTTATGTTGAGTTCAATAAAATATATTATAAAATTAATTACACCTGTTCTTTTTCTTTCTTTCTTTCTTTTTTTTAAATACACCTACTGGAAAATCTTAAAGTACAGATGTGGCTTGCATTATCTCTCCATTGGACACCAGTGCTCTGGAGAATAACCCAGAATCAAGGATAATCTTTGCTGGAGAAGGCATTTTGGAGGCATGGTCTCTGAAACCTGCAGCCTGGAGAGGTTTTTCCCGTAGAATCTTTTAGGATCTCGGGCTAACCCCAACTTACTTAGCGCTGATTATGAAGAACAGTATGAACAAGAGCCAGCATGTGCTAGGACAAGGCCAACAGCACATGGCTGTGACTTCACACCATCTGAACTTCTTACTGCATTACTGTCCCTAAGCCCAGCAACATTCAACTAGATCTAAGGAGAAAACTCTGAGGACAGCTGGACTCAAGTTATATCCCCGAGTAGTTATTAAACACTTGCTGTGTGTTAGACCTGAGCAGAATCTACAACAGACAGAGGCACAGGAGTATAAAAGAAACACACCCTCGGCTACATTGGCCAACTTGCTTTCTGATGTAGGACCAAAGGCATTTCAGGGGAGAAAGGAAACTCTGTCCAACAACTGTTGCTAAAATAATTAAATAGCCATATGCCCCAAAATGAAACTTTATCCCTACCTTCACACCACAAACAAAAATTAACTCAACATGGTTCACAGACCTAAAACCTAAAATGACCAAACTTTTAAAGAAAACATGAGGAAATGTATTTGTAACCTTGGGTTAGGCAGAGATTTCTTACGTATGATACCAAAAGTACATCCACAAACAAACAAAAATTACAGATTGGACTTCATTAAAATGAAGAACTTCTGCTCTCCTAAAGGCATCATTCAGAAAGAAAGAAAGAAAGAAGGAAAGGAAGGAAGGAAGAAAAAGACAGGCTCCACACTGGGAAAAAATTTGTGAATCATATATCTGAGTAAGGACTTGTATCTATATTACATAAAGCACTCTCAAAACTTAATACTAACAAAGGAAACAACCCTTGGGTTATGGACATTAGGAAGGGTATGTGCTATGGTGAGTGCTGTGAAGTGTGTAAACCTGGTGATGCACAGACCTGTACCCCTGGAGCTAATAATACATTATATGTTAATAAAATTTTTTTTTTAAAAAAAGGAAACGACCCAATACAAAAATGGGCAAGTGATTTAAACAGGTACTTCACCAAAAAGGATAAATGAATGAAAAGGTGTTCAACATCATTAGTTATTCAGAAAATGTAAATTAAAACCATAATGAGATTCCACTAACCACTACAAACCTATTAGAATGTCTAAAATAAAAGGACTGACCATAGCAAGTGTTGTCAAGAATATGGAACAACTAGAACTCTCATGCAATACTGATGGGAAAGCAAAATGATACAACCGCTTTGGAAAACAATTTGGCACTCTCTCAAAAAGTCAAACATACACCTGCTGTATAATCCATCCCACTCATAGGCATTTACCCAAGAAAAATGAAAGTATATGTCTGTACAAAGACTTATATAGGACTGTTGCTTGCAGCTTTATTTGTAATAGCCAAAAACTAAAGACAACCTAAGTGATCATCAATTGAATAAGGCAACGGATGTCTATATCCATATGATGGAATATTACTTAACAACAAAAAGGAATTGACTAAATATATATAACTATATGTATATAAAACTAGATAAATAGGTAACTGTACACACACACATGCACAACATATGGTTGAATCTCTGAATAATTACACTAAAGAAGCCAGACAAGAAATAGAGTATATATTGTATGATTCCATTTATATAAAATTCTAGAAAATGCTAACTGATCTATAGTGACAGAAGCAGATCGGTGATTGCTTGGGAATGAGGGGGATGGGGAGAGCCATGAGAAAGGAATGATAAAAGGGCACAAGGAAACCTTTTGGGGCGGTGGATATATTCATTAGCTTGATTGTAGTGATGTTTCCATCAGTGTATACATATGTCAAAACTTATCAAATCATACATTAAACATGTGGTTTATTGTCAATTATATCTAAAAACAAGAAGTGGAGGTGGGGAAGGGAAAGAGAAGGAGGCAGGAGGTTCAAGGAATGGCACCTGACTTTAGGGAACTAGCAATAGAAATTGTGCAATCAAGATTCACTGTGGCTTTCATGTACACCAGTGAATGGACAGTGGCTCCAGGGTTTCTATAGAACAGGGGGTGAAGGAGGATACCAATGGATGAAAATAGTACAGGGTACTTCCTGACACTTATCTTGAAACTGAGTCTGTATAGAAAACTGTTAGGGCTTTTATGTTTGTTTGAGTGGGGTTTTTTGTTGTTGTTGTTGTTGTTGTTTATTTTTTTGAGTGTTTTGTGGGTGCTCATGGGGATTATGGCGAGTATTTTGTGGGTGCGCATGGGAGGGAGGCTTATGGGGCTTTGCTGCTGTTGTTTACTCTGCTAAGAATCCTACCAAGTAAACAAGAAGGATTCCTTTTAGGATCTGGTCCCATACCACCCAAAATCAGGGCCAACCCTCAGCAGGCTTCCCACCTCTGTCTAGCATTCTTCTGCCCTCTCCTATCTTCACTCCTCCTGGCCACCTTGTCTGAGTGCCCCATGATGAGCTCTGTTCTCAGCTAGTCTCACTGAGGAATTAGTGCCTGGAAAATCCTTGTCGTTATTTCTCTCAACAAGACCTACATTTTTATAGATCTATAGAACAGAAAGACCCAAAAAGATTCACGCCTAGAGGGGACAGTTCAGATTCTATTAGGGCTTGTGGGACCTTTCTACCACATGAAGCAATTGCCTGCCATCACCTCTCACCTTCTGCAATTACAAGTCAGGGGACCTCTATTCTCTGGTTATTGGTCTGCTGGTAGAAGGAAGCTGAGTTAATCTCTGACCTCCCTTCAACTTAAATACTCAAGAAAGAGCAGATGGTGGGAAAGCCCTGGAACATTGCTGCTTATTGGAAACCCAGTCGTGCTGTCCACCACAAAGTTGCACCTGAAACGGTGAGTTCCAGGCTGAGAAGTGGGAAACACACCCAATGTCCTATGAAGGACACACTCCAGAGAGACCATGCCTGCCAAAGGGTGACTTGGAGTCCCCCTGGAATGGGATCCTTCTTCCCTCTAGGGAATAATGCTGGGGATGCATCAGCTCTACAGGGGCTAGATCTAGAGGATAAGCCAGGACCTCAACTCAGAGCTCCCTGCGTTTTGAGATGGCACAGGTTAGCCCCTCAGGAAACCCCTCTGGAGTCTGACTCTCCCAGGGCTGGCTGAGTCCCAATTCAGAACCCGGTCAGAGACACAGAACAACAACGTTGTTGTCTAGAGTGATTTGACCAGTTCTTTAATTCTTTCGGAAAACTTAACACAGGATCAGGTAATGTCATCTGGAGGAACACTAAAAGTATTCTCGCCCAACCACCTCCCCAACACATCAGTCTCTGAGGCAACCTCCCTGAGAGGCCGCTGTCTGGTCTTCACCTGAATGCGCCCAGTGACAGATTTCTTTTCAAACAAGCTCTGATTGTTAGAAAGTCCTTCCTTATATGTGCAGCTGTGAAAAAGAATGAGGAAATTCTCTTTGTACTGATGTGGAAAAATCTCCAAGATACACCATCAAGTGAAAACAAAAAAACAAAACAAAAAAAAACAAGAACTGGTGCTGAACCATGTGTACAATACACTAACTTGGGGATTTTTTTAAACGAGAAAAATAAGAATTGATATTTATGTCTGCTTGTATGTGTACTAAGAAACTCTGAAAGAACACACAAGAAACTTGTTAAGATAATGGCTATTTATGGGGGAAAGGAGAGAATGAAGCAGAAGGTAATGAGAGCTAACATGTACATGAAGTCACCACATACCAGGGACTATTCTAAGTACTTTACATAGAGGAACTCATTGAATCCTCACAACAGCCCTACACTGTTATCCCTATTGTTTCAGACGAAGCAGCTGAGGCTCAGAGAGGGTAAAGAACTTGTCTGAGGTCACACAGCTAGTAAGCAGCAAGGCTGGGATACAAACCCAGCCTGCCGCACAGTTTCAGATATTGTGTTCTTAAGGACCATGCTATACTATCCCTACCAGAGCACAGCGGTGGAAGGGAGGCTTTTGCCTGTATTCATATTTGTTTTTATACTTCTTTGGTTGGTTGATTGGTTGGTTGGTTGGTTGGTTGGTTGGTTGGATGGACGGTTATTTATTTATTTATTTGGTTGTTTCGTTGGTTGGTTGGTTGCCTGGTTTGTTCCTGAACCATGTGAACACATTATATAATACACAGAGGTTTCTCTGGTTACTGTGAGGAGACAATGTTTGAAGCAGTGGGGAAGAGGAGGCACTTTGAGATTAAAAAGAAATTTCTTCCTTAAGCTGAGCAAAATCTCTGCTTCCCTGGAGATTTTTGCTTTTTGGTCCCAAGTCTCTGGGCAACTATCTATCGGGTCCTGCTAACTGGACCCTTTCTCAGAAATGGAAAAGGACATTTGCCATTCTTTCTGTTGATCCCTGGGTGTCCTGGGCTTCCATACCCTTTGCCATACTGTCCGGTCTTCTCCAAATATGTGCCAGGGTATCAGCCCTCTTAAGCATAAAGCCCTGAACAGAACACAGTTCTCCAGCTCTGGTCTGGCGCGTGTGATTATCCCCTCCCTTGTTTTGAGAACTGTATTTCTACCACCACAGCCAAAGTTTCCACTTGTCCTTTCAGAATCCTCATTTCTTCACTGCAGTTAACTTAAATGTCCCACATTTATTTCCGCCTATTCTGCTCTTCCCAATTCCTGACTAGTATAGTTGTTTTCTGAGTCCATGTCTGGAATGTTAAATCTCTTCCTATTAAACTTTATTTTGTTAGTTTGTTTGACCTATTGGTCCAGCCTGCCTCAATTGGATCCTGTCTCCATTTCCCAAAATAGTCAAGCTCCCTCCCAGCCTCACACATAAGACAGGTTTCCATCTGGCAGATATGGAAACTGACTCCCAGAGAGGGATCTTCCTCCCTATGATCTCACAAACATTGGTGCCAGGGAGATGACTGAATCAAGGGCTACTGACCTCTCCTCAGTGCCCATTCCAGGAAGCCCTGGTGTCACGGCCCAGTGCCTTCCAGAACTCCAGCCTACAAGCATTACATAGGCCCCTGGCTGGGTGCTGTCTCCCCAGCATTCAGCTCTAGCACCTTCTACCAGAACAGGGAAAGAGTCCGCTCAGGTAGTCCCACAATTGAGTGTTGTCATTGAGAAGAGAAGGCCGTCATGTGCACGGCACATGTTCAAAGTTTGGCTGGTGATTATAGCAGCTTAAAACATCATGTTCTAGATTAGCTGCTTGGGGTTTTCTGAAGCTTGTGCCGAAATCAGAGATGCCGTGGGGATGACATCTTCTTTATCTGTGAAGTGATGTGATGTGAAGCTATTCAACAAGCAATCCCCAGAGACCACAAACCAAGGAAGCAATCCAGGAATTCCACTCTCACCCGCCCGCCTGCCCGCCCGCCTGCCCGCCCGCCTGCCAGATGTGCAGGTTGAAGTGTGTTTCGACGATCCACATGTCTTCTCTCCAAGAGACGAGATCAGGCAGCTATTTCAAAGATGAGTCAAAAAGTATGTGGGTGTTGGGGGTGGGGGATACCTACCCCTTATGCTGGTAGCATGCCTGATTGGGTGAAGTGGGTGGAAAAAGTGAAAACAGTGAAATTCTCAGGATTCATTAATCTGTGGTCATGAAGAGCCCCCAGAAAACACAGCAGAGAAGACAGAAAGCACAATTGGGCGTATCCAAGGGCTCTAGGACCCCAGGCCATGCGAAAAGTCAGGAAAGCACAAACAGCAGTGACTGACACCTCAAGAACAGAAAATTGCCTTTGTGTTGGGGAGACGCCAATAAAACCTGAAGACCAGGCCTCTGTCAAGGTCGTGGGGGGTTTGTTTGATGTGTGGGACACATCTCAGTATCTAAGTCTTAGATGTCACCAGGAACTTGGACTTTACTGGATGGGGTAGAAGTTATAATGAAGCTCACTAATCTAGAGCCCAAGACGGTAGCCTCCAATTCTGAGCAAGCCTTATTGGAGGGGCTTCTGAGCATTACATAGCCAACCTCTGTTTCCCCATTTTGGTGGTGACTGTCGGGAGGGAAGGAGGCAGCGTAGAAGAGATGATCAGTGATCTCCACCCTGCCTGCCTGCCTGATGTCCTACAAATACAAAGGACATTCTTCTGAATTACTTAAAGAAAGACAGAGAATAAATAGGAAAATATGTTATTATGATGATGAAATTTGTAAAACTGCCTATGTTTTCTGAAATCCTGAAACACAATTTTTTCTCAACTATGTAACAGTCTTCACCTTGTCAAAACACTCAACAGAAAGTCCCCATGATTCCATCATGGGAAACTAAATCATCCCTGGAAAAGTAGAAAGGCTCTAAAATATGCCCTTCTGACCCCAGACCAGGAGCAGGTTAGTGCGGGAAGTTATCTCAAGTATGTTCAGTTGTGAACTGGGTGCAGCTGGCATCTCTTAACGGATGAAACTGGTTCCAAGAATGAGTCATACTGATTATACCCTTGGGACATCATTCATAAATATCATCTGTCCCCAAAGACTTCCAAAACATAGGAGTCACGGCAAAACACAGACACACACACACACACACACACACACACACACACATACATGTAAGCAAGGTTTCTAACAATCAGGCCATTGTTCACAGCAGAAAAACCAGGCACACCCTTCATCTAAGATAAAAAGAAAATGCAAAAAGCAATCAAATGAAATCCATCTTGCCTAACCTGAAAAACGACAGTTGGACTAAACCATTGTCTATGACCTGTTTTTGGCAAGCCACCTTTCCGGGGAACGTTTCAGCAAGCAGAACAGCTTCTCAGGCCAGCCCACACCTAAGTGAGAAGAAAGTGCTCCCTGCCCCCTGACCCATGCCCCCTTTTGTAGTCACCCTCCCAGTCAGTCCCATCCTCTCTCAAGGAGCCCAGCATCGGGTTAATGAAACTGCCTTCTCTCCTATAAAACATATCTCAGAAAAGTAGATCTCTTTTTTTTCTCCCAATAAGCAACAGAACTTCAGAAATGTTCACTTCAGCATCCGGGGCACATGCAAACCCACAGAGACTGGGTAAGGTAAAGCAAAGGGGAGATGTATAATATTGTCTCCAACTCCCTAAGGAAGAGGCTGTGGTCCACCCATTCAAGGTATACCCTCCCTCTTCCCCCCTCCATTCAGCACAGAACAGAAAGTCTCTAAAGGCCTAGCCCCTCGCCATGGATACTTGGTCCCACTGTGACATTGTATGCCCCCAGAAAATTCCCATAAGGTTGCCCTTCTACAGAAAGACTTGAGAAGAGTCAGCAGGCCACGCAATGTGAGGCCAGATGCAGCCTATATTCATCCTCGCTGAGCCTGCAGCATGGGGTAGAAGTTGAGAGGTTTCAGACTCGGTACTCAAACGCTAGGCTTCTTGGTAGGCTCAGGAGCCATCTGGTGCATGTCCTAGAGAGATGCACGTTAAGTTCTGATCGCACAGTCCCTCTGCACCTCTCTTCTCTCCACTGCATTTCAAGACTTAGGAGCTAACTGGAGCTGGAACTGCTCCTATGAAAACCCAAGTGTGGCCATGCCCTACACCCTGCTAGAGCACCTATCCTAAGAGAAATGATGTCCCCTACGTTCACCCTTCAGAGGGCATTAGACAAACAACTTTCCACTGGACACAAATTTTCTAATTTTCCCCCATACACACCAGAAGATGTCACCCCACATGAATTCTACCATTGAATCTGCAAGTTCAAAACATTCTTGTGAAGAGAAAGATGGAGAAAGGGACATTGAGAGAAGAGGGAGGGAGAAGAGATGGAGGAAAAAAGAGACAGAGGCAGAGGTGGAGGAAGACGGGAAAAGAGAGAAGGAAGGGAGGCCACCAGGGCTGGAAGTCACTTCCTAAAATGAGTCCAGCCAAGCCACTAATTTTTTTTTTCTTAATTTCTTCAGTGGTTATAGATCCATTGCATTTTGTATTTATTCTGAGTCAATTTTGGTAATATGATCGAAAGTTGTCCATCTAAATTTTCAAATTTATGCCATAAAATTATTCAAGATAGACCTTATTTATAATTCTATCCCTTTTTTCCTGATTTATTCATGCCTTCTGCTCTATCTTGCTTGAATTTGCCACAGACTTGTCTTTCCAAAGGACAGGATTTGACTCCAGGAATTCCCTCTTGAATCTTTGTTTCTATTTCTTGAAGTCATGTGCATACTATTATCTTTCCCTTCCTTCTGCTTTCTTTACATTTAATCTTGCATTTCTCCAACTTCCTAGGATGAACACTTCCTTCTCTGAGGTCAAGATTTTTTTCTTTTCTAGTTGTAATGTCCACTCTCACCCAGATGATCACAGATCACATTAAGTCTCTCTTGGATCTCTCACTTACAAACATATGGGGAAACAGCAGGCCAGCAGGCTGGGATCAGACACGTCTCTCCTGGGGGTCCTCATGATAATTCAAGGCCTAGTCTTTCATTTTTTAAATGAGGGTATTTAGGCCAGAGAGAAGTAGTTTGATAAATTTCAACAGCAAGTCAGCAGTAGTGTCAGCAGAGGCAGAGGACCTAGACCCTAGGTCCTCTGCCTCCTTGCTATGCTGTCTTAAATGGAAAACCAAGTAGCAAGTGTTTAAGCATGAAGTTTACCTCCATACTATTATATTATCTTTGACTCTACTTTAGTTTTTTCATCTATCAACTATAAATAAAACCCTTCTTTTGACCATCCCAGATCCCAGGCATAAGAAGAAAAGAGCCACCTATACTTAAGTTGTCTGTGTGTGCAAGATACTGTTGGTGATCATCATTAAAGACTATCCTTGCTCATGATGGGGTCTGACTGAGGTCAAGATGTCTTGATTTGCCCCACCTGTGATCTCAGTATTTATTACCCCAAATGAATCCAAAGATGAGTTTCTCACTGATAACCGACTTCTAGATCTTCAAATCATGTCAGTGGATACAGCAAGTATCCATAAAATTTAACAGAAGAAAGAAGAAATTTTGCTAGGTTTTGATACCTTGTTGTTGGAAGGGCCAGAGGGAACGGACTCACATTTATTTGGGGCCAACTCCATGTCAAATACTTCCACATGCCTTTTTTATAGTATATATCTTTATGGGAAGATTTTTAGTTACCAACTTAAATTTCTTTACTTGTTATGGATTTATTCAGATTTTCTATTTCTTCTCCAGTTGGTTTTGATATTGATTCCTTCTAAGAATTTATCGATTTCATTGGACTTGTCTAATTTGTTGGCACATTTTTCATAGTACCCCCCCTTAATTCTTCTAGTTTCTGCAAAGTCATTACTAATTTTGCTGATTTGTGTTTTTTCTCTCCATTCCTTGGTCAGTTTAGCTACGGGTTTCTCAATTTTATTGATCTTTTCAAAGAATCAACTTTTGTTGCATTGAATTTCTCTATTTTTTTTCTATTTTCTATTTTGATCATTAATATTCACTCTTTATTATTTCTTTCCTTCTGCTTATTTTGAGTTTAGTTTACTCTTCATTTTCCAGTTTTTTAAACTCTAAGCTAAGGTTAGTATTTGAGATCTTTCATCTTTTCAAATGTAGAACTTAAAGCTATAAATTTCCCTCTAGTTGGTGGAGTAAGGAACTGTGAAAATCAGCTTCTCCATAAAAGCAACAAGAACACTGGCAAAAATGACAAAATCAATTTTTTTTAATTTGTTAACAATCCAAGGACTATTAATGACTTTTAGAATAAGCATTCACACATTTGCAAGAAAGGAAGTTAGAACTTCGAGAGGGATTGCACTGAATCTATAGATCAGTAAGGGGAGTATTATCATCTTAACAATATTAAGTTTTCTGATCCATGAACACAGGCTATCTTTCCACTTATTTGGGATCTTCTTTAATTTCCTCCAACAATTTTTTTTTTTTTTTAGTTTTCAATATATAAGTCTTGTGTTTCCTTGGTTAAAATTTATTCCTTGGTTTTATTAAATTTATTTCCTTGGTTAAATTTATTTCTTGGTTTTGATTTTATTATAAATGGAATTATTTTTCTAATTTCATTTTGGATTGTTTGTGGCTAGTAAATAGAAATACAACTGATTCTTATATATTGATATTGTATCCTGAAACCTTGCTGGATTTGTTTATTAACTTTAAAAAGTTTTCTGTGGATTCTTTAAGATTTTCTAAATACAACAGCATGTCATCTGAAAATAGAGAGAGTTCTATTTTTCTTCCCAACTGGGTGAACTTTTTCTTTTTTTCTCTTTTTTCCCTTGCCTAATTGTCCTGGCTAGACTTTCTGGTACAATATTGAATAGAAGTTGTGAGAGCAGATAACCTTGTCTTGTTCCTGACTTGAGGAATAAAGATTTCAGTCTTTCACAACTAAGTTTTATTTTAGCTCTAGGTTTGCCTTAGATGCCCTTTATCACTGGTAGGGATATAAAATGGTGAAGCTTCTTTGTAAACTATTTGGTAGTTCTTTAAAAGTTAAACATAGAATTACTATATAACCCAGCAATTCCACTGTTAGGTATAACCCCAAATAATTGAAAACCTGTGTCCACACAAAAACCTGAATATTCATAGCAGCATTATTCATAATAGCCAAAGAGTGGAAACATCCCAAATGTCCATCAATTGATGAATGAATAAACAAAATGTGGTGTATCCATACAATGCATTATCCAGTCACAAAAAGAAATGAAATACTAACGCATGGTACAGCATGGATGAATCTTTAAGACGCACAAAGTGAAAGAAGACAGATGTGGAAGGCCACATGTCATATGATTGCATTTGACTGAAATCTGAAAAGCAGGAAGTTCAAAGAGACAGAAATTACATCAGTGTTTTCAAGAGAATGGGGAAAGGGGACAATATGGAATAACTGGTATGGGTATAAGGTTTCTCTCTGGAATGATGAAATGTTCTAAAATTAGTGGTGGGGTTTGCAAAACTATGATATATACTAAAAACCACTGAATTGTACACTATAAAAGGGTAAATTTTATGGTATGTGAAGTATATCTCAATAAAGCCGTTTATAAACAAATTTCCTTCTAAGTACTTCAGCTGCATCATATAAATTTTAATGATGTGTTTTTGTTTTCATTCAGTTAAAAATATTTTCTAGTTTCTCTTGGGATTTCTTGTTGACCCATGGGTTATCTAGACATGCGTTGTTTAATTTTCAAATATTTGGAGGTTACCCATACTTATTTATGTTGTTAATTTCTAATGTAACCCCATCATGTTCAGAGAAATGGCTTTGTATTATTTAAATATTTTTTAAAATTTATTGGCATTTTGCTTTATGATCTCGCATATGGTCTGTCCTATAGAATGTTCTGTGTATGCTTGAAAAGAAGTATATTCTTCTGATATTGAGCGGGATGTCTATAGAATGTGCCAAGTTGGCTGTTAGTGTTAATCAAGTCTTCCGATATCCTTGCCAATTTCCTGTCTGGTTATCTACCAGTTCTTAAGAGTGGGGTATTAACACCTCCAACTATTTTTGTTAAATTTGTTGAATTATCTATTTCTCCCTTCAGTTCTGTCGGTTTTTTCTTCACATATTTGGGATGCTGTCTTTAGGTGTGCATAAGTTTTTAACTTTTATATCTCCCTGGTAAACTGACCCAACAACTATCAGTATGAAATATTCCTCCATGTCTCTAATAAATTTTTAAGTCTATTTTGTCTTTGAATATAGCTCTCTTATGGTTACTGTGTCTAAGTCATATCTTTTTCCATTCTTTTATTTTTAACTTATTTGTGTCTTTGAATCTAAAGTGCATCTCTTGTAGATAGCACATAGTTGGATCTTGTTTTGTATCCAAGAATCTTAGCCATTTGATTGGCATGTTTAGCCCATTTGCTTTCAATGCAATTACTGACATGCTTAAGTTTATGTCAGCTATGCTTTTTTCTATAGGTCTCATGCTCCTTTTATCTTTTCCTCCATTACCATATCCTTTTGTGTTGAATAGATATTTTCTAGTGTGCCATTTTAATTCATTTGGGGGGGGTTTAAATTATATTTTAGTGGCTACTCTGGGATTAGCATTTAAATCTTAATTTATTGTGATCCACTTTGGATTAATACTAACTCAACTCCCGTACAACAATGAAAGTTTACTCCAATAAAACTCCCTTACATCCCTCCTCCTTTCTGCTATTCTTGTCATATATATTCCATCTTTATGTGCTATAGGATCCCAGAATACAACTTTGTGAGTGTTGTTTCATGCAATTTTCCTTTAAATCTGATATAAGACAAAAAGTAAATGATACGTCTTTTATATTTACCTACATAACTGTCTTTCTAATATCTTTTATTTCTTCATTTGAGTCACTCTTTTCATTTTTTTCAGCCCAAAGGATTTTTGTTAATGTATCTTGCACAGCAAATCTGCTAGCAATGAGTTCTTTCAGTATTGACCTGGGAAGGTGTTTAATTCACCTTCACTTTTGAAGGACAGTTTTGTTGAATATAGTATGCTTGGTTGATTTTTTTTTTCTTCCAGTGCTTTGAATATGTGATCTGTTGCGACCTAATTTTAAATGTTCCTGATAGAAATTTCAACTTCAATCATGTTGTTGTTCCTTGTATGTGATATGCTGTTTTCTCTTGCTGCTTTCAAGTTTTTCACTTTGTCTCTGTTCTTGAATAGCATGATGTGTCTATGTGTAACTCCGTTTTTTCTCTTATACTTGAGTTTGTTGAGCTTCTTAGGTGTTTAAATTGGTATTTTTAAATCAATTTTTTGGAATTTACAATCATTATTTCTTTAAATGTTTTTTCTGCCTCTTTTCTCTTGCTTCTTCTGGGACTCACATTACCTGCATGTTGGTATGCCTAATGCTGTCCCACAGATCTCTGAGGCTCTGTTCATTTTTTGTCATGCTATTTTCTTTCCCTCTTTCAGACTGAATTATTTCTGTTGATCTATGTTCAAGTTTTCTGATTCTTTCTACCATTATCTTACACCTGTTTTTGAGGGACTCTAGTGAATTTTCATCTCATGTTTTATGCTTTTTAAATCTAGAATTTCAATTTGGGTCTTGCATATAATTTATTTCTTTATTGATATTTTCTATTTGATATGTCATCACCATAATTTTCTTTAATTCTTTAAACATGGTTTCTTTTGGTTCTTTGAATGTTTATGATATCTGCTTTGAAATATTTGCCAAAATCTAGGTTTCCTCAAAGACAGCTAATTTTAGCTATCTTTTTTTTTTTTTAATTCTATGTAGGGAGTCATACTTTTCCTATTTTTTTTTGTATGTCTTATAATTTTTTGTTGAAAACTGAGCATTTCATTTACTATATTATAGCAATTCTGAATTCAGATTTCCCTTCCCCAAGGGCTGTTGTTGCTGTTTTTTTATTTGCTCTCTTGCTTGGTTAGTGATTTCCTTGTACTAATTCTGTGAAGTCTATCCCCTTGTAGTATGTGGCCACTGATATATCTGCTCAGGTGTTCAGGGTTTTTTCCCCTTCCTTTTTTAAAGTCTGGTTCCCTGCACCTTATGTCCAGCCAGAGATATATGGACAGTTGGTCACTCCTGAGTATGTGTACAGCCTTGTGTCTGTATGCAACCTTCCAGACTTCTAAGGATGTTATCAATGTCCACCATGGCTTTTTTACTCCCTGTTCATTTTTGGGAAAAGTACTTATCTGTGGCTTGTCCCAGTCAGGATTGCAGTCTCAGGATGACTACCAACATTGGCCTTCCCTCATGTGCCACCAAGATGGTTACTGTTCCCATAAGGTTTGCCTGCACTCCACTTCAAAACAATTCCACCTCTTTCAGCAGCGAACCTCCTGGCTTTCGTAACAACTTTTGCCTGGAAGAACTATTGGCCTGGTGGAACTGATTGGGGAGGATGGTAGCAGCCTCAGTCTAAAATGCCACAGGTCCCTTTGTTCTTAACCAGGGTTTAGTAGTTTGTATTGAATAAGTGATTCTCAGTTTGTTGTACATTTTACTTGATTTTTCAGAGTCTTAAATGGTGTTTGTAGTCATTTCCCCCTAGTTTCATCCTTGCATTGGAAGACAGTGTTTGACAAGCTTCTCATTCCACTGTTCCAAAAGTTCCATCAATCTCCATATTATAGCTCATTTCAACTCCACAATAGTATCAGGTAATGTTATTTTTATTTCCAGTTTCTTAATGAGGAAACTGAGTTTCAGAGAAGTTAAATAACTTGCTGAGAGTCATTACTCATATTTCTCAAAGGTAGTGCAATGTTTAGAGGGCTCTCCACCTACATCCAAATCTTCCCTGATTGTTTAAAGACACAAGATGCCAGCAATTTAAAGAACCTCATACATCTCGAAAAATAAGATTAGGAGTCAGCACTACCCTCTGGATAGCTCAGGTGACATTGTCTATTTTGGTCATGATACAGATACAAATTGTATCTATTATGTACAACCCATGTTCCAGGAGCCAAGAAATTTTCTACCACATTTCAAATTTAATTCTAATAGCAATGCTGGGAAAGAATGAAGCCTAGACATGACCATTCTGAAGATGTGGAAACTGAGACTCAGAAAGAAACATCTCAGTTTTTAAGGGGTAGAGGTAGGATTCAAACACAGACATCAAACACTCAGGTCTGTATCAGACACAATGCAATGTCCTCCTTCAACTGGGATATCATACAGCTAAAATAAACTGGGGAATGTGGAAAGAGCCCTGAGAAAACTCATAAGAATAATGAAAGATTTGGAAATACAAATCGAGAGAGAGAAATTTAATATTTGGGATTTTTTTGATATAGAAAGAAGATAGAATAACAATATTTAATATATGAAGTGATATCAGTGTTTGCTAGTAAGCACTAGACTGTTAACTTTCACTGAAGGAAAAAAGCAAAACAAAACAATAGGACGAGCACTTCTATTTCATCAGGAAAACCTTGCTTCTTTCAAAGATTCATGAGACGTTAAAGTTTGTTGCCCAAAAAATTACATGATCTCATTCTGCAGTAATGAATTGTTTTTCAAAGTCTTCTTTCAAGTACCAGGGCAGGAGGTGAATGCCCAAGCCTCTTACAGCTCTGCGCGCACCTCCCAAATTAGAATGACAGGCTCTCCATGCAACCCCACCAGTGCAGGGGTTCCATATGCTGTTTGTCTTAGATGATTCTACTCCTCTCTCCTGTAACTAGTTAAAGCAAGACTCTTGCATGCCACATGCTCCCAGGCAGGACCAAATCCCTATCTGGCAAAAAGAGCGAGCTAGCATGCAAGTTCTAACACAGACATATGTAGAAGGCCCACTTGCTTCAGCATATCTTTCTGACCATCTGACATGAAAATCCTCCACTTGATTTAATACATTGAGGGAAGGCACAGTCTCCAGAATGGAACAGATAGAACACATGCATCATCTTGGACACATCTACTTAAATGAATGTGCACATCCCATAGGCCAATCATTCCTGTAAAAGAAGGAATGACTCTGAGACCTACCAACTTACATCAGGGAAAGCTCCATCTGTGGACCAAAATGGGGAGATGTTGAAATTTCTGCCTTGGGGGAAAAGTGAGAACTGAGTGGGGGAGAAGTGGGTCCTGAGAAAGGAAAAAGCCAGTGGGGAGGAGGGCGACTTCACATTCAGAGAACACTGGTGCAAGCCAGTGGCATGAAACAGTTGTCCTTTACAACTGTTCTTCAACCCAGCCTTGACTCAGATCATCCATAATTTATTCCTGGGGGCCGAGAGCCTGGAGTGAGGACCTCACCCCTCTGCAACCTTGCCTGAACCATAAGCATATGTTTTTATGTTCACTTTTATATTAACTTCGTTTTGCTAGAAATTTCATTAAAACCCATTTCCAGTGTTGATATGTGCAAGCACAAAATCCTCCAGATGAATTGGTTCTGTAGACGGTGACAACACTCCTGCCACACTCCATGGATCAAATTGCTCTTTATCCACTTGACTTGACCGGAATGTAGAGGCAAATGCTAAGCAAATGCTATGAAATCAATAGCTATAAAGTGTTGGGTTTTTGTGTGTGTGTGTGTTTTTTTTTTCCCGCAGAGGCCCCAAAGGAGACTGACATGCAGATTAGACAAATCACTTTTCATAATCCCAGGGACTGCTGTATGATGTATCCAGCATATTAATCAAAGGCTAAGACCGGGTAAAATGTGAATTAAACTTCTTAATGGAGAGAGACATGAACTCTCTATCCTTAGATCTCTGGCTGTGGACATCTCTAAGGCAATGAAAAATTCAGCTACCCAGTTTATAATATTCTGAGAGATATATCACCCAAGTGACACAACTTATCATGGTTACGTTTTCTCTTTTGAGAACTCAGCTTCCACTGTGGTTGAAAGCAGCTCAGCGAGCTGCTGGCAGACACTTGGAGAGGAGCCCATGAAACCCGAAGTCCTACAGGTTTGGGGTCAGTTAGAGATTCCTTTCCACCAGTGTCTGGAGGCCTGACCTGAGTCCCAACCAGACTCCAGGGCCTGAGTCTTTTTTATTTAGTCCATGGAATTGCCATGAAGTGAAATTGTTTGCTTCCTGTGCCAGCAAAGCCAAGGTGCGCCTAAAAGAAATTAGGTTACAAGCAAATGAGATTGAAGATTAAAATTCAAAATAAACCCACACTGTGGCCTTTTTAAAAAAAAATTCCAACTCACAACATCTAAAATCCCTGCTACGACTGGTGAAGGGATGGATAAAGGATACGAAAAACAGAAACAAAAAGGAAAAGTCAGTCAAAGTGTTTGTGAAACAGAGAGGTTTTTTTTTTTTCTTGGGCCCTGTGAAAATGTTTTGGGTGACATGGCAGTGCCCAGTCAACTCAGAGCAACTGTCTACCTCAGGAGGAGTAGATGCCACAGCAGCTGGGTGTTGGGGACACTTGGGTCCCTGGGGTGGATGAGGCGACCAACACACATGCAATTTTGATAGGGCACAGTGTCTGTGTGTGGACAACTTTCCCCCAAAGGACAAAAAGGCTTTTATGAGCATTATCTGACTTATCTCCCCAACTTTCTGGTAGCTGGAGGGAAGTGAGGGGAAGCCAGCAGAACAGATTGGAACACCAGTCAGAAACCCACAACGCCAGTTTGAGGCTCGAGAGAGGGCAAGCTGGTGGAAAAGGAAATCAGAGGCATTGAGCTTTCCCAAAGAGTCAGGGCGATAGGATTGCATGCCTCCCCTAACACACACACACACACACACACACACACAGAGTCTGAGTTTGCTTCACTTCCAAAATAGGGATTACAGTGTATACGTCACCAGATTTTAATGAGGATTCAGGAAGAGATCATAAAAAAAATCCATAATAAAAGACAATTCCTTCCCAAACCCATCCCTTTCCTCTCCTCACTGCCGTATCCATCCAGAAAATGGGCCAGCCGCAGATGGAGGCAGAAAGTCCAAGGCAGCCAGGTGGGCAGTGGGTGGGGTGAAGCTGATTACACATACTATGTATTCCGGGCTACACACTGCCCATGCACGCGAAAGCACCACTCCGAAATGCATTTGGCATCTCATAAGGCTGTTAGGAGGGCACTGAATCCCTAAATTAAATCTTCAGCTGCTCCTGCCATGCCCATCTGCTTCTCTTGACTGCTAACGGTGTTCTCGGTAATTGGGAGGATGCGCGTGCACCCTCCCCCTCCGCCCCTGCCCAGCTTAGAGACCCAATGAGACTATGGGCGTATGCACAGTAAATCTTGAAGATCTATCCCCGCTGGAACACAGGGTGCTAGAGTACACCAGGTTACGAGATGCGTAATTAGAGCTCATTCAGCTGACAGATTAATGGAGGTGTAGCAGAGGCCAGATAGTAGTAAATTAGGCAGCTAACCCAGCAATCTCTGGTGTAACATCAGCACTCAGTTTTCCCATCTTTTGCAATGCCTCGGCCACTTCTCATAGCTTCTTGAAAGTGTGTCCGTTTTATGAGGGGCTCTGTTTGTAAGGAACCTCGGTGTAAATACTTTTGTGGAGAGCTCAGCCTACTGGTATTCACCACGCCACTGCCCCGACTACTTCAGAATCACCTACTTAATGATATGTTATATATCGTCATGGTCTGTTATTGGATGAATAGCCAGATGTATCTGTAACAGCAAAGGCTTTTTAGTAGGACTTAGAAAGCCCAGGTGGATCAGTTGGTGGAGCATCTGACTTCTGGTCTCTGCTCAGGTCATGATCTCAGGGTCTTAGAGACGGAGCCCTGCAGTGGGCTCCGAGCTCAGCAGACAGTTGCTTGGGATTCCCTCTCTCCCTCTCCTTTTTCCCTCCTCTCTTGTGTTCTCTCTTTCTTTAAAAAAATGAATAAATAAATAAAAAGTAATGATATGTTGGATTATTGAATCTAAATTAAAAAATAAAAATAATAAATAATAAAATAAAGTACTCTTACTAACTAGCTAAGAACAAATAAACAAAAAAACAAGTAAGCTCACAATATTTGTACATGTGTTCTGAATGCCTGATTTTCTTAAAGTAAAATTTGGCGGGAAGGAAGTGAAATTCCAGAGTGTTCTGATGCATATAACAAACCTGAGTGGTATGGGTATGTGTCTCTCTAGAAAAAAACAGACAGCTCGCCAAGATGACACAAATGTCAGACAAATTCATCCCAAGCGCACACACCTTTATCTTCTCTCCCATGGTTTCCTCATTCTTAATACCTCTCTTGCCACCTCTTCTTAGAGTTCTGCAATTTGGACAGCATTTTTTCTAATCTCAGACTCGTTTTTATTAATGAGTTTCCTCCTTGTCTATGTCTCCAACTTTCTCTAAACCAGGGGTCCTCAAGTAATTGTGTGTGTGTATGTGTGTGTGTGTGTGTGTGTGTGTATTCCCACTAAGAGAATTTCTCAAACTGCATTTTAAGATGACATCTAAATGTCATCACATGTTTTGATGGTTATAAAGGTCATGTGTATTCTATTTGCGCTTTAGCTATTTTTCATCAAAATCCTTTTTGCAAAAGATTTCAGTTATTCCATTTATGGGAAATGCCTGCCTTAAAACCTAAATGACAATGCTGTTCTCATTGCCAATCTCATTGGCCAAATCAGGCTCACTTTCTCACAGAGAAATTCTAACTTCATTTTTCAATTCCAATAAGTATGTTAATATGTGTCCCTGTGGCAATTAATTCATTTCCGAATTGTCATTGTAATAGATGGGTAAGTGGGTAGACAGATAATCGTGGCAGATACTTTATAAGTATACAGACATTTGCCATGAGTTTGTCATGGGATGAAACAGAGCTCTGTCCCCTTCCAGGATTTCTCCCCAAAGCTCTCTTTCCTCTGTTCTCCTGGGACTCTTCTTTGGGCCAAATGCCTTCTCAAAGTATTCCTTCACTCAGATATGCGGAAGATATTTAGACGTTGGAGCAATGCTCTACAGAGAGATTGGGGTGGGTGAGAGGATGCCTTTTATTTTAAAAGTGTGAAGGGGCAACTGTAAAGTGATGGTGGGAAAGGAAAAACCAGAGGTGTGTTCTCAGACTGGTGAGCTCTAGAGAAGAGGGCAGAGGAAGTCAAGAATGTAAAAATCAGTGCCGTGAAAGCCACACGCATCTGCATAGCCACTCAAAAATCTCCAGGTACCCCCAGAAGGATGCAAACCGCAGTGGGAAGGTGGCTGTTCACGATCGAGCACACAAGACAGGAAGCCTTCTAGGGCAAGCAGAAACACCTGCTGTACCACAGCCTGCCCTGCTACTCTAGCCGCCACAAACAAGGGGCATCCCCTCTTCCCTTCCTCATTTACTCATTCAACAAGCATCTTCTTTGTGTGAGGCACGGTGGGTGCTTTGTATGTCCCCTTGGCACCCTGTCCCAGGGAGCCTCTTAAATAATCACTACCAACGACATACAGAGATTCCTACCAGCCCATGACTGAGATAACTTTGTATCCTAACAAAACCAGGCTGTGTGTTGAGAGCAACGGGTTTCTTGGTTAGAAAAATCTGCCTACGGCATTTCCCGACACCCGAGCCCACTAGATTCCAGATTCAAAATAAAATAAAATAAAATAAAATAAAGAGAGGTGGCCTGAGGGAAGAAGTCCTATTCTAAACTCATTGTTAACTTGCTGGGAAGTGTGAGTGATGAAAATGGCCAGAAAATATGATCCTTCGGTGAATTGGGATCTCACTAATGTTTAATTGGGCCTCCTGTGAGACATTTAAATCTATGGCCAGCTATCAAGAGTGAGAATTCTACTCTAGTGGCCCCCAAATGATTTCACCTTCACTTTCATTTTAGTGGTGGAGGGAAGCCAGGACCTTTGCCAAAATATCTGAACTGTGTGTGCGTGCGTCAGCCTATGTGTATGTGTGGTAGTCACCAGTGGAGAAACTCGGGGCTCCATCATCTCTTTCAGCGTGTCGCCTACCGAACACAGGGTGGCTACTCTGGAGGTCTGGTCGCCACGGACCAGGCCCTGGATTTCTCAGTTCCCCCTAACAGTGTTTTGTTCAAGAAGTACAGCTTAAAAATGACCCTATTCCAATGCTCGCCAAGTATTTTCAAACCTCCTCAAGGCTGAAACCTAGGTGTTTCCAAATAAACAAAAATAGTTTGCAAAGCACTCCTTAGTTTCTTCACCCCAAACCCATTCAAAATAAACACAAAGGTGAAACGTTGGTGTGTGTGTTTTCTTTTAAAATTCCACCTCAGCCTCACAGGTATGGGGATTGGAGACAAGTCGGGGGAAATGTGGACCAGGAGGCAGGAGAGAGGAGTTCCAGGCTCAGTTCTGTGGAGGGACTACGTGGGCCTGCGAGTCCCGGCCCCATCCTTCCTTGCCACGGGCTCCCGGCCTCTGACCTTAACCTCGGTCTCCCTTGGTTTCCTCCTCTGCGGGAGCCTCGCCAGGAGTGTCAAGGATGTAAGGAGACAGGCACAGGGAGTGCACGGCCCAGTGCCCAGCACAGAACAGAGCTCAACCATATTTGCAATTACTGTTGGTGGCACAGGGCAAGTCATTCAGTTTTAGGAGGCCTCCTTGCTCTCTTCTTCTGCCAACGTGGAAAAAATAAAGCACTTCTGATGGCCTTTCCTAAGGGTAAATTTTACTGAAAGGCAAATGGATCAAAGATGAGTTTCTCCCTCCATCCAACTGCAAATGCCTTGAAGTGTAGGAGCAGGGTCTTGTTTTTATAGTCTACCCAACCTCCCAAGCCCCCTCAATTGCCCAACACGACCCTATACATGGTAGGCACCAATAAATGTTTATTGAGTGGAATTATCTGGAAGTTTAGCTTTATGATAAGGGAGTAAATGAGGGAGGCCGTTTTTGTGGGGGTGTTAAAGTGAGCCTGGGAGAGTCTGTCTGAGGGAGAGTAGGTGTGTTCGTTAGTGATTTAGAGAGGCAAGGGGACGACTACGTCTAGGCATAAACATTTCTGTAATTACCGAGCCTGCTTTAACTGACCCAGAGACTTTACCGGAACGTAAATCCCCATCTGGCAGTTAGAGATGCCGTTATTAAAACTTAAAAATAATAAAGGGGTGCATTTTAGCTCTCAAATGAATCAGATTTGGCCAATGATCTTCTGAAGATAAGTTTGTGTGGGGAGAAAATGAGTTGCATGTTTTCCATCTTTGCCCTTTCTTGCCTTTATCAAAAATACCACCTAGAAGAGGACTTTTTCACTTAAGAAGACAATGAACATCAACCCCCTGCTTCTCCAGGGGCTCCATCTATCTCCGCTGTAAATAATACCAGGTACAGAGGAAGCCCTTTGAGACAAGCCTGGGTATCCAGGACTCTTAAGAAACTTAAGAAACTTGAAATTAAAAATAGATCTAAACAGTGGATGTTAATTTTTTCTTTATTTTTAAATAAAAGGGGGAAAAAAAAACACCAAGCATTTCATCACCTGGCATATGCACTTGTGATGACTCACTTCAAGAAAATTCAGGGAGGGCGGGGGGGCACCTGACTTTTACCTCTAGGAAATTCCCTTTTCATGGGAATGAAAATCCTGGCTCCCACGCTCTCAGATCCGGGGACCTTGGCGTGGGGAAGTGGGTCTGTCTTCCTGCCCTGAAGCTCCAAGCCCAGGGCAAGTCCGTGCTTTCTCTCTAACCAGATCATATTTTTCGATCTGAACGATTTTATGGTGGGGGCTTAAGCAACTTCCTACATTGCCGTTGCTGCTCTTAATTTCTCCTACTTGGAGTGAAACCTCTACAGGGAAGCTATAAAGAAAATAAAACAAAGAACGAAGGAAGAAAATGTTTCTCTTCTCTTTCCTCCCTAAAACCCCCTCATAAACATCCCACCCCATGTCACAAAATGTATGGCGAGCGGTAAGCCTTGGCAGTATTTTGACACGGTGCGTGGTCCCCTTCTCCTCCCCTATTCCTTTGAGGTTCATCTTGCAGCCCGGGGCTCTGTTCCCCTGCCAACTTGGTGGGAGTGTTTAGTGACTGGAAGGCTGTGGCCTGCTCTCCCCAGAACTTCACACTTCATTTTTCCATATCCCTGGGAGCAGCAGCAAATATCTCACCAGCCTGCTTTGCTGGCTACTGCCATAAATCAGACTTAGGCCTCAAAAAAATAGCCAGGCCTGTCAAGGCATTAAGCTTTTATTTTCTGACTCGATCCAGTGGTAAATGAGAGCTTGTATTTTCCTTTAAAACTGTAAAGGGATTTTTAAGGATTGTCGCTGGATGACTGCCAGCTCCGAAAGATACAATGCAGAGGGTCCCTGGTTAGGAGAGATTTGGAAAAGTCTTAAGTATGAAAAATGGCTTTTCTTAAAGGTTTTTCAATGAAATGAGAAACGGAGCTTACATTTCATAAAGGATTTTTTTTTCTTTTTTCTTTTTTCCTGAAAGACCTGAGCTATTCACGAGAAAAGCATTAGGAAATGAAGAGTTGCTCTCATAGAGAAACAGGCGTTCTATTTGTTATGCGTGCCCCCTGGCCTCCTCTCTCTTTCTCTGCGTACACAGATACTTGGGCTGGCTCATTAGTTAGTTCCTGCCATCATTACTGATGATATGACAGCGAGAACAAACAGACTGGACAGTTTTATGTGCTGTATATTAACTACTTCATCATTTAGGCCTGCAAACCAGGACAGTGAGGCAAATCCATTCAAAAAAAAAAAAAAAAAAATCCTGCTCAAAATTCTGAGCAACTTTGCAAGGTACAAGTCTTGCCCATGAGATCACTTCTTAAAGTCTCCCCTGGTTAGGCGATCCCTTCTCAAACTCCAGACGCTGAAAGCCTTCTTGCAGTTGGGAGGGCAACGAAGTGAAAGTGGACAGGTGTGGCCCCCCAGACACCACGTCCAGGAAATCTGGAAAAAGGTGCAAGGAATCGAGCTGCGATCGGGCACTCGGTAGGAAAACAACCTGCTTAGATTGTGTGATGTGTCATGTTTCATTGAGGTACGCATTTCATTTCGGCAAAGTGTAATGAAATGAGAATAAACATAATCTTTCCTCTGCCGGGCACAGGTCACTGCATACATTCACAGCCCAGGGTCGTCAAGGGGTGTGGGAAGGCAGGAGAGAAATAACCAAGGGAGGAGGGAAGCTCCGTTTAGAAGGGTTTCAAAGGAGCACTTAAATCAGGATGGAACTGATCAAGAAGGGAACAAGGGGCATACAGACAATAGGATCTGGTTTTATCATCAGGGAAGTTGGGGATGAGGTGGCTGGGATGGATGGGAACGCAGCAGCAGTGGGCCTGCGACGTGGAAATGACAGGCGTGTACCAAGGAGTGTCATAATAAAAACAGCGAGGAGGACATACCCTGGGCTGATTTTGCAAGGATCCCACAGACTGTCTGCCCTGCTTATGTAGTGATTTACGGACATTTCTCCCATCCAACTCCAGGGTCAGCTAGTTGCATTAAATCTTGGGTATTCCCAAGGAGAGGCACTGTCTTTTGGGGTGTTGCTTTTTTTTTTTTTTTTTTCTTCTTGAGGGAGTGCAGAAAAACCTGGAAACAGACTTTCTGGCCTTTGAGCAATGGTTCAAGTCTCCCTGTGATCCCTGAACAGGTCTTTCTTCTCAAGCTCTTTCCAGCTGATCTCCCTCCACCACCTGCAAGCCTTCAGGGGCACACTGAACCCAGCTGTCTGTGGCTGAAGCTTCTGCAGGTGCATTCGTCCCCTCCAACCCCGATCGATGATCCCTACGAACCTTCTATCGGTTCTTTGGATTTGCCGAGCTTTCTCTTTTCCCTCTGAAAGCTGAGGAAGTTGTATGAAATTCAGATGTCAAAGCCCATAAATAAAGTTTTATTGGGACCCAGCCACGTTCATCTGTGTACATACTGTCTATGGCTGCTTTCACAGTATAATAAAATCAGTGGCATCGGCATCAGCTGGCACGGAGATCATGTGACCCACAAATATTCACCACCTGGGCCTCGACAGAGAAAGCTGGGTGATCTCTGCACTATTTGCCCTCATCGGCCACACACGCACCTACGCCGAGCCTGGCCAGCCCCTCCTCTTCCTTCAGATCATCCTAAGGACTAACGGTTCCTTTCTTGTTCACTCCACACTTCTCCTTGCAAAGCGTAGTTTGTACGTTGAATTCATTTCTAAATGGTTTCTCATTCCAACTACAAAATGGCAAAACTATTAGATGTAAAAACTAAAAAGCCATTGAACAATCATAAAAAAAAAATACTCCAACTGAAATCTGGAATAATATACCCACAAGGTTTACGTTGTTTATCTCTAAGAATTGCGGGTGAGTTTAAGATGTTTTTGATTAGCTGCATTTTCTAAATTTTCAAAATAGAGATTTTTCTAGATTTTCTCTGTAATGCACATGTTCTAAATTTTGAATGATGTATAAATGTTATTTTTCATGGATATTTTACAAAAATGTGTATATAGCATCTTCTACACGGAAGGCCTTCCATTAAGCACCATGGAGGATATAAAAAAAAAATACAGTAAATGATCCCTGCCCTCCAGGAAATCTAAAATTGGTAGTTTAAAAATAAGGACATGCATAATGACGGTGACAATATGCACATTTTGCCTGTTGAGGCTGAGTATTCAAGAGAGCAGCTATTATTCACTGAGGAAATGTGTTGAAGTGTTGTTAGATAATATTCATGTGTCTATGTCCGTGAGCCCCTATCTCGTGCCCTCCCTCTACGGGCACCCACTTACTTACTATAAGACCTTGAATATGTCTATATGCTTTTAAAAAATGGAGTATGTGCGTTTCAGTTTACATTAAAGATATTTTGTTATCATATCACTCTTTAATTTCCCTTCTTTCAAAGAGTAATTAACATTTCCCAAAAAGGTTTTGGGCAATCCTCTGTTAGGTTAATTCCCAGACGTGCTGTGGCCTTAGCTGGCAGGGTGAACAGGCTCTGGTTTTCTATCACCTTTTCTAGTTAGTTGTTGCTGGTAAATGATGAATCTTGACTGTGGCAATCTGGCTAGGGAAGGGGAAAGTAAGTGGAAGAATAGAGGAGCCTCTTGCAGATCGCTGTGCCACCAAGCAAAGAATTCAGTTCTGCACTTGAGGTTGAACAGCCTGGGGCGGGGGTGGGGCAGGGCTGAGGAGCCTTCTCTTATCTGTGCCCCTGATCAGTGTGTTTCACGCTCTTCATCACTGAGACCCCACAGGCCTGCTTCCCACGAACCTCGCATTTTCTGATCCCATACCACTGCCACGCTCACGAGCCTATCTCGCCACACAATCACACCCACCAAGGAAACCTTTCCTTTCTTAAAACTCCCCTGTAGACCCTCGCTGAGGCTCTAAGCCTATGATCTCTACTATAAATCTGTTGGAAACAGTAGCGCGGGCAGTCTCCACTCTCTCTGTGCCTGGGTGCCCTCCAGGTTAACCTGGCAGGCTGAAGATGGCCTCCAGCATCCAGCAGATCGAATTGGATGGGGCTCGTTATTTTAGGGCACACCTACTGGTTCAATCTGGAGGGATCTAGAATGACCTGAGCACCAGAGGTTTCCGATCTTGGCTGGTCCCACTTACTATCACCACCGCCACTTGAGCTAAATCATGTCACTGATGCCATGATTCCCTCATTCTCTCAGAGGTTTGCGGGGAGGACCATTTTTTGGTGGGAGTCAAGCGAGCTGTTTGTCCACATCCACGAAACGTTGGGAATAAGCTTTTGAGAGGCATCTCCAAAGACTGTAGATAATTAAACCATCCTTAGCTGATGTTTATGCAGGAATCAGCAATACTACCTCTCACGATGGCCAGGCCCAACTCCTCCCCCGAGACTTGCCTTCTCAAAGACAGCTATCATCTGGTTCTTTCCATCGCTAGACCAGTGGCTCTCAATTACAATCACCCAGGAGCCTTTAACAAATGCCCATCCCTGAGCCCCACCCCAGAGAAACTGACTCAGAACTTCCCCATCTGCTATGCCAAGAATACCAGGTTGGGTCTCTGAGACCAAGGAGGGCACCTCTGCGTGTGAGGGAGAGGTGAAGCGGTGGGGTGGAAGCTTGTCCTCTGCCCCACCCCTTCCAACCACATCTAAGTCAAAACCACAAAACCAAGTAAACAGGCGAGTAAGGGTCGGTGCAGTGATTGGAAGGAAGGGGCAGTGCTGGGGTAGGGAGGATGGATGCGGAAGAGAGGGCATATTTTACTGACAGAGTCTTCCTCCAGTGCAGAACTCCGGGGCCATGATGGATGGGACCCTTGAGGGCCCGGGAGAGGGATTGGCCCACCAGCGTCCCGGCTGGAGAAGGACCCCCAACTTGGGCCAGGCCTTCGTCCGTCCCCCTTGCTCCCTGCAGCTTGAGCCTGCTCCTTTCTGAGGAGGCCCGGCTCACACTCACTTCATCATCACTGCTGCCCCAGCCCTGGGCTTCTTGGGTGTTCTCCCGGCTCTGGCTGCCGTGTGAGGGAATTAATTTCCTAAAAGGCCACAGCCTCAGCCGGCCGTTTCAGGACCAGGCGGCGGGGCGGTCCACGTGGCTCAGGACAATGTAGCCAACAGTTAGGGGTGCTGAAGACACATTCTGGGGGGCGCTTGGGTGGGACCATTTGCTCACCTGGGGCGTTTTGAAGAAAAGGAGGAAATCAGCACTCCAAGGCCTCCTCTAATACTCCCACCAAAGTCACAGAGAAACAGAAATAATTTTGCTTCCAACTCTCTTTTTCTCTTAAAATGACCTCTTTTTCCCAGCCCAGGCACTCTTTGCTTCCTCTCTGTAGTAATAAATAGCTTTCACTCAATGCTAGCTCATGGTAAAAGCACTGTGCTGAGTGCTCCCTTCTGCAGTGTTCGGTTCAGAGAAGAAGAAATCAGGGCCCAGGGACGTTGGGTGGCTTGCCCCAAATCTCTTGGCTCATAGTGGGCAGAAGACAATTTGGACGCGAGCCTGTCTGAGACCAAAGTCAGTGCCTCTGACCACACCCCCCTACCCACATACACACACACTGAGAGCTCTGTAGGCCAGGGTGGTCAGTAAAGTCAGAGTTGGTGCTCAAAGGCCTGGCCATCATCCACCAAATTCACCAGAACTCAGAGCCACTTGGCCAACTCTGGTGGGAGCAGTTTCCGCTCGAATTGGAAGTCCCCACAGGCTTTGCAATCAAACTAAGCTTCAGTGGCCTCATCTGTAAAACAGGATGATAGTATGTCCTTCCTAGGGTTATGGACGAAAAATCGAGTAACACAGGGAAGAAACACTTACTATGGGGTCAGGTATAGTGTCAGAGCTCCGTAACACAGCCATTTCATCATTAATAGTATTAGCATCAGAAATATAAGCACCAGACACTTCCTCACTCCTTCCGCGAATACTCCGAGTGCCCTGAGCCAGTCGCTGAGGTACACGGGTGAGCCAAAGCGAGAGCACTGCTGTCAGTTGATTGGTCCATTCTCTTCCCAGGTAGAAGATCTGCTGTGGAAAGCAAGTCATCATTGGAAGGCTGCCTGAAGTTATGGTATCATCAGAGAGTGATGGCCAAGTGCCTTTAAGATGTGACAGCTTAAAGTGGTCATTGCTCTTCAAGCGGCTTTGAATACTGGAACAGAGCTTAGGATCCCCTGTTGCATGGATGGGAGACGTGGTGAGAGAAGGGACCAAGCCTTACTGGGCTCTTTCTAGGTGTCAGGCACAATGCTTTCAAGGTCTCTTCATGTATGAGACGCCTCTCACTCATGATGCAGGAAACGCCTTGAGGCAGCACCTAAGATGCTCTTGGACATCATGTAGCCATAGCAGTAAACAACATTGACTCACCATGCCAGGGAAGAAACAGCCCTGCGGTGCCAATCTCTAGTTCTAGAGACAAATCACTAGGGTTCCCATCATGTCTGTACCCCCAGCGAGCTGCGTGCTTTCAGCAAGTGATTTAGTATCTCTCAGCCCTGGTGCCTTTAGCTGGAAAAGGCATGTAAATAACAGGAGAACCTGTTTCATCTGATTGTGGAGGTGTTGGTGGCAATACACAGAAGAAGGAACTCAACGAATTATACCCATTACTGCTATCCTTTGGCAGTCTTCTTCATTACATCAAGAAGAAAGAAAGTCTTAGTAGGGTGTACCGGTAAACCTACTAATGGCTAGTCTGACACATGATATTGGTTCTCCATCTCCGATAGTAACAGAAAACTTCCCTGTAAAGCAAACACTTCAATAAAAAAGAAACTCAACTGCAGTTCAAATACGCGGAAATGATAGGACAGGTGGTAGGTGAATACAGCAACAATTTGATGTGGTCTTCCAATGACCGAAGTTTGGGAAATGATGACACAGTAGCCCCCATGTCCTGGCTTCCAGCCTCCAGTCAGAGATGAGGCCCCCGAAGCTGAAGAGCAGTAGACCCAAGTTCTGAGCCTAGTTCTATTTCTCCCCAGCACCTCTGCCTTCTCTCAGGACATGCTATCCACACCTGCTCCAGCCACCCATTTTTCAGACTCTCCCAAGACACCACCATGCTTCAGCCACCCTCCTCCTGGTGGGTCATGCCCCCCTGCTGTGGTGGTGACATCTAGGCTTAGGGAGAAACCCCCCTGCCGTGGGCAGGATAAGGCTGTTGCTTGAGTCTTCTTAAAACACATCTACAGACTGTCTCTGGGTGTGGTCTGCTTTTGCACAGGGCTCACCTCACTCCCAGGCATCCGTTCCAACTACTTCCTTCCTTAGATGGCAGCTGGGCCACCTTGCTGTAGCTCCTCCCATTCCAACCACAAAACCGAAGCAGATGAGCATCTCATGAAGGGGGAGAGGCCAAAACCACATGAAGAATTCTGCTTCTACTATGGCTCTGATTTCTGTGTCTCACATCAGAGAAAGGGGGGCTCCAGGCAGACACTGTCGGATAAATGGTGTTCTTTAGCACAGCCATGGTAGTAGGTCTAAGAAGCTGGTGAACTAGGGATCCCAGGGGATATGAGCTGGGAAGAGATGAGAGTCACAGAATTTGAGATGTAGAAGCTTCCTAAAACCATACAGCTCCACTATTCTGCTTCACACCCAATGGGGATGGACGCGAAGAGGTTATTTGACTTGCCCAAGGTCACGTGCATCCAGGTCAGAGCACTACCGTGTTTTCCTTTGGGCTTCTGAACCCAATTTGACCTTGGGCCTCATTAAAAATTCTTGCCATGTCTTCTTTCTCTGATGTATAATTTAAAATAGAAATAATAATAAATATAACACCTCGTTGTATATGTGTAGCACCTTTCTTCCAATAAATGGCGTTCTTTCAGCTTGCCCACCCACACTGCACAGAGCGGAAGTGTTTCCACTGTGGACTCTGACACTGGTTATTGACTGGAGCCTAGCCTCTAGCCCACACACGTACCCCTATCAAAGCTATAGCTCAGGGGACAGGGCTCAAGTCCTACAGGGAGATCTGTTATTAGCTACTTCAGGAAAGTGTTTAAAAAAAAAAAAAAAGCCCTCACACGTAATATATATGAGAAATATGTTTAGAGAGCTTAATTTCTAATTGTTTTTAAAATCAACTATTTTCCTTTCAACCATCTAATTCTTTGCTTCTCCTTGGAATAATAGGCCCTTTTGTGTTTTTAATAATAATCGTTGTTGTACTAGTAGTAGTAACAGAAGAGTGGCAGCAACAGTAATGGCTATCATTTTGTAAGCTTCTGCATAGAAGTATACCCAGTACCTTATTTAATCCTCACAAAAATCTTAAAGATGGAAGTATTACTATTTCACCAGTGAAACAAACTAAAACCTGGAGCCTTTTCTTTCTGACAATAGGACAAACTAGATTTTCATAGAATTCCTAAGTGAACTAGATAAAATATGAAAAACATTTTTCTAATGTGTAACAGATTTGGCTAGAAAGTGCAGTAATTACTTGGGCCCCAGAAATGATCAGAAAACCCAAATCCAGAGCAGCCATTAAGTGTTTAAATCAGCATTTCCCACACAAAAGGGACAAAACCCGAAGCCCACGATGAATAAAAGGTCTAAGCAGGGACCCCATAAATGAAGCCAAGAATAATGAAGGGCAACACTCTCAGTGAGTGAACTAAAAAAAGGCTTATGCCACGAGAACAGGAAGATAAAGATACAAGCCCAGCTTGGCCTTAGCTCTGAGTGGAACAGCAAAAGAAAAAGAAAAAAATACTCGCACTCCACTTCTAATTTCAGATCTGGACTTTCATGGGTTTGGAGTCTGAATAGACACAACTTTTATGGCCGAAAGAAAACTCTGAAGATTTGGTTTAAATTGGTTCTACTTGATAATAGCATCAGGCACCTGGCAGAAGCAAATTCTAGTCTTCTCTGGCAGAATATATGTTTAAATGGGACCTCAAAATGAATTCTTACACAGTGAGTTACAAGGAAACTTGAACTTCTTCTTCTTCTTCTTTTTTTTTTTTTTTTTGAATCACTAAACGCACAAGGAAATCAGCCACCCTGAGTGAGAGTCAACTGAAACAAGAAACTCTAAAATCAGATCTACAGAGACCACAGATACCAGAACTAATCAAACACAGAATATGAAATTAGTATAATTAATAGGTTTTTAAAAATCAGACAAGGTTGAAAGCATAGCAAAGAAGAAAAGAGGTTATCATAACTGGCCAGATCTGGAAAATGACTAACTAGAAACTAGAAATGAAAAACATTGAAATTAGTTTCAATGATGAGGCTAAAAGGGAAAACTGCTGAACTGGGATACTGAAGAGATTACACAGACTTGTAGTAGAGAAGGAAATAGCAATGGACAATGTGAAAATGTTCAACAAACCCAGAAATTAGGATGAGAGAATTCTATAGCAAACAATAAAGAAAATGGAAGGTAGCAACATTAAAACTAATAATGGCTAAGCATTATCCAGAATTAATGAAAGACATCGGTGCATGGATTAAAGAATGCCCAGAGAATCCCAAACAGAATGAGTAAAAAGGAAGCCATTCCTAAACCTATCATAGTGAAACTGCAGAACAACAAAAACAAAGAGATCTTAAAAGCAATCAGAGAGAATGAGCAGACTGTCTGGAAAATGACAAGCTGACAGCTGAATTCTCAAGAACGGCAAGGAAAATCAAATGCATTAATATCAACCAGCTGATATCAAATAGCTAGTAATCCAGAATTCTAAACAAGGAAAGCTATCTTTCAAAAATGGAGGGGGTGACAAAGAAGGAATCTCAAACTATCACAGAGAATTTACTACCAGAACACTCTCGTTGTAGGGACTTCTAAAGGACATGTATTTTAGGAAAAAGAAAACGATTTTAGAAGGTAGGTCTGAAAAAATGTAGGAGGATCAGTGCACAAAGACTTAATTTAAGGTAAACATGATTAAATAGAAATAGAAATTGATAGTATAAAATGAAATCAAGAGAGTTTTGAAAAATCAAGGATTCTTTGGGTTTTAAAAAATCAATAGAAAGGGTGTCTAGGTGGTACAGTCGGTTGGGCATCTAACTCTTGGCTTCAGCTCAGGTCATGATCTTGGGATGCTAAGATCAAGCCCTGCATCATCCTCCACACTCAGTGTGGAGTCTGCTTGAGATTCTCACCCTCCCTCTGCCACTCCTTCCAACCCTGCGTGCTCTCTTTCTCCTTCCCAAATAAATAAATAAATCTTTCTTAAAAATCAAGAGAAGATTAAAATCTGGACAACTGCATATAAAATTTGGCAGTGAATAATCATAATTCAAAAGTTCTTTGCTTTTTTATTGTTCAGAAAGAGCTTAAATACATTGATGAACTTTTAATTCTATTATGCTAAATATGCATGCAAAAATTTCCAGAGTGACCCCTAAAAGAACTGGAATGCAGAGAAAATACTGGAATTGGGGGTGGGGGGACAAAACCAAGCAATTCAAAACAAGGAAGCAAAGAAGAAAAAAAGCAAAGAATATAGAAAAATCTGGATGAATATGACTAGAAAGTGCAAAATAAGGTAGTAAGAAATGAATCCAAATAGTTCAGTTATTACAAATAGTGTAAATGGGTTAAACTCTCCAGTTAAAAGGCAGACTATCAGAGGAGAGCATGACCTGGAGGGAGTAGTTGGTCTGAACTGAAGAGGAGTGGAAATAAGGTTTGGAAGGTAAACCCAGCAGCACTGGGGCACACAGAATTTTGAAACGTTAACTGAGGCATTTTATTTTGATTTGACAGGCTGTGCTAGTGAAAAGTGTGGGGCAGGAGTCTGTTATTTTTCAATCTAAGAGTTCTATTATGATTTGAATGCTTTTTTGCTTAGCATATGCATGGATTTTATTGAGAAACATTTTAAAGTTAAGAGGAATCAATTTCAAAATAAATAACAATCCTCTAGTTTGAAGATAAATAGAAAACAAAAGAGTTGGTTATCTTCCTTTATACTCTCCTGTATTGTTTTAATTTGGAATCATAAGGGCAATTTTTGTGATTAAAAAAACTCAAAAATAGGCAATGGGGTACTGCAGAATTTTGCATCAGTAGGGATCTGAGAATAGAACATTGTTTGGAAAGGAGACTTCAAGGTGAATTGAAGGATCAGGAGACAAAGACTAGAATCAGAGAAGTAAGTTGGAACAACTAAAATGATTGTCTGAGCAGATGTAATAAGTGTGGGATGGAAGGAAAGGATAAACACAAAAGGAAAGAAGTGATAGAATTTGTTTACTGTTCTTGTTCCTGCAGGTCCAGAGAAGTAAGAGCAATTGAGTACTTAAAGATGAAGGAAGAGGCAAAAATTACTTAATGAATGGTGATAATGCCTATTCTAGTCTGTTCCTGCAGGAGGATTCATTTCCAGCCTGAGCCAGCTTCAGGGAATTTCTGATTGAGAGAGAAAAAGACTCAACTCATTGGACATTCAGAAAGGTTATACAGATTAGAGACCCTTCCTTGATATCTTCCCTTGAAGGGAGTTGACATAGCAAAAGAGGAAATACCACTATGGCCTTCAGAGCCTCAAAAACACAAGCCAATTTGCTTAGAATGCAAAAAATAAACAAAACCCCTTATTTGCATGTTCTCCCAGGACCCTCCCTAATCCCAGTCCACAACACTAGATGATCTGGAATGACTGTGACATTTCAAATATGATGTTAGAAGGGAGAGGGCAGTATATCAACCATACCATGGGCACTTGCATGGGGCTGGCAGGTGCACCCTCTGTGCCCTAGACCAGGGTGCTTCTGGAGCCATGTTTCCAGTGCTTAGGGATGAGATCTGAAGCCCCAAAAGGCAAGGAACCAAGACCCTGGAAATGGAGGCACTTTTCCTCATCAATGTTGGTATCTCCAGATGGTTTCCTAGTTGGCCATTTCCCAGGCCTTCTAGAACTCCAACTGTGTGACCTGAACACCTTAGCTCACCTCTCTGAGCCCTAACTTCCTCATTTATAAACTGGTGATGGTAACAACAGACTTCTAAAGGGTTGTTATGAGGGCTGAATGAGATGATGATACAAAAAGTTACTTGACACAGTGTGTGGCCCATGTACGTACTTAATACTTACTTTTTAAAATTAATTTTTAAAAATTAATTTTTCAAACAGAAGATACAGGGAGGGAAGAAGTAAGGGAAGGAAGAAGAAAGGACAAGCCATAATCATGCAAGGTAGGTGCCCTCCTCCAAGGCTGGGACAGCAGAACTGGCATACCAAGCAGGGTACCACTGTGGCATCCCTGGCCAATATGTTAGATCCTGAGACTTGTGGCCCTTTGTACATTACCCAGAATTCTTTCTGAGTAGCTAACCTTGCCCTTGAGCTTCATCCTCTGCTTCCTGTGAGCATTTCCTGAAGTCTGAGCCCTGAGAAGGGACAGTGGTGTGCACAAAGAAACGTGGCCTTCATTGGCCTTGCTGGTTATAGGTATAACAGTGCATCATAGCCTGAAGGTACCAGCCTTGGTACCAGCCCTATCTTCCACCACGAAGCTCTTCCACTCCAGTGGTGTTAGCCCACTCCCACCTTGGCTCTCACGACTGGTAAGTAAAGTCATTTTAGAGAACATCATACATGGAGTCAAGACATGGAAGGAGTTATTTATTTTCCCCGAAGATGGTTTGTTCTTTTGATAAACTACAGTTTTATTATACTATATTTTATTTTATTTTATTAATGCCAATAGTAGATTGTGTTTTCTCATGATGAAGTTTCTCCTCCCCACCACCCCCGCCACCTCCCACTTTAGACTTTGGCTATAAATAGGAGTTTCTTTGTTCTGTCTCCTCTGGGCAATAATTGGAAACATAAACTGGGAAACACCCTCATGTCTTTCCATGTCTCTTGGTTGTTTCTCCCCAAGCAGACAGTTGCACAAACAAACAGGCTGCTTTGTTTGTGTTTTCTCTACAGTCACAATTTCTTCCACTAAATGTTTATGCGTCCCAGCATCTCAAGAACTTGAGGACCAAGATGGATGGTATGTTAATATTCGTTTGAACATGTGCGCTTAATGTGCTTGGTTAATTGGAGTAATTAGTAGTCTTTTCATTCCAAGGCCGTTGCTGAAATTAAAACAGGGTGGTTATTTCTTTTAATGGACTAACTGAAGAATTTTAATTTTGAAAGTGAATCATGACGCACAGACATGAAATTCTGCTCTGGGACAGAGGAGGAAGGGACACACATTCTGAGGACCTGGGGGTCTTTTGGAGAGTTCTCAGTCCCATTTAGACCCTCCATATTTCCATCTGTTGGTAATCACAATGCCCAAGGTGATACAATTTATCACCCAAACCATGGCACTTTCAAGAATGAAATGGGGTCCCATTACTGATGTCATAGGGACGACAGTCCTAAACAGGGACTGTCCCAGGCAAACCAGGAATATGGTCACTCAACCTCACATGTGTCCAGCTCCTTCCAAAGGATATTCACTGTTTGATTACATCTGCTTCTCACCCTCAACCACAAGGCAATGGATCATTCCCACTGAAGAGATCAAGTGACTGAGGCTGAAAAGCTAAGTAACTCGCCCCAGGCCTGCCGGGCAGTGAATAAAGCCATGTTCAACCCCATCCACCACATGGACCCACATTCTTCTGGCCAGCCAGCAATGACCACAGGGGTAAGTGGTAGCAAGTGAGCATGCGTGGCAGAACGAGAAGCTAGAACGGGAACAGAAGAGGGCAGAGGGAAGAACGGCATGAAGGAGCAGGCAGGACATCCTGGCCGGGAAGACTCAGAGGTAATGGCTTGGGTTTCTGAAAGCAGCTGACCTTCTCAAGGGGCCTCAAAGAAGCTCTGATTATAAAGGCAACAGCAGTTGTGACCATATTTTCTAGAAGATAATTTTTGACAAATTCCTGGACTGAAAGTGCTAGCCACATGGCAGCATGGTCTGTGGGCTGTCACGGTCACTCTGCATGTCCCCCTCATCTTCGATGCATCTACCAGGCAGCTCTGATTCTCTCCTTCCTCCCTGCTGTTTCTCCCCACCTCCCACCACTCCTTCTCCCCTCATCGTTCCTGCTCAGCGAAGACAAACGTACCCTGCTCTGCTTAACCAATTCCCTCTGATATTGGCATTTCTATCTTTACAATTTGGCAGCCCTGTGAAGTTTCCCTTTGTACGAATGTTTCCCTGTTCCTGTGTTCCCAATATTCAGGTATCATCACTCAATAACCATTTGACAGCAGTAATGCTTTTCATATGGAAAGAATTGTTTTTTTATTGATGGCAAATGTTGTGATGAACTTTCATGCCCACTTGGAGCCAGAGGGGCTTTTTATTGGGTGAACCACACTAAGATGTGGTTCCAAGAAATGTCTTTGGAGTGTGGACTGAGATGTACTTTTGGGAACAGGTCTTATGGATGGGGGGATGGCAGGGAGCCTTTCCCTTTATCAAAATCTCATCAATCAAAACATATAATAGCAACATTATTAATAATCGTACAGTTGCCTCGCACTTGGTATTTTTCCAAGCACTTCCCTGGAACCCTAAAATGAAGGCAAGGCGGCTATTATTATTTCCACGTTACAAGTTAAGCAACATTGTAACAGGACTGACTGGTCCCTTCAGCCAGGAGTCAACTGATAAACAGCTAAGTGTCCCAGGAGAAGGATACTTTGAGCAGGTGGAAAAGCTATCCTGAGCATCATAGAGGCTCTCAGAAGATCAGGAGTCCTTCCCAGGCTAAATTCTCAAAGTCCTCTATGCCTAGTCCAAATATAAGAGCACAGCCATGACGTCCAGGTAAGGTGTTCCTTGTCTCAATGGCACTTGCAATGCAGTTAAGCATCCTGACATCTAACCCAGAAGCAGTGGGAAACCATGGGTGTTATTTAACAACACATGCTATTAGCATATGATGTGGCAGACAGAATGTGAATGCCATGTATTTTTTTTTAAATATTTTATTTGAGAGAGCGAGAGAGTAAGCTAGAGAGAGAGAACAAGCCGGGGGGTGGAGAAAGGGGGAGGCAGAGGGAGAAGCAGACTCCCTGCTGAGCAGAGAGCCCGATGCGGGACTCAATCCCAGGATCCTGGGATCATGACCTGAGCCGAAGGCAGATGCCCAACTGACTGAGCCACCCAGGCGCCCCGTGAATGCCATGTGTTGACCATTCCAGGCAAGAGCCAGTCTCTGCTGGACCTAACAAGAGAAGGGCAAACACTGGAACACCAAGGAGGTGATGCTACTGGGTCCCGTCCACATTAGCCAATGGGTCACAGCCCAAACCTGCACCCCAAAGCCAGCCTTGACACTGGCCTTGATAAAAGAAGAGAATTAGGGAACTAGATAGGAACTTGGAAACCATCTAAGGCTACTGGTGTCGCCATTTTATTACTATGGAAGCTGAAGCTGAAGGGACTGAAGGGACTTGCCCTCGTTAGCATGGCTAGCCAGGGCAGAGTGGCGCGAAGAACCCAGGCCCTCACAGAGAATGTGGCTCTCCACTCAGCCTCCTGCACTGACTCGGGGGATTTTGTAGCTCACCCTGCCTGACTTTTCCTCTTCTCTTCCTCCTTAACCTGTTGGCACTCCCTTATTACTTGTCTGCAGCTGGTGCTCAGGGACTCACCTGGCTGAGTGAAGAAGAGGACAATTTCCTAGAAGTTTGGTTTCTCCATGCCCCCTTCGCCCACCCGGCCATTTCCTTCACTCTGAGGGAGCAAAGCTCCCTGAGCCGCAGGGCGTGCAAGCAGTACCAGAGGTGGTGTGAACCCTAGCAGGCTGCCATAGCTCACTGGGGAGGCTCGTGATCAGGGTCCAGCCAGCACGGCTTGAAGGGTGTGCTATGAGATGGGTCCTGATAGCTCAGCTTCAAGTCTGTCCTGGTCCCAGACATGCTGGGTTCCCTAGGACTGCATTGGGAGGAAAGGTGTTTTTCTGTCTCGAGACCACCACCTTCCATTATTCATGGATGTCTCTCCCCAGCCCCACAGCCTCCTTGCTTCTGTTACTCAGCTCTTAATGCAACATTTGGATTCTTGAGAGCTCAGATCTTTTGTCCGTTATGATCTAATGCTCCCTGGCTCATGTTTCAAGGGATGTTTCCCCGCTCACCCTTTTTGTCTTTCTCTACTTCTTCGTCTGCTCTTTCTGCATTGCTTGGCTTATGAAATGTCGTATTTCATTCTAAGTCAAATGCAGCTCCTCTATCAATTCAACTGCCATCCCAGAATATCAAAGAGAGGCCCTAGACTATGACTAGCATCTATAGACTCTAGGATTATAGGAAATTCTGGCCAACGACTCTCCAGCGAATTACCCATGTTACAGGCAATGTTCTTAATGTATATTTCTTAGTTTATATTTCACTTTGCAAACAAAGCAACTCAGAGGGACTTTTCTTTCCCAACTTCCCCAGTACAACTGGAGAAATCAACCATCAGGCACTACCACTATCACTGCTCAATTAATGAGGAATCCAGAGCCACCAGCTGGCACAGTGATGGCAAATAAGGCCCCAGTTTCACAGTTGTTAGAGTCTCAGCTGTTGGACTGGAGGCACGGTTCCACGCACTCCTCTGTCCTTCCAGCACCTGTCACATGTGGGTCTTCCTCAATCCACCTTTTCCAGTCTGGATCCTCCCAGGTTCTCCCGGGGAGGATAGCTTTAAGGTTGTTTCCTTGTATACCCACAGCTGTTGCTCTTCCTGTGGGAGATTTCATGAATTAAGTACTTATCGTGCTCTGGAAACCATGCTAGACACTTTGCATGTATCTTCACACACTCCTGCACATTAGCTCACGTAATCTTCACTGTGACCTTACACAGGAGATAGGAACACTGAGCTCAAAGAGTGTCATGACTACCCAAAGTCAATGAGGGGTCCCCTCATTTCAACACGATGCTACCAAGTTTTCTTGGGGAAATGATTTCTGCAAATGGCCTTGACCAAGCACAAGAACTTTTACCATAAGTCAGGTTTTCTCCTCTACCACTGTCTTAGCTCCTTCTTTTTCATCATACTGCTAAAGCTTACAATCAGGCCTCTCCTTTCAGGATCACAGACCTCGTGACCATTTGCAATGACAACCCAGCACATGCACTTCAATGAACAGAGACAGGCTGGTGTGGAATTATCAGAAACCTGAAACAACAAAGCCTCCAGCTCCGGCGAAATAGTCCCAAAGCACCAGCTGCTCCTAGGGGTAGCCAAGAAAAAAGCATTTGTGGTTTCTACTTGCCCTCAGAAAGTATGAAGGGACCAGGATCTCCAGAGATCCCATAAGAAAAGGTGCCCAGGCACTTTGCAGAGATGGAAAGAAAACATGTGGTGGAGACAACCCACCCCAGCCCATGAGAGCCCACTGTAGACGCCGCATCTCAACTCTCGTTTTAGTGATGTCATACTAGTAAGTTGAACTTGGCCGTGGTGGGAGTATTCATACTCAAACTAAAACAGTATCCCCACCCACTGCATCACTCTCTATCCTCACCCTTTTTCTTTTGTTTACACAAAACGCTTGTCCTACCTGGTCTTAATGTTTTCTATTTTATTTCAGGTTTGCTGGTCATCTGCCTTGGTTACTACCTCCAGCATCTAGAACACTGGATGGTACATATTTTAAATTATATTTAAAAACGAGTGAAAAACTAACTGTTGTTCATATGCTAATCTGACACACACCATACTTGACCAGGTATTGTTGGTTACCTTGTTGGTTTTTTTAAAAGATTTTCTTTATTTCAAAGAGGGAGAGCAGGGGCGGTGTGGGGGTGCAGAAGGAGAGAGAGAATCTCAAGCAGACTCCTCACTAAGCACGCAGCCCAACAAAGGGCTTGATCTCACAACCCTGAGACTGTAACCTGAGCCAAAACCAAGAGTCAGACATTCAACCGACTGAACCCCCAGCACTTCTGTTGGTTATCTTTCTATGTAGATCCATCTTCCATCTCACCTAGTTCTGGAAAGTTACTTTGTTTAATTGATTCTCTTTTATTTACCACTTGTCTAAGTGACAGTAAACATAATCATTCTCATTATAAACTAATTTAAAAAGGTAATTTTCCAATTAATAAATATACACCAGTGTAAACTGTTCTCATGGTAAAATAATTATAGAAGCTGCCAACAACTTTGGAAAGAAAACAAAGGTATTTGTTAGTGGCAAGACCTAATGAAAAATCTGATGGTCCAAACAAGAAAAACTGACAAGCACCCTTCTCCCCACAAGAACCCTGGTAAATTACTTTTGACTTAATAATTTTGCCCGAGGATAATTTCAGGCGTCATATGCCCAAATTCTCCCTGTGGAAAACACACAATGAGAAAACCTGTGTTGAAATTTTGGCTCTACCATCTACTGTTTATAGAACCTTCGCCAAGTTGCTTGACCTTTCTGAACCTTTGTTACTTCACCTGTCACGTCATTATCTACCACACTTTGCAAGGCTGCTGCGTTAAATGAGAGTAAGAACAGGAGGGCAGTTTGTAAACTATAAAGTACCATAAAAATACGGCCTATTATTTTACCTCTGAAAAAGATTTGGGATAAATCAACGCCTCGAGTACCATTGAAAGTATTAATAAAGCTGACAATGGTGCCAGGTATAAAAAAAAATGTGGCTCGTCCTCTACGTAGTCTCTCAAGCAGTACTGTGAAGAATTGTCCACAATGATTCAAATATCCTACCCCTTTGCCATCTAATACAGAAGCCATTAGCCACCTGTGGCTATTGAGCCCTTGAAATGCAGCTAGCAGGACTGGGGAACTGCATTTTACATTTATTTAATTGTATTAATTTTGTTTCATTTTACTTAAACAGTCACATGTGGCTGGAGGCTACCGTATTGGACAGCACAGCTCTAAGGCATTTCTTCAAATCCGTTTTGCAGAAAACTCCCTCCTGGCCCTAACTGTGAAGGGATTGGGTTTTGTAAGCATCAAGAAGCCTGGTGATGGAAATCTCATGGTTTCCACCACAGAAGAAAGTGTGGAATGGAGTGAAGACTGGAGGACAACGAGAGAAGAGGAAGGCTTCCTCGCCCCGTGACCATGCTGATTTTGGAAAAGCAAACAGGCCCTGTCCTTTTGGGGATTCCAGTGTCCCTTCTTATTTGCTGTGTGACCTTAGAAAAGATATTTAACATCTCTGAGCCTCAGTCTTTTAATTGTAAAGTAGGAACCATAATGCCTACTTCACAGGAGTATGGCGAGGATGAAATGAGAGAGGTTCGTCATCCAAAGTGACTAACACTTTTTGTTGCCAGCCCAGAGCAAAACTCTGAACTGTCAGGAGCACAAGCAAATGGGGGAGAGGTGGGAAAGCATGCTGATTCGCATTTCTGGCCTCAGACCATACCACGGCTGGGCTGCCAGGCGTGAGCGGGGCATCACTAGAGCTCCGCTCAGCCTCCAGCAGCCCCGGGCTGGCACACACCCAACCTCCCTCCCTTCATTCAGGCCTCCTGAATGCCCTGACCTCACCCAGAATTTTGCTCTGAAGATCTCTGAGGGCTTCAAAGACTCCTCTTTGGACTCAATACAAACGATGTTCCTTCTGGATATGTACACAGGTGGGGGGAAGGCTAGAGGGTGAGGCCCAACCACCTCTCAAAGGAGGGCTACAACTCCCTTTGCCAGCTCTGGGGGGCAGATTTTCCCCGCACTGGCGTTTCCTCTGCCGTCAGTGGGGAAAAAAATAAAAATGCAAAGTCTAGCTCATTGCCACACTGGCCCCCAGGTGAAAGCTTCAATGTCCCCTGGGACAGTCCCACTCCAGCTAAAACGCAGGTGCTCTAGTCCCACGGCTCCAGTGTGGCAGAAGAAAATGTTAAGCAAACTGCTTAAAAAGCATACTTTCCCCAGGATTAGCCAAGATGGTGCCATGTTTCATCAAGTGTCCCAATCTCACCTCTTAGACTGCCTTTCTCTTCCAGAAATGGTACTGAAATCCTTTAGATGGCGGAAAGTCAGCCTCCAGAAAGCACAATCTCCAGATGGGAGGGCTTAACAACATGGCTGCCTATTCTTTGACCTTCTTCCCCAAGGCTGGGGCCCCCTCCTTGAATCTGGGTGGGCTCCTGACCGCTTTGACCAATAGAAGATGGTGAAGGTGACGCCATGTGACCTCTGAGGCTCTGTCGCCAGAGGCCAGACAGCCCCCACAAGGCCGGCAGGGACCCTTGTTCTCTGAGCCCAGCACCCAAGCTAGAAGCCTAACTACCCCGAGACCAGCACGCTAGAGACCCACACAGATGCCCCCCAGGAGACAATCCCAGTGAAGACCATCCAGGCATCTGGCCTGTCAGCAGAGACACCCCGGCCTTTCGAGCCTTCCCAGTCGAGGCCACACACATCTGCAGTGGAGACCTGCTGTGTCCGCTCTGCACAATCCGTGAGCATAATCAAATGTTGCTCTCTTGCACCGCTGAGTTTGGGGGTGATGTTGCTCGGTAATAGATGATGGCACTCCAGTTCTGTGTTCCCCAGAGCCCCAAGCCTCCTGACTGCCCAGCTCCGGGAAACTGAACTCCACAGACTGAAATGTCCCGACTCTGATCTTTACAATAACTTTTTTAAGTGGAAAAAAATTGATAGAGGAGCAAGGACTTACTAATGTGATTTCAGGGGATAGTTTTATTCAAAGAATTTTGCGTTGAACTTGTGTGTGGTGTGTTAGGGGTTTTTGTGGCTTTGTTGTTGTTGTTGTTGTTGTTTGTCTTTTTCGTTGTAATGTGCTGCTAGCATTTTCTGATCACCCCCATGTTCTTCAAGGTCATGTGCACTCTACCCAAGAATAAAGGCAAAAGTGGCCATTTTTAGTTGCACTGTGGCTGTCAGGAAAAGTTCTCTATGTCCTTGGAGGGGCTTAAAGGTCGATGGGACAGAAGAAAGAGCTCTGAGCAGAGGGGGGGACAGAGGGACTTGCAGACGTGTTGCTTACACTTAGGCAAGTCACTTCAACATTTCCAGGCCTCAGCTGGGTCATGCACAAATGGGATTCAATGATGTCTAGGATCCATTTTCTAACATTTTAGAGAGGAAGAAGTTCGTGCTTATTAAGTGTTTACCCTGTGGCAAGAAGCATGCTAGGCTTTCTATTTATTTTATTTAATCATCAAAAAAATTTTTTTCCTGAGAACCAGCGTCCCCATTTTGTACATGAGGAAACCATGTCCATGGAGTTGTTAGAAGCTGGGAGGTGGAGGGGTGCAATTCCAGAATCCACAAGGCTTCCCCTCCAGGGAATGCTCACACCCCTCTGTGCCCCCACAGTGCTTCCCACACCTTGTGCCCAGAGGCCGAGAGTCTGGTTCTTCAGTCTCTAATCCTCTCCAGTGCAGAGGGAGGGTCCCCACTGCATTCCTTTGTACTGTCATCAGCAGCTTCGAGTGGCAGGAAACAATACCCTCTTTCTCTGCTTTCCTGGAAGGGTGGCTCTTGGACCCTGCTGAGTCTCAGTGGCAACCACGGCTGCCCTCCCAGCCCGACTGCCCCCAGGTGCCCTGGGCAAGTCTGGAGGAATCCCGCCACCCAGCTCTCCCATGCAGATCGAGAAACTGTTGAGCTGGTGTGAGCTTCTATTTTCCCTTTAACAAGAGTCCCTCAATTCCAGTATACTTGACATACACCTGACCCATCCCAGCACTGGAGGAAGCCCATGCCGATCCCGTTTACAAAAGACTGGGGTCTCATCTTTCTCTGCCAGACACGCACTTCTCCACCTCGGGAGAAGTGTGGATGAAGAGGGGTCTGCCTGCGTGGAGATGCCTCGTGCCCCCAAATCTCCTCTCAAACTCCTGTTACTGGTGCCTAAAATAACTGTCAAGGGTTGACAAAGGCCCACTGCCATTGGCCCTGTGAGGGACCATCAAGAGCCGGGAAATCTAAGAGGGATGATTGCAGAGCAGATAGGATCACAAGCATCAAAGCCAGATGGGTTGTGTGTCAGCTACATGTGGTCGTTTGAAGACAACTGGAAATCTTTTGCCTCTTCTCCTCTTAAGAGTTGGGGGTCTAGTTCCACTCCCCTTGACTCCGGGTTGGCCCCTGTGACTGGCTTTGACCAACAGAACACAATGGAAGCAACCCTGCCCATCCGCCCCTCCAAGGCAGACCTTCAGTGATGCGCGGTTTCCACTTGTGTGCTTCTTCTAAGAGCTCAGGGAAGACTCTGCCTACCCTTGGACTGCCATGCTGTGAGGAAGCCCAAGCTACCCTCCAGAGCCGCTCTGTGGAGCCCCACCTGCTTTCCTGACCCACAGAGCCAGGATCAATAAAATGGCTGTTGTCTAAATCACTAAGTTGTGGCGCAGTTTGTTAGGCAGAGACAGATAACCGGAAGAGTATGAGAGTTAGAGCACCAACCTCGTGGTGCACACAACAGAGGCTACCCCCACCCCCCACCCTGCACAGCAGGGTCAGGACGAATGGTAAGAAGTCCTCATAAGGGAGGGGGCCCTGGGGTTTCAGAGACTATGAGAGTTGCACGAGTGAAAGGGCAGGGTGTGGGCAGAGAAAATTCTATAAGATCTGCTACTCCACAGGCCTCTGGAAAAATGCCCTGAACACTGACAGGACTTCTCAATTATTCTCACTCTAGTCACCTGACTACAGAAAGCAAACCCTAAATCTGGCCCAGAGTAACCTACTACAAGTAGAAGATTTCTCCGAAGTCTTGTTTTAGCTTTACAACTCTTTTGAATTTTGTATTGAATTCCATAATTTATTCATCTGCATTTCTTCTAAAAATACGTCAGGGAGCCTGGGTGGCTCAGTCAGGTAAGCGTCTGCCTTTGGCTCAGGTCATGCCAGGTCCTGGGATTGAGCCCCATGTCTAGCTCCCTGCTCAGCAGGGAGTCGTCTTCTCCCTCTCTCTCTGCTCCTCCCCCTGCTCATGCTCTCTTTCTATCTCTCTCTCAAATAAATAAATATTTTTTAAAAATGGTTGAAATTACTTACCAGTTAAATGACTTCACTTCACCCTACCCCAAACTCTTCAAGAAAATGAGACCTGGGACTCTGTGCAGTCCCAGAATACACAGGCACCCTGAGGGGATATCGGGCTTACCCACCTGCTGAGGTTGAAGACTTGGGACTTTGCTTTCAGGATCTAGTCACACATCTTCAGCAGGCAGATCTTGGCCCCTGGGTTTCCCCTCTTCTATCCTATTCTCTGCTGTGAGCTGCCCCTATGGTCACAAGGGACCCAACCCTGGAGAGACCCCGCAGTATCCCTCCAAATGAAGGCTGAAAACTTAAGTCACATGACAATCTAGTTCTTCTATCTCTGACCCACGTTCCAGGTCGGCCTCCCACAGTGTTTAGAAAGCCACCCGAAGTGATTCCAGCCTTGCCCAACATCCTCAAATGCTCCCCAAACTGCCTTTTTTTTTCTTAGACAGACAATTCACACACACACACACACACACACACACACACACACACATCTACACAGCCCGTGTAGATACGTTGACGCTTGGAAGCAAAATAGAGGAAAGCTTTTATTATTGTTTGCCATTTGAAAATGATTATCCTGCAGGATGATGTGGATTGAAGGAGACAGCTTGCAGTTAGCATCCCGGCAAGAGCTCCCTTTCTAGACCTGGGTGAGCCTCCACCACCTCCCAGCTTCCCGAGTGGGGACTGCCTGGTGCCAGACTTGGATGCCTACCAACACAAATTAAAGGAAGAAAATGCCTCCTAGACGGAGGCGGGCCGGGGGAGTGAGAATGCTGAGAATTTTAAAGGGATCATCACCTCAGCAGGAGACCAACACTCAGCCTCAGAGAGAACAGCTCCCCTAACAGATGCTCCAGTTCAGCGAGTCTCTGGTTCTGGGGGACCCTGTGCTCCCAGACGCCCTGTCTCTCCTGTTCCCCGCCCCTCCCCACCAGAAACACTCTCTGTCCTCCTCGCCTTTCCAGAAACACAGCCAAACCTTATTTAAAATCGTGAAGCCCTAAAATGACGCTCTGTGGGAACCGAGCTAACCAACTTGTACTCAAACATGAACCTGGAGGTGGGGACAGGGAGCAACCGCTTAATGGGTACAAGGCTTCCGTCTGGGGTGATGACATGTAGCATTGTACCACACTGAGAGTGTACAGAGAGGCCACGGATGGGGCCCTTTAAAATGGTTAATTTTATGTTATGTGAATTTCACCTCGATTCAAAGAAAAAAAAAAAGCTTTCCCAAAAAAGGGTCAACACTTCCAGAATCCTATCGACCAAACTACATTTGACACTGGACCTCAGTCTCCTCATTTGCTGGTGGGAGGCTGTGGAAAAAGAAGGGGTTCTGCCTTGTGACGATTGTTCCAGCTCCCAGCAGGACAAGGATCTCAGATGGTCTGAGGACAGAGAGAAAGTAAGATCAGCAAGCTGCCCTGTAGGCTAAAATTAAGTGACCTTCCATGATCTGGACTTGGCAAGCGACTGAACTTCTCTTATGTCCCTCCTCTGTGAGCTCAAACATTGTCTTATGAGACTCCTGAGTGGAGCCTATAAAAGGGATTCTAATACTCTGGCCAAATCTGGGGAGCCATACATTTGAATCCTATAACTTCATTTCTTTCTCAGCCACCAGCTGGCAGTCTCCAGCAAGTCCCGACGTCAGGCAATGCCGGTTTTTCCTAATATATGATTTTAATCTTCAACAGCCCTTGCCAATTCAAAATAAAGAGAAGAGAGAATTCTGGGAGCATGTGCCCTACAAATTTAAAAAGAAAATGAAAGTGGTCTCATCTTGTACTTCAACAAGTTGATTTGATATTTAGAAAATGATCCTTTGGACCAAAAAAATATTTTTACATTGTGTGTCTCTATAAATAACCCCCCCCTTTTTTAATAGAAAGCACATCGCTGGTGTCTAAAACCAAACGTGGTTTTGATTGAACCAGACTTACATTTCTATCTGAAGTTCATTTGCTAACAATAGAACTGGCTTTCCCATTTGCCAACATCAATGTTGACCTGTTTTCACCTAAATTTTATAGATGTCAAAAAAAGAAACTGTTCACTGCTCAGTGGCCTACCCTGGCCTTTTTCAGCCACACTTGCTTGCATTTTTGCAGCTCCTTTAAATTCCCCTTGTCACAAAAACTAACAATAAGGTCAAGTATTTCAGTAAGAAATATTGAATTATTATCCAACTTTGTCAAACAGCCAAGAGCCTGCGAAAGCTAACCACGAACTGGAGAAGAGAGAGGCTTAACCTCAGGCCTCCCGGCCCTGCCTCCATTGCACGGGGAAGGATTTTTGGCACCAGGGGGCACCGGGAGGGCTGGGAGGAAGGGGGGAGGGCGGACGGGTGGAGTGGGAACTGGACGGCTCACAATCACGTCCAAGCTCCCGTCCCTCAGGAGGGTCTCGTTGCGCTTGTTTGCTGCTGCCGAGAGCCAGCTTTGATTTTTCTTGGAGAGGGCTCCAGGCACCCTAGCATCTCAGCCATGCCAACACCACGAGGCTGCTGACCTCTCCTGATCCCCCGGCCATATCCCTGTCCATCAAGGCTAATTTCTATGACAACATAAACTCCACTGTGTAGCCAATAAACCCAAACCCGATGGAAGCTGATGTGGCCAGGACGGAGAATGACAAACTGGCAAGATGTCAGGGCTGGAAATAGAACTCGTTTTGCCAGCCAGGGGCTCGGGAGGGGTAGAGATGGATTTATGTGCATGTGCGTGTATTTTATGTGTCCTAATAACCCTAATAAAGATTCCATTAATCAATAAACTGTCGCTTGCAGAGAGGAAATAAATGCTGGGCTCCTCAAGTGAACTTCAGGTAGAACCAGAACTCTTCTACATTTCACTCTAACCTGTGGTGGTTGAGGGCAGGAAGAACCCTCTGTTACCTCAAAGTGTCTCTCTGGAGAAGGTACTTGGCCAAGAGAAAGGGGGAGAGCGAGGGCGAGAGAGAGAGAGAGAGAGAGGAAGATTAAGAAAAGGAGGATTGGCTTTTAGCTGGACAAGGAAGAGCAGCCTACAAGAAGGCAGCAGTGTCCCCCAGGATGGGATGTGAGTGATGTCAAAAAAGCTTCCAAGGAAGGTTTCTGCCCTTGGAGCAGAGTATGTGGCTTTGGAAGTGAGGTTTTAGTGGTTCCAGAAAACTTCCCTTGAAATGCAAATACACTGACTGCTCAAAGGTGAGGGTCAGGGCAAGTTCATTTATAAAAGGGGAGGTCCACAGTGCAGGGTTAATTGGTGTGGCCTTGGGGAGAGAGACAGAGGCAAGCCAAAGGAGATGTCTGGAGGTGTGGGTGGAGAAGACCCCAAGATCCTGCTTTAAAGTTTAGCATAGGGTCAGTATCACAGGCCTAGCTCTCACTCAGTTCTTTGAGTATGTGACCATCCAGAGCATAAACATAATCCCACCCTTTTGTACTTGTCACCCTTCCCTATTGAATGCCAACGGGTCCTATGCACCAAAGTCTCCCTCGCTCATCCAGACTCCACTGCACATGATCATTGGCGGTGAACAAGCAGTTAGATAAAATGTACCTACACTATGAAAGTTTGATATCTTATGCTGCCACGTCTCATCATTTTTTAAAGCTTTTTTAGCGGTGGACAGGCAAAGGGAGAGGGAGGGAGAGAATCCCAAGCAGACTCCACGTCCAACATGGAGCCCATGTAGGGCTGGATCTCTCAACCTTGAGATCATGACCTGAGCTGAAATCAAGAGTCAGACGCTTAACTGAATGAGCCACCTAGCCTGCCCTCTCAACATTTTTATGACTCATACCCCACAGAGGCTCCGACACCACTCACCCCAAACCGCCCCCCCCCCAAATCTAACCTCTTTGAGAATCCCTCTTGCTCATCCTCAGGGTAGAAGTGTGATAGGTCATGCTAAGGAACACCACAGAGCCCGGGGGCACTGTCTCACTCTTTGTCTTTCTGGAGAACTGTTGGCAGGATCTCCACGGGGGGAGGGAGCGGTCTGCCTACTTCCAGGGCGGATGTGGGGCCAAACCCCGCTCGGCTGCAGACCCAGAATGGCCTAGAATTACTCATTCTTCCAGATCAGCTCAAGTGTCATCTTCCTGCCTTGGCCAGGAGTCACTGCCTCCTTTTGGGGGGGCGGGGGAGAGGGTGGGAAGCCAGGCCTCCATTCACATCTCCATTCACATCTCCACGGTGGCACCGCTCCACTCTGCTGTCACTTAAGAGTTTATCTTTCTGTCTCTCTGAGAAGGTAGTGAGCTTCTTAAGGATAGGGATATGTCTCACTCATTTTCATTTCTATCATTTCTAGTGGTTATTGCATGAACGCAGCCCCTCCCTGAAGATCAGATGACAGTTGCCGATGGTGAGGCAAAGCAACGATGCTCTCTCACCGTTCTCTCCAGCAAGGGACAGAGTGACGCCACCAGTTCTCCCTCCTCTCAGCCCTCAGCCTCCTCCTGCCCTGCACATGGCTTGTGCTGCCATCACCCAGCACAATATGATTATGTCTACCCTGAATCAGGGGTGGAGATGGTGAACCACTCAATTTTGTCTGCTAACACGACACCGAGACCTGTGTGTGCCATCATTGCCCCGTTGGCACGGGGTTTCCTTCTGCAGCTTGCAAAGAGGAGAGAGGCTTGTTGTAGGGAACTCAATAAGCAAATAAAAGGTAAAATTGAGATGAAAAGTCTCTCTTTCTTCAAGATTAGCTGCCACGCTTTCATTTGTTGAGAGGCCTCAGATACCACGTTAAAGAAGTCAAGAGTGTGGCCCCATCCCTACAGTCAGACCATGAAACAGCAAAGAGAAAGACCCTGACCTCAACAAGGCCAGGACCTCCATCCTTCACTTGTCCACTTGTCCACTAAAGGGATAGGTCATCTTTGTCCAGGAAGGAATGGCATGGATGCTCTTAGCCTAAATGTCCCACTCACTAAGTCAGGCCTGGTATACAACTTTATCGTTTTTTTGTTTTTGAAGTAATATATAACAGGTCTCTTTCTATATGGTTAGCTGGAGCATGGTATGGAATCATTATGCTGGAAGTTTATTTACATGAGTATACAAAGTTTTTAACAGAATCAGCTTGCCTGAGTTTCTATCAAGTGAAAATCGGTTCATAAAAACTAGAAAAGTAATGAAGCATCGGGGCTTCATGAAGAGAATAAGGAAGACATTACCATCATAAAGGAGGGAAGATTCTTCCAGAGAATGAGGATGGGAGCTGCTCGGAAGTAGATGTCCAACCCTTGGCTTCCCCTCTTCAATTTCAGGGTGACCTCGCGTAAGTGATCTGACCTCTCTGGGATTCCGTCTCTTCACCCTCTACAAAATGGTCACTTTTGCCAATTCTGTGAGAAACAATGGACCTCATTCTCTCTTAATGCTAGGCAGACTCTAGCTGCACCTCTTAAAACTGCTCATAATTTCTGTGTTCTAGAAACCACTCCTCATCTACAGGTAAGAGTTACTACATAGTCTCTTAACATGCCATCTAGCAGGTAATATATTATTGTCCACTATTAAGGAGGAGGTCAAGAGAGGTTAAGTGGCCTGTTCAAGGTCACACATTTAGTTTGTAGGGGTTAAGGATCTGGAACCCAGATCTTTTTGCCACTCTCTGCTTCCCCCTTTCAAAACACCCCTCAACCCCTCCATGCATGGTTGGCTGTGCGGCTGTTACGGCAGGGGAGAGAAAATGGAAGAGCGGCCCCTCTCCCTTTGCCTGTATGAAAATCACCCACTCTTTAAACACCAAGCCTCCCATGTATTGTGGTGGAAATGAAAGGCTTGTACGACTAAATATAGAGGCCAAGTACCTTATAAATACGTTGAGTATTTTCGGAAATGAGAAATGGGAAATGAAATTGGCTATAAGCAGAAATCAAAACCATCTAAATTCTCTCTAGAAACCAATTGCTAACTTTTTAATCTCTGTTGTTGGTAATCTGAAGCTCTCACAAATTTGCTTACATAAAGAGAGGTCCTGACAAACACTTCTTATTGAGAGGCATTAAATTAAACAGAGATGTCTTCCTATATGCTTTTTTTTGAAATAAAGATTTTATTTATTTATTTGACAGAGAGAGAGATCACAAGTAGGCAGAGAGGCTCCCTGCTGAACAGAGAGCCCAATGTGGGGCTCAATCCCAGGACCCTGAGATCATGACCTGAGCTGAAGGCAGAGGCTTAACCCACTGAGCCACCCAAGCGCCCCATTCCAATATGCTTTTTAGTGGAGGGGGAGCCTGCCAGCCCATTGTAGGGGTTCAATAAATATTTGCAAAAATGAAGCAGAGTGGCAACAGGGAGAGAGGTCACTTCTGTTCTCTGGGATTTCAATAAAATGGGATATCAATTTCATATCAGGTGGACTTAAGGAAATAGTCTGTAAAATGCTTTAAGAAAGTTGGAGAAGCCCCACCTATTCAGCAAAAGAGACTGAAGTAATCTAGGGCTGGGAGCAAGGATGCCCCCTTCCCAGGATCCTCCAGGCTGGACACATGTGTGCAAAGCTTGGCACACACCAGTGTCCTATCTCAGGCTGCAGCTGGGTTTCCTCAAGCCTTGGGCCTCCAATCAGCTGTCTCCACTACACAGCATTACCTCTTAGTGATGCCAGTTCGGATATGGGGGCCCTCAGTGCTGCCCCTTTGTCAGGTGGTGAGACAGACCCCAAAGCCACTCCTGGAAAGGTAAGAGTTGATGTTGACAGAAATTTCTTGGCCTGGATCTTTCTCCCATTACGTGAGGCCAATACTGCCGATTTAAGTTCCATAATACCTTTTCTCAGTAGCTCAGTCGATTAAGTGTACACCTCTTGATTTTGGCTCAGGTCATGACCCCTGGGTTGTGAGATCGAGCCCCATGCCAAGCTCCATGTGGAGTGTGGAGCCTGCTTAAGATTCTTTCTCTCCCCTGGCCTCCCCCACTTACACTCTCCTGTGCTTTTCTCTCTCTCTCTTAAAATTCACTCTCTCAAAGAGTGACATTTTTTAAACTGTTTAAATAATGGTTCTTTAAAAATGATTTTTATTTATTTATTGGGGGGGTTGGGCAGAGGGAGAGGGAGAAGCAGACTCCCCTGCTGAGCAAGGAGCCTGAGGCGGAGCTTCATCTCCGGACCCCAAGATTATGACCCAAGCCGAAAGCAGTAGCTTAACTGACTGAGCCACCTAAAATAATAGTTTCTATAAAGTCGTTCCACTTGGTGCTCCAGCTCTTTGGTGATTCACACTATCTGAAAATTTTATTTACGCTTTTTAATATAATTGTCTTAATTATTATGAGTAATAATAATGGGTACCATCTACCTATTATGTGCTAGGCATTTTCTTATCTCGTTAACTCATTTAATTCTCATTATGTGGATGATAACTGAGATGGCGTGTCAAGTTTTAGCTTAGGAACGTAGTCTTTGGAATTGGGCAGATGGAGGCTTGAGTCTTCATAGTTGTATAACCCTGGGCCAGTCTGATCCTCGGTTTCCTCATCCAAAACAGAGGGATAAAAACCGTACTAACTTCTTCACAGGCTCCTGGGAAGTCTGACACAAGGCATGTGAAATACCAAGCAAAGCACCAGGCCTGTAGTCAAGTGTGCAGTGAAAATTAAATATTGAGTCTTACTGTTATTACTTGATCCTGCCACCAGTACCAAATCCAACTTTTCCCCCAAAAGGAAATTAAAACAATGGCCTTCAGTGCCATCCTAAGGGGGAAGGAGGTAAATAATCTGCCACCATTCCTTTCTCCCCAGGATGTTCATCTCAGGGAGGCTGGGGCCAAGTGAACCTCGAGGACAGTTAGGGAAGAAAACAGTGAGGAAGGGGTAGCTAGCGTGCCTCTTTGTGAATCGCAGGGGAGGGCTCAGGAGGGTGGTGTCAAGAGGCCAGGGGAGCAAAGGGACTTTCTAGAACTATAATGCGCCTCTCCACCTGCTCCCCGCAGCCCTTCCTTCTCTCTCCCTCACTGTCCTGCAGGCCTGCGAGCAAAGCCCCAGAGAGAGACAGTCAGAGGGCTCTGTGTGGACCCCTTGCGCAGGGCACCCCCGCTCTCTCACGGGAGCCACCTCGGGCCGGCCTCCTGAGGTGGCCTGAGCGGCAGCAGAGCAAGGCCTGGTCACTGCCTCTTTGGTCAGCACCGCCCCCCACACCAGCCCTCACAGCGCCTCTGGCTCTGGCAGCTCCCTGGGAGAGAAGAAAGCAGCATCTTACATGTGTGGCATATTCTAAAACAAAATAATAACCGAGAGGTTTTATAGACTCTGACAGGGGGAAGAAGGGAGTGAAAAAGATGGAACAAAGATGCCATTTTAAAGTTATTGGCTCATGTTCAGGATTTCACTATTTTCTATGGCAAGGAGCAAGTAAAAAATTCCTCCTATTGATGCGTATTTTTCTACAGTCATTGAAAGCCAAAGGGCTCGGGGCTTCCGACTTCCCCTCTGGGGGAACCTGCGAGCCAGTCCTCTGGCTTGCTCAGGCGAGGGCCGGCTGGCGGAGGCAGGAGGCCCCGGAGGCCCCCAGCGAGCGGCTCCGATGAGGAACGGGTGCAGGAGGAACACACTGTGTTTTCAGCCCGGGTTCTGTGATCTTTCTGCCAAACAGGGGTTTACAAAGCAAAAACCTCCAGAGACTTCTCATACTTTCTGGCTTATTCTCCTGGTGTTCATCTTAACAGGAATCAGCTGTTTGCCTTCTCACTTATACAGCACGTTGCCGAGGAGAATTTAGCATCTGGTCTGGCTATTATTAAAAACAAGAACATCCTGCTCTGTTGGGAGAACAGCACCACTGGCAATAAAAGGACAGAGATCATTTGCATTCAGGATTCCAGAGATGTATCGCAGTTCAATATCTGCTCTCCCTCCTCCCCCCACCGCCCGCTTTTCCAAATTTCCCCGACGCATCCATCATTTGCCTCGCGGTTCCCTCCTCTTTTCCCTGAACCGGAGACCAAGAGGGGGCTTCTTCCTCACCCTGGGAGGCAGGGAGCCCGGGAGCCGTTCAAACACTGATCTGCTCCTGCCGTGTGATAAAATTGAACTACCAGAGGAGGGTTTTTTTTTTTTTTTTTTTTTTTTTTTACAACTGCGGAAATGAAAAAGTAAACACGACTGGGACGGCCCTGGTAGTTAGGTTCCAGCTTTTTGTTGTTGTTTGCGCCTTTTTTCTTTTTTTAAGCATCGGGCTGGGAGCCTGAAGGAACCATATAATATGAAAAAACCCTGGGAGGTTTTATTAGCCAATAAAAAAAACTGAGTTCCTATTAACCACTTAACTCCTTGAGAAAGTTCCACACTCGCCTCCCTCCCGGTCCTTCTCGCTCCCTCTTGTGCCCACGAGACAGGAAAGTGGGCCCCTCCATCCTGCCCGGCGCAACCTGAGAGCACAGAGTAGGTTCCAAAAGCCGTGGTGGAGGGTCACGCTCAGTGATAATCTCTGCCCTTCTCATCTGTGAAACCACTAATAAGAAGATCTTCATAAGGACACAGACTCCCTATGCCCCCCAAATCCTCACACAAAAAGGCTCTTGAAGCACACATGGCTGAGAAGGAGAAAGGTCAGGGTGACTTTCAAGACTGAAATATGAAATGAGTGTTAGAGAAGACAGAATGGGGCGGAGATGTCAGGATGCCACAGAAGGCTCCTCTGCTTTGGGAGGGGGGGAGCAGAAGAATTCAGAGAAACTCAGAAACAGAAAGTGAAACTCGCCTGAGCTGTTGCTCTGTCAGAGGGGTGGATGGAATTCTAAAAAAATAAATAAATAAATGACCTCATTTAGGAAGGAAATGATGTCGAAGGAGATTTTAAACATAAAACCGTTGTATTAATTCTCCCACGATGATGCGTGTGGCGGGGTTTCGTTGCTTGCTTTCTTGCTTCTTTTCGAGGAATCAATTCGCACGTTTACATCAGTCCATCATCCCGCTGGGAGTTCCCGGTACTCCTCTCCCTCAAAGCCACCAGATCCCGAACCGCCTCACTCCACACAGCCTGCTGTATCCCGCTTCCGTTTTCCACATCCCAGCTCACTCTGGTACTTCGGGTTCTCCAGGAGAAATGTCTAAGGCCTACGGAGTACAGGCCGCCTGCGACCCGGTTACAGTTTCGGATTCTGGTCTCATTTAATGTTGTGCAGACAAAACTACTTCTTGAGGGGCTTGTGTGGAGAACCTTTGCTTGCCCCCCAGATTTCCACCTCAGTTCTTTTTTTTTTTTTTTTTCTGTTACCATTTTGCTGTATGGTCTTGTTTTCTTCATAAAAGTGAAGGGGGGGAACCTGGGTGGCTCAGTGGGTTAAACCCTCTACTTTCGGCTCAGGTCATGATCCCAGGGTCCTGGGATCGAGTCCCGCACCGGGCTCTCTGCTCAGCAGGGAGCCTGCTTCCTTCTCTCTCTCTCTCTCTCCCTCTCTCTCTCTCTCTCTCTCGGCCTGCCTCTCTGCCTACTTGTGATCTGTCTGTCAAATGAATAAAATCTTAAAAAAAAAAAAAGTGAAGGGGGTGGGTGGGCAATTTTTCCCTTTTCCCTACTGGCTACAGAGTGGCACAGAATGACCTTGGGTGGGGGAAAAAAAGCCATCAAGTTGTGAGCTGCATTGGCTAAAAACAGAAAGCAGGTTTTCCAGAAAACCTCACTAAGTGGCCAGACATCATTGCCACAAAATAAGAAAACAAAACAAAATAAGTTTTAGCAAAAGTTAAGTGGGCTTCCAGAAACTTGATCCTTCTGCTTTCCAACGAGTGGTGCGTGTCTCAACAGCAGGGCCAGTCGCGTCACAAAAAAAGCTCTTAAATAAAAGCTTCACAAAAATAACAACCCCTTCTTAAATGTCAGCTTCAGGGTACTCCCGACATTTCAGGGAACAACCGGTGTCCCTCATTCTAAATAACCTATACAGAGAAGAATTGCTTCTTCACCACTTACGGAATGAGGTACTCTTTTGTAGGATTTGCAAGAAAAACACCTGAGACAAATAAATGCTGTGTGGAGGAGTAAATGCGCGTGTATGTACGTGCGTGCGCGCGCGCTTCAGCTTTCCCTGAATGGCTGCTCAGGCACCCCTTTCCATCCCTCTATGTCCTCACTCCCTCCCTTGAGGCACGTGCATGCGCACAGCCCTCAGGGTAGTTCCCTTTGCTCTGTGGTGGACCTGCTTTTTGTTACATTCATAACTGAATTCATAGCTTCTTACCATCTTCACTTCCAAGGCTTCCCAGCTGAGTACCCTCTACTGGGAAGTCACCGAGAGACTTATCAGGGTACCCAGAAATGGAGACAAGGAGGAGAGAGATTCCCTTGCCTTTGCTCAGAGCTCAGAATTCAAATACAGAGCATCTGCTATCCACGCATTGGTTCCTACCTGGCCTCGCTTAGCACCTTCTGCAGTCCTGAGGGGAGAGCCAACGAAGGAAGAGCAGAGGTGGGCGGAAAAGGAATTGGAGTAACCCGGTGTACCCAGCCCTGGCGGGCAGTCCAGCTGTCTCACCACCTGCACTTTCCCTATACCAAGACCCGGACAGCTCTGGCAAGAAGGCATCCTTCCTGGGGCCCCTGAGGAGTTTATCTGCCATCCCACAGGCGAGCTAGCCCAGACTCACTAAAACTGGCAGGCAGTTGAGTTGTCCCCAGAAAAACTTAGAGACGGTAACATGATCATCTTCTCCCAAGCTCCCTACCTTTGTAGATGCCTCCAAACCATTGTTTCCTAGAACTGGTCTCTAAAATGATTTCCAAATGATTGGGGCAGGGAAGCCAGGTGACTGGATTGTCCAGTTTACCTGATACTCTCGGTAGGGTTGTTTGCTTGAATCAGTCAAGCTGTGGCTTTTGGCTGTGACGTAATTGTTAGCCACCCATTTCCAGAGGAAGGAGAAACCGGCTTGTGAGGATCTGTAGGCCTTGCTCTCACTCACTGGTTGTGAACAAGGTCTTCCTCTACCTCCTCCCTTGCCTTTTCAGACTGTTTTTAAATCCCATAAATATAAACATGTGGCTCTTCAACCGCATCTGTAGATAATAACTTCAGGGGGTTTCCTGTTTACATGACAATACCCATTTCCCAGCCAAATAAACTCTGCAGTAGAGAGCTGAGGTGTTTATTGGGCCAGTGTTGGCTGGGATTGAGTTAACAGGAAATGCCCACTCTCAAAGCAGTGCCTGATGATAAGGTATTTGGGGGGCAGGGGGCACAAGGGGTCAGACACACTGGACAAACGTCTCTCTTCCTCCGCCTTTCGTTTCCAATGAGAACTGAAGCAGTCATGATGAACATGGCCAAGCTATCCGGGCCTCAAAAAGCTCCCCAGCTGCGCCATTCCCTGGGACATGAGGAGAAAGAGACGTGCAGACAGGAAAGCCAGGAGCCCCACTCATGACACCTCCCAACCTCAGAGTGACAAGCAGGTGAAGGGCTGGAAAAGGCTGAGGCACATCCACCCTGGGGAGGGCCCTCGGTCTTCCCCCCGGCTATCCTGTTATAACAAGCAGTGTATTCTCACACCAGTTCTGTCAAGAAAGCCTGACTGAAGAATTGAGAGAGAGCCTCTGGCCCACTGGTTCTGGATTGGGGAGACTTTTCCTCCCAGGGAACATTCTGGAGACACATGTCATTGTCACAGTGGGGCAGTGCTATCGGCATCTAGTGGGTAGAAGCCAGAGACAGAAGCCAGAGACAGGCTGCTAAACCTTCTACGATGTGTAGGACCACACACCCTACACACACACACACACACACACACACACACACACACACACACCCCAAAGAACTTTCCAGACTGAAATGTCAACAAAGCCAAGGTCTAGCCCGATGCCTCTCCATATGCCAAAAAACTGAGGCCCAGAGGAGTAAAGCCATTTGCCCTGAACCATGCTGCTGGACAAAGCTGGAGAGAAAGGAAAAGCCACTCTGCCCACCTCCCATGCAATGCCTTTGAAAGCCACACAGATGTCTAATAAAAAAGGATAAATAAATATACATCTTCAAAGAGCTGCAAACAAGTTCACTGGCCTAGGTCTCACCCGCGTGCTTTCAGGATGTCTCCTAGTCTTAGAAATTAGCGGTCTCCAAGATTTCTCAGAACACGATGCCAAAAGGGTAAGAATGAGCAGATCTCAAAGGAGGCCTCTCTCTCTAGCGTCATGTGGTCCACTGGCCCATGCCTGAGCATCTCCACCTCACGGTTTCTGGTCCTTCTTTTAGAACTGTGGTAAGCCAAGGCGGACAGATAGCACAGGACAGAAAGAGAGCAGCCACTCTACCCCAGGCCCTCAACCTTATCAAAGGGGAGGGACTTACCAAAAATACACAATAGCCCATTAAAAACAAACAAACAGATCCCCAAACTATAGTCCTGCTCCCTAGTAGAATTTTTCTGAGGCTACAGCTCTCCAGGCCAAGGTCCATTTTTACTTACCCTTGAGCTTTGACTGATTTTGTTTTTAAGAACCCAAAAGAGATGTGGGAAGCAGCTAGATTATCTCCTATGGCAGGGCTGCCTGAGATCTTCTGACCCTAGCCAGGAAGGAATTCACTTGCCAGCTCCTGCTCACATGCCCAGAGATTAGAACCCTTGGACTGCGAAGCCCACTGTCTTTTATATCCAGTCTGGTCCCTTCGTCAGAGTAAAGGGGCTTTACTCAAGGGTGGGGTGGGCGCTCTCTCCTTCAGACATAGGCTGACAAGGAAATGAGTTCACTGCTAGATCCTTCGCCCACGCCTCTGTAGGAGTAGGACGAACCAAGAAGGCAGCGCTCAGCGAAATGTTTTAACCTCTCACCAGTCACAGAGAACCCCACTCTCCTCTGGCCCAGGCAAGTCCTAGGGCCAAGAAGGGCCCAGGTGTAGGCAGGAGTAGGCGTCAGACTAGAGAAGAAACCGCGGCTGAGAAAAGACCCAAAGTACACACGTAACAAAACCAAAAAAGCCATTTTATTGAAAATTAAATTCAAACTTCAAATTAATATTACAATCATGAGAAAAATGCCAAATAATTCCATTTACAGTTGCAACATACAATACAAATAGTCCCTTTGAAGTTGAAAGTAAACTCATCCACAATCATGGCCTGTGGCACAAAGCAGAATTTGTACAATATGTGCAGGGAAAGCAGATCTTGGGCAACAGCAATTGGAAAAATAAAAATGAAAAGCTTGTATTTACACAAAATGCTACAAACATTTTTTTGTTCCACAGAAATCTATGAATGGTAAAGCATATCCAAAAAAAATGGAATTTTATTCAGAATACCTAAGAAATTACTGTAACTTATGGTTTTGGCTGATATATTTCAAAGTACTGCATTAAAAAGCAAACAGTTATTTGTAAACATGAAGTAAACAAACATCTAAAAAATTCTCACACAGAAAATATTTTTTAAATGCATTCTCTTTTGAAGAACAACAAATTCAAGGTTTGCCAGAGTCCTCTTTATTTTATTTATGATTGTTCTTTCGAATGTCATAGAAGTCGTTATTGTCTTCACTCATGCTTTGTGTTTCCATGTATTAACCTAGACTCTGAGTCAGTCCCTTTCCTGGGAATGAAGGGAACTCTTAAGGAGCACACACATCTCCTCCCCTCTGGGTTTGCAATGGATGGTCCCTAACGGTGTGGATTTCTCTGCTCATTTTTAAAAGGCCCTGGGGGCAGGGTGGGGGTTGGTGAGACTGAAGAGCAAACCATAGTTCATTGGTCGAGTCTCTCAGTTCCAGGCTGGAAGTCATTTCACTCATCTAAAACCAACACTGTGGTATGTTCTGGAACCCTGACACTGGTCACACTTTGTGAGACAACTAAAACAGACAGAAAGCGGCTGAGCTGGTCACGCCGTAAACTCCAGCAACGTCTGTGCTACAAAGAGAACTGTGCTCTTTGAACCTAAAGGAAATACAGAGTGTTGGCTAGTACGCAGTTCCGTGGTAGGAGGAATAGTCAGGCTTTGCTTTGGTCTTGAGATCACAGATCATATACATGACCCAGTGCAAATTAAGGGTTCAGTTTAAAAAAAAAAAAAAAAAAAAAAGAGGAGGGGGAGGGAATATTTAACCCCCAGGCTGAAAAAGGGCAGAATTCAATCCAAGAAATGTGACTTACCCCTTTGGAGTGGTTGGAGTGAGGGTGGAAGGAAGAAGTGCTTGAATTTTTCCCAAGGAAAAAAAAACTTTTTAAAGTGTTTCTGGGTTGCTGCCTGCAGCCACTATAATAACATTTCAACACAAAAGCATCCCTAAAGTCACTTAGTATGTGTACTGTAAACTTAAAAAAGCCCTTTTAACATTAAAAAATAATGTACAAATATAGTACCTTTTTTATTAAATAGGGTACAGCTGGCACTGGCGGTAACATTTTTATGTCAATTAATTAAAATTGAAATGTGTAACCAGACACTGGCTTTTTTAAGTGCTGCTGAAACAAACACACATATTTTACACTTAACAAATAAATGGACAGTGGCGTGCTTCAAGCTACCACACACAAACAATAAATAGTATCAGTTACTACTTCCATCTTAGTTAAGTAATAGAAAAGTGGCTTATTTATCTAAGCATACTTGGTATACAACCTTTAGAAGGCAGTGTTTTGTTTTGTTTTGTTTTGCCCTCGATTTTTGTTGGGAGGAGTCGGGGTGGTTGCAAGGGAGGCCCCCAGCCAGAAGCACAGGGCCAGATGCCCCCCCAACACACACCATCCCACCAGGCTCAACGGCCCATGAAGCGGGCCTGGGTATGACTACAGAGAAAGGGTCCCCAGGGGCTGGGGACAAATCTCTACAAGGTTCTGCTCAGAGGGGGCACAGAACTGAAACAAAGGGGTCCCCCGGACCTGTGAGGGAGCCAGCAGGGATTTGCCCAGTGGTGTCATGGAGTGATCCTGGCTTGGATTAAGGACTCACGCTGAGAATTTGCCAGGTGGTCGCCAGGAGTGGCCAAAGTGCATCCTACAGGAGGGCTTCTGCTCAAATTCATACACAGTAGTAGACACCAAACTTCCCATGGCCTTGCCTTCCTTTGACCCCAAGGGGTTTGATATGGGTCCCCAAGGCCCTACATTAACTCAGCTCAGCTATCTGCTGGAAGTCTCCAGCTCCTTCAGATGACCTGGCTCCCATGAGACAATGGCTAAATCTGCTCCTTTAGATGCAGATTCCGCAGAGAGCTGCCAGTGGGGCCTCAGGTGAAGCAGATCTGGGTTCTCCTGACTTACTGTTTGGTAAGGTGGGTTAGTTAAGAATCCCCGGTGCAATTTGGCTTTACTATCCTATGTGTATCATGATCAGTCCTTAAGCCACATGGGTGGCTTTAAGCTGTGTCTTCACTATGAAGCCTGGCGATTTAGAGTTTTGCTTTAACTAGGAAACCACAGAACATTTTTCTGCAGTTCAATGAATCACTTGTGCTTGTCTTTTTAATATGACAAGAGTCACCATTATTCAAAAGAAACTGGGAAACCACATCACTCCAGCATTTCATGCTAATAAAGGGCAACATGAGTGATACAGGGCTAAGAGTTGGTTTTTAAATCCCTAATTATTGCTTTAGAAGGCAAAGCTGTGTTAGAGGCAATCCAAGGTCTGAAAGAACGAAGCATAACATTTCCTTCATACATCACAAAAAACAAGCTACATCTAAGATATTTGGAGATGGACGTATTTTTGAAAATCACATTGTGCCTGGATGAACTGAAATTGCTTAGCAATATTTCAGATATGGCTCTAGCCCACTGAAGAAATTTGTTATTTAATAAAGAGCACTTTTAGAGACCGAAGTCAACGTATCAGTACACTAAGAAATGTTTCAAGGGTCCAAATGTCATTAAATAATTATAAATATATCTTTAAAGTTATATGACCATTCACGTTAGCAAGTTACCTCAGATTTTACACATATTCATAATTTAAAAAAAAAAAAAGAAAACAACACACAGCCAAACGCAAACACTATCTATACCATTATGGCTATAATAAGGTATTGCCATTTTGAGTTTTGCATAAAAGGAGAAAGGTGCAGGGACGGGGCAGGGGTGGTGTTGAGGGATGGGATTTCTTTTTGGTTAAATGGGAAAAGGAAACAAAAAAAGTATAAAAAAGTAAAATGAAATCATCTATCCCAAACAGTATTTTTTTGAAGTCACTTTCTTAAAGTAGGAAAGAAAAAAAAAAAAAAACAAGAACAAAAACTGAACCAAACAGTTCAGATGAGAACTCACGGCAAGTCTGAAAGCAAAGTTTGGGACAGTGACTCAGAACGGATGGTACTGTGATGGAATCATCCATTCTCCCTCTTTGCCCTTGATGTGCACCTCGACCAGTTTTGGAAGCTGGTCTGCAGAGTGCACGGGTCCAGACATAGCCGCCACCACGAGGGTGTGTGGTATCAAAGCACAGAGAGGAAGTGGCTTTGCTCTTCTTCCTCCTGAACCTGGAGTCCACCTCTCTGACTTGCCATGGGAACAGATGATTTGTGGTAACAGGCCAAACAACAACACAACAAAAAAAAAATACCTTTTTCCTTGTTTGTAAAAGTACATTTTAAGTAGAAAACAATCTGGAACCTAGATAGGATGGTGTCTCTCGGGCCTTTTGCTTCTCAGTATCTCTACCTTCTTACAGTTGGAAGATCATGACTGAGTGAGGGAAAGAAAAATCTTCTAAAAAATAGGCACTTTGTAGATAGCTCATTGATATACATATATATGCACTCTCTCTATATATGTATATATTGATACATTTGGGATGCGGCTCCCAGATACCGCTGGGCCACTGCTGAGGAAATTTCAATATGGTCGCCAAACAGATTCATCCATTCTGCCACTAGAATTCAAAACAGTTGGGGAACTGCTGTGGCTTCCATCAGCGTCAACACCATCATTCTGGTTAGGCAAATTTGGATTTAATAGCGTGCTGCCATTCGAGGTGGTGGTGCATGGCGGAAGCATTCTGGAAGGAGACCGATCTCCCCCCGGCACCATGGGGAACTGATAGGATCCTGACGAAGTGCCATAGTAGAGATATGGAGTGCTGCTGGTCTGGAAGGGTCCACTCTGGCTTTGGGAAGAGCCGGGGTAGGGTGGTGGCAGGTAGGTGTGGTAGTGGGTGGTGGCGGACATACCGAGGGACATGCCTGAGGTGACTGGCGGGGTGTAAGTAAAGGTGGCTGGATAGTGCATTCGTGGGTTGGAGAAGCGGCTCTCAGTGAGGGATGAAATGCTTGGGAACTGCCTGGGGTCTGAAAAAGGGCCCAGTTCTGAAGCACCTAAAAATTGTAACAGAAGATGGGGGGAAAAATCTGTAAATATCAATTAAAATAATGAGAGAATTTTTACAAGAAAAAAAAAAAAAAAAAACCTTTAGCTTTCCAAAAAGGAACAGCAAGCCACAAATAGACCTTCAAATGCACTGGTCACTACACAGTTTTGTTTTATTTTGTTTTTTCACTTACAGTACTTAAGTCCTTCACCCACCCCGCCCCCCGCCCCAGAGAATCCCAAAGGGTTTTAAAAACCCCATTGTGTGCTAGGTCTTATGTGTAAACCAACCCAACACATAGATTCACTCACCAGACTTAAGACTGAATCCTCATTGATTTTTTTTTTCCTCTCTTTTTGTTTCTCGTTGCACCTCAGGTATTTGAAAGCGTAGTTTTTACTAAGTAGGACAAGTTTCTTTTTCTCCACCCAATAAAAAGAAATCCCAAAATGATCAGTTTTGCTATTGGTACTCTTGGCAGGGCCCCTTCGTCAGTGAAGGAACTCCAAAAAGATACCCTAACATGTTCCTATCACTTCTCTTCAGTTCTTAAAATCACCTATAGTCTTTGTTTTATTCACCGTCTTAGTAATGGATGCCAAAAAAATCATACCAGATTTCAATGTATTCTGGAACTATCTTATTTTTCTGGGGGCAGTAGGGGAGAGTCTAGCCCTTAGAAATTCTCGTGAGGGTCATAAACTAAATAAGTAGGTTGGGGAGAAGTTGCATCTCGAGCCTTGATGGGTGACCTAGGGCTCATTCAGGCCAGGTGCCAACAGCCTCTTTTGTGAGAGGCTCCATGCCAGGCGGGCAGACAAGGAAGAGGGCTCCTCCCTCAGCATCCATTCACCAGGCCCCTGTGCCACATCCTACAGAATTAGCTTCAGGCTAACTCCAAGTGGTACCTGGAGGCAAAGCTGGTTTTGCTCTAAAATGTAAAGTCCCTTAGCTTCTAAAGCCAACAGTATGGCTCCTTTGTAGCTATTTCTGGTGCTTAAACTTATAAAACCATAGTCATAAAGCACTTCATGTGGAAATCAGTTTTCTGAAATGCCTAAAAAATTAAGAGTGGTGATCTTTAAAGACTGGGTTATGATTTTCAAAAATTGACAGAATTAGGACAAGGCCTTTTATGATCCCAGCGTTCTTAAGATTTTGTCACATCTAAAACCTTCCAAGTTTTGCGTCTGCAGTGTTTGCTTTTCCTACAGTTTTCATCCGTAAGGGAAAGCACTTAGTGCTCCATCAAGGCCTCCGTCAGGAGGTACATCCTCAGTCCCGTTTTTATTGAACTCTTGTTCTTGGATGCTGCAGTGTTTATTAAAAGAACGATCCTAATGGTTTTCCTTAAAGGTGCTGACTGAGAGTTGTGGATCTTTGTTAAAATGCACACTGCCTGGGTTCTTCATAAGGGCCACGATGTGCGTTTGTCATCAAAAGCGACAATTTAAAAAGCAATAGGTAGTTTAAAAAAAGTTGTTCTCAAAAATCGGACAGTACCAATCAGCCAGCCCCGCCCAGCCCCGCCCAGCAATTGTTAATAACAAGTCTCACCTGCCTGGCTCTTCTTACTGAGAGTGGAAGGCCAGAGGCAGAAGTCAGAGGTGGCAGTGTCATCATCTGTAAAATGAGGGGGATGAACTCTAAGTTCCCTTCCAGCTCTAACCATTCTATCACCACCGGGAACTCTGAGACAGGAGGAGAAGCAACAGTCTGAGGGGGAGGGGGAGGCAGAGAAGTTCCCACCCCTCCTGAGTGCTTTCCCGGAATCCGCAGGCCCCTAAGCAGAGTGTAAAGAGCTAGTGAGCAGCTTCGAATACCAGAAGCAAACACTTTCAAGATGACACACCAAAACTCACACACTCTGGGCAGTTTACTCTCTGCTCTCTACAAAGTCTTCTATCTTCCACCGGCCTCTACCTCACCCCTCCCGGATGCAAAATTCTAAACGGCTCCAGTGTTCAAATGTGGGCCGAGTGATTCTGACAGAGGGCAAACGGGAGCAGGTAAGGCTTCGGGTCTCTCGAGCCCTGTGCTTGTGCCCTCTGCGGAAGGAGCCACATGCACGATGTGCGGGCCCCAGATGTTCCTCGGCCGGCCTATTCCTTGCAGAGCAGCTAGGTGAACTAGTGCTGGCGCCGCTAATAGCTCTAGGCAGGCCACTTCTGTACAGATTAAGTTCAATGTTCAGCTCATGTGAGAGAAACCAGAATAATGCGGACAATCGCAAACAGGAAGAAGTCACACTGAAAACACCACCGTTTGCCCCCGACAGAAGCACGAAACTCACATAGACAGGTTTGTCCATGTTAAAAAAAAGAAATGCTTCTCGTGGGTATCTGTACTTAAAATACGCTGTAGTCATAATTAACATTCCATGTGGTTTCCCTTATTTTGATGCAGAAGCCTCATTAAAACCCTTGATGTGGGGCCCTGCCAGTAAACTCCAGTATGGTTTTGAATTTATTCCTCTACCCCCTCACCTTCTCTATTTTACCTGAGACGTTTTGCTGATGTTTTTATTACCCATCACATGCCAGGATCACTGTACCTTTCTGGTTTATAGATGCCAGCTAATGGAAATTGACATTCATTTTTCAATTAATGAGCTCTGGTTGTGGTTTATAGAAAACAATGCAACAAATTTCTGCTAGGCTGACAGAATGCAGACCAATCACTTTGAGTCATTTGAGACTGTAATGTCTTGAGGATTAACTCCTTCTGGGCAAAGAGAGCTAATGTGGACTTTAAAGGGATTATACAGTCATTTTTATAACTAACAAAAAATGGGATTTTCTGGAATTCCCTTAATCATGTTGTGTTACCAAGAAATGTCTCTGAAACATACTGCAGTGTGTTCTGCATGGAGAGACATTAACAACTCGTTACAGTTTCACAGGAGATCCCTTATGTATAACCTAAGGTGAGGAGATGAAATTCTAAAAAGAAAAAAATAAAGCCCTTCCTATTCTTCAGTTTATAATCATTTTTGCAGAAGCAAATGATATAATTAAATTTCCTTTCACTGAATAAGGTTGCATCCATAATTTTAATCTCTGTTTTTTACATGAACTCGGGTGTCCTTGTAGATGGCCTTCTACTTCTTCTACTAAACTATGCGTACCTGCATAACTAGCCTCAATACAACTACAAACTTTAAAAAAAAAAAAAAGACCTGGGTATTATATCAACTACGGTAAAGAAAATGTATTATCTACTTACTGAAGGGTAACAATAAAAGCCTGGAGAATTCTAAAAGTACTAACACCTCAATCTAACTTCATAAATGTGAAAACAAAACTCAGTAACTGCCCCAGGGATGTGCCTTGTCGCACAGAGCTCCCCCGAGCCAGTTTAAAACTCCTGCCTCCAACTGGCTGATTAAATAAAGCCAGTACTGCCAGGAGTTACTTGAAGCCCAAGATAAACATGGGGCATCTTCCCAACGGGCTGGTTTTACTCGGCTTGGAGACAGGGTATATGGGACAGTAATAGGATATGTATGGAATAGAACACTTGGGTGAATTTTTAGGTAAACAAACTAAAAGAGACTTGAACAAAGTTTTGTACTTATAAAGTTTTAGACTATGTCCTCCAGATTCCCTATAGCACCCATTTACCCTCCTCTGCCGCTTGGGGTATCTGATGGAAATGTCCAAATTCCTCACCTACTGCTTGGATAATCAATTCTAAGCTAGCCCATTAACACACAGGCAAGCTGAGATCCGGAGAAGGGGAGCTGTGTACACTACAGATCATGCAGCCTGAAAGACGCAGAGTCACGACCTCTTTGCAATCTTAGTTACCCATAAGGAATGTGGTTGATACAATCACAGGTCCATGTATTTCTTGCCTTGAAAATCTAACTTTACCTGAGTATTTCCATAGGCTCTTCTGGAGCCTCCGTGTTACCCCCGGGAGCGTTACTATCTTTGGGATATCCTGACAGCTCTTTGAGGCCTTGTTGGAGCTAATCTGCTAAATCGTGGGCAATTAGTTCAGTTGCTCGTGGCATAATGTGAATGAGACCGAGGTCAAGGGTTTGATTCCCGTAGGACCTGCTGGTTTCCTACAGACGTGTTTCATTCCGGCTCTGCTATCTGCACCTCTGGCCACGGTCAGATAGCCTGTGAAGGAATGCAGCTCTCATAAAGAGAGTTGCAAGAACCTTGCTCGTTAACACAGCAGCAGAAAGACCTAATATACATGAGGAGACTATATTAATAAAATGTGCAGGAAGCTCAAATAGAAATAAAATCAATATTAAAATTTTTTTAAAAGTCTTGCCTCTTCCTCCCCCAGCCTCCCCAAGGTCTACAGGGAAAAAGGAAATAGCCTCTCTTCACCCACTGGGGTTTCCTGGGTCATCAGGGCAAGCAGAAAGCATGGTGGAAGGAGTAAAACCAAAAAGACAAGGGGGAATAAAAGAGAATCCCTGATCTTTGGGTCCCGTGGCCTGCAATCCCCCACCAGCATCTTTCACACATTGCTTTCTAGTGCCAGTGACCTTGGCTCATCCCTGACTCCTCACTCAACAGTGGGCTGCTGAGGGCAGGATTTGTCTAATCCTTGTTTGTCTCCCCCTCAGTGCTTAATCACAATATTACTGGACATTTCCAGGCCTTTACCTAGCACTCTCATATACACCTTCTCACTGACTAGATCCTCAGTAAATCAGGGTTGGTTGAGAATGGGCAAGATTTCATCTCTAGAATGAAAGAAAACAGGAGTCTGGGAACAGTAACAGACTGGGCACTTGCCATTTGGGACTGTCAGCTGGGAAACACTGGGCGCGCACATCATCCCCTCCCTGAAGCCAAACTGACACACCCCAGCGGAGGTGACAGGTCAGACACAGGAAAGGAAGAGGGGCCCTGAAGCTGGGGGAACCGAGCTGGCACAGGCATCGTCCCTTGCCCTCCTCTGTAACGTGAAGGCATCCGTGTACAGAACGAAAAGCCATCATGCTTCCCCGCAATGAGGTGTTAACTTCAAAGCTTCATTGGGGCCTTTTAAATGGTAGGAGTTATTGCTTCAACAAATCTCGAATAAAGCCCAAGAACTTTTTATTGACCCCTTCACGGCATTCTTCCTCTGGAAACGTATGGTCCTCAACCCGCCACAGAGCTGCTTTCCTCGAAGAATCCTGTTCCCCTTCGACAACGTTTTTGGGCTGCCCTGCCCCACCTGCTCTATTCTATAATTCCTTTTTTCCCTCTGGTGTCAAGAGCAGTTCCTTCCCATCTCTCTCTTTTGGGCCCTTAAGAGTTGCTACTTTACTGAATTATTAGCTGTTTCTTAGCCTGTTCTCTCCCAACTATAAAGCACTGGGTGGTAAAGGTCATGATTTCTTTTCCTCTCATATTGCTTCTACACTCCAGGAGCTTAACTGTTTTGGTTTTTGCTTTTTAGGGTATGTATATGGAGGGATGGAGATAATGAGTGAATAAGTAAATCAGTCTGGGAGTCAGGAACTCTGTAGGATAGTTAATACATTTCTGACAAGTTAAAAAAATAGATACAAAAAGTGTTAAAGCAATACTGACATCAGACCTAACACGCGTCCCAATATGACTCTGAAGAATCCATCCTTATAAAACTCTCTTTAAAGAGTGGTCGAAGCTCTTCCCAAGCGTCATGACATCACTGGACCTCACGTTTCGGACAGTCCGTCCCCACTAGTGAACAGATACTGCTGTCTCACTGCTGGTGTCATTCCCAGTACCCTCAGAGCCGGGATCCGAGTACCAGTCCGTGCCGGGCACCATGTGGAGAAGAAATGAGGGAGCGAGAGGGCCAGGCCACAAATATGGGACCTGAGGGAGGGGGAGTGAGCCCACTCTTCTGCCGCAGGATCCCAGGGCACCTGCTGCCACCGAGGTGGTAGTATTTATGTGGAGTAGGTAGTAAAGGTGACAGAGGGTAAAACTCACACTCTGTCTGAATTTCTGGACCAGTAGACAGAGCAAGTACGTGAGAGGCATCAAGAATCAGAGATGACTTTTATAGATGAAGAAACAGAAGCCTAGACACAAGGTAGATCTGAGGTTCTTCTGGCTCTGCTGCTCCGACTCGGCCTGCGAGTGGGAAAATGTGGAGGATCGGTCTCGAGGGGTCTGAAATCTGCATTCTGTGGAAATGCACAGGGACAGGGAGAAACCTCCTGCTTACACATCACCTTCTCAGGCCACACAGGTGGCAGAGCCTGATAACCACCCCTCCCAGGCACAGGTCAGCCACCTTTCACAAAGCATGATGGGACACCTCGGCCATGGAGGGGAGGAAATGGGGAGGAGGCTACTGGCATATTTTCAGAGTCGTCTGTTCTATTTTTCCAAGGTCATGTCCCACTGCTCCTCAGCATGAACTGTCCTCTTCGCAGTAGGACATACACTCAGGACCCTCACAGGAGCTTTGCTCATGCTCTCCCCAGACTCATGGCCCCCCACTCTTCTCTCTGCCAGACCAAGTCTGGGCAGGCACCATCTTTAAAGCTCACCCATACATTAAAACTTCCCAGGATACAAAGTCTCATCCTCTTTTTTTAATCATATACCTCCTGAACTTTTTTGCAAGTAAATTTTGCTCCATGCATTTTAAGGTATTTATCATTGTTTTTAGAGAAGTATTTTCATTTTCCAGCTGAGGGAAAGTAAATTAAGGATAAGAACCATGTATCCTTTTAAATCCTACCTACAGGGGCACCTGGGTGGCTCAGTTGGTTAAGCGACTGCCTTCGGCTCAGGTCATGATCCTGGAGTCCTGGGATCGAGTCCCATATCAGGATCCCTGCTTGGTAGGGAGTCTGCTTCTCCCTCTGACCCTTCCCCTTCTCATGCTCTCTCTCTGTCACTCTCATTCTCTCTCTCTCTCTCTCAAATAAATAAGTAAAATTTAAAAAAAAAAATCCTACCTACATAGTATGATGCTAAGATGGGTACTTCCAAAAAATGTGCCTCACAGATGAAATGACTAGCATAGTCTCAAACAGGCAATAGGACAGAAGCAGAAATGCTATGTAAATATTATCCAAAAATCAATTTTAGACTATATGCAGAATAGTACTTTGCATTTTCCAAACTGAGGTTTTAAAGGATTTTTTCCATCAATTTTCTTAATTTCCCTGAATTTGTCCCCTCACACTAAAATGACCCAGTATCTATCTCTAAATTAGTTTTACTAGTAATTACATTAGATAATAATTGGAAAAATATACCCTATGTGGAAGAAGTGTAATAGATCACACTGATGGAGAAGAAACCAGCAAAAAGGAGAATGTGAAACCAAATTTTTTAAGATAATGAAAGGTCAGACTAGCAAACTCCATAGTTTTGCAAAAGAGAGGAAAAGTGCCTCAACTATCCAGGATAAATATTTATTTTCCGTGTTGTAATGAATTGTACTTTTCCACTGCATGCTCACAAAATCTGGAAGACCAGCTGATCCCAAGGCTAAGAAAGTATGTTATGCTGAAGGAAAGAGAGAGGGAAAAAAACAAAGAAACAACAACCTGGCAGTTTCCAGAAACTTCAACCATTCCCTAAACCCACCCAAATTTTGAGGATATTGTTGGAATAACATATTTCCTCTTTTGAGGGGAGAGGAGGCCAGCGGTAGGAGATGTGGGAGTGTACATGCATACACATAGGGAGGGACAGTAGGAGAGAAGGAAGGAACCAGAGGGTTGGGGGGGCAGAGAAACGGAGGAAAAATGAGAGAGATCTTCTTGCTGGGCCTTGATTAAGAACTTTTTAAAGGCTAGGAAGGGTGGGTAGTCTTTGAAACCAGATCCGCTGCAGGAAGGAGGCCAGCACCCAGGACACCGTGTCTTTCAGAAGAGGCCACCCACGGTGCCGTGGCGGTCATATGACTGCTCTGTCACATCCTGAAGCCATTTCCAGCCCATGCACACGTCTGTGCTCCCATTTAGAGAGGATGGGATATATTGGGAACACACATATGGAAACACTTTCAGAGAATCAGTTTCCATGAAATTCATAATGAGCCAAGTGGCTTCAGATGTGGTTGCGTTCCTCCGATTAGCCAGAAAAAAAAAGGGGGGGTGGGGGGAAGGGGGGAAAAAGGAGGAAAAAAAAGGACAAATCCACCCTTTCAGACCTTATTTCAGTTTCAGAGAAATTAAAAACCACTAATGACTTATGGCTACCTGGAGCCACAATTAAGAGAGGACACACTACGAAAAAGAGGGAAAGAGGTTTAAAAGCAGTAGTCTTCCCCTCCTAAAAATAACAGCTTCAGTATCGGTAATCTTATCTCCAATCACGGGGAGGCTTTCCTGTGATAGTATCTGCCTCCAGTGGCAGGATTCATTCTCCGGCGGGCAGGAGGCAGTGCGCATGTGCAAGCGGGGGCAAAGGCAGGGAGTGAAGGATGCGGACGGAGGCGGAGGCTCTAAGACCCGCTCTTATTTGATAACATATGTGGCCAATTAAGATTATTTTAAAAATTGCAACTAAATGATAAATTGTTACTAAGTAAATCTTTCAAAAAAAAAAAAAAAGCCTGAATGCAGAGGGGACGGCCTGGTATTTTCCTGTGGCCCGTGCGAGTGGTAACTCAGACTATATTAAAAGCAGAAATTTATGAACTGGTTGAGATGTTCTATATTAGACACCAAAGCCTGGCTGATAGGAGGGCATGAAATACAAGAAAGGAACGAATGGGGGAGGGTTTTTAAAGAAGGACCTATAACTGAGTATTAGTAAGTTAAAACATTATTTTTCTATCAAAACAAACAAACAAACAAAAAAACCCAGGCATAGTATGGAGTAAAATTCACATGAATTTTAAGATAAAATGAGAAACCTGAAAGTGCTCTCCTTGCAGGAGCTGGGGTTGTTTGGGATTATGTCAACAGGTTGGGGAGAGCAGGAGCCATGAAGGAACCCTGGAGTTTCCTCTGCCCTTTGGGGTACTTCAGTGGAAACATCTGAGGAGAGTTTCTCTTGAGTTTGGTAGCAAGCCTGAAGCCATCGTGTAGGAGTGCTCTGACTCCAGGTTGCTTGCTGGTGGGCTGAGAACGGCACTGGCTGTTGCTTCCCAGAGCGGTCTTCACTCTGCTCCAACCATAGGAATCCTATACGTGGTTTAATAGTCGTGGTACCCCATGCTGTGGCCGGTTCTCCTGAGAGGAAGGACTGGCTAACCAGACAACTGAGAGCAACCCCTGGCCCTGTGAGGTAGAACGTGTCACCGACCCCACACTGTGATGACCAACAAAAGCTCAGAGAAGTGATTTCCTCAAAGTTGCAGACCATTAATGGGTGGCCAGGACCTGGCCCCAGACCTGTGGAACTCAGCTACCCCATCTTGTCTTCCAAGCAGGGAATCAGTGTCATTTTCATGGCAATTCTAACTGCGTGGCCACACCCATCTGAAGGGCAGTGATGGAAAGAGGCCTGATCAAAGGTCAAAGATAGCCCTGGGGATGGGGATGAGGATAGGGATGAGGATGGGGTTGGGACAGAGATGGGGATGGGGATAGAGACAGGGATGATGAGGATGGGGACAGAGATGGGGATAGAGATGGTGATGCAATGTGAAACGGGGAGGCTAATACATGCCACCAATTTGCCACGCTTGACTCAGCCCCCAGATTCTCATGTTGTCTTTGCCACTAATGTTCTAAGAAATCTTGTTTTCTATTCGTCAGGTTCTCTCTTTGGATAACACCCTTGTAAGAGTAACCTGGCAAAAGGACACAGCAAGTAGCAAATGTCTCCATCTCGAAAGGAAATCCCTTCCTACCAGTACCACTTGAACTAGTGGAGCCAGAGAAAGAGAAAACGGAAAAGATTGGGTCCAAACTAGAAAAGACGTGAGTTGAGAATCCTTATCCCGAAAGTCCCCATTTACCCCGCCTCACACCCAGCTCCAGGTCCAACTGAACTATTCTGTAAAAAAGGACAGCAGATCACCACCACAGAGGCCGCATTCCACCAGCCCGTGATGTACACACTGTGCTTTCAGCTTGAGCTTCAATCCTCCACCTCCTAAAATAGGAAGAGCTCTGCTCCTTTCAGTCTAGCACCAATCCAGTCTCAGACTCTGCCTCCAAGTCCAGCACAGAGCACGAGAGGCCCAGGCGAAGGAAGAGTCAGCTCCAGGCAGCAGTGCCACTCAAAAGTGAGGGAGCTCAGCTTTTTCAAATATCATTCCCCTCTAAAGGCTTAGCACCCTGGTGTGTTCCAACAGCCCTGAGGCCATCCTGGACTTTAAAGGACCTGACTCAAACCGCCCAAGGCCTCAAGACCCAGAACTTGAACCAGATCACCACAGTACTATTCAGTCTGTGTCAGCTGCAAGGCGTACAGCTATGACAGACCTAACACCATCCATATTAATACTAGGATCAAAGCCACAGGCTCGAGCCTCCAGCTGTAGCCTGCCAGGACCCAGCCTATGTTTGCCATCTCTCCCTTGAGAGTCAGATGTACACACTGACCTGCTTCCCAGAGCCAGGCCTGGGCTGCTCATGCTGTGACACGGTTCCTGCCCTGGGAGGAAAATGCAAGGGGCTTCCTGGTCAGGACAGAAGGTTGCCTTAGAATCAAGACCTATTTGTGTGAGTGTGTTGGATCTTCTGCCCACATGGCTTATCTAGGTTCCTGAATCCTTGTCTTGTCCAGCTTACTGGGTCCTCAGGATTTTCTTGTTCATTGCTGCCTACATGTTCTGGGACTTCATGTCATGCCTTTTACTTAAGTATGTATACATTTCTAGATCTCTGTAGACACATGACAAACATCTGCTGCAATGACAGTCTTGTCCCAACCTACCTTTCCAGTCTTGTCTCTCACTGCACTTCATCAACTCACAATCCAGTCAGACTGGACCCTCTTCCATTTATTGTACTTCCCACCCCCCACTGTCACTTCCTGCCCTGGTTTACATGATTACCTCCCCCCCCCCCAATCTCAGTCCCTTGGAATTCTAAGCAGCCTTTAAAGTCTACCTCACAGGGGTGCCTGGGTGGCTCAGTTGGTTAAGCGACTGCCTTTGGCTCAGGTTATGATCCCAGGGTTCTGGGATCGAGCCCCACATCAGGCTTAGGCTCCTTGCTCAGTAGGGAGTCTGCTTCTCCCTCTCCCTCTATCTGATGCTCCCCCTGCTTGTGCTCTGTGTCAAATAAATAAATAAGAATTCTTTGAAAAAATAAAAAAATAAAGTCTACCTCACAATCCACTTCTGCTTCAAAGATTCTGCTCATGTTCTTGCCCACAAGGACCTCTCCTTCTGCACTCAGTTCTCCATTCCTATCTCTCCTAGGGCACACACAGCAGTCCTACCATTATCTTCTCACTGCTCTGAGAACAGGCTCTGCCCAATTTTTCTTTAAGTCACTGTGGCTCTTCTCAGAGTGACACACAGAAAATGTTTAAGTGTGGGGGGTGGGGGAGGAAGAGACAGTGACCAGTTCTCTGACTGTGGGGTTTGTGTCTGCTTTCTGATTTCTGCCTGCCCATTTTCAGTCAATTGCTTTTCCTGAACTACCATCCCTATGCTTACCAGGACCTCAAGGGCTTAGGTTAGTTCCAGACCCACAACTCTGCTCTGACCACCAGTTTTGGGGTGCCTCTATTGTTCTAGACCTTGCCCCCCGGTTTTCTCCCTTATCCTAAAAATGAAAGCTTTTTCTCACTTTTTTCAGCCCAAGCAAAGTATCTTGTGCCACATCAACACTTACCCTCAAAAGTAATAAATAAAAAAGAAATAGTGTCTCAAATTCACACACTGCTTTTGAGTTGTCCCTGCTTTTATGTACATCTGGTTTTACCTTCACAAAATGGTCCTGTGAGGTAGGCGTCACGGATACCAACTGATCACGAAGTTCCATCAAAGAAACAATGAATCATTTCAGGGATGAAGTCAATTAGCGGCAGAACCAAAATAAAGTTGTTGGGTCTCCTAATTTGTGCCCCTTTTCCCCCCTAAGCTTGTCTTATTAACATCTACTACTTTTCATCCTAATAGGAATCCTAATAGGGGAAAGGGTGGCATTTCTTTAACAACAAGGGAACATTTCAGTTGAATTTTTTAATAAAGTGAGGACAGGCATGCCTCCTCACATTGGAGGTTTAGATTCAGTAACACCAGAAAACAAACTACTCACTTTTATTTAACTTAAAAACTGATTCACGTTGCAGAGCATTTCTTTGCTTTGTTTCTAGAGTTTAGCCTAAAACCATATCCAAGAGTCTCCACGCTATCCCGAGACAATGCTCCTCATAGGACTTCCGAATCCAAAATTCAGTGTTACAGTAACTCATTCCTCTGACTGTCTCAGAGTTTTTCCACTCAAGCCTTGCACACGGAATTAACTCAAAACTTCTGCAAGAGAAAACGTCCCTTTTAGAGTTTGATTTGGCATCAGTTTCAAAGAGCTGTTTGTATATTTTAGAATATGTAGAATTTTCCTTTGATTGAAACCTCTCTTTTAACAATGGACAAGAGATGATTTCTCTTCTGAGTGATTTAAACAAAAACAAACACATCTTAGTTACATAGAGCCTTGTTCTCAAAGTGGTTTTTTTGAGAGAAATCAAACCCTACAGATTGTTAAGCATTTGGCAAAAGCCTTCAAACAGCCAAAGCCAAAGAGTGAACTTTTCCTTATTGTAGGAGATAAACAAATACTAGAGCAAATTGGGGAAGAAAAAAAAAGAAAAGAAAAGAAAACTAGGACCTCCTTTCACTTTCTCCTGTGCTCGATAACACTCCCCTCTCAATACACACACACACACACCCCTCTTCAGAGGGGTTTCATCCTCAGTGTTTACTTCTGGTGCTATAGTAATAAACTCACCACAAATGGACATTTCCAACATCTGTTTGTGGCTGCTCCCAGATCCCCTGTATTGCTTTAGGACATGAAGCCCTCTGTCTCCCAAGTGTAAACAGACACACCTAATTATGTATTGAGGTGTCTGAGGAGAGCTACTTGTTTTGATGACCAAAAAAAAAAGAGAGAGAGAGAGAGACAGAGCGAGCGCGCACGAAGCCAGCCTGGTCTGCGCAGTGTGCTGTGGGACAAACAGTAGTCCAGCGGGAGCTCCTCCTCAAACAGTGGAAGTTCTCGGCCTGACACACACCAAACCCCAGCCCTATTTTTCACAGCCTGAGCATACAGTGTACTGAGGCTGGTCCAGATGTGGACCAAAACAGCCAATGACTGGTCAAAAGAGATGGTGCTGTCCACATCCAGGGCAAAATCTATTCCGTTTCTTCATAAGGATTTAATTTTAGGATAAAAGAGGAAAGAGCAAGGGAGGAGGAGATAATTTGAGGGTAGCGTTTTTCTTCTTCTTCAGATCACAGGGGCCATGTACAGCAATAACAGAAAAAATGTCAGCACCCTACTGGAAACGTAGCAGGAGAAAACAATTCTAGAGTGTTGACTACCAGCCAGGGATGTGGGTTCTGGTCACAGCGCCGTCCCCAGGAAGCAGAACAGCCACCTGGAGTCCCTTCCCCTCTCTGACCCCCTCATTCCTTGTCAGTAAAATGACAGGATTTAACTAAGTCGTCCCCATGGATTTCCAGCTCCAAAATTCTGATTCCATTACATGTGAGGCAACCTTGAGAATTCCAAAAATTTCTTTAAAAATTCTATTAGAAATACTGTTCCTCCAAGAAAGGTGCACCTTCATTAAAAAATAGTATTACAGGGACGCCTGGGTGGCTCAGTTGGTTAAGCGGCTGCCTTCGGCTCAGGTCATGATCCCAGCGTCCTGGGATCGAGTCCCACATCGGGCTCCTTGCTCGGCAGGGAGCCTGCTTCTCCCTCTGCCTCTGCCTACCACTCTGTCTGCCTGTGCTCGCTCTCTCTCTCTCTCTAACAAATAAATAAATTTAAAAAAAAAAAAAAAAATTAAAAAATAGTATTACAGTTTTTTTTTAATGAGGCATATGCACTGTGCATGAAATACCCAGGTTTTCTCTCCAGATACGAATGTCAATTAGAAAATCTAGAATATTTTCCACAAACTGAAAAAATGTAATTGTTAATAACCATTTGCGACAGAAGCCAAAAGAAAATGGGAACGAAACGTACCTTGTACGAAAGCTTTTCACCATTAAATTGAGCAGTAAAGAAGGTTAAAATTAGCTCTAGGCTCACATTTTCAATGGGAAATAGAATGTGAGCTATTTCTCTTTCCTCCTTGTTCTGGGTTCTTCGAATTAAATGGTATTGATCAGAACTAGCTGAAGCTACAATAAATATTTTACACCAACCTTTCCAACTTTTGCAGGATAGGATGTACTGTTATGCCTCACTCCAGTAGCCTCAGTTTCCCTGTCCCACATATAAAAATATGAACTTTGAGGTTCTAAGCTTTCATTAATATGTACAATTTTAATCTCTAGAATAAAATTCAGATTTATGAAAGGAGGAGATAGATTGTTTCCACTGTTATTTCTGGCAAGAACTTGGTGACTTTTACTTTATTTTGGGACTCTGACCTTTATAAAGCATGAGCATTGGCTATTATTAAGGATTGCTGGTGTTCTGTCCCCCACGTGTCACCTGGAAAGACCAGTGCAGTAAAACTCCCTCCGAGGATGACACCCAGCAGGCTCTGTAGCAAAGTCTGGTTCTGACAGGAGGAGACCCCTATGACCAAAGGTAGTGAGGAAAGCACATTTGGAACAAAAAGACTCAGGGTTGGGGGGTTGACGCTCCTGCTCGTTCACTGTGTGACTTAGGCCAAGTCTCTGAATGTCTCCAAGCCCTAATTTCCTACTGGCAGAATAGAGGCTATAGAGATATCTATACTCCAATGAGCTGTCACAGAGATTAAATGAGATAGTATCTGTGAGAGTGCTTTCTGCATGTTTAAAATTCTTATAGGGGTGCCTGGGTGGCTCAGTCCCTTAAGCGTTCCACTCTTGATCTCAACTCGGGTCATGATCTCAGGCTTATTGGAATAAGCCACACGCTGGGGTCCACACTCAGTGCAGAGTCTGCTTGAGATTCTCTCTCCCTCTCCCTCTGTCCTTCCCTCCACTCACACCCTCTGTCTCTAAAATACATAAAACTTAAAAAAAATACTATCTAAATATTATTATTATTAATGTTAAGTTTCTACCATCACCTTTGGACTTAGTTTTGCTTTAATTCTCCCCATTTTCTTCAGCACCTGATTTGTCTTGGAATACATGGTGTTGTTTATCCGGAAGCTTCCATTTCTGCCATCAGAAAAGCCACCGTCACAGATGACCTGGGTGTCCTAAATCTTTTCAACTTCCTTGCTCTCTGAAGTTCCCAAATTAGAGCAGAAGAAGAATTCAAGCTTCCCCAAGAGGAGGCTTCCTCCTTCCTGAGAGTGTCCTCAGTTTTTCTTCACATGCCCCGTGGCACCTGCCCGAGTCTCCCCTCTCCTGGCTGACCCAGCCTCCAGGCCAGCAACCTCTGAGATGGCAGCCTGACCCGTTGCTGGAATCCACCTGTCACCTAGCTGCACTAGGCTGTGGGCCTCCTCACGTCCCATATGACTTCTATTCTCCATTACTGTTCTATTCTAAAGGACAAAGCCAGGGAGAAAGGTTAAAAACTAGCTTTGACAGCCAAAGAAACAGCCAACCCATTACCCAGAGTTCTAATCTGTAAAGTTTTTAGAGCCCTGGGAATCATTCTACCTTTCCCATCTTAGGAGAGGATGATACCCTTTGAACTGTATCTCATTTTGAGTCCTTCGGGTTTCTAAAACTCAAAACAGATCCATCAAATAAATTTTAAGTAGATTAGAGGTCACTGCTCCCAAGACACTGATTTTACTGCTTTCCTTCTTTTTTTAAAAAATGGTTAATACCGGTTTGCAGCATGCATACTTCTGCACCTTGGGATGCCAGGAAGAAGAGGAGCTTATGCCCATGGAGAGCAGGACTTTTGCTACTTTTTAAATAGGAAATGTTAAGAACTACTCGTAACTTCACAAGGTCTTCAAGCTAATTTCAAGAGCCACTAACTGAAGGTTGGTGGGGGGGAGGTGGTGGAGGCGGTCTCTTTAAGGTACAGGGTATGGAAAGAACCTGAGAAGGCAGTGATAGCTGACTACACACTTAGACTAATCATCTCAGCTGTTTAAACTTCCTCCTTGACCCTTAGTTTCTGCTTACGAAATCTGACTTAGAACAAGTTCCTCCTCCCTTATCAATTTAAGTTCTTTCCAATTTCAGATATGCCCCCATTTCTCAGTCCTCTGGGACGAAGCTGTTCTGGATGGTTCCTCCATTCACAGGGAGGACAAGTAACGGTGCCTCATCTAGCTTTACTTGGCTCGAATGCAAAATACCAGCACACAAGCCTGAGGCTAACCCCTTGCTCAAGGGTCTCCTCACCTCAGGGCTATTGCACACGCTTCCCGGGATGAGCACCTGCAGAGCCAGCCAGCTTACACCAGTGTGGCTATGTTCATGTCACCCCAGCTTAAAAGCAGTAAACGGAATTAGAGTATCTTAAGGCTACGAGAGACCTAAAAATGTGCCACCAATAGTTGAAGAGGCTGAGGAGAACACACAATGCGGGTCAGTCTCCCAAATTAATCTCCTCATTGTGCTTCACTGCACTGAAATCTGTCTTTGCGCGGTGCCAAGGAGGGGAGCTCCCGGAAATAATCAGATTAATGTGTCAATGAAAACTACCAAACCGAGCACTTCAGCTCTTACAATGGATTTCTGGCCTGAATTTTCCAGGTTGCTAGTTCTGCATTCACCCAATAAATCAAGCGATTCCTGAATTACCGCTGCACTCTGGGGTGTGTGAACAATGCCTAGAGGTTAACTAACACTTTAGAAGATGTAATATTATTCTTTTTCAAGTAGATTAGCAACTGGGGGAAAGCTCTGCTAAAACATTTTGATGATGGAGCAAAAGCCCAACTCCCGTCCCATGCATCTCCATCCCCACGGCTTCCAGGCAAGCATGAGCCCCTGTCCTCCCAGACACACTCTCGCTTTCTCCCTCATCCTCTTCCACAATTCACCCTCCAACAGCCAGAGTGACCTTCTGAAACTAGAAATCCATTTATATCAGGACCCTGCTTGAAATCTGTCCATGGCTTCTCACTGCGCGGACCAGCAAACCCAAACTTCGGCTCCTGACGGGCAGAGGCCCCAGGGGACCTGGAGCCTCCAGCTCATCTTCTTCACGCTCTAGCCACCAGGCATTCTTCTTCCCACCCCAGGGCCCTTGCACCCGCCTTCCCCACTGCCTGCAATGAGCAGCACAGGGCTGACTCCTTCTTGTAAATTTAGAGCTCGGCTTCCTCATAACATTGCTCCATTTTGCTTTCTTCACAGTACATTCCCCTAGATAATACTTACTCATTTTCACTTGCCTGCGCTTCCCCAGTAATTGCTACCATTTATTACCAGGCATTATTCTAAGAGCCTTACATGCTTTTTCCTTTCATCCTTATAACCACCTATTAAAGTTGGTGGTATTATTATTATTAACCCATTTCACAGATGAAGAAATTGCTGTACAGACAAGCTCAGTAATATTCCCAAGATCACACAGCAAGTAAGTAAAAAAGCCTGGATTTAAACCCAGAGAGTCTTGCTCCAAAGCCTGAGTGTTTAATCACTATATCACATGTCAGGGGGAAAAGCCCCCTGAGTTTTTCTGTCTTACTCATCACTGTATCTCCAATGACTAGAACAGTCTCAATAAATGAGTAAATTTAATGTCGACAGTAATTTGTATTAATGAAGATTTTTATCATGTGGTCATAAAATACTATGATTTGCAATGAGCTCCTCCTGGGTGGTTCAGTAGGTGAAGTGTCTGCCTTCAGCTCAGGTCATGATCCGGGTCCTGGGACCGAGGCCCACATCGGGCTCCCTGCTCAGCGGGGAGTCTGCTTCTCCCTCTCCCTCTGCCCCTGCTTGTGCTCACTCTCACTCTCTCTGACAAATAAATAAATAAAATCTCTTAAAAAAATACTATGATAGCATTGTTTCACACTAAAAGGAACTTTGTTATAATTCTAATAATATTTTCTCTAAATATATACTTTCTTTAATATAGATAATCTGGTCCTCTGACCCCATTTATTTTAATATTAATAAAATTCACCTATTCTTTTGTTTTCATAATCTTTCACTTACAAGATTCTCAATTCTCCAGTAAGATAAATTACCTTTCATTATAACATTCTCAGGGAAACAGGGTGTAAAATAGTTAAGTTACATAAACCATGCAAAGTATGTAAAATATCAATAAAATAAAGTTTTTTGATGTTAATAAAGCCGCGGTTTCAAAACCTGTCTGCAGACTCGGACATGCATGCACATATACAGGGCTTCACCTTGAACAGAAGTCAGTTATGGTCAAGGGTCAAGGTCTGAATGTATAGTTCTTTGGCAGTAATTAACCTGATCCTAGACTGCTCCTCATCAGAATCAACTGAGGCACAAGACAAAGCTTTTCTTAGCATCTATGGTAGTTCTTCCTAAGAATTCAGTTCATAAGTCAAATACTACATTAGCCTTTATTGTTATTATGGATGGTGGTATTTAGATTTCTGATGTGCTGATTACTAAATGTTTCTGAGAGAAAACCTAACCGTGCAGGCCTTATTTTAGAATCCTAGACATTCAGAATGATGAGCCTTGGGGAATATCTAGCCCAACTAACTTATTTTGTGCGTAAGGAACCTAAGGCCCATAGAGGTTAAGCGAGCTACTCAAGAACTCAGAGGCTCATCTAAAAATAGATCTCAGGTTCCTCAATTCCCAGCCAAGTGCTATTTCCACATGCTGCCAGGGAGGCTAGGAGTGTTAATCACCATGCTGCATGCCTGGACCTTGGAAGGAACACTTTTCTAATAAACCAACACAACACAATTTTATTGAGCAACTGCTATTTTATCGGGATTAGGTTCAGTCCCCTTTGGGGATGCATGTCCCAATTTAAATGCTTCAATCATTTGCTCAATTAAACGGATCATCTGAGGTTTTAATAACCCTTCAAAGGTCAACCCAACTATATTAGTTAATCCAACAATCATCATTTGAACATCAATGATCTAAATGCACCATTTGGGACAGAGAGTGCTAAAATGGATTAGAAAACAGGACCCAACTGTATGTTATATACAGGAAACCCACTTTAAATATAAATGTACACAGAGATCACATCAAGCAACAGGAACTCGCATTCACTGCTGGTCGGAATGCAACATGGTACGGCCACTTTGGGAAACAGTTTGGCAGTTTCTCCTAAAAGTAAATATACTCTTACCATGTGATTCAGCAATTACACTCTTTGGCATTTACTCAAAGAAACTGAAAAGTTATGTCCACATAAAACGTACACACAGCTGTGCATATGTTATGAGGTACTTACACTATCCATGAAGTGCTACAGTGTTATTGAAGGTAGACTTGGGAGTAGTGGTAACTGTGTATTGCAAACTTGGGGTCACCATTAAAAGAGGGTAGAAAGAGAAGTATAACTGAAGAACGGATGGAAAATGGACCCATATGAAACATTCAACGAAAATCATGAAAGGCAGAAAAAGAGTGGAAGATAAAAAAAATGGAAGATCAAGAACACGGGCAATAAAAAAAAAAAAACAGTTCCAAATATGGTAGACATTAATCCAACTAGATCAATAACCACTTTGAATGTCAATGGTCTAAATGTACCAGTTAAAAGACAGAGATCATCAGAGTGGACCAAAAACCAAGACCCAATGAATTCTTCAAAGGTACTGTACCTGTGACATCTGCCCACTCTGAGGTCAAAAACAAAACAAAACAAACAACAAAAAAAAACCCCCACAAAACCCTGAGCTTTCTCTGTGAACTGTCCAGAGAGCTAAACTCTTTCCGTTTGGGGATCTTTTAGGTCAACTCACAACTGTACCTTTAAGCAACACTGAGAATGTATCGTTTTCCTCAGGTGTAGTTGGTGAGCTTCTGGGTTTGTTTTTTTCCTTTTTTAATGATGAGTACACCACATCACTATTCTCAGACTTTTTCTTCTTTCCCAAGCCTGCTTTTATTTCCTTGGTGGTTTTTATTTATAAAGGGTTCTTCTTAATTAGGTATGGATTTATGGTGACCACATCAATGGGTTTATTGATTTATCATGAGTCACTGCTCTCCTTGGCCCAGGGCAGAGTGTTTATAACCATCATTATATTTGTTATTATTATTCCATTAACTATAGCATTATTACTAATTACAACAGAAAGCTGGAACAGTGACCATTTTGATTAGCAAGAGAGTGATGAACTCTGGATATAGGAACATCAGTCTTATTCCAGTCTACCATGCTGGACTGCTTTTCTAAGTTTATCACTTAAGGCCAAAATCTCTCTGGAAAAGGTGACAACTTCCCGCTTAAGAAATCCTCTCAGATATTCAGGACACTGGTGCCTGAGCAGCATTTCATTTATGAGACTCATGAATTTGAGATGTGTGAATTTCTGGAGCATCACATAAAAAAAAAAAATTAGATGGTAGTGTAGTCAAATGGGATCCTAGATTTGTCTCAAACCACGTCTCTCAAATTCTCACCCAATTTAATAATATATGCCTTCCTGGTCATTTTTTAAGAAAACAAACAAAAAAGAAGTCTGAAAAGGGCTTTGAACTGTTCCAAATAAAATGCTGTCCAAAAATGACTTTGAATAATTCAAATTAAAGGGCTGTCATTTGCATTTTATCATATGGGATTTTAGTTATATGGAAACTTTTTATTTGTTTAATTACCTCTTTCAACTATATCTTTCTAAGTTTCCCCTTATAACTATTTTTACATGTTAACAAATTTAAAAACAAACTTAAAATAATCATGCAGTGTCTCTTTCCCCCTTTCTAGCAGCAGTGATCACTTAACATTTCCTGAGAAATCAATGCTCATTGAAGTAACAAAATAATACAAAGACATGAAGGGTTTCAATGGTTCCTATTTTTCCGGAAAAAAGTTCAAGTAGTAGCTTGGCTGATACTTCCTAACATGACAAAAAATAGACCTGTCAAGAATATTTATGTTTATTCATTCTAAGTGTAGTGAACAGGTGAGTACATATATATGTGCATATGTATATGTAATGGCATAGAGTTAACAATGTTGCTTGACTTCAAAAGAGAACGTAAAAAATTCTGTTATATAAACACACACTAGGACTGTATTTGTGCCTATGAAATAAGACATTAAGTAAATGACAATTGTCACTGGTCTCCTCCAGCCCCACTTCTAGATGTATTAGCAATTCCTAGCAATAGATACAGCATAAGGGACCCGAAAGCATGCAGCACAATTGGACAAACCTTTCTGCATTGGGCAGGTACTTCCATGAGCATCTACACACAAAGCATAAAACAAGGACTCACAGAGAGACCTCAAAGCGTACTTAGCAGGCCACGTCCTTGGCCTAAGGGAACTTTCAATCTAGCGGGGAAAAGACAAGATTTTCTCTGTGTTCTTGTCCTATCTTAAGAAACATTATGAAACCACACAGGTCAACAAGTGGAATTTTTTTTTTCCCAACTGAAAATGTAGTTGACATTGAAGTACTCAGAGTAAAAGTATAATCTAGCAGAGTGGAAGTGATTTTTCTTTTTTTTTTTCAATATCCTAAGGAGAAGGCTTTAAGTTGCTTGGGCACTGGGGCAAAGAAATCACCTTCCACTAAAATCCTGAGCATTTTTTGCGCATTCCGGCTTCTACCTGAGCCGGCATCACGGTGTCACTGGGTCCTATTTGCACGTGTCAGCTCCTAAGTAAGACTGAAAGCTTCCTGAAGGTACAGATGATGTCTTCGATTTTGTTTTTTTGTTTGTTGGCTGCCTAAGCACATTACAATTATGTACCAAGGATTTGCTGAGCTGACTTGATATGACTGAAATCAACTGAAGACAGACATCCTAGGTAGGAAGGAATGCCGAGAGGCTACTACTAGATTGGATGAAGTGATTAAAATCCAAAAAGTTCTTGACAGGCAGGAACTATTACCTGAATTAAATAAGATAAAAACCAAACAGGAATAACTGTAAATTATCCTATTGGATCTGAACAAATAACTGTAAAAATTAAAAAAAAAAAAAAAAAAAGAGGGAGTAATGCAGCTTGCTGGAAAATGGCAAACATGAGGGGACAGAGTGTAGCATGGTCGCCAAAGCACAAAGGCCAGGTTAGCCTAGGCTAACAGAGGCCAAGAGTAAGGAAATTTGGTTCTGGGTGCCAGGCATGACATGGGACACTGACAAAGTGTGATGTGCCCAGAAACCACAGACCTGGACAGTGACAGGAAACCCCTATCATACAGCAAGGGCGGGGAGGATGGGGAGAACAGGAGAAATCCAGTCTGGAGAAGGTAAGACTTTGTCAAAAATGTTGTCAAAACAAGATCTTTTGCCTTATTTCAGAGGACTAGTTTTGCTTCAATTTACAGCTTAGTTAATATAATTTCTATTATTTTCTCAAAAAAGACTTTGACACTTTATTACATGATGGCTATAATTAATGTCAGACTCTAAATTAGAAATCAAAAATTCTATTTGATCATTTGGTTTCAAGCTGGAACTAAAGTATGTTTTGGCATTATTACCAACTGTTAGCAGCAAGTTCTGGAAACAGATGCAGTCTTGCTATGTGTTCTAAATATGAAACACATTGCAGAAAGGCTTGGAGATAAAAATATATGCTGCTTATGCACACTCACACTGTGCTATTTCCTGTCCTTATCAGCAATAAAAAGTTCCTCTTGTTTTGTCCCTTCTTTGTTGTTCCAGGTGAACAAAATCTTCTTTCTTCTTTTTCCCTGTCTTCTTTCCTTATGTCTTCCACATGCCTATCTTCCTGTACTTTTCTATCACATTTCCCACTAATAGTTCGTTTCCTTCAAGATTTACTGAGCACATACTATGTGCCCAAAACTGTGCTCAGTTGTAAAGTTTCCAAGTATGTACAACACAGTCACCATGCTTGAGCAGCTCACCTCCTGTAGAAGGCAGAAGGCATGTGAGCAAACGATGATACTAAAGGAAGGTATGTATCACGTTAGAAGTGTGTCCAAAGCCAGATATGAGAAATGGGTGGGTGTAGGCAGAGGAATACACTCTGAGGAAAGTGGTGCTCGGGGAAGGGATTCTTTCGGGGAAAGAGGTGGCTGAGAAAGATGAACAGGGCCCTGGCCAGCAGCGTGGAGGAGAGGGCTGGAGGCCTGTGTGGAAGTGGGAAACTGGCACAGCTTACGTAAGGAATGCCAGGCATTCTTAGAGAAAAGGACCATCCTTCACCTAGGAGAGCAGCGAAGTAGCCAGATAAGTGGGTTGTTATTTTGATCTGGGTCTGTTCTGTACTTGAATTGATTAAGAATCATCACCACAATGTAAATGTTTAATAAGCAGTCAGTGGAAAAAGCTAAAGAAACATCTTCATTAAGAAATGGACCAAAGGTACGGAAAACCATAATCTGGACCATTTGGGGACAACTGCTATGACAGCAGAAGTGTTTCCCCAGGAAGGAATGCATGCAACGCTTTCTGAAAAAGAAGCACCACTGACAAAGTCATTGACAAGAGGAAATGGGGTGGGGGTATTCCCAGGAGGAGGGAGAGCAGCCTTGATGTTTTAAAAACAGACTTAACATCCTTACAATAGAATACTATCCAGTGGTAAATGAAAATGAGCTCTCTCGAGTCATGGGAAGATAGAGAGGGACCTTAAATGCACATGGCAAAGTAAGAGAAAGAAGCCAGTCTGAAAAGGCTACAGACTGTATGATTCCAATTATACAACATTCTGAAAAAGACAGAACTATCAAGGCAGGTAAAAGATCACAGCCAAGGGCTGTGTGGGCAGGTGAGGAGGGATAGTCAGGTGGAGCCCAGGGTGATATTAGGGCAATTAAATTATTCTGAAGGACTCTGTGGTGGTGGACACATGGCATTATATATTTGACAAAACCCAGAGAAGCACAACTGAGAGCGAACCGGAACTCGCTAACATCAACTATGGTCTTTAGTTAAGAATAAGGTATCAATATTGGTACATCAATCGTAACAAACTCACCACACAAATGCAAGCTGTGAATAACAAGACAAAATGGTGGGGGTTGAGGGGGCATGATGGGGTTAGGGGATAGATCTCAGCTCTACTTTATGCTCAATTTTTCTGTAAATCTAAAACTGCTCTAAAAAGTTTTAAATAAAACTGCTCTAAAAAATAAAGTATCAATTTAAATATATGTATATATAAAACAGTATGTTTCTACCATTTTGAAGCTCACAACACAACTTACTTTCTGCACTGGTTTTTATCAGGTAAGGCAAGCTTTCTTTGCTAGAAGTCCTAAGAACAACAAATCCCTGGGCAGACATCATTCACTCCTTGCACAAAATTCTGAGACATGCAGACGGGCAATTCTGAGTAATCTGTTCACCCAGGCCCGTGGAGGCCCAAGGAATTAAATGACATATCTGAGAACAGCACAAAGAATCTTCAGTGACGATGAAACTAAAACTCGGGGGTTCCCTCAGTCACACTGCCTCCACCCTCTCCTCGGATCCCAGGGAACCCCAGAAGTCACCATGTCATTTAAAAATTAACTTTAATACTTTTAGTGAAGTGAGGTTCAAGCTCACAAGCTTTCTCCTATGCAGAGAAAGGGACTGCAGCAAATCTTTCAGTAAAATCTGTAGCCATGTCTTTGCCATCCCTGCATAGGCACGAGCCCCTTCATTTCTACATCTTTTCCTCATGTGTGGGTGGTTGCACATGGACCAAAAACCAGTCCTCACGAAAACAACTGACAAGAACCATGTGTGGAGTCAGAGTCAGGCCATGTACGCAGGCTTCCTGGGGAGCTTCCATACCTCCATCTAACTGTAAGTAACAGCAAATACCATACAACCCAGTTCCCTCAGTTCTGTGAGCAGGCCCAACTAACCCGACTGATCTGGTTGGAGTGGAAACCACTTCTTGGGTCCTCAGCACCCGGCGCTCAGAACTCTCGGTCAACTGAGGTCCCGGGATGCCCTGAACCTGCCCCTCCCCCCAGCAAGAAGATAAAAACCTCAACTGCTCGTGTCAGAAGAGAGCCTACCTTTAGAGAAAGCAAGATGAATTCCCACTTCTAGAAAGCAAAATAACCCAACCAATCGCCATTGATAACACAGAGAAGAATACTGAACAACATTCCACTGGTAACACAGGGCTTGCCTTTGTTTAGGGTCTATTAAATTTAATAACTTCCCCCTCTGTGGCTTTAAACAGAGAACTTCTTCAAAATAAGAGTGGCTCCTATTAAACTTAATTACTTGCCCGTGGCTGCTGTGGCCGAGGTGTGTCTACCCGACAGGTGGCTCTTAATAAAGAAATGGTTCTGTAGTAAAAAAAAAGTAGATGTTCTAGTGTTTTATTATCGTTGCTTTAACTTTCTGGTTTATTAGTATTAATTGCTGGAGTTTTCCTTTTAACCTCTCTTAAGGCGTCACTCCCTCCTGTGAGTTAAGAGTGGCCCAGTGAAAATAAATGTGCACATATACTTGGCACATTACTGAAGCTGCTGGTTTCAAAACCGGACTCAGGGGACTTGACAGAAACTCAGTTATAAGGGACATTTAAAGATGAAGTGAAGCAAACACTGCCCCATTTGAAATCACACGAAACAACCCCTCCCGATCGGCCCTGAATGATCAAATGGGGTTTTTCCACTGGCAATTTCTCGATTTTGTGGTAGTAATAAAATAATTTTTAGTAACTTTATTTATTAGACTAATGCCAATTCTGCTGACCTTTGGAAATATTATAGTTAAGCGACAAAGAGTCATAAAACCAGAGACATCTTGACTAGTCCTGCGCAGTTGATTAAGTGGAATTTTTTGATATTTAAATATTTTGAAAGAAGAAAATCAAGACCATTTGCTGAAACAAACAAAAAAATAATATGTGACCTTCAAAGAGATTACAGTTCCTAACTCTGTCTCATGTAAGAAAAAAAAAATCATGCACACAACCTGCATGGGCCTCTCCCAGAGTAACAGAGGTGGACAACACGTATGCCCCTACCCTTGTGTCTCTAATTCATGTATCTTAACTCTCTAAGAGACCCCTCGAAAGCATCAGAGAGGTCCATGGGCACAACAACGAAGACCACAGAAAAATACTTGTATGAGTCCTTTCCACTTCACTTATACCAAAGAGCGGGACAGACTTAGGTCAATCTAAGCTGCTTCACTCGGCTGGGTGGGGTGGGAGAGGCGTTATCAGCAGGGAATAAACTTACAGAGGGTCTCCTTCCAGAGACCAGCGATAGGTAGCTCCTACGCTGACCCACAAGTCAAAGAAACAGTTGTGTCTCTTTTCATATCGGATAATTACATAAAATACATTTTGAAAGTCTGTAATTATTTACTTACATAGTATTTTGTAATGACCTGTAGAAAAGTAATTACCATCTTTGTGCCAAGCCTCACAAGTGCTTTGAACATCAAAGATGCCAGGGGTGATAACATTATGACAATGATAAAGACACACAATGGTTTGGGTTGTTTGTGGGCTTACTTGTCCTCACCTTGCCACACCTTGCTCTTTGACAGAATCAGTGAGAAACAATTTTGGCAACCTCTATAGAGTGAATATTCTTTTAGGATCTTATAAGATTAAATGAGATAATGAATAAAAATTCCTCAGGGGTGGAGGATGCTGCTTAAATACTGATTGTAAGGTGATAAGGCCATGCTTGTCATTTTGAGTATGGGAGGGGAGGGTACCAACCCCTGTGGGCCTCATCCTGCCCTCCAATGTCTCCAGACTGGTTTCTGATAAGAAGCCTTTGAGTTTTCTCATTCTGCTGAACGGGAACTAAACTCATTACAATACGGGAAGCCCTACTGATCAATTACACGACAGTAATTTATTGTTTGGTCATGAACCCATGACTGCTGCTATTGTTTTTGTTACAATATTGAAGGCTATTCAAGGTTAAGGAAATATTTCCTGAATCTTTGTTTTGTGCCCGTGAACTTCAAGACATCTGGCTTTGCATCTTTATTGGTGGTAAAGGAGGGACTGCAGGTAACACACGTTTATCTTATTCTCTCTATGCCTTGCCTCCATGAGAGCCACGGCAGGGACAGCACAATATAGCATCCATCACTGTCATTATCGTAATTCCTTAAGGTCTAGCATTTGTAGCTACACATGAAAAATTACTCGGGGCGGGGGTGGGGGGTGGGGGAGATACCCAAAAAGGAAGTTGTAAAATCGGATTCTCTGAAGATCTTCAAGTATATTAAATGATGATCTTCCTTTGGAATGGTCTTTTAGGATGAAATGGAATTTCCTTAGGAATGGTACTTCCTGAAAGATCTTTCTGGTTGCTCTTATTCCTATGATCCCTTGGAAAAGAACATGATCATGCTATTTTTCCAACATTGTAATGAAATAGTTATTTTCTCCTAGTGTGTTATTGACCATTTGTGAATGGCTCCCACCTGATTTTAGTGCTACACACATCATTTTGAATCTGTACAGTAATAATGACAGCAAACACTGAGGACTTCTACAGGCTAGGCACTATGCTCAGTGCCTTATGAATGCCATCTGAGGATCCACTCACCTAAATATTTAAATTTTTGTTTGTTTGCTTTACCTCTGCTCTGTGGGGGATCCATTTTACAAAGCAAATAATCCCCTTTAAGAGTTCAGATTTTTATCCACTTGACTCATTTAAGCTAGGGCTTGCCTGCATATTATATACAGATAAGCAATTATTACAAAACAACTTTTGCTTCGTACTATCAGCCGCACTCTGCGGAGCACATAGCGTGTGTGCAGTGTGTGGCAGTACTTTACATAAAGCGTCCCACGGTCCCTCACAGTAACTCTAGGAGATTAATATTATGTCTCTATTTTACAAATAAGAGAGCTAACTTTCAGAGAAGTAAGGAACTTGCCCACCAGGTACATGAGCTGGGACTCAAACCTGGGTCTGAACCTTCAGTACTACCATCCGAGTAAGGACTTCTTTCTCACCCATGATCTGAGGGTATTTCTGTGCTCCTTCGTATAAAGAGATGAGAACTGAGTTCTCTACACAAAAGCACGAACTGTTCTGGAAAGCACCTCAAAAAGGGAACACAGTACTGCCTAGAGATGGAGATGAAGTTTAATATTTTAGCTGCCCATCTTATGGAGACAAAGCATCCTAGACCTTAGGCTTTAGATCTCTGGGGGAATAAGACAGAAAATATGCAACGTGGCACCTTGAAACCCATGAGACAGACTCTATTCTTGGGAGGTCCCTGGGACCGGTCCCCAGGGAAGCAAAAGTGGTACTCCCTGGGGTCAAGGTGACTTGTTCCCCAAGCCCACCAGGCAGCACTCTGGGGTAAGGGCATAGCCCCATGCCCAAGAGCAAGGTCAGGTAAATCAGGCCTCCTCCAGTTCCCTGACAGTCCCCATCTAGTTCTTTCTTCCTGTTTCCCAACATGCTGACAAGAGGGATTTTCTGTTCTCCTCCCTTTAATGTTTACACAGAACCTCCCACCCTGGCACCACGTTTACTTGGCCAGGAATGACTCAGAGAAATGTTTGGGGTAGGAGGAAAAAACTGGACGAAACTCAGTTTTAAACTAGTTTAGAGCAGAGGCTCATTCGTACCCTTGGCCTCCGATCCATCTATGGCTGGATAATTCACCTGCTTTTGCTCCTCCTGCCTCTCCTGTGAAACGGAAAGAGTTGTGTGGTACTGGCTTCTGGAGAGGTTTTAAATAAGCCACAGTCAGTGGACTCAAAGCAATCTCGCGATTCCATATGACACATATAAATGGTGAACAATAGTGACTCCGCATTTACGCGGCGTGTTTTCAGTGTTCTTTCCCCTGGTTTTCCCACTCAATCTTCTGAGAATGCACCTGGGTGAGGAACCTCTGTAGAACAGTGTCCCTAAAGCTGCAATCACTCCCTGAGGTTTTGTCCTCTAGGTACAGCCAGAGGACAAACAGCCAAATCTGCTTCAGCCACAGAGGGTTGGACAGACAGAAGCCCCAGAGGACCCTAAACAGAAGCAAGTTTGCGCCAATCTGTCCTGGCCAAGCGTCATTTTGGCCCTATGTGAAACAAAACAGACTCGGCAGAAAATACAGAAGGAGTGACCAGAACTCATTCAACACCGTCCAGCCCCATGCCTCGGATCCCACATCAGCCCTCGTTCTCCCCCTGTGCCTCACTCATCCCTTCCCGTGTCTTTAACCGATGTTTGCCTAAAGGAGGCAGTAATTCCTGTCAAGGGAAGTGATAACTAAAATTTTATACTCTGCGCAATTCCCCAAGAAATACCACGTGATTCATAAAAATCGTAATAGCCGTCATAATGAAAAGGGGTCAAAGGGGTAACATGATTTTCCAAAGAATCTTGTGGTTCTCCCTCCACCCCTCTTCTTACCCTACTCACCCCTGCGGGAGTCCATCTGCTGTAGAAAATGTGAAGGCACTAGGACCAGAGAGCCCTTTCCTGCCATTCGCTTGAGAAACAAAGCCTTCCCTCCTCCCAAGTGGAAAGAAATAAAGGAGTCTGAGCTAATCAAAACCTGCAAGCCTCCTGGTGGAGTTTCAGCTTGTCAGTGATGCAACTCAGCGGAGTGAGTAGCGGCTTCGAGCTTTGCAGAAAATGAGAGAGGGAGAGAAACAGAGACAGAAACACAAAGAGAAAGAAAGAGAGGCATTAAGCTGGCCAGGAGTCAAACAGGTGCACGGAGCGCGACCGCTGAGCAGAGTGTCTGACACACGGAGGATCCAACTATGTGTGCCTCAGTGGGTCTACTTTCGGTGTGGGGGGGCCGTGCTCTGGTCTGTGTGCCAGGGCTGTCCTGAGATTCACGGAGAGATTTTTTTCTTATTCACAGGACTCATATGGTTGGCCGAGAGCCTCTAACTCTTCTCTACTTGCCAGCGTGAAGGCTGTGTACACTTTCGGGCTCTCTACCATGAATTCTCTCGTGATAGGGAGAGAGAAGGCCAGAACGTGCGCCTCGTGTACTTCCACCATGAGCCACAGATCTCTGCGGTGCCTCTGGAATAACGGATGTGTGAGCTCTGCGGCTGCCACGCTGAGAGAGTCTGCGGCTGCTGGATGGTTCGTGCACAGGCAGCGACGTCAGTCTGGATCGGCCGCTCCGGGGCCACACATGGCCTCTTAAGACTCTTCCAGGCCTGGCCACACTTCAAATGACTAGCTTCTGCTAAGGATCTTAAGTTTGCCGGGGTCCTGTCTCAGAACAAGCCAGCTTGGACTTTGGGGGGTTAAGAGGCTCTAGAGATGGAAGGCTGTGTCATCGGTCTGTAAGCTGGCTTACAGGCGGATGTTGAGAAGGAAAGGAACGCAAGCAGAGGAAGGCCGGGCGTTAGACCTTCAGGAGAAGGCCCCAGTTGAGACGGTGCCCACCAAAGGGGCCACAGTTCAGCAGGGCTAATGCTGGGTGGCATTCAATGTCATTTTAAGAAAATGATGCCAGCTCTGGTGGGTCTTTAGTCTTTCAACTTAAAATGTTCAAGGACTTGATAACCCCGTTATTCAGAGGACCCGGTTTGCCAGCTGTCATACCGTGGCCCACACGCCTCTCATAGAGAGTTCCTGTGAGCCTCGGCCCATCCTACAACCCCAGCCCCACCCCTGCACGGGAGTGGGTTTGTAGTTAAAAGTGTGGTCTTTACCTGAAATGCGCCTGGGCACGTCGGTGATGGCAGGAAGCCCCGTGCCCCGTGTGGAAGACAGCGGGGTGGTGGAGTGAATGGACGGGGACGTCATCTGGCTCAGGTAGGAGGGATAAGACTGGTCATAGGACCACGGCGGGGAAGACTGTGCCTGCCTGGGGTCTAGGAAAAAGAAGAAAAATCTTTAGTGTACTGGCCACTGTACTGGCCATTTCGAACATGCAACCCCAAAATGAGAAAGGGAAGTGTTTATTTCCTTTGACCCCAGCCTTTCAGGCCCTGTGTAGCACACAACTTTCTAGTTTGAGAGTGACAAAATGGACCACGCACAACGACTACTTCTCTCTCACACTTTAAGTATTTCTATTTGGAAAGTCTAACGGACATTTAAAAAACAACCTGCTTCAGTTATCTTTACAAAGTTGAATTTTACTTCATTTATTTTCTGTATCTTCTCATATTACTTCAATGAACACATTAAACTCTCAACTTTTTTTTTTAAAGTCAGATTTTCTATAACAACCAACTTGGCTAAAGAACAGGTTCACTGTACTTTTCCCTGCAGCATACCCAGCTGCTATCTTTCAGATGTGTTTTTTGGTTTTAAAGTACAGAATTCCATGATTTCCCTTTCTCTCCAAAGAAATGGATGGCACTTTCTAGCAGGGAGGGTTAGCGGGTTGGGGGTAGAGAGAAGAACAGAGGGAGCAGCAAGTGAGAAGAACCCAGAAGAGGACAGTCAGTTACAGGATTCTCATGCTAGAACTACCCCAGAAAATGACCTTTAAGAAAGGGATAAACTTAATTTCAAAGTCAACTGCCATTAAGAACTGAAAAGCTTCAGGACTCCTGGGTGGCTCTGACTCTTGATTTCAGCTCAGATCATGATCTCAGGGTCCTGGTCTCAGGGTTGTGAGATCGAGCCCTTTGTCAGTTTCTGTGCTGAGTGTTGAGCCTGCTTAAGATTCTCTCTTTCCCGGGGCACCTGGGTGGCTCAGTGGGTTAAAGCCTCTGCCTTCTGCTCAGGTCATGATCCCAGGGTCCTGGGATTGAGCTCCACATCGGGCGCTCTGCTCAGCGGGGAGCCTGCTTCCCCCTTTCTCTCTGTCTGCCTCTCTGCCTACTTGTGATCTCTGTCTGTCAAATAAATAAATTAAAAAAAAAAAAAAGATTCTCTCTTTCCCTCTCCCTCAGCCCTTCCCTCCACCCCCCACTTAACAAAAAACAAAAAACAAACAAACAAAAAAGAACTGGAAAGCTTCATCACCATCCAGTTTCAATGTTAAGCATATGAGTTTCTGACAGAAAATGACCCAAAAACAGAAGAGCAGGGACACATCTTTAATCTTACTGGAATCTGTTTTAAAGATGCCACATGTTTGGAATACAGCCTAGTGTTACCTACCATCACTGTAATAATAAAAATAACAGGCAGCCAACTTGTTAGGGTTAACTGCTGAGCATTAACAGTATCTTTTGATGTATCTCTATGGGGCTTCCTGGAGGCACAAGCTCAAGGCCAAGTACATTTATCAAAAGAGTTTCAGTCTACAGAAGAAAAAATGGTGAATTTGTCATATATTTCCAGTGTGCATTTCAAATTAATTTTGTTCTTACTGGAGGGCTAATCAAACAGATTCATAAGCAAATTTCTCCTAACTTTTTTTTTTTTTTGCTACTTCCAAAATGTTTTGCTAGTTTTAAAAATTCTAATACACCAGGCTGTTCACAAGACAGCACTGTATATTAGAATATTCAGGGACTTTGTGATGTGCGGAATGGGGTCAAGTTCTGAGACTTCTACTTTCTAGTTGTGTGATCTCCGGTTAACTACTCAGCAACTCTGAGCCTCGGTTTCCTCATCTGTGAAAAAGGGTGGGGGGAGGGGGTTATGTCCGAATCACAGTTTGTGAGAATTACAAGAGAAAACCAGGGGCGCCTGGGTGGCTCAGTGGATTAAAGCCTCTGCCTTCGGTTCAGGCCCTGATCTCAGGGTCCTGGGATCGAGCCCTGCATAGGGCTCTCTGCTCATCAGGGAGTCTGCTTCCTCCTCTCTCTCTCTGCCTGCCTCTCTGCCTACTTGTAATCTCTGTCTGTCAAATAAATAAATAAAATCTAAAAAAAAAAAAATCTTTACAAAAGAAAACCATATAGAGAGGATGAGCACAAGGAGGTACCCAGTAAGTATTGACTCTTATCTTAAAAAACAAAAACAAAAACAAAAAAGCTCTTGGTGACACAAGGATAGTCCCACAGTTAGAACACATCTGAATTGGCACTAATACATTTGGACCAGACTTAAAACTATTCCCCTAACACCTATCAGCCTCTGAAAATGAAAAGCTTAAGTTTTTAAAACAATTAATATGTTTGAATAGTCAATGCAGGCTTATCTCTAAAAATAAAAATGAGTACAACAAGACATGGGTATTTCTGAAATGGTCCCTCCTTTAAAGCCTCTCGGTTTTTCCATACAATCAAAGCCAGTTAGTTTTAGCTATTGTTTATTTGTTCAATTCAGAAACAATTTATTTAAAGGCTGTCTAAATAGGACATACTGAGTCAAAATAATGAAATACATCTGGATATTTATCTGATGTTTACTGTATCAACAGATACATAGAAAAATTTCATCCAGCTCAATTTTAGGGAACATTTACTGGAGTTTGCAACTTAAAAAAAAGTATGGTACTGTAAATGGTTAACATAAACTTTTCCTTCAGAAATCTAAGGGGAACTTGGTCATTAAAGTAATGAACTTCTGTGCTTTAAAATGTTCAAGGCTGAGATTGTATAGATTGGCAACATTTCAAATCAGAGTGAGTGGTCCTTGTGATATATCTGATATTAACGTACTTCCTTGTTTTAACCATTAATGTAATTCATTACATTTCAGATGTAAATATAAATGACCTTCAGATGGAAAAGGATGCACTCCTTACAGCACCCGAAGGCAATCTCATAAAGGCAAGGCCTTCTCTCAAGCCACGTTTTCAATAGACAAAAAGGACAAGAATCCCATAGATAACTGAGCTGTGCACACAGGATTCCGATCTGGATTTGAGTTCTAATCTAACTTGACCAGATGCCTTCTGGAGCAAGCAGTTTAACCTGCATGTCCGTTCCTCTACTGTAACTCACTGTTAGCAGTAGCACAGGGCTCCCTGCCTAAAAATGGGAAAAAATACAAAGAAGTGTAAAGAATGACTAGAAGTATTAATGTTTAAAACATATCACCGAGGAATGAGGGAACTTAGTGTGGGCAGCCTTTCAGTTCTCCTTGTGCAGGCACGCAGTCCAGTTGGGGGGGAACAAGTGAGCTTTCTAGCGGGAGAATAGGAGCTGGAACCCTGGCTCTATGATTTATAAGCTGCATGGCTTCAGTGGTGGTAGGGAACTCTCTGAATTCTGGAGGGGAGACAAGCTCCCCTCGGTGCTGAGCAAGCCACTGAAACTTTCAGGGCCTCAACAGCTCATCTGTAAAATGGGAATAATGATGCTTCTTAGGGTTGCTGGGAGCATTCCATGAACACGGCCTTATCTGATGAGTCATCTGACATTCCTGGTACATATTAAGTATATCATAAATACAAGCGATTATTGCTAGCTGTGAAATGAGTATTGTAACAACAGCTACCATTTTGTTACAAAAGTAAATGAGATAATGTAAGTAAAAGCATTCGGTAACTGTCAAGTGCTATATTAAAATTAGTACTGCTCTTCTTTAGGAGCTCACATGGTCAAGGCCCTGCTGTGTGACAAGGGTTATGTTTCTTAATGTTGCTGGGCTTCAATCACTTCACCTGTAAAATGGGTATGATACTATCTCAGAGCTGTTGTAAGGACTAAATAATACACAGGGAGTGGCAAATCATCATTATCATTCAAAAAAATTAAAAATCTGACTCTAAACCATCCAGGAGGGATGGGTTGTTTCGTGTTATTCTTGAAGGTTTCTAAGATCAGACCCAACACAAATAGTAAGTGCTTGATAAGCAAACAGTCAAGGAGCCTCCCAGGGTGGTTTGAGTGAATAATGAAATTTTATAACGAAGTAGTAATTAGTCATCCTCTAACTTCCCCTAAGGTGATAAAAGAAGTTGTATCAGTGAGGTTTTAGTTTTTATATCATGTCCCTAACTTCCAGTTCCAGAATGTACACCAGAACAGTCTATCAAAGGATAGTTTTGCTTTTACCAGAGGTCCTACCTGAAGATCTCCAAGATTAGCAAAAATCACTTCTCACTATCCTTAACAAGTGAGGTCTCTCTTTTTGTTTTTTTGTCCCAGAGGACAGACTGCTGAGCCAAGCCAATCTTTTTCAGGGTGACCATCCTATGATTCTATGATAATGACCCAGTTAAGGAGAGAGAGTCACTATAAAAAAAAATAAGACACAAGAACTGCCATATGGGGGTTCACTAGATCTCACAAAAAATAATTTTAAAAAGACACAGTAATCTCTTAAAAAAAAAAAAAAGTAACAGTCTCCAGTAGCCCAAGGCCTTCTCTAATATGCTGTGAATGATGTCATCAATCCCAACTCCACTGTTTCTGACCTGTGTGATCTTGGACAAATCATATAATCTATCCAATCTTCAAGCTTCCTAGTCTGTAGAATGGGGATAAATAAGAATACCTTCCTCCTCAGGTTGTTGGGAAGATCAATCGAGATAAAGTAGTAAAGAGTGAGCTCATGAGAAGAACCCAACACATGTTCACCACTGTTAAGACCTCTACCTTCCCCGAACCTTCATTCTGCATTAGTATTTCCAGCCCATATCTCTTATACTAGCAGAGGACAATCTTTAGAAAGCTTCCTGTAAGTTCTGAAGTCCACTGTTTGGAGAATATATCCACGTGGGTCATGTCAATAACCTTTATGATCATTTACCTTTAACCGTGTTCTTTCTTAGTTCTGGTTTCTCCCAGACCAAGAAATTCTAATCAGTTTAGTGTATTTTTTAATACGTACACCTTAACTTTTTTCAAACCCATAGTGGAAAAAAGAGCTATATATAAAATATCTTGACTTCCTAAATGCCCCATCACCAAGAAAACATAATCCTATCTTAAATATACAATTATAGCATATTTGCTTTGTTATGGACAATTATTAATGCTTACAGTAGAGAAAAGTCATCTTGACCTGATCTCATTAGCAGTTTTGGAACTCAGCTTCCTGAAGAAATCTGAGACTTCTGGGATTCGCTCTGAACTTGGGTGAGTCAGAGCAGGTGACAGATAAGGTTTTTAGGCATCACTGTACAATCCTAAGGTTGCTACCAGGGAAGGGTGTAGGGCCTTGCTCTGAGACAAACCTACTAATTAGCCATTCACACACAACAAACGGTCTGCACCCTGACTTCAGGTCCCACAGGGCTGACAGAACCCTCTCCTTCAGTCCATCCCGCCCAGAGTTAGAGCAAACTGTTTGTCTCTCTGACTCTGCAGGAACAGAGGGAGGTACTGTGTCCTCCACTCCAACATAAATGAGAATATTCTTGATTTTTGTGTCTCAGAGGATAGAGCAACTACCTATAAGCAACTACACATAAGCACCCATGAGCTTTCAGAGGATGAGTAAACTTCCTTTCTCAGAAATTTTTCGAAAGAAATGAAAACTTCTGTTGAGCTTTAAATATTTTATGGTGTTTTTAAAACCGTCATTCACTACTTTCACATGAGAATCCTCAGGAACAGTATCGATATTATTTTTATGACCATATTATAGAAATTCAAAGGATCGGCATATGTTTTTATACAGATGTGACAATTTAAAAACAAAACTTTCGATGCTGCTTTTTTCTTTTTTTTTTTAATGTGCATATACTCCTTAGTGCCTGAGAAATCTGAAATCCTAAACAGCACATGAGCATTTAAATAGGCCTGTACCCTATTTCTCCCCTAAACTTCTCTGCTCTCACCTAAAATGGGGGTTTTAAATGGGAACCTGTGATCAAATTTGATCTATAAGATAAACCTGAGGGAAAATCAGGTCTTCCCTCTATGAGGGCTGCCGTACTCATGGCCAGGAAGTGACAAAGCAAAATGACTAAATGAGAGAGAGGAGAAAAAGCAGCAGAGGGACCTAGGAGCAAAAGAGGTCCTAGAGCCTAGATGAAACGAGCAAGAAGATGGGCACCAGGTTGAACTGTGCAAGCATGCCAAGAACCACCACCAGGCACATAAGGTCAAACTACTTAGTAGACACCTCAAATCTATAACTACACCGTTCCAGACGATATCATGGTTTCCTTTGTGAGAACAGACCAATTCTAGCTACTAAGAGTTCAGATTGAATAAAAAGGAACCAGTCATTCAACATAAAGAACCCTTCAAAACAGACAGAGGGGCAAACCGTAAGAGACTCTTAAAGGTAGAGAACAAACTGAGGGTTGCTGGAGGGATGGGGTGGGGGATGGGCTAGATGGGGGATGGGCATTAAGGAGGGCACCTGTTGTGATGAGCACTGGGTGTTGTATGTAAGTGATGAATCACTGAATTCTACTCCTGAAACCAATACTGTATGATATGCTAACTAACTTGAATTTAAATAAAAACTTGGGGAAAAAAAAGAATCCCTGAGCGTTGGTTTTATCTGAGGCAGAGTCTATCAGAGACATCGTTACTATCAACAGTGTGCGGGGCTGCTCCTCCATTTAGCTTATATTTTAAAAAGACACTAGAAGCCCAGAGGTCAGTGTATACTTCACTGTCTCTCTCCCAACTCACTAAGTCAAGGGCAAGGCTCTTCTTAGCCATCCCTTTTCCATCTGTGGGGTACAAATGGTCATTACCGCCACCTTAACAGGGCTTTTGAGGGGCAGGGGGAGAGAAGTTTTTGCATGGTGTTCTGATGAACCAAAAAATTATCGATTTTTATTGCGATAAACAGCTTCTGTATGCCCATGTGCCAGTGGGATGGTCTAAGGGGCAGACAGGACACAAAAGGCCTTTCCTGCCTTGAAGAAGCTTATGCAAGCAGTTGGGGAAGTTAAAATGGAAAGATGTAAACAATTAATTCAGAAATGTTCAGAGCATGTGCTTGTGTCTTTAAAAAATGCTCTAAAGATAGAAATGAACCATGAGGCATCAATGTCAGAGCAGATATCCTAAGTTCTCTTTCTAGAGGGCTGTTTCTTCTGCTTGGGCTACTTGGAGGTTGTTCCAGAAACTCCCAAAACAAAAAGTACAGAAGATGACATAGCCCAGCGATGCTCCCAAATCCTAACTTGGGAAGAGTGGTTCCCGTGTCTCAAGGTGTCTAAGCGCCAGGCAAAAATGGAGACAACCATTTATTTAAAGCTGTGGACATAAGAAGAGCAAACTCTCTTCTTTGAGTCAGATCACAGCTTCTGAAGTTCTATCACCGGTATGGGGGAAAGGAAGGGGTGGCCATTCATCTCCTAAAATGGTACTGAAAGAGTCATGGCTCCGAGAGGATCCATACTTTCAAATGACTAGAAAGCGAATTCCATGTCTGCATAATTGAACTCCAAACATGTGGGGACAGAAAAGAAGAGAGAAAGGAGGCAGAGCATTAGAAAAAAGCCACCCTAGGAAAATGAACTGGCTCTAAGAAAATATGCAGACATCTGTCCTCTCTTCAGTTTGAATGAGTTTGAGTCTGAGGGGAGCTGAGGGGGAAAAGAGCTGCATGAAAGTCCAGCGAGAGGTAACGTGGAAACTCAATGATTGCTCTCAGCGGGCCTCCTTTTGTAAACACTTCTGTTAAACATGTGTAGGTGTGAAGAAGGGCCTGCTTTCCTAAGAATCACTCATAACAAGGCACACCGCGCACATGGCGTTGAACTTCATGCAGAGATGGGAGGAAACAAGTAAACAGGGGCAAAGCCCGAACCAGCGCACAAAAGGCTTCTTCCTGCTTGTGGTGCCAGCAGGTTTCTGTGTAATGTGACCCAATGGGAGCCCATGGTTTCTGCCAAAGCTCCGTGTGCCTGTGGCAGCACTTCTCTATTTGGGGAGCAGGGTACGATTAGAAAGCTCCATGTTCCCACCCTTATCCTCCACCCATTTTTTTACCCTAATCAGCACTCACATCAGCCTGTGTAAACCTCAAATATTTCTTAAGAAAACTGGGGTACTTAAAAGGAACTGTGTAGAGTCTAATAGTTTATGACTTGTGCCCTGTCAATTGCTACCAGGGTCAAATACAGCCAGTCATCTCAACTGAGAGAGGCAGGTTTACAATTTCCTACCCTAAACTATGTCTGTTGTACTACTATCATTCACAGTACAAATACACTCACGTTCATATGTACATTAATTCCCATTTCAAAACAATTTACACTAAATACTAAATGTATAAATTCTGTCTTCTCTAATAACCTTGTTAGCTAGACTGGATTTTCAGAATGAGCTCTCCCACTCACTTCTGGGTCTCTTGACTAGTAGGACACACAGTTCTTAGAACAAACAAGCTCCTCTTCCAGCATAGGAAGAGCCCTGGACTGGTTGCTCTGGCGCCAAATGTGCAGCCGTGCGCTACTGATTTACCTTCTCTGAGTCTCACCATTTGCACCTGGAAGAGGAGATGAGAACAGATGGGTTATCGCTAAGATGATTTTCAGCTTTGAACTCTACAATACTAACTACTCAGGAAAGCAAGCTCCCTACCCTCAGTCCTTTCTGAAGACAGTAGTTGTCACTGAAATTACTAATGGTGTGTTGAACAGGTTTGGGCTGGCCATGAAATGTAGGTGACAGGTGGCCCTCACAGAGCCTCCCTCCCAGAGCAGAGAAGACCCTAAGAGCAGGGTTCTTGAATCCCCCTTCTGTCCCTACCTGGGACTTCCCCCAAACAGACCAAGATGGCTACCAGATTCATTTGGCAGAACCCAACTGATTCACAGAGCTGTGACTGAAATCTGAGGAGAAAAGAGCAGCGCACTGTTTGGATAAAACTGGATGCTACATAGGGTACACCAGGCACAATGAGTGAGGTCACAAAGCAAACAATGGGAGAAGAGTGACTTAGTCACTCTTAGGAGACAATAGCAGGGAAGAGAATGAGCAGTGATGTGCATAGTCTGAGAGGTCATATGCCACAACAAAAGGTTAAACCAGAAGGAAGTTGAATTAAGACAAGGTCATGAGAAGTGCCTTCAAAACATCACCAACTTTTGGATGAATGGGACTCTTAACTGTCTCATAAAAATATGAACTGTTTTGGGGAGCCTGGGTGGCTCAGTGGGTTAAAGCCTTTGCCTTCGGCTCAGGTCATGATCTCAGGGTCCTGGGATCCAGCCCCACACGGGGCTCTCTGCTTAGCAGGGAGCCTGTTTCCCTTCCTCTCTCTCTGCCTGCCTCTCTCCTTACTTGTGATCTCTGTCTTTCAAATAAATAAATTAAAAAAAATATATGAACTGTTTCATAAAAATATGAAAAATATGTTCTTATTTAGAAAAAAACTTAAGAGAAAAAACAAGAGTCTCTACCACATGTCACACCTAACCTGGCCTCAGCCTTGGCATGCCCTGGACCTCCATCAGAAGCCAGCAGAAGGATGGGAATAAGCTACACACAGAACCAGAACTTGAGACATAACTGGGATGTGGGGCTGGCCAGGGAAAGTGAACTTCAGTTCAAATCATCATCCCGAAGTGGGTATAGTCAGTCAGGTCAAGTCAGGCTGATGTCAACATCCAGGGGGCAGCTACAACAGCTAGGGCATCACAGAAGGTCCCCAGGCCTGGTGATTCCTGTTGTCAGATGAGTCATGGTATCGGTGGTGCTAAGAATTATCTCCTGGTCATTCATTCACGTATCCAACCATTCATTCATTCATGTATCCAACCATTCATTCATTCATTTGTTTGAAAAATATGGACTGAGTGGCCTCCTCTGGTACTGGGCTAGGCACTAGAGATATTAATGGCAAATAAAGACAGACCGAATCCCTGCCCTCATAGACTTTACAGTCTGGCAGGGGACACTGACATGAATCAACTCATCACATAACTGCGATAAGTACTAGAAAGGAGAGTCCTTGGCACCATGACAACGCACAGTGGGCCACCCCAACCATGCCTGGGGGTCTAATGATATGAGATGATAACTGAGTCAAGAACTCAATGGCAAGCAAGAGTCCAGTAGATCGGTAGGTGAGAGTAAAAGGGCTTTAGGCCAAGAGAACAATGTGTATCAAGTTCCTGGGACAGAGGCAGTATGGTTTTTGGAGGAATTGAGAGAGCCAGTGTGGGTGGATTACTGACAAAAGGCTCAAAATCATTGAAAGGAGAATGGGGGAGGAGTCCGAGCAAGCAGAACCTGCTAGGCCACACCAGAGGTTCGGGGCTTTATCCTAAGTGCAACGGAAGGTCACTGAGGTGTTTTAAGTATGAGGTGACATAATCAGATATGCATTTTTAAAATCTCCGTCCGACAGCATCATAATAGAAACAGGGCACAAGTCCAGTCTAGAACTGGGCAAACAGGGAAGGGTGTATAGGACAAAAAGCAGCTGAAATGGACAGAGGGGAGGAGCCCAGGAAAGCCAGCAAGCAGCCTTGGGCCAGTAGCTGCCTCCACACACCATCCCTGAGATGCCTGAGGCTGGATCACATCAGCTCGGGCTGAGCAGGCGGACCTGCAGTCAGGGGCCTTGGGCCTGCCGCTGTGATCTGAGCAGGCCCCACCTCCCACCTTCTGGTTCAGGGGTAGAGCCTGGGCACCTGCCCTTTTAACAAGCTCCCCCAGGTGATGCCTAATCCGTGCCACAGTTTGAAAACAATGGGCATAATTTTTACTGCTGACAGTCAGAAAGGAAAATTACCCAACGCCATTCTGATTTAATCTTCCCTATCAAGAAGAATGATCTCCAAATAGAAGGAGCAAAACAAACATGCTTCAGAGGACATTGTGGCCCAAGAGAGGTAAGAAGACAGAGGAGAGAGACTTGTACTTTAAACGAATTCAAGGTTCTGTTCCTGGATGAGTTATACCGCACAATATTGCAAGAACTGTGGAGACCAGTAGGCCAAAAGGGCGTGGGTTTTTTGCCCTTTTTGTCCTGTTTTGTCCTTTATTTGACAGAGCGGGGCTCCAAAGTTATATTAAGTGAAGCCTTTTTCCCCGTAACTCCACTCACTACTAACCTCAGCTTTGCTCTCCAGCATTCCTCTACCACGTGAGAGTCCTGAAATTATTTGAAGGTAATGCCTTTACTAGACGATCGCTGGACATTTGCTGACTCCATTCACCTTACTCTGAGAAAAGCACTACTACTGGTAAAATTTAAATGTCAACTAGTTTTTTGGAGCCTTTACTGGTAATGACTTGCTTGCAGTCCACGGAAAACACTAAGTCACCTTCAGCAGCCTGTGGACAATGAGCTTTTCACCCCAGAGCTCCACAGTGACAACCAGAAAGCAGAAGAGGTTCACTAAAAACCTGTCTCCTGGGGTTACCACAGCACTGGATTAGAAGAGAGCTCACCTGTCCATTGCACATCCTGACCTCAGCAAGATATACACCTTATCTCTAATGTGATTTATAGCTACTTAAAAGGCCTACCCGAAAGTGGTTGTTGAGATGACTCATGGTCAGCTTGGAAAAAGACATGCAGTGGCAGGCTCGAGGATTATAGTCCTAGTTATGCCCAGCATGTTCGTGAAAGTCTTTAAAGAATTAGAAACAACCTTTCTAAGCTGCAAGATGAGACAAAGTTGTGAGGAACAGCCAACACACTGGGTGAAGCATCAGAACTATAAAATAACCCTCAAGGATGGGAAAAGGGAGTGCAAGTGACATAATGGAACTGAATAAGAAAGAAAGCACCTCCTTGTCTCAGTCAAGTCCAAGACAGAAGCCTGCCCTAAGAACAGAGATTTTCCTGGACTGCGAGACACAGTGTGACGGGATGACAAAAAGTTAATACAACCTTGGGATGCATGAACAGAGTACCAGAAGACCCCTACTGCCCTGGTCACACATGGATAGAGGACTGTGTCTTCTCAAGGCAGCATCAGATGGAACCTCCAGCCATCATGTGAGGAATGGTTGAAAGGAGAGGCCAAGAGCTCCCAACTACCTTCAATCTTTCCATAGGACACTGCTACCCTCCTGCCTGACCTGAAACTTGGATTTCCCCAGATAACCTTTCCACTTGGCTCATTCTCCAAGGTCACAAGATGAGCCAACTCCTCCTTAGAAGTTTTTCCATGTTTACCATGACCTACCGACCTCCAGAACCTTCCTCCATATTGGTAACTGGCTCAACATCTTCCTTCTTTCCCTGACTTGTACCAAGTCCTACCAAATCCTGGGACAGACTGTCATTCTCCCTGATGATCCACCACACAACAACCCACTCCTGTTACCAAACCGCAACCAGTGCAGGAGGGAAGCACATAAGTAGGTATAACTAGGCTGGTTGGCACTTCCAATTACCTCTATCCTCAGCCAGCAACTCAGCAATGCTCACCCAAAGTCATTTTCCTCTCCCATCGATCACTTGATGACTGTTCCAAACACTGTTCTTCTTAACCCTCTCCCCTCTCCCCTCACCTCCTCCCGACCTAAAACCGCCTTGTCAGATTTCACCTTCCTGGGACACTAACTTTAGCTCTGAGAGTTTCCAAAATCTCCTGGTACCTGTTTTCTTCTTCCCTAAACAGGCTTCACAATATGGACTCTTCAGTGATATTTGTCTTTCAAATACTGCTATCACTAACATTTTTTAAACAGTCAAAAAGCAAGTCTTTATCCAAATAAACAAAGCCCTAGAAAAATATCTGAAGGTCTTACATGGGAGAAGGGACATACAATTTTATTCCTGGAGTATTTCTGCACATATTAATATGAAGAAATGAAATCAAAACACTTTCTCAACTGATAATATTTGTAAGATGCTGTTGTTACTTTAATACTGCACAGTACAATATACACCCATTCTCAATGTGAAGTCCTGGGTGCCCATCAATGATTAAACATCAAATCCACCATCAGAGTATCCACTACATCAAATTGCACGCCTGACATGCCCCTCTCCTGGACTGGCCCTGTAGGACGAATATGCCATTCAAAGCTAGATTCCTATTCTGATGATTTTGCCTACAGTCCATTGCAAAAGGTAAAAAGGGCCAAGAAAGGTCCCCAGGCAACTAACGAAGAGGAAAGACATGTGTATGTCTGTGTACACACATACATATGTACATGTCTCTGTATGTCTGTATTACATATGCACATATATGTGTGTAGGTAAAGACTAAAACCAGATATAAAACCAAACAGAGAAAGATAATGCTTTGGAAAAGAATGAAAGAAAGAAATCCAGACTTCCTCTGGGCAGAAACCCAAAGACAGGCTAGAAGCAGAGCAGTCTTGGGGAAGGATAAAGCGAGGCATTATGTAGATGGATTCTTCTTATCACAATTAGATATTAACTATGCATCTTCTAGTCCACATAGGAGGAAATTACAAAGGCAAGTTTTTGGAACTCAAGAAATTAATTTTTCTTGGAACACTGCCCCTCTCCATTTTTCTAAAGGCATAATAAAGCCCAAGCATCTTCAGTTAATAAGGGAATTCCTACTGACAAGTCCAGAGCCCTTCATGAAGCTGATCTAAGGACACTGCTCACAAGCTAACAACAGCATGACATACTGACCACCAGCCTTCCATGGGGTCTTCCTGAGCCTTAGTCTTCAAAGGCAGCACAGGCTGAACCCGAATTCTGCTCTTCTTCATAAGGCAGCTGCCAGAGCTAAATGGATGGGCAATTACACATCATTTGTACTATTTTCTCATAAGGACTGTAACTGGTGACCTCCTCTGAAGAGATTTCCAGCTCACAGATGTGCACAGCAGCAGCACATTGACTCAGCTATCCTGCCCAAACTCTCTCACAGGAAGAAGATGGGACAGAACTTTCTGATAACTTCAGAAATTAAACAACGGCACCACAAAAGTAAAAGAACAGTACTATCAACAGCCTGTCTTTGAACGTGGTGATTTCTGTTCCTCAGACGTGAGATGCCTACAGGTGAGTAAGACTCTGGTGATCATAAAGCATGAGACCTCACTTACCTTGCCCACCCTCTACAGCCCACCACCCTCCCACAGTGATGCACCTGTGGTCACTCTTCCTGGTAATGGTCACTGGGCCTCTCTCAAGCCTCGCTTTCCCTCACACTCACAGCCACCACCGGCCGCCCCCCGGCCCCATGCCCACACCAGATCCCACCTTGTTTCACATTAAAAGGAAAGGATTTTGCTAGTCAGTGTTGCAGTGTGAGCACAGTGGACTCAGGCCTAGGACAGCCAAACAAACATGGCCCAAGCTCAGCGGGCCCAGTTGGCTGAGATCCTCCTCACATTTAAAGGCGTGTTGTTGGCCAAGGGAATAGGGAATCAGACCGAAGGTGGGTGGACACTATTGCACTTCAGTCACCATAATTGATGAGAAGATGATTCTTCTACATGATGCCTGGTCAAGTTGCTTTTTGAGATATTCCTAAAAGTGTTACCTTGAATACATACTCACATAACTGTAATTTAATCATTAAAAATAATTTTATTGCACTTTAAAGCATAATTCAGATATTCCTCATGCATCTCTTTTAGGAAAATATCATTCTCTGAGGACTCTAAATAATACCCAGTGGGGAGTAGAAAAAGCAATTAGTCCCTTAAGACACATATCACTTAGACTGTCAGCAATATGGCCGACTTGGTAGGGCTGAGGGAGACCGCTGACTAAAAATGTGGAGCTCACAGTCAACTATAATGGCTGAAGAAGCTTTCAGTGAGTCATGTCTTGAAGAATCAATTTCTTCCACATGGAAGATATGTCCTTTACAGAATCATTTTAAAGCTTTAAGAAGAACTTCATGCAAGACTAGTTCACCAGTGGAGAAGAGTGGCATAAATGAAAGTTGGTAAGTAGAGAAATGGGGGGAAACGGCCATGACAGAGGCATGCTTTGGCCTCCCAAGAGTGCACAGTAGTTAAGGAGCATGGTTAAGGTGCCCTGAGACAATGCACATCCAGCTTCTGTTCCTGCATTCACCACCGCCTAGTGGTACGTGGGACCTTGGGCAAGGTATCTAAGGCGTCTGGCCTCTCAGACCCTCTGCTTTGTATAATAATGCCACCTACCTCACCAGAGCTGTGGTAAGGAACATACGGACTGACTTCATTACAGCAATGCCAAACACACAATGTGCACTCAGTAAAGGACTGCTCATAATAATTCAATCAAGTAGGTACTAGGGCAAGGATAATAATGGGTCACACTTCCTGAAGAAGTCAATAACCCATTCATTCATCCATCACCAAACCAAACTCACAAAGTAACAGACACTGTGTAAGACAATGGGGACACAAAGGTAAATAAAAAAACATGGCGCTAAACTTTAAAAGCTCAAAGTCTGATGAAGAGACAGATGTGTAAACAGAAAATTGTCACAAAGGGGACGAGGAGTATGGGAGGCTCAGCGTAGGCAGGCTGGAAGAAGCCTGACAGAGATGCTGGCCTCAGATCTGAGTCTTGAAGAAAGAAGACTCTCTCCTGGGCTATAGCAGCAGCTTCCCAAATGATGTCCCTGTTTCTACCATTGCCCCTTACAATCCATTCTTCACATAGTAAAAAAACTGACTTTTAAAAAGCATATAAATTAGATAATGCTATTCTCTTGCTTCACATCCTTCAAGAGCACCCTGCTACAATCAGAACAAAACCCAAGCTCCTTACTGGGTCTTTAAATTAATCCATTCCCTGCCTGCCTTTCTGGATCATTTCCCATGTCCACCTACACGGACCTTCTTGCCCTCTGAGCCCACCACAGTCAGCCTTTGCATGACTTTTGCATTGCCTGAAACACTGTTCCTCATGATCTTCCAAGTTCTTCAAAGAACCCCATCTCAACTTTCTAATCAAAAGTACCTTCTTCCTTCCCTAAGTTGTTCTCTAATGTATTACCCTATTCCATTTCTCAATGCATGGTGTTATTATCTGGAATTATCTTGTACGTATGTTTATTTATCCATTTACAGACTATATCTAGCACAAAAATGTAAGCTCCTTGTCAGTAGAAACTGGGTTCTGTCTAGCTCACTTAATGCCTGGCAGATGGTAAGCACCCAAATATTTTTTGAATGAATGAATAACAGAAAAGCAGAATGCCCACCCAAAGGTTAGACAAATGTCCCAATCCACCAAACCCATGGGCCTAAGTCTGTTTTTCATTGTTTGTTTCAGGTGTAGCTCACCCACCCACAAAGTACTGAGTTTAAAATAGTGATTATCTTTAGTAATATCTCCTAACAGAATATACCTATGCCCCTGCTATCACAACATTCTGATCCAAAGAAGTAGACATTTATGACAAGACTAGGTGTTTCCTAGCACCCAGAGATAGGCATCAGATGTCTGAAAGATTAAAAAAAAAAAAAAAAGGTACAGAGGAAGGAAGCAACTTCCTCAGCAAAGCCATAGGAGGCCCTGGGCCCTCAGAAAGAACATCAGCCATTCATGACTGTGACAGAATGACACCATGAGACCAGCACAGGAAAGAAGTCAGCCCACTGCACGGCTGGGACCCTTAGCCCTAGGAACTCCGAGAGACACTGTAGAACATGAATATGAAACACTAAATGCCTATCACTTCCTCAGTTTATGACTTCTAACTTCACGTCACCCCTTTTCTGTTGGCAAGTGGGAGAACCAGTAGCGACCATACAACCATAATCGTCATCAACAGTCTTGAGCTAAGAGCTTGAGCTATCAAGGGGGCCAAGCCAATGAGACGTGACAAACATCTTTATCGAAAAGATTCCATGAACTAAAATGCAGAGGTGACATCCTTCAAAGAAGTTACAAAATCCATTATAGGTAAGGCTCGTAAGTAGAATTTAAATTTAATCATGCAACTATGTAGATACTACACTGGATGAAACCATATGGTTTAACTATGTAAGTATTATACTGAAATGTGATTTCTGCCATTATTGTTCATCACCAGCGAACAAGGGCACCCTGGAACAGGAAATTAGAAATAGCTACTTCCAACAAGGCATGACATCCCAGCCCTTCTTGAATGGATAGCTTCTCATCTAAACTTTCATTCAGGGGCACCTGGGTGGCTCAGTCAGTTAAGCATCTGCCTTCAGCTCAGGTTCTGATCCCAGGGTCCTGGGATGGAGCCCACGTCAGGCTCCCTGCTCAGTGAGGAATCTGCTTCTCCCTCTCCCTCTGCTCCTCCCTCCAACTCATATTTTCTCTCTCATTCTTTCTCTCTCAAATAAATAAAATCTTTTTAAAAAAATAAAATAAACTTTCATTCATTCAACATTTTACAAGATGCTACCACTATTCTAGGCACAAACCAATATAAGTCCCTGTAATAAATCCCTCAAAGAATGTGCAATCTAGCAGGGTAGAAACAAACAAACAAACATGCAGAAGCTGTAAAATAAGGCAATCCCGGCTAAAGCTTAGAGGATGGATAGGCAGCCTAGAGACAGAGAGGACAGCACTCCCCTAAAGAAGCTAACAGTGAAGGACAGATGGCACCTTCCAGCAGGTTCTACCAGAGGTAGAACAGCCTAAGGAAGGGGGTACAGACAAGACAACGTGTCCTCTGGGAACAACAACATTATTGTCTGGGGACAGGATGTGGCTGTGCAAGGGCTGGGAAGGACGGCTAAATCTTCAGTTAGACTTGAACTCAAGGACAGAGCAATTTGCTTCCCCCCTCCCCGTCCCAACCCATATTATCTAAGACCCAATTCCCTACATGGGGTAGGTTCTAATTCATGCTTACTAAATAAATAAGAAAATTAGCCCAGAGAGAAAAAAAAAATGAAATCAATTCAACTCACTTGGAAGTTGCTGCTGCAATGGATGTTCTTGGTTCTCCTACTCATCTAAGTCATGGAAGAACTGTGCACACTCTTGATTACCAGGAGAACCTTGTATTATGTCACTGACAATACAGGGGCATGGAAACAAAGTGCACATGGCTGGAGTGGGTAGGTGTGGTGTGTGCACATGCATGCGTGCTTGTGTGAGACAACGTGCAAATCAGGAAGGCTGGAGAAATTTGTTGGGCCCAATACCTTGTGAATGTTAGAAAAACAAGACAACTGATCTAGAAATCAATTATACTGGTGCTGTCATCCCAAATGCAGAGCTAATAATGGCTTAATTCCAGAAAGCTATCAGTGCCTAGAAATACAATATTTTCATTTTTAGAAATACATCCAGCGAATAAGTAAATGTTATTTGTAACTGCTGGTGATAGTGTGGCAGCATGATTTGTATTAGAAAAAACATACTGCACCAGGAATCGAGAGCCCCAATTCTGCCCTGCTACTGAACTTAATGCAGAACTGCAGACAGGAAGTTTGACCTTCCCAAGTGTCCCCACAGGGAGGAGGGTGATAGGCAGCGCTGAGCACCCCTGTCTGTGAAGATGATCACAATGCTGACCTGCCCCAGCTCTCTCCAGTACCCCTGCTCAGCGCATCACTCTGCATTTACACCTGCTGCTAAAAGGCAGATTTCCCTTCACCATGCTCACCAGCCTTCTGCTTAGTGAGATCTAAGCTACCTTCACTTTCTAAAATGTCCTCTGGTTCTTTTTGTAATGATGTCATCTTTAAGTCTGGGGTCAAAGCCTCAAGAAAAGCATCTTCTTAAGTGGATCTAGCAACACCTGGTTTTCAAAGGCCATTCTGAAAGTGTTTGTCATTTGCAAAACGTAATTGGCAGTTAAGGGTGAGAATATAGGAATCAAACATTTAAAGAACCCAGGGATTGCCAAATCATAGAACATGTATTTCTCTCATATATATTTTATTAGCCACCATGCGTCCCTTACAAATCACATATAAACACTTTTATATATGTATCCAAATGCTTCCATACACACATATGGTCTAAAGATTACTATAAAGACAAAAGGAGAGCTATTTATGGACCATAATCAAAGATCTAAAGCCCACTACTTTAAATGCAGTAGCACCTATAGCTACAAGCTTCAAATTCACAAGTGAGTGTGAATTTCACCCCTGCATTTTTATCAAGGACACATGTCTAGTAAAGGCACTAACCTTTGATTCCTACATATCCACATTTAGAGACTTATTTAGGCTAATACATGGCTATTCTTCACAGAGTTCTAATGTTCTTCCCTGATGCAGGGATCTGGTTCTCTTTAGTGTTTATTTTTATAATTCTGCATTGTTTTTAACTATATATTCAGGCATACCCTTATATTCAGACTAATATACATATACCCACAGAATCCTACTCTAAGTAAACACCCAAGAAGACATATACCTAACATGATCAGGAGAGATACAGAGGGAATTCATTCCATTTATAAACAATTGTGTTTATAAACCATTAAGGACACTCAGCACCTAACTACTATCGACTATAACCTAACCATTAGAATAGATCCATGTTAAAAGTTTACTGTAGGGGCGCCTGGGTGGCTCAGTGGTTTAAGCCTCTGCCTTCAGCTCAGGTCATGATCTCAGGGTCCTGGGATGGAGCCCCGCATCGGGCTCTCTGCTCAGCAGGAGCCTGCTTCCCCCTCTCTCTGTCTGCCTCTCTGCCTAGCTCTGATTTCTCTCTGTCAAATAAATAAAATCTTAAAAAAAAAAAAAAGTTTACTGTACATTTTGAGTTATTTTCCCTCCATTCTAGTCTACCCCTGCCAACAAGAGAAACTAGATGACATGACCAGGTGACATCAGCTCTCAATACTTGTGATGGGCAAATTAAGGATCTATGATGACTGACATGCTCCTCTGCCACCACGACCTAAAAGCAACTGTGCTAAACACAGGATCTGCTTTTGCATGAGTGGGACAGAAAAATAAAGAGAGAGAGAGAGTTGGGAGTCTCAGTGCACCAAATGCGAATGATTAGTCTGTAATGCAACACTGGCGTTAATTTTTAAGAAAGGTAGTAAGCAGCTCACTAGAATGTAGTATCAAGACAAATGTCACATTAGGACCCAGAGCTAAATGTGAATCAGCAGCAAACTCTCTGTCTGTCTGATGAGCTGCTCATTGACCTTGCCTTATACCCACCAATTAAGGCTTCCTGTTAGCCAGGGGCAATCTTCAAACATACTTAATGAAACAGTTATACATATAAGAAATTTAAGCCCAAATCTGAGATGGTAACACTAATTTTCTAATAGCGAGGGTGTGATGCTCTCCCCTGCGCCCCCAGGGCATGGTCCAGAAACTTGTAACAAACATTCTCCCAGAGAGCGTAGTTATTACCACCCACCAGTGTGCAGAATGACTGTGCCCCAGGGCACAGCATTATCAGCAACTTCCCCCAAAGTTTATCCCAAAGTTACTGCATACCGGAATTTGTGTTTTATAAATAAATTTTTTAAAAAGGGGGGGCCCATAAGATCTTCATGTCTTGATTCGTTCATAATAAAGCCATTTCACAGCCCAGGAGTATTGCCGTGAGGACGTCTCGTGTGGTAGCCCCTCACCCCCAGCCTGCCGGAGCGTGTGCCGGTGAAACCTAGGAGTCTGTCTTACCTGTAATCTGACTCTGTCCTTGTGGATTAAAAGGACTTGGTGCAGAGTTCAGGGAGGGCCGTGGGTTCTGAGGCGGGACACCTACTCTCATACTGGGATGAGGAATGCGCCCTAAATCACTGAGGCGGTCAGAGAACAAACTAGGTTTAGAGTCATCAAGCTTCTGTCTGTGCCCTGGAAACAGCAAATCATAAAATAAAAGCATATTAATTAGCTGAACAATCGACCATACTAAATAGATATGTGAACATACATACTGGGGGTTTATAAGCCAAGGGATCGTCAATACTGATATCTACAATGAAATGTCTCTATAATGCCTTCCATTTCAAGAGGCTTTATAAGCATCATCTGGTGGCAAGCGTTCCTACACCTGGTCTACAAATGGAGAGCCGAGGGTCCCAGAGGGTGACTTGGAGTCGAGCGTCAGCAGCGAGGGCAGGACGCTGGAACTCAGAAGAGACTCTCTGCATGCCTCCCCTGACCCTCTTGGTGACGGTGGGGAAGGTGGTTGTGTACTGGGGTGTGTTTGTTTGTTTCATGAAGGAACTTCCCTGTAGTTCAGAGAGTCTGTGCGTGTCGCACATCCTCTCCCAAAACTGGGGCAGAAACAAAGACAAACACATTTGTCAAAGGGCAATTTCCAAGATGACCATATGCGACTCCTCTTTTTTTATGTTACAACTATACCTCACCATGACTCTTCTCTGAAAAATTAAAACTCAAACCTAGAATCCCTTTAAGAGTATCAAATGGAAGTAGAGGCAAGGAAACTCAAATTCACAAGGGGAATCTGGATATTTTGTGAGACCTCAAAATCTAAAGCATATGATAAACTATGCTAAATCACAGAATGCTTTTTGACTTCAAATCTAGTACTATGATTCTGTATAAGAAACTGAAAAATACCCTTTGGGTTACCATGTGAATGTGAAAAGCCATCATTTAAAAAAAAAAAAAAAAAAGCTTTGTCTCTCTTCTAGTTTGTTCAAGTCTAAAATCTAAGGGAATTCTAGATATTAAAGAAATATGCAAATTAATATAACTAAGGTTCTAAGGCTTCTTGAAAATCATGAACTCCTTCTCAGCAAGTCTTGGTGCAACTATAACAGAAAACCTCAGAATCTTGGTGCTACATAAGTTCAGTGCACATCTGTGGAGTGGCCCAGTGGTGGGCGAGCACGAAAACGCCTCATACGTGAATGGAAATACACTATAGATTCCTTCTTCCATATTCTGTGCCAGAAGGAGGCCCTAATATGTTACCCCAATATACTGTAACTGAAACTGGAGCTGATTCAAAGAAGAGCCATTAAGGGGCGGCTGGGTGGTCCAGTGAGTGAAGCCTCTGACTCTTGACTTTGGCTCAGGTCATGATCTCAGGGTCATGAGATGGAGCCCCACATTGGGCTCTGTGCTGGGCAGGGAGCCTACTCGAGACTCCCTCTTTCCCCCTCCCTCTACCCCTCCCCCACCTCTCACTCATGCTCCTTCTCTCTCTCTCTCTCTCTCTAAAAAAAAAGGAAAAAGGGGGGGGAGAGCCATTAAGATAATGACTGGAATCAGAATCTGCTCTTTGAAGAAAAACTGAGGGAATCAGGATTATTATCATAAAAAAAAAAAACCCAGAAGGAGGATTATTAAGAGGCTTCAAGAATGAGGGCAACAGGAATACCTCATCTTCCTCTTGACAGAGGACAAGAGGAATCTATGAGGAGAGGGTTAAGGTGAACACGAGAATTTCCCAGCTATAAGCTGTCTTCATAAGACAAATTCCTTATTTTATTTGCCCCAAAATGTATTTTCCTATCTCCTTTTTCATTGCCTACCCAGCCCAAAGAAAACAGACAGGAAGCCAAGGCTTGGTAATATGAGTGTAGCTGTCTCTGCAGCCAAACATGTTCCAAATAGTCCCATTAACTGAAATGCACCCACCACCCTATTTCCTGCCAGCGTCAGTTTGGGGCATCTGCTGGAACGAGGGACGGAGACCAGGAGAAAAAGTGATCAGGGAAAGTCATTGTTTTTTATGCTGTTTTCCCTGTTGTTTAGGACTCCTTATCCAGATTATGAATAGATTTTAGAACTCTACGGGGCCTTTAGAGATTACCCCAAACAGCCCCCAGAGCGCAGTGAGCAAGGTACCCACAGACAAAGTCACTACGGCCTGTGGAGGTCAAACAACTAGCCTGTGATCTTCAGCCATTGGCCAGCCCAGCCTGGATGGTATACGGTTCCTGTCCTATCTGACCGAGCTTCCCACTCATCACGAGGCACCATCAATGCTGGTGTTCTTGCTTTATCTTCCCTCCCTTTCATGGCTGCCATGGAAGACAATCTCCCCCACCGACACACAGACCCACCTAAGAACTAAGCCCAGTGTGGTGCCAAGGCCGGTATTTCAGTACAAGCTGAAGCAGCAGTGAGGATTCCGTGACAAAGCTAATAGCTCACCCATTGCCCTCCACAAACTCCCATCAGTGCGTCTTCCTCAATTTAACCAGTTTCACAATTAAGGAGTTATATAGTACTTCTCACAGTTAGATCCATGGATTCTGTTACACACACACACACACACACACACACACACACACACACGTATTGGTGTGGTACTGCTACAGCTATAAACGTTAACAAGAGAGCTTATGGAATTGTCCCTGGAAGTTATTTTTTTTAATAGGGCCATACTTTTGGAATGGCAGATTCCCTGAGGGTTAAGGAGAGGGCTACAAGATCTTGCATGGTTCCTTTAAACACTGGGACTTTATGTGGGCTACGGGTCACAAGAAAACTTCAGAAAGTCTCGCCTCTGCTCTCTATAGCCTTTTCCCTGGGTTTTCTTGGAGACCATATGAGATATGAGCTCGGCGTGTGGATGGGTGAGTCCACTTCTTATTTCCTCTGAGCCCAGGGCTTCAGGGAAGCCAGAAGAGGCTGTAAGTGAGGTTAAAGGACCTGAAGCAGCACTGAGAAGTGCGAAAAATGGAAAAGCAGGTGAAATTTTAAAAGCTTCAATGACCTTATGGAAATTACCTTCAAATGCAAGCTACCGAGTATCTCCAGACAGCTGGCATAATCCAGGAGATACCGTTCTGTGGCTGCATACACCAAACAAAAGTATGCATTTCTTCTTGTAGATGTCTGCCCCTTCAGAGCCACCACCACAACCACAACAAAATTCTTACAGCACAAGGAAGAACAAAAGCCGAACAGGCTCTTCATCTTTCAACCATGACAAACACCGCTACCGCTAAACCACATCAGGGCTAGCACGTGAATGACGGGCTGGAAGAAGACGCCCTCCAATCCTCCACACTCAAGGAGTCCCTTAAGAAATCGAGAGCAGGGAAGACTAGGGCACACTGAATTAAATCAAAGACAGGGGACTCTGCCGCGGTACAGGGAGAACTGAACGACAGCCAAAGGGCCAAAGAGGGCATCTTCCAAACAGGAGGAAGGTATAAAGAATGGGAAACTTTCTCCCTTGCGCAGTGGTTCTTCCACCCCAGCTGGGTAAGAAAATCCTCCAGCGAGCTTTGTAAAACGTAATTTCCCTGAAGGACACTCACTTAAGCAAATGCTTAATTGCTCGCTTGCTTTCTGAAGAAGCCCTCACTATAACTCTTCAGCACTGTCGCAAGTCATTTAGAATCAGAGCACTGAAAAGGACAATAGAAATCATTTATACTGCACTTCGGACCACTGTACTTCTTTTATGAATAAGGACCCTGAATCCCTGAGAGGAGAAGTGACTTGCCCGAAATCACACAGTTGGTGGCAGGACTAGAACTCAAAGTTTCTGGTTGCTGGTCCCAGGCTCTTTTCCCTCCCACTGCCAACCAGCTTATTTCAGAGTATAACACTGCAGCACCGGGAGATATCATGGTCAAAAGTGAATTTAAAATGGCAAAAAAAAAAAAAAAAGTAATTTTCAGAAACAATTTCTTTCAAAAAGTCGAGTGTATTTGGCTGAATATGACTTTTGTTGCAATAAACTCAGGGGCAGGAGAAGAACTCATGATCCAAAGGTCACAGCATTCACACATCCTTAGAGCAAAGACGCTTGAGGAATAGTTAGGTCCCTAAGCAAGAGTGCCACTGATTGTCTCCTCCCTCCTCCCTCCCCCGACCCCTGGTAGTGAAAGGGGCCCACACTCACAAAGGCCAGTTGGGAATACTGCCATTAGGATTGCTGCTTAAAAGATCACACATCTGAAAGGGGTACGTGAAGACCTGGAAACTGTGCTGTATGAACTACGAAAACAAACTTGCCTCTGGGATGGGACTCATTTTGCCCATTTTTATAAAAGTCAACTGAGAACTAGAAATCTGCGAGGGCCCCCAGGCAGACCATCATACTTTATGCCCTGTACTCACAGCTGATCGGCTATCTTCCCCCCAAAAGGAAAGACGGACTCCTGAAGGACACCCAAAAGTGCCTCCAAAAGACTGCACCTTTCAAACACAAGGCCACCTCAACAAGGCACCACGTCACACCAGGCCCGCTCTTGCAGGGCGCAGGCGGGTCATTTCATGGATCACTAGGGCATGCATGATGTTGGGCATCTCGCCTTTTTACACTGGTATTCTAAGTCGATTTTAAGTTTTAACTTCTCTTATTGGATATCTACTTTCATTCTGGGTATCATGATAATACCATAAAAGAAATAAGTCGAGGGGCACCTGGGTGGCTCAGTCAGTTAAACTGCTGCCTTCAGCTCAGGTGATGATCCCAGGGTGCTGGGATCAAGCCCCACATCGGGCTTCCTGCTCAGCGGGGAGCCTGCTTTTCCCTCTCCTTCTGCCTGCTGCTCCCCTACTTGTGTTCTCTATCTCTCTGTCAAATAAATAAATAAAATCTTAAGAAAGAAAGAAAGAAAGAGAGAAAGAAGGCAGAAAGGCAGATGTGCAAGGGACCCTCAGTCAGGAAACAGGACCACATCTACATCTGGATCGGTTAGTCCAGCCCACATGTGCGTGTGCGGCATCTGCCCATGTGCGAGTCTCCCCAGGCACTGCAAGGAGGAGGAGAGAGACTTCTTCAAGATAATGTCCTTCTCGAGACAAACCATAAGAGACTCTTAATCTCACAAAACAAACTGAGGGTTGCCAGGGGGAGGGGGCTAGGAGAGGGTGGTTGGGTTATGGACTTGGGGAGGGTATGTGCTATGGTGAGTGCTGTGAAATGTGTGTGCCTGATGATTCACAGACTTGTACCCCTGGGGCTAATAACACATTATATGTTAATAAAAAATTTAAAAATAAAAAAAAAGATAATGTCCTTCTCCTCCAGCAGTTCACTGTTTACTAGGGAAGAAAGACAAGCCATTAAGTATAACTCAAGAAGGTTGTGATGAGGGCAATCACTAAAATGCTTAGGTTTGGGGATCCATTGAGGAAATATGAGTACAGACTACTTTAAAATATTAAGGAAGTGGTGCTTTTTGTGACTACATAAGAATATACCCTTATTTTTTAGAAGAGCTAACCAATATATACAGGGGGTAAGTGTCTTGATGACTGGTGTTTGCTTTAAAACCTTTCAGCAGAATATCAGATGAAGCAAATATGGAAAAACGTTATTAGTTATAAAATAAGGTTATGGGTATATGGGATTTTATTAAATATACTCTCTTTTAATATGTTTGAAATTTTTCATAATTAAAGAAAAACTTTAAAAAAAGAAAACCAATAAACGGTTCTTGGAAGAACAGGAGAGCCAATGGTATTGACTAAAAGGAAAGAGGAAGCTCTCACTGATGAGATCATTATGTCCTAGAAGGTCGAGTAGGATTTTGATAAGCCAAGAAGAAAGGAGGAAAGCTAGCTGGAGGACAAATGACAGAAACATGATAATAAAGATCTTGTGAGAGAAGATAGTGTGGAACACGTAGGTGATAACAATCTCAACAGAAGCACACTCTTCTTCAAATAGTTTGATGCCTCTAGTTTCTCAACCGCACTTTAGTTCTCTTCAACTCTGCAATCTGGATGGGAACCTGCCCTTTTAAGACAGATCTCTGTATCCCCTAACGAAACAGTCCTTTGGCAGGCCAAGAGCCTCCTCTGCCAGGCATTCAGGCTCCCCCCTGAGGACGGGGCGACCCGGGAGGTATTAGCTAATTTTGCTGTCAGCAAGTGTGTGAGAGGAGGAGACCTGGTCTTGTACTCGAGGGCTCAAACCCCAGGAGATGCCCACTTCAGATGTTCTGACCATTATCCTTGGAGTAAAACAGCAAGAGAGCAACAGAGCTGGGACTCCACAGCAGGTCTGGAAAACCAACAAAAACAAAGCCATGGTTCCAATCTCTCTACCCTGAAAGTGACCCGTGAAGGAGAGTGTGCAGGGAGGGGTGCAGGAACAGGGTGACGAATTTTCAAATCCTAGTTCTATTCCAAATGAAATTACTTGGAATTCTACTCCTAAGGAGGAGCCTTAGTTCATCTCAGTGAACTTGGATTACATGGTTTCCAGCAAAAGCAACGTGACAGGGTCGAGGTTACACAGACTCAAGGGAGTTCTTAGGGGAGCTGTGCGAAGTTGGGATCCAAATACTTTGTAACCATCGAGGCTCCAGATGGAAAACCCTGATTTTCTGCATTCCTATGCACATGTGAAAATGGAAATACTACTAAGAAAAGTGAAACTCCTCTCTATTTACATTCAGATGACTACATTTCACTGGTGGTTTGTGAAAGTCTAAAAAGCAAAGGCCTATACTCCTATGACACTTGTAATGTCTCATTAAGCCCTCTGCCTCTCCCTGACACACCCCTGCCCCCAGTACAAACAGTTCCAACCGGCTTCTCCTCGAATTTCCTTATTTCTGTTAATATCACCACTTTCTAGTCTCCGAGGCTCAAAATCCAGCCCAGGTATACCGTTGCCACCTCCTTTTCCTGGACCCCAGCATCTGGGTAAGGCCATTCCTAGTTTCTGCAAGAAGGGGCCCCCACTTTCCAGTCCCACCAGAACCACTCCTGGCCTCTCACTTGTAGCTAATCCACCAGATAAGCAGGCTGGAGTAAACAAAAGGACACCCACGAGTTGTATGGCCGACCTTGGGAAGAGATTTAATGGAAATCTCTAGGCCTGCCGAAAATTTCCAAAATTTCTAACGTCTTTTCAGTCCCTACATCCTAACATGATTCACCTGCTCAAAACCTCTCAACTGTCTAACAGTGTCTATTGAATTAAACAGAGCTCTCTGAGCCCGGCAGGGAAAGTAAAGACTTGGAAAGACTTGGAAAATAGGTTCTGAACACACGTGGCCACTCTCATTTCCAATGGCTACAACTGTACTCCTCCCCACCTAAGCTCTACTCACACTGGACTACCCATGGCTCTTCAAAGAGCCGCAGTTCCTTTCCCCAAACTGTCTCCCCCAGCTCAGAATACCCTCTCCCCATCACCTCCATTTGGCCATCACACTGTTCTGGTCTTTTCTGTCTCTAGGGCCTCCATGATCCCTCTGGTTTCCACGTCAGCAAGCCGAAAACAGCTACGACTGTTTTTTGTCTACTACATGTGGTTATACTTAAGTGTAGTAGGCATTCAGTAAGCATTAACTGGCTCTGAATTGATATAAAATATTTATACGAAATTTCAAACCCTATTATCTTGGAGTCTTCTGGACTTGACTAGGGACCCCTTGAGGATGGGTGTCATGTCTCATGTCTAGCACCTAACTTGGGGCCTGGGTACAAAGAAGGCCCACAACAAATGCTTACTGAATTAATAAATAAGAACACTGGTAAATTTAAAATTACCTCTCCTTTTATCCAGTAAAAGAAAGGAGAGGGGGAAGAAAAAAAAAGAGCTAGTCATTGGGAAACATTTCCCACAGTAAAATTGATGAGTCTATAATCTTTGCTGGGAAAGGCTGCTGAGTCATCTTTTTGCTAAGAGTATGCTGTCTGGTTCAGGTCAAAAACTATTTCTGGACTGGAACAGTAAAGCGAACTAAGAAATTGCCTTCATGCTTCAGAAGCCTCTAGCCCCTCTGAGCCACTAGGAGTGAGCGGCCATGCGACAGGACATGTGTATGGGGGCCTCAGAGCTCACAAAAGACAGCTTGTGAGAGGAGACAGCCCTAGAGCCATGTTAGTGTGTGGCTTCAGACAGAGGACCACAGATCATAAACAAATCTCCTTCCAGGAGATTCTTCTCTGATGGCATTTCAAAAATGAACTAACAGAGCTTCTCTCTAAGGGCCCTTCTTAATATATAAACCAATTTCTGAAGGAAAAAAAAAAACTCCTAATCACTTCCACATAGCTTCAAGAGCTCCCTTTCAGCTCTTGAACAGAGTCAGGCATGTAGAATTCAAAGTTTAACAAGGAAGAGGAGAGGAAGAACAATTTCACCCAAGAGAGGGCTGAAGCCTTCCAGTCTCTCGGGTAAAAACATAATTATGGGAAGAAAAAACATAATCTACTCAAGAGACATAATTACATAGTTAAGCCATAGACTCCATAGAAATATTCTAGGAACTCCAGTTCATAGGAAAAAAAAGGTTAAAAACTGAATTTGCTCTCTTTTAATAACGAAAGGCGCCAGTTTAGATCAGTGAGTAAAAAGTTCACTCTCCCAAACTTGTTTTTTAAATGCAACTGGATGCATGAGAGAGATCACTGAAGGACAGCCTCTTTCAAAATCTAGGCTCCTAGAGGCTCAAGAATTCAAGATCTTTCAATAAATATACTAATGAAAGAACTGTGAAATATTAACATGCATGTATAGTAACTGTGAGTTCCTTTATAAAACTTTTGGATTTCAGGCTGTGGCAAATCATGACCATCAAAGACTGAAGGGGAGATCAGGCTCTGCCGGTATCAGTCACACATCAGGGTATAGCTTCTAAAAAACATATGCTTAGAGTGTAATCCTTTTTCTGAAATAATGGACTCAAAAAGCTTGAGACATCTAAAGAAAAAGAAACTCACGGGAGGCAAGAAGGAAAAAAAAAATGCTTAAAAAAATTTAAAGAAAGACCAGATGAAAGTATAATGGAAACACACAAGGGGAGATATAATAGTTTTTGCAAGCAGGGGGAAAAAAGAGCTCCCAGAGAACCTGGCTGACTTCACCGTAGCCCCGTTCCCAGGTCCTAAAACATCCCTCATCTCCTTGGCCCCTCTACCTCCAGATTCTCTGGCCCTGAACAGCTCTCTTCCTGCTATCCCTGACTTCTTCCCCCCTGTCATTTCCAAGGGATGCTCTTTCCTCTTTATTCCCATTTCAAAGCAAGACTACATGAATGAGACTTTTTCAGAGCTGGGAGAGAATAGGGATTTCTAAACCATGTTCTTCATTCTAGAAAAGTAACCGATATCCAGAAAAAGTCCTGTGACTTGTTTGAAATCGTGGAGGTAGGCAGTGACACTGGAAGCCAGTCCCCTGACAGGCGTCAGCCCTCCTTTTCATACAAGGAAAGGAAAGGAGAGGGGGTAAAGGCTGAGAAAAAGAGGCCCAGAAAGAACGGAATAAGAAAAAGCAGAGAAGGAGCACCTGGGTGGCTCAGTCGTTAAGCACCAGCCTTTGGTTCAGGTTATGAACCCAGCGTCCTGGGATGGAGCCCCACATCGGGCTCCCTGCTCAGCAGGAAGCCTGCTTCTCCCTCTCCCATTCTCCTTGCTTGTGTTCCCTCTCTTGCTGTCAAATAAATAAGTAAAAATTTTAAAAAGGAAGAAGAAAGAAAGAAAAAGCTGAGAAGCTTACTTCTGAGAATTCATTACATTATACCTGATCTTTCCAACTCCATTTTATCACCATGCCTCCCATCCTCCGACTAATCACAACCCAACATCCACAACCATCCTGGGCCATCTGAAACTGCATCTCTCCCTTCAGTTTCTGGGAAATGAACAAAAGATCTCTTTCTCTATGTTTACACTTAGCCCCCCCCCCCAAATTCAGTAAAACTTGTTTTACTTCTGAAAACATTTCCTTTGCCTTCTTTTACTCTAAGATACTTCACACACCCATCAGTTTTGCACCACTAGCATTTGTAGAGACCCCACTGAGAGATGTAAAGATTTTTTTAATGGTAACATTTTAAGCAATGGAAATGGTAGTTTCCATAGCCGAACAAAAAGCATCACTGTTTATTTGCCAATAATCCGGCTAAACATGGATGGCATTATTCTTCAAAGAGGCCAGTGACAACCAGCCTACAGACCGTCACGCAATTCCTGGATCCTGACTGACTGTCCTTAGCATGCGATCATCCTCTTTCTCTTTCATTATTATGGTTCCGGACATACGTTATGTAACCTTATGCATGTCTGAAGCAGAGAAAGAAAATGGTACGTAAAAGTAACTGAAAAGTATGAAGGGCTCGTCTCTCGACACACGCCAAGACCAAAGGAGAACATCGTTTTCCATTTTCCCAGCTCCGGAACAGGAAGAAAATGTTAAAAAGTAATAACCCGGGAAAAATTCAGCCAGCTCCTGCAGCCCCGTCTTGCTGTGCTGAACGGCAGTGAAGATCACAGACGAAATAAAAAGAAAAAGACAGAAAAAGAAAGGGCGGGGGGGGGGCGATTTTCTTGCTTCAACTGGACCCAGTCCAGCTGGCGAGAAGAGGTGGTTTTCTTAACGCTTGCAAAACCTGATTACTTTTTTAAAGGAATGAAGAAGAAGGAGATGTAAACACAGCCATTAAACCAGATTTAAGGTACTTAGCTTTAATCTAGTCTAAGACCTCTCTGATTGTCTGCTGTTCTGCAGTTCTCGGCTCACTAGACATTAATATGGGCAAGTCAGGGTCTTCTGAGCAGTGACGGCTGTCAGCGGAGCTCTGTGGTTACCCTCTCAGGTCAGGCATGGAAGGAACGGTGGCTTAAGCAATAATGGAAGGATGTCTGTTGTGTGCCGTGTCTGTCAGAAGTCTGTTTTACTACATTAAAGGGCTATTGTGTTTATATCTACACAACGGGTCTTAAACAGATTGTTTAAACACGATTAAACAGGAGATGTCTTTGAAACAAGCCCCCTAACAAAATTCAGATGGGTAGGGAACTGAAAAATGCCATTGACTATATATATTTTTTTTAAAAAAGATCATTTCTAAGTTGCAAGGGAAACATGATATAAACTCCAAAAAGAAACAGTTAACGAGTTAAAAGCAAAGAACGCCCCTCCTACCTCAGCACGGTTTCCCAATGGCATAGCGTTCACCCACCTGTCTGCCCACCCCTCCTTAAGGCTCCTGCACCACTTACTAGAGTCTTGATAGACAGATAATTGCTTTCCTCACCCGAGGGACATGAAAGGAGTCTATTGTGTTAATCCTGGTATTCTTCTCTTCTGTGAACTCTGAATAAGGAACTGAGAACTCTACCTCTTCATTCCAAAACTCCTGGAGTTCACTCACACTCAGGTCTGCTAAAGTGTTCTTACATTCCAGGCTGTCACGGAAGGTGCCAAGTATTTTGAGTAGGATCAAGTTATTGTTATATAAAAGGGAATCGAAAGGACTGCTAAATGGAGTTGAGAGATAGCAAGTTTTAACCTTTTTTCTCAGACACAGATGAGAAAAATGCATTCTTTTCAATCCAAAGGAAGTGGGTTGGTGCCCATTTCCAGGCTTTCTCACACCCCTCCCTCAAGGGAAGAACACTATGGAGATGCTAGCTCCAGAGTCCATTTTTTTTTAAATATTAAAAAAAAAAAAAAAAAAACTTCAGGGGATGAAAATGAAAACTTTTCTGTTTTTCAAAAGCAAGTGTGGCGTTAAGTTTGAAGGAGCTCTGTCTGGCAGCTTCATGCTGAATTATTTAATCAATGACAGTTTGGTGAATGCTTTTCTTTTGTCCGTGTGAGATGTATGAAGTGTTGACTTTTCCTCATAGACACGTACACTGGTATCTCTATCATGTATCTCCATCCATCTCTATCTAGCTATAACTGTGCAGAGAAGGAGAGGAGCACTGGTAGAAGTAAAGGTGATACCACCGAGTTCCAGGTCTTTTTCAGATGATGAGGAATGCCGTCCTTGAGAGACCTAACATGCTTTACACTCTGTTTACACCATCACACCACAACCCCTCCCGACTACGGAACACAGCTTTCCTTGCAACCCGGTGTTCTTCCGGATGAGCCTAATGAGATGCTGGTTGGTTGTTTTGTTTTGTTTTTTCAAAATGGCACATCTTCAGGAATCTAGGACACTCACTGGGAAAGAAGTAATGCACTCTAAAAGGGGACATAACCAATAAAAGCACAGCATCTCTTATCCTTTCTCATCGGGGTCTTATCTCTTTCATGGACCTTTCACTGAGAATATTCACAGAAAGGATATCATTTCTGCCCCCAGGATAGGCTCTTCCCAAGAGTTAACTGGCCTAATGGCTCAAAAAAATCCTACCGACAACCAGGGACACTGAACACTAAAATACTGTCCAAGAGAACTGATGATTGCCCCACAGGGAGTAAGAAAAATACCGCATGCCTGTATCAGGAGGCGTGGGTTCTGCCACTGATGGTTAAGTTGTGAACTTCTCCGGTACAGAATCTTCTCGTCTGTGAAATAACAGACTACCTAACTTCCAGTTCTAAGAATCGATGATGCTATGGGTGTCTCACCTGTCACTATGGGCTACCCACACACATAGACACACACACACAATTAGTGAACTTATTTAAAAAGTTCACTAAAAGACCCAGCCAGCATGTGACTAAGTAGGAGAATACTGTATCTAAATCCGGCCTTGACTACACAAGTAGAAAACCTGCATTCTGTTCCTAGCTTTGCTGCTAATTTGGTTGCGGAGCTGTGGGCAAATAATCTATCATCTCTGTGACTCAACCTCCTCATCTGTCAAATGAGGATCAAAGTATGTGCATCGCAGGAATATCACCCAGAAGGAATGTAACTGATAGAGGCGAAAACATCCCACACAGGTAAAACCACTATGCAAATATGCCATCCATGCATCAATTAAAATTTTCTGTGTGCCCTGAACTGTGCTAAACCAGGGGGCTCACGACATACTGGGAGAGGCATCGTGTAAGCAAATCACTGCAGCGACGTGATAAACACCAGAATCAAAGTCTAACAGGCAAAGGGGAACCAAATAATAAATGCTTAACTTCCAAGGGTGGTCAGAAAGGCTTATAGAAGAGATGGCATTCAAGGAAAAGTAGAATTCAATCAAGCAAACGTGGAAGAAAAAGACATTCCAAGCAGAAGGAAAAGGAAGTGCAAAGACAAAAAGATTAAAAAAGTGTGGAGTGAAACAGTTTGGCTGGAGCTCAGCCACGAGGGGGTGGGTGGGAGGTAGGTGGGCAGGTCAGATGCCGAAAGGTCTTGTCCACCACATTACACGGTCTGAACTTCACCCCATAAGTCCTGGGGGACCCCAGTGGTATTTGCAGCACCATGTGCCATGAGCTGATTTACAGTTTAGGAGGACCACTCTACTTGCAGGGGAAAACAGATTGAGAAGGGAGTACCATCAGAGGCATGGAGCTGGAGAAGAAATGGCTTTTGTGGGAGATGCCAGGAGATGACACTGAGAGGGGCAACCAAGAGAAAGCAGTGCTAATGGGTACAAGGGAATGTGGGTGAGACGCACAGCAGAGACACAGAGGACAGTATAACAGAACGATCGGACGGAGAGAGGATGAGTCTCTGGTCTCTGGTTCAGTCACCTAGGTAAACTGTGGGGCCCTCAAAACTGGTAAAACCCAAGGGGGTCCCTATCTGAAGACAGAAGTTTGGTGGAAGTGGAGGTGGGGAACCCCAGATATCGTGTGGGACATGAGTTTGAAGCGCCCGTGGGCCATATTCAGCCCTTTCTGGGCCAAGTCCCCAGTAGGACTGTGGCTCTGTACTTAAACTTGCACAGGTCAGCAAATAAGCAAAATCTGTTGTGGTCTAAATACGACACTGGGGTTGCCAAAATTAGAGCCAACCTCATAGATGCAGGAGAGCAGAGGAAAACAGGGATCAAGAGCAAAACTCTCTACCATTAATGGTCTTTCCCAGCGTATCTTCTGAGAAAGGCTCCTTCCTGATCCCCAGGGAGCCGCGTATGAGAGTGCTTCTTGTCGTGCCATTGGTGTTCCGGAGACATAGGAAGATAAAATAAAACAAACACAGTCCCTCATCTCCGCCCTCCTCCTTTCTGCGCTCACTCCCGTTGTCCATCAGAAAGTAACAAGCCCTGAAAGAATCCATACAGGGATAGAAAAAAAGAATCCATCTGTTATGGATGGAGATATGGCAGGGGTCCAATGCAAACAGCACGAGTGATATCATTTATAGAACAGCAACCTGACTAATAAACGCCCATAAAAGGACTTTGGGGGGAAAAAAGGAAAGTCTCAGCCACCACGTTGGCCTGAGGGTTTTTAGACCTCTTCCTTTTCCCTCCATGAAAGCTGAACTCCAGAAGTTGCTAAAATCTAAAACAATTTAGAATTACGATTAAAGAAATACGATCATCACCTCCACTGGTTTAATTTCTCCACTTAATTTCTATTCATTCAAAATTAGGCCCTTAGCTATTCTTTTCATTTTATGTAACAGTTCACGGTATAAATTTTTATTCCTTAATCCTAACCTGAACACAAACTTCAATATACATTTAAGAAGTTAATTCAATTATCTGATCTACTTTGTTCTACTGAAATACATTCAACTGAGTATCTACAACGTGCAAAAATATTATCCCACTGGTACTAGTGCAGGTCCAGCAGAAGTCCTCAACAACTACTGAACTAAATAAAAAAAGAAAATTTTAAAAAAAAGGAAACACAAAATTGTTAGTGTACTAGAGAAGCAGCGCTGGAACTTAGCCCCTACCGCAGCGAAGGCTCCAGATTAATAGAGAACGGAGCAGACAACAGTTAAAGCTGAAGGACCAGGCTAAAACTTCCATCTGCCGACCTGCAAAGGGGCCAAGGTCAAGGGGGAGGGCTGGGAGAGCTTTTTATGACAAAAATAAAAAAAAACTCAGCATTAGTCTCCTGGAAGTCACCATCTGTCCACCTAGAACTTAATATTCAAGAATTTCTGCCAGTAAGTTGAATTACTGATAACTCAAGATTCAGATCAAGTACTTTCACTTCAATAAAATCTTCCTTCCAAACCCCCAGACAGAAGTAAAACTGCTTCTGAACTTCCATGTCACTTTGGCTCTGCCATCTTCTTGGGCCCTTTCTCATTTTCTATCACGTCTGTCACATGGTCCTAGTCATTGAGAGGCATGCTTTAGCCTCTTCCAAGACTGGGCCTCTCCCTGAGCCATTCACGTGACTAAGTCCTTGCTGAATTCCTACGGCCCTTTGAACGCACATATGGTAGGTGCCTGGTACGTGTTCACGGGATAAATATGAGTGAGTCCAGAATGCAGGTCAGTGGTTGGCGGAATCCATACACCAGCAGCCTGTCCACCTAGTAAAAACCAGTTCTCATGATAAAAACACCTAAGGCAACCGAAAAGCCTTCTAACCTTTCAGTCACAGCTCTCTTGCCCTCTTGCTCTCCAGTCTGAAATGAACAGCAAGACTCAATACCTAGAAAGTTCTTGCTAGGAGTATGGCACTCAAGGAGACACTTGAACTTCCTACCTTTAGGCACAGTCAGAGTAAGCTCTACAGAGCCTGGTCCTTTTCAAGGCTTATTAAAAGAAATGAACAAAATCAACTTCTGCTTAGAGTCCCTCTACAGGAAAGATTAATAAACCAGACCGCAACCCCCCCCCAAAAAGTGAGATGCATAATGAATCATCACAATGTACACACTGTATTGTCTTCTTAAGTACTTAAACACACAGAAAAACTTAAATATATATAGAAATGTATATATTATATATGAACATAAAACTATTGTGGGTGTTACTTAATATATTTACCTAGTTTAGCTCTTCCCAAAATGTTCCCTAGCCGCTGGTGTGCACACTGCATTCCCTCACTTTACCTCTCACTCTGACACAGCTCTCTCTGGGCCACACGAGTACCATGACAAGCAGTTACAAAAATTTTCTAGCCACTGAATCTGCATGAAGGTCCTGGGAAGACAAAATATAATTATCCTAACCTCAAGATGTATTTCCAGTGTTGACAAATCACATGTTTCACTGAATTAAGAGTCCTTTTTCTCTTAAGAACCAAATCCCTTGGCCCAGCTAATAATTCACCACGTGTACACCTGAGGTGGCCCACCTCCTCCCAAGCACCTTGTACCTGTTGGCCACGGTGGCATTCATGAAAAAGGCAAGAAAACATCTGACTTTCATAACGACACTGGAAGAAGAAAACTTGACATTCATTCTCAAACATATGTGACTCCTTTCAAGAACTCCTGACTCAAAATTTCAGAGGGAAGTGGCCCTGTAATAACGTCTCTTCTGAGAATAGTGCCATATGGTTTTAACAGAGGTTTATTTCCTGAACCCAACGAGGGCTGCTGATTCTCAATCCAACGAAAATAATTATGCAGACAATTTCACTCTATTACTTGCAGTGAAACCCATTCTGTGTGGTCCACACATGCCCACTGACACCTTCAAAGAGACATTAAGCCATTTTTATGTACCATACCCTTAATGGGTGGAATGCAAGGTAAATTTCCTTGAAGATTAGCACCTGTCGTCATGTATAAGGCACCCCTACTTTGACTACCACATGTTAATTCTCAGAGTGGGTCAAAAGGAGAGAGATGAACAGACTTCCACGTTGAGTAACAACTAATTACCAGCCAGATATTAGGGAAAACACACACATACACACACACATACACACACCAAGAACCAGAAATACTGCATCTCCCAAAGTCAACAGCACTGCCGGGAAATTATTTCAGACACAATTGGCAGGTAGGAGGACTGGGGGAGGGGAGGATGGGGGGAGGGTAACAAGAACCACTCCCTTGTGTAAATTTTAACAACATTCAACTGCTAACCTTAAAATAATCAGGAGAATAGGAAAATAAAATCCCTTCAGTGCAAAAGCTGAACACAAATACTGTAAAAATAAAGATTTAAACCAAAGAATACAACCATTAAATAGTGCTTTCAAAGAAGACCACCCTTTAAGTCTAAGAATATTCCCTAAGAACAGAGTACGCCAACCCACACCAGGTTGCCCCTGAACCTGAATTTTATTATAGCAGTTGGCTATGAATTGAACTAACTCTCCCTTTTCAGACTTTGAAAGATCGCGGAGTTTGAAAATAAACCCATGAAAATGACTTTTTAATTTTGCCAGCGCACTTGGCGTGTTGCAGAAGGATCCTTGTCCTCCTGTAAGATCGGTGCCTTCCAATGCCTGCCTACCCACGTCTCTTAGCATCGGTGAGAGAAACAACCCCCCAAAAAAGAGCCAAGCCTCTCTAGGTGTCCACAGGAATTGCACAAAATCAAAGTAAAATCGCAAATATTCTTTAAAAGAAACAGACAGACTTCAGGGAAAGCAGCGTCCAGGCCCCCCCAAGGTCAGGGCAGGAACCAGATACACAGCAGCACAGCATTAACCACAAGGCAGGCCCAAAGGCTGTTCCAGGACTGTTTTCTTTAGACTGCCTGAAAGTCTTGCCAAGAAACAGACGGATGCTGCTGAAACAATCTCTTCCACAGCCGGGCGTCTGGGTTCTATGACAGGCAGCCCTGCTCCCGTGTGTGGGGCCCATACAACATAGCGAAAGCTTGGGAGGGAGTACTTGGCAGAATAGGAGAAAACCCAAGGATGGTCTTTTTTTGCGGGAGGGGGGGAGTGGAGAATCTAATTCCAACATCATGCACATTGGATTAATACCTTGCCTCTCTTGCTGATACCTTGGACCTAAATTCTGTTTCTCACTTTCCCTATTTGTTTCTGTATAGGTACTTACTGATCGGCCAGAGAAATGTCTCTGCTCACTTTCATTCCCAGGAATACTTTTACATCTCATTTTTTGCACCAGCCAACACGAAGGCATTTTTGTTTCTAACAATCCAGGGGAATGTTTGAATAAAAAACAAACTGGAAATCTTGAAATTTCTTAAAAACAGAAACAATTGGAAACTGCTTAGCCATGCATGAGAACTATGTTGCCAAGCAGGTTCTGGTTGAACTTCGTTTGATTAAAAAATAATTCTACTTCCCATCATTTATCAGATTTATTCTCTTAAAACATTAGCAAGTACCAAAGTTTTACTTCGACAGTGTACTGCTAAAACAGTAAAAGGAACAGAGCTCTATTAAATAAAGAAAACCAGCCGCTACTCTGTGCCCTTCAAAGGAAAAAGTCAGCTCAATGAGAAAAGGAGGGTTAACCTGAAAAATTAACTGTCAACAGACCTAGCTTCCAATCTCAACAGAATAATGGGATATCATCTTCTCAACAATTCTATTCCATTTAAATAGCTTTGAAGATGCCTGGGGTGAGGAGTATGGGTATTACTTGAGTTCTACAGAGGAAACAAAAAAAAGGCACAAAACATAAGCTCTGCTTTTTAGGAATTTAAAAACACAACAATTCCCTGATTTATATCCTTAAACATCACCTGAACACTTAGCATTTTGAACCAAAGCTATCCACACCCTTTACGGTCAGGAATTCCTCTGGTGTGGACCTGCTTTTTGATGTTACAAACCTGGCGAAGCCCATGAGTGAGAATTACTCCACCACGTTTTTTAAAAGTTGAGACATTTTTGTTCAAAAGAATGGGAAGACCTGGTAATCTCCTATCCCCACTCTCCACCCCACAGTGTCCCTGCATGTTAACATGGCTCCTGGTTCGGTTTTCTATTATCCTTGGCTTCAATGGGCAAAACTAAATAGCCATACCATTTTAATTACCACAATACCATTATTATGGGTTTTTTGGAGTTAAAGCTCAATTTGTGGAACCTGAATTCACAAAGTCTATAAAAATATCCCTAGGACAAGGTGGTAGAAGGAGTGAGTTAAAATGAATTTGTTTAATTTTTATGGAAACATTTTGCCTTCCCCAAAGACGCAGTACCTGCCAGAGTCTCTCGCTAACAGGGTTGGAAGCGTGTCTTCAAAGAGGTGAATTACAGGGGCGCCTGGGTGGCTCAGTGGGTTAAGCAACTGCCTTCGGCTCAGGTCATGATCCCAAGGTCCTGGGATCGAGCCCCACATCGGGCTCCCTGCTCAGTGAGGAGCCTGCTTCTCCCTCTCCCTCTGCTGCTCTGCCTGCTTGTGTTCTCTTGCTCTCTCTGTCAAATAAATAATAAAAATCTTTAAAAAAAAAAAAAAGGCAGTGAATTATAAAGGGAAACTGGCCTGCAAGTGGGACGTTAAAATGGTGGGACATTAAAATACCCAACCTCCGTGTTACTGAAGGCACGGTTTCTGAGCCTCAAGGGAAACTCACAGTGACTGAGAAGAGTTCTGGGTACCAAAGAAGGGCATTCTGATCAAAGGGCAATCTTGGACTCAGAAGGAGGGCCAGGGTCCACAATGATCTCATCCCCCAAACCTGTGGTCCTCTGTCTGTATCACTCACCTGACACTTACATTCACTTTTCTGTAATCGCCTGTGGAAGGTATTTCTAAATTCCCCAGCTCTAGTAAAATCTCTGAAGGCAGAGCACATCTTTGTACTCCATTACCTGTCTCTCAAACTACAAGAAAAGCTGGTTTTTAATTGACGGATTTGTCCCAAAGTCTGGGTTTTTTTCTATCAAGTTGGGGTCTGGGCAAGGCTCAAAGGCATCTGAGGAAAGAGATGGAAAGAAAAGGAATGAAAATTAATCGTGTCATTTGGCCATATCGCTTTCTTGGATCACTTTACACGGTCTCCACATTCAAAGACAAATACTTCCTACTTGAAAAAAATCCAGAAACCCAGAGCCGTTAAGCATCCCATCATCCTAAACAGTAACAATACTTTGTCGATGAGCACCCACAGCTTGACTAATTATCGGATGCATGAAAACGCGACCATCCAAACTACGCGTCGCCACTGTGCTGCGGTTGGACTGACAGAAAGAGTAATACCTACTTCTCCAGTGGCAATGGCGGTACGCAGTAGCTTCAATGTGTTTTTCATTGTGGAAGGGGTCTGATTTCTTTCATACGGATGTCGTTAGGAGGCTGAGGACTGGTGATGGAGTTAAGATGACAGAAAATGAAGCCATGGAAGAGGAGACGGCACAAATGCTTCATGCTACTCTAGTTAGAGATGAAAGGTGGGTGGAGGGAGCCCTGGGCTTTCCTACAGCTCCTGTCACTGGGGAGAGATGCTCTCGAAGGGAGTATAAAGAGTAAACGTTGCAAGCCCTCGGTTCTTGGAAACTGTGCTCACTCTTCAGACTGGACGTGTTAGAAGCCAATCTTGAGGGAATTACCCAGAGCGGTTTTGAGGTTTTCGCATAAAGGAGGAAAACAGGGAAATTGCGAAGGCATCCTGATTAACTTCAAAAGGTGATTTTATCTCTACGTTATAGAACTGAATGAAAAAAGAGGCATTTTAACCACATTTATCCACATGTCCTCTACAGTGTTTGAAGGTTAGCTTAACTTTGTTCCAAACTTCTGTTACGGGTAGAGAATACACAAAATAAATACATAGAGAGAGACCAAGCCTAGAGACCCATAGACTTTTTAATGTGCTTTTCTGATATGAATTTGTATTATCAGAAGTATACAACTAGAAGATAAACTATAAATATCACTTTACATGCTAAAATCAAGCTTCCCCCTTGTTTTTCTCTACAAATATTCTTTAAAAGCTACCCATTTATTCACAAATAAACATCCGATACGCACTTTGCTAGAAACACTGGGGAATAGAACCTCCCATTATATATGGTCTATATCCTCAAGGATCTTACAAGGTGATAACTACCGTAAAACCATGTGTTTCCAGCACTTTCAAGTAGTACAGCCAGAGTGCTGCAAGATTTGAGACTGGCAGACACCCCTCCTGATGGAAAACATCATGGAGTAGGTACCGGGTGAGCTTCAGAGGTGGGTAAGATTTCAGGAGATGGAAATGGAAGACACATTTTGCAAGCAAAAGCACAGCGTGAAAACATCTATGGGATTCGGGAAATTTCGGCAAGGCATATTCAGGGAATGATGAGAACAGTTTGGCTAGAGCAATTGTTCTCACGACAGATAATACCAGCAGCTGGGGAGGTTTCAGAAACTCCTGGAGGTGGTTTTGACTGTCCCATGACTGTAGGTACAGAGGGTGGGCAGAGGCTAAGGATGTTAGGTGCCCTGCAATGCATGGGACAGTCCCACACAATGAAGTTTCTCCACGTCCCTCATGACTTTTGGCATGTGAGAATTCTACCACTCAACCACCCACGCTCCTTATGACTTTTGGAAAACCCACTGGACATTCAAGTAGATGAAAAAAATCTGGTTATAATTATTGGAGCCTAGAACCAAAGCTCTATATTTGTTAAATATAAACAAAGGTTTCTCTCTATGGTTTTAAAATGTTGGATCTTAGGCCGCCTGGGTGGCTCAGTCGGTTAAACATCTGCCTTCAGCTCAGGTCATGATCCCAGGGTCCTGGGACAGAGTCCCACATCCAGCTCCCTGGTCAGTGGGGAGCCTGCTTCTCTCTCTGCCTCTGCCCCTCCCCCTGCTTGTGCTCTCTCTGGGCCGAATAAATAAATAAAATCTTTAAAAAATAATAATAAAAATAAAATGTTGAATCTTCTAGGAATAAAACTACCTAGAAATCAAAAGAGCCTACTTTGTTCTGCTAGGAATTTTTGCAAGAGTTTTTCAAGAATTCAGAAAATTTTCACCAACACTAATGTCACTTTTGGTATAGAGCCACTAACACACGTCCGCATCAAGCTCGATTTATCACCATCACATTCAAGATGATTCTGCACTGTCCATGCAGCTGGCTAGTTCATTAAGTTTTCTAGGACATTCTTCTCTGAGTATTTAGACATTAAAATACATTAACACAACAATATTATTTGTAATTAAGTTCCTCTATTTTCCTTTATGCTACTTCATGGCAATATACTGATCTTTTGGAAGTTATACGGACAAATAGAGAAAACCAATGACTTCACTTCAGGGTAGTAAGGGACAATTATTGGGTATTTGTTATTAAAGGGGGGGGTTGGCTCCAACACGTCTGTGACATGACTAGAATGTGTGTAGAAAAGCAGTTGGAGATGTAAAGATAAGACGGAGCCAAGGGATGGTGGGCTTACAGAAGCCACCTGAAGAGCCCGCAAGTGACTGGGTGGCACGTAGGGCTATAGTACCCTTCGATATGAGGTCCGCACGTTAACCTGATCAAAGCTCAGCCTCAGGGAGATGGAACAGCAGCTGTGTAAAGAGAACTTTAAGGAGGAAGGTACTGGTGGCTGGAACAAGAGTTAGTAATCCCGGCTCGTGGCTAGTTCCCTATATATTAAGGTGAGGAAGGGATAGCTTTTAACAGAGATTAAAGATCAAAGATCAAAGTGTTTTGTGCTACTAGTTTTAGGGTTAAGGAAGATGAGGAAATTGAAGATGGTGGGGCTTAAAGATAAAGATCTGGGAGCTTTTCATTAAACCAGGGTGATTGTCCATGTGATGGTGCCTTGCATAAGCAAGTAAGGACACAGAGAGAGAGGAAATCCAAGTTCAGAACTTATGGTGATGTCCACTTGTAGGAGGTAAGTGGGAGTTTAGAAGATAAAGCAAAAGAGAAAGAGGAGCAGTCAGACAGGCAGGAGGAGATCAGACTATCATACGGCAGAAGCCAGGGACAGAGGGAGAGGAGAGCATCTACAGGCTTATTGCTGCTGAGGGGTCGAGGTCACCCAAGGGAGATGATGAGCAAACTTCAAGACAGCAGACTCGGTCAGGCTGGGGAGCGGAAGCCAGACTGCGAGGAGCTAGGAGTGAGTGGGTGTGAGGAAGTGGAGATGACACGTCTATGCGACTCTTTCAAGAAGTTTGGTGGTTAGGAAGAAGAGAAATGAGATATCAGCTCAAAGGAGTAGTAAAGAAAAAAGAACATCTTAGGACAGCAAGTCTGTCGAAGTAAACAACAAAACTTGCCAGGGACTGTTGGCCTTATGAGACAGTCTGTCTCATAAATGAACGGAGCCCCAGTGGCCTCTGTGACAACTTGAAGATTCTATGATGAGCCACTCAGATGTACAAATTATATTGGTAAGGAAATAAAGCACCCTAAAGCACCTGTTTCATGAAAACAGGCTTTAATGAGGGAAAACAATAAACTGCCCAGTCCTACTAGGTTCCTATTATAAACTACAAGGTTTCACCTGGGGTGCTCACCAAGCCCTTCCATTAAGAGGTATCAGAGCCAGACCCGCCCCCCTACCTGGGGCCCAGATGACCATGCTACACAACCACCCGGGAGATGCTACAGACTGGCAAGGGCTCGGCTCCAGCATCAATGTCTTTGTCCTTTGCATTTAAATTGAGAGCATCCCAGCATCTATATCACAGGGCTGTCATACATATTCTAAATGCAAGGTATTAGTATTGATATTCTTGGGATCTCCACATTACAGTTACTGCTGCAATTTCCCAGGTTAGGACCTGAGGCCTGGAGAAATGACAGGGCTTTCCTACATTGCTACAGACACAGAAGAGAAGGCAAATTTCACAGCTAACAACACTGTGACCACATCAACTAGGCCAGGCTGATTCTTTGTGGACTAAGTAGTCTGTACCAGCTCAGATCAAGTAAGTACTGATGCTCACTGTACAAGGTTAAGTGTGGTTTCAAAATTAGAGTCCTTCAAGAATAAGAGTCGGGCGCCTGGGTGGCTCAGTGGGTTAAGCCTCTACCTTCGGCTCAGGTCATGGTCCCAGGGTCCTGGTATCAAGCCTTGCATCGGGCTCCTTGCTCAGCAGGGAGCCTGCCTCTCCTTCTGCCTGCCACTCTGCCTACTTGTGATCTCTCTCTCTCTCTCTGTCAAATAAATAAATAAAATCTTAAAAAAAAAAAAAGAATAAGACTCTTGTGACCAGCAATATTTATCTGTTGCTGAGTATGTCATGCAAAACCCGAAAATATATAATTAACCATGAAAAGCTACTATTTCAGAGGAATGGATTAAACGCTGTCCTGTTTCCACTCCAATGCCTTCTTTGGGTCCCTGAACCCTTGCCCTCCTGACCCACCAGGTAAGCTCGGGCTGTGGGCAGAGAAGGGCATCTGGATCTGGTACCAGGGAGGAGCCCAACAGGCAGGGCAGTGGGCCCACCAGAAGGTGTTGCAGACATCTGACCTGTGTGTTTGTCTCAGGGCCGGGGGAACACTGCTGAAGAGTGTTTCTGAAAGAGCCCCTGAGAGTGTCATAGGCACCTGGGGTCTTCAGAGTATCTACGGAATGCCCACAAGCAATGGCTTAGCCAAAGCTTATAAATATGTCACAACACAGGTGACATATCGCAAAAGCATGCTACTATCCCCAGAGTCCCTGAGAGAATTAGAAGGAACTATAGTAGAGACAAAAGAAAGAGACACGGAAATTCTGAAACACTGCGTCCAATGTATAAATGTTTCCCTTACACAGCACAAGAAGATGGAAAATCCTGTACACTCAGGTACCAAAGCGCCCTCCCCTCAGAGCGCTCCTGTGTTTGAAAGCAGTGATGTAGTCGCAGCATAGACCAAGGTCCCACATACTGAAGAGGCTGCCACAGTGCCATTGAGCAATGAAACATACTGTGATTCACATGGAGTGGAGGCTTTGTCCAGACAACTTAAAGAACCATAAACCCGAATGGGACACAGTTAGGGGCCTCTAGCTATCTCTAGATATGTCTTCTGACATAACCAGTGATATGAGGATATTCATTAGGCTCAAATGAGAGAAGCTGGTGAGCAGGCTATCTATGTGCTCAATCATATCCAGATTCTGAAGGAGGAAGCCCTGTAGGAAGGTAAGTATTGGGTCAGGCTCTGACGCTGGTCTTGGCTGTTTTTTTCCAGCTCTGTAGAGAACAAAGTAAAAGAGGCAATGATCTGGTTTGAGGCAGCTGATGCCATTCAAGGGCCAGTGGAGATACAGCCTTAGAATGCTGACACTTTCCAAAATGAAACAAAGGTTCATATTTCATTTTATATTATTCTCACATCATCATCCTAGACCACGAAAGGCGGGGGGGAATTCTATTTAGGGCGCTTCTCAGATTTAGCAATCACTTAGCAGTGCATGTACTCATTCTAAGACTTTACTGTTCACTAGGACCTGACAGGTAGTAAGCTGGGAACTTGAACTTGGTGGGGAAAGACGTAAGCCCTGATTGAGAACCTGGGGACGTTCATCCAGGAGCCCAGCTATCTCCATCACTGCAACCATTTTTTAAAATTTTGAACACAGTCCACAATGAGTCCGACTCATTGTCTAGTTGATCGTGTCTCACCAATTAATAAAAGTAGAAACATTCCCATTAATGTGCTTATTTCCAGGATAAAGCAAAGATCTGGATGCAAAAATTTCACTGTATTGTCTCAAAGCAATATGATCCAGCTAAAAAAAAAAATAACGAATGAACTGAGCTACCCCATTCTTGCCAAAAAGCTAAACTGAAGGGAAAAAAAGAACAAACTAAGAGGAGGAAAAATTAATGTTTTCAAAAAGAGCCTTTACAAAAATGTGAGCACCGCTGTATGAATGTCTTTGGTTGACTACCATGACACCTAAGGGCTGAGGGAATCCATCAGTTTTAACTCTACTGACAAGATAAAAGAGAAAAAAAAAAACCACTTACCAAATGAAATAAAGATTAATATGGGAAAGGTTTGTTGTTGCTTTTTGTTCCCTCCCCAGCTAGAAAGGAAATCTCTCCACCCTTCTGGAAAAATAAGGGAACTAACGATGCCCTCACATCAGCGCATTTAGCACGTCACCCACCTTACAGCCTTACTTCACTGGTTTATGTCTTTGTCAATTCGCTCATTTTTTAATACGCCTGAGGATGATATAAATGCTTCCTTGTCTAGACTCCTCCTCTTATTTCTCTATGGAAAGGTTTTATTTTTATGGAAAGCAACGATGAACCTTTTATTTCCTTGAGAAACCATCAGCATGCTTTTTGCTTCCCGTGCTTCTAAGACCATAGAGAAAGACAACAAAATGACCCAGGAACTAAGCCATCTGGTGAAGACACCTTCGCTTTCGAAGACCCTGATGGAGATTTGGTGAAAAGAGACTGGCTGCAGCGGGGGCCTGTTTCAGTTCAGACACGAATGGCTGCCTGTACCAACGCCTGCATCCCTCACTCAGGTCCAGAAGGGGATGACTTCAGCCTCAGGTTCTGGCCAGCCAGTACAAGTCCGGGCTTCAAAAAGCAACGTGTTTCCTTCCTTCCATAAGCACAGAGAGACAATAATATGCTGTGGCTCTGATGAAAAGTATGCTAATTGCTGATGCTTTCCCGACATCTGTGTCAAAATTAACTTGTAGCTGGTGCCTACTTGCTGACGTTTCGTTCGAGTTCAAATTATTTGCTCTGCAAAAGATATGTTTGCTCTTGGACACATCTTGGTCTCAACCTACAAAACCATTGCTAGAAATTAATCTGAACCACTGAACATCTGCTTTAGGACTCAAACCCAAGTCCACCCTTTTAAAACCATCAATTACAAAGACACCATTTTGGGGAAAATTCTGTCGTGACTAGCTCACTACACAGACCACTAAAACCAAAGTCCTAGTCCTGATGAATTACATGAAGCTATAGTTCAAAATTAGTTAGCACTCATGATTTCATGATTCAAAGTAGTTTTGAACCAACTGGAGAGCTCATTTATCCATGTATCTGTCTACTCTCACCAAAATGTCCAGCCCTACAGTTCATGGATCCTAAACCCTTAAATACGCTAACCCAATTTCCTTCATATAGTCAGAAATGAAGTTCTTTTCCCCTTTATTTTAAATCACTGTTTCTCTGTAAGCTTGCTCTTATTTATCTTAGTATATTCTATTTTGATTATTTATTTATATGAGTATCACATGAATGGCTGGGGGAAACTGAATTTGATTGTGTTCTGCAGTTGGACAAGCCAAATCTGGTCATGAGTTCTAACCACAGCTGCCTAGGAGCATTTTTAAGGCTAGTAATGTGTAGAGACAAATCACTTTTTTTTTTTAAACTGCAGCAACAGATTAATACGGCTAACTCACAAAATATTACAAATTCACTTAGCAAACTACGCAATAGGCACAAGATGATATAGAAAATGCTGCAAGATGTAATCTCTCACAAAACAAAAAGAAAAAAAGAAAAGAAAATGAAATGTAAGCCTAGTTTTGTCACAGTTTGGCTTCCTCCCACACACTTCCTGCCATTAAGGGTATTGTAGTCCACGCTTAGAACAGAGCCTGAAAGAGTGCCCAGAAGGCGGCCAAGAACAGCAACGGCACTTAGTAGGTACTCAATAAATACCTGATGACTGATTGACCTAAGACTCATTTCATCAATGTTTCCCCTCTTGAGACACTCCTTCCTTTTGCACTTTCCTTCTCCAGGATGTTAACACTGACTTTCATGCCACATAATCCCCTAAACAATAAGGTTCAATTCTGATTCTCACCATACTTGGGTTGGAGAAGAACCTTTCCAGCTGGATTTCTTGCCTTCATGTTTCTCCCTCCTATTTCTTCTTGTATTTGATTCCTCCTGCTTCCTCCACCAAACTAAAATATCCCAGTTGCATTACAACACTGGAGGTCTTCTATAGACAAATGTAGAATTTGCTCTAATCCATGTAATTCCATGCTATATAGAAATGCAACACCTTCCACTTCCAATTATCCTGCTGGAGAACCCACAGGGCCACCCCAACATCTGTCCCATCAACTCAGACTCTTCTGAATGGCCTCTACAGTCCTATATCCATAGCCCAGTTCCCCCTATCCAAACTGATTTTCCTCTTCTCTCCAACATTCATCTTCTGTTTCAATCTGGCCTTTCCCTATACATCCTATGGTCTTCCCCTTCCTGAGCTTTTAATAAAGGTCTTCAGTTCATCCAGTCATTCATCTCTATTTTCTTCCAGACTCAGCTTCCTCCAAGTCATCATATGTTTCTTTGAGAATATCTATTATACGCTAAAGAGAATGAAATCTTACATTTATTTGCCACTTACAAGTGAAAAACTACTATTATACATAATCTTCTAAAATCACCATTATAGGTAGGTTTCATTATACCCATTTTTCTACTGAAGATGCCAAGGTCCTGGGAAACAAAGTGATTTGTCAAGGATGCTCATTCGTGAAGGGTCAGCACTTCAGCCTTCAGTTTTGTATCTCAAAGTCCCAGTGGTCTTCCCACTCTGCCATACCCCCTTCCAGTTACCCACCCATGTCTCTAATGCCTTTTCAGAGAACACACTAAAAGTGTATTCACTTTCTAAATTCCTTTTCCCTACCTCCTATCCTCCATTTTCTCTTTAACTTTCGCCAAATGATCTCTTGAACCTATCCTTCTGTTGACATTTCTTTTTGCCAAGATCGCCAATGGCTTCCACCATGCCAGATCCAATAGCAGTTATCACAGTTGGCTCCTTAAAAACTCAGTATTTCCTTCTGATTTTTCGATGTCACAACAGTGAAATTTGAACTCTAGGTAGTTTCATCAAGACTTTAAGATGCTCAACAAATACTCTGCATCACCTGTAAGTTCACACTGTTACCATTTTTAATTTCCTACCCAGAATGCACCATTGCTTTTGTTTATCTCCACATGACCAGAGCATCCCCACTCATCCCAGTCCATGCCTACATGCCTCCTTGTCTTATTAACAGGGAAAAATGCACTTCAGAATCACCTCGGCAAACCTGCTGCAGAGCTTCTGACCTTGAGAGTTGACTGAGCCTCTGATTGTTCCCCTCGGTCACAGACCCTCTTCAGCCCAGTCACCACTGCCAGGGCTTAGTTCCTCTGCCCTGTTCTGTGGGGCAGACTCCTCCACGGAGCTGCTGCTGCTTTCCTCTACTTCACTTAGCCCCCTGGATATCAGAAGTCAGACACTAGAAAAGCTGGTTTCATTTTTGAAAATTTTGAATAAAAAATAATAATATTCAAATTACATTTCCTGGTAGACTAAACGACTTAAAATAAAGTATCTGCCAAATAGGATGCTTCTGATTTTCCAGATATCCTCATGAATCGAGGATGTTTTATGTTTAAGGGTTCCCTAAGAATCTTGAATCTGTATTCTATTATCTTTCGTGTCACTAGACCTCCAGAAATTGGAGAAGCCATTGTCTGGCATTGAGTCTTCCTTCCACTGGCCCTTCACCAGACACCCTATCCTCTATGGATCAGGAGAGAATTATTCTACCCCTTGATTCAGCTAACCCTGAGCCACGGCCTTTTGCTGTTGGGAGAAGTGAAGCCCTATTTTCCCCTCCCCAGTAATCAGTGAGCAGCTACACTGAAGAGACAATCTTTTTTTCCTATATACATTTCTTCACTTGATTAATTAATTTAACTTGTTTTTTTTTCTTCACTTGTACTTGATCTCTAATTACTTGTTTCTGCCTCTCTTTCTTTCTAAGTAAGCTCTATGTCCAATGTGAGGCTTGAACTCACGACTCTGAGATCAAGAGTCACAAGCTCTACCAACTGAGCCAGCCAGGTGCTCCTGCTACTTACTTTTGCAAAACAAAAAACAAACAAACAGAAAGCACATAAAAATCGGTAAGTTTCCAGTTAGAGTAAACTGAAATAATTTTGGCTGTGGTAATAATATTTTCTGTACTTTCTTTAAATTCTCAGCTGGAACCTCTTCTCTTCTTGAATTTGGCTGGAGTCATACAAAACCATTTTTAAACCTGAAATGTTTAATAGAGATGTGTGACCCTGGGTGAGTCCTTAACTTCTCAAGGCTTCTTCCTCGCTTGTAAAACAGTCTCTCCTCTGACTACTTCACAGGGTTACTCTGAAGTCCAAAGAATAACATAAACTTTGTAAACTATACCAATACAGAATATTTTCTCCAAGGCAGCTCTGAGAATGCTAAGGGAAGGCACACAGCACCATTCCAAGGGGGGAATATGTAGATGGAGCCTCAAAGGGGTGTGAAGGAGGGCCATAGAGCTCCTCAAAGCGTGATTATGGCCCTCAGCACAGCACACACTTGGCCGTTTCACATGCCAGACATCACATGAGCACCTGTCAAACAGAATAAAGTGAAAGGAAAAAAGAGACAAGAAGAATAGCAAGGAGGAGGATGTACAATTGATGTAAGCTATATTGTGAGGCAGGCAACTATATCAGGAAGTAAATAACCCCATGGGCTAGAGTAATCTTAAATGAACTAGAATAAGAAATTTCATACCAATTTTTATAAACTAATTTTCAAAAAGTTTATCTTTACCTAATAGAAGATTTACCATCTAGAGATTTGTCCACTTCCTTCTAATAACTAAAAAAAAAAAAAAAAAGAGGGGATGGCTCAGTCGGTTGGGCATCCAACTCTTGATTTCGGCTCAGGTCATGATCTCAGTGTTATGAGATCGAGCCCTGTGTTGGGCTCTGCATTGGCCGTGGAGCCTGCTTGAGATTCTCTCTCTCCCTCTCCCTCTGTCCCTCCCCCCACAAAGAAATGAAATCAGCTTAGAAGATATAAGCAAAATTGGATAAGATAAAAAGGATGTGTTAATATTTATGCATACATACAAATATACACCGGGAAAAATACTGAAAGGAAATGCATCAAAATACTAGCTAGGATTATCTTTGGTGTTGAGTTTCAAGTGACTTTTACTTTCTTCTTTATTTATACTTTCTGAGTTTTCTGAACTTATTTTTTTTAAGATTTTATTTATTTAACAGAGAGGGACACAGTGAGAGAGGGAGCACAAGCAGGGGGAGTGAGAGAAGGAGAAGCAGGCTTCCCACTGAGCAGGATGAGGGGCTCGATGAGGGGCTTGATGCCAGGACCCTGGGATCATGACCTGAGCCGAAGGCAGACGCTTAACGACTGAGCCACCGTGGGTTCCCGAGTTTCCTGAATTTTTTACAACCCATGTTTTTCTTATGTAGTAATTAAATGAAAACAAATATTTTTGTGAATGGATAAACTGTGGTATATCTAAACAACAGAATATTATTCAGTATTAAAAAGAAATGAGCTCTCAAACCATGAAAAGACATAGAGGAAACTTAGATGCATATTACTAAGCAAAAGCAGCCAATCTGGAAAGGCTGCATACTGTATGATTCCAACTCTATGAATACGATATTCTACAAAAGTGAATACAATGGAGACATTAAAAATATCACAGGTTTTCAGGGGCTTGGTGGGGGGAGAGATAAATGGGTGGAGCTGGAATCTTTAGGGCACTGAAACCACTCCATATGATACATGTCATTATACATTATACATGTCCAAACCCATATTATGTGTAACAAATAGAGTGAACTCCAATGTAAAATAAGGACTTTGGGTGATCGTGATGTGTTAAAGTGGATTCATTGGTTGTAACCAATGTACCACTCTGGTGGGAGCTGCTGATGATGGGGGGGGGGGGCGGGTAGCAAGGGACACAGGAGATGTCCGTACCTTCCTCTCGATTATGCTGTACACCTCACTGCTCTAAAAAAATTACATCTTAAAAACGAGTGGTATTCAAAATGTAAGAAGAAAAAATGGGTAGCACTGAATGAACATATGTTTTCTTGCTAGTCCCACCAATGTTACATGTTCACCAACAGTGTATTTTCTGAATAGTGTAAACTACCAAAAAAGAGAAGTAGTACTACTTCTCAACAATGGCAGAGCACTTGTACACAGTGGCATTAAAGGTTAACAGGAAAAAGCAAATCCCAGACAGTAAGCAAGTGAATGATAATAATTTCAATTTCTCGAAGAAGAAAAGGTGGTCCAGCAAAGATGAGCCAGAGCCAGAGGGGTCCCAGGTTGTATTGTGGATTGTCACATGAGACCCTCTCTCTAGACGGGTTCCTCACTTTGTGCCCTAAACCTTCCCATTGCACCCAGGACAAATAAGGAACTACAAATAATATTTGAGACTTAAGTTGGTTTAGATTTGCCTTAACCTCTGATATAAAATTCTTTAAAGTTTCGCCCTACAAATTACTCACATGAATTCAAAGCCCGCGGTATCAAACAGCAGCAAAAGTGGGGACTTGAAGCCAGAAAACAGTGTTGACTTTGCTATGGCAAAGGAACTAGGTTGGCAAACACAACTTCTTGAGGCCTCAGTTTCCTCATTTGTAAAAGAGGAGAAAATGGCTGGAAAGCGTGATGTTAGCTTTTTTGCTCCTCCCCAGCCATGTAAACATACTCTTTAAACCGGATGAGTTTTGTTACACTCTCCTTAGCTTTGGACACCCTTCTTTGAATCAAAATGTACCTGGAAGCCCATTCTGTAAGGCAAAGAAGTGCCCCCCTACTCTGGGCAAAGGGAGTAGTGAGAGAGCAAGAGAGCTTGCAGGCACGGGTAAGGAAGGAGACCTGGTTGGTGTCTGACAGACGAAGAAGAGGAGAGAACCGTGCCACGATCAGATGGGACAGAATCCTGAGTAAGGGCGCAGAGCAGGTGTGGCAGGGACAGGGGGACCGAAATCCGTCAGGAGATGTGGGTGTGGCCAGAGACAACTCACAATAAAGTAGGACTGACTAGTCATAAAGTTTCAGAAGTTATTAAAATAAAAGTGGGGACCCTGCTCACTTTCCCTACAGATTAAGCCCTCTGTGTCCTGCTAGGCTCAGCACAATACTGATGACTGAACTTGGCTTTATTCTCGATTTTGTTATGTCTCTTCCAAATTAGCTTCACAAAGTTCATCAGCACCCAACATTCAGAGGCTCCAACACAAAGCAGGCCTCCTAGATCCGTGTGCCCAATTAATGAAGAAAGAGAGGACACAGATATCTTATTAAAGCTGACTTTTCTTCCTGACGTTAACCTATTTTAATGACCAAAGTCACCCAGCCCAAAAGGACCTGAGTATCAACAGCAGAATTCCGTGGAATTGTTTACAGGTACTTTGTAAGTGTGTAGAGGTCTTGAAATTTAAGATCCTAATACATAAATAATCATCTTTTTAAAACAATTATCTTAAATAATTTACAACCATGAGTCTTCCAACTGCCTGACAGTTGCAACCAAAATAAAAAGATAATAGATTGATGTGACCATATCTTCCTGATGTGAAAACTACTAGAATCCATTCCAAGAACCAGCCAAATAGCACCAGGGCTAGAACGAGGAATACAATTCAGCTGTGGTTCAGTTTCAGGAGTTCTTTGCAGTAGCAGGAAAATAATAAAATGAAATAAAATAATTAAAACAATTAAAAACAGTTTTCTTCCGGTAGACTTTTAGTGCAACTTATTCCAGCTTTGAAGAGAATGAAAGGAGACATTTATAAAAGCCAGCTATTCCTTCAAACACTAGGATCTTCTATTCCCCGTGAAGTTTTTATTTACAGTGAATATTTGACTCATCCTGTTGAGGTCCTAGCACAGGGCCACACAGCAAAAGTGGTAATTACCAGAAGCATCTATCTAGATCATCAGATTTCCTTCCTCTGGTCAGTTTGTGCCACAAATCTCATGCTGCAAAAGCTACATTTGATCTTTCCGTGTCAGATTTTTTCCAACTCCCTTGCAAATTTTCATTAGACTTCTGTTCTCCTAACAAAAGAGAATGAAGTGGTCACTCTGCTCCCCTCAGGACTTCTCCTGAGCTGTAACTGGTGATGAAAAGTCAATGCTTACCAAAAATGGGTGTTCGGTGCAGTTAAATCCCATCAAGTCCCTTCCCTAGGAACTAACTTCTATTCCTACATCCACTGCTGGGCTAGGATGAGACAAGTGAACTACAATCAAACCACATCCTCAGCACAGCACCTAGACAGCCTGGACGACAGCAAAGAGAAAAGACACCTCTCCTGCTTAGCACTACCAAGAAAATGCAGCATCAGGTCTCACAATATACGGAATCAATATATAATATATTAAAGAAAGACAAAAACATGCTCTGTAAATAATAAAATAGACACATATCCTATGTTTTGGTCCATCTGTGGTTTCCTAATTATGGAATCTATAAATTCCTGCAGCCCCAGACCCAGCATACTTCCTTGCTACATCTAATGTATGCTACAAATGTGGACTTCTAAAAATACCCAGGGGAGTCCATGTGGGAATCCCCTGAGAAGTGATCAAGGCACAGGGCCTTCCACTAGCATGGTACCCGAATCATCCACTCTTGCTCCCTTTAAACCTCAAGACCTTTATGAAAACCTTTGTCCTTCTGGATTCCCTGGTAGACATTCTCACAGCCACGTGTCCCACCTGCCCATAAACCCTGGCTGTTGACTGCTCTCACTTGATCCCTATCACAGTTTCTCTAAAGGAAAGGGAGGCTGGTTTTCAAGTCTTAAGTAAAGTCCTCAAGATTAAAAAAAAGATGCTCAGGAGACAACAAAACCATCTGGGGGCTTGGGGGGGAATCATGAAGAGACATTTCCTGTAGTGAAGTCCTCAGAAGAGAGCTCCATTTTATAATAGGAGTAAACCACACCTCTTTTCACTTGTTTTTCCTTCCCTCTCTCAATCTTTTGACCTCAAGAGCAGAAAAGAAGGAGCCACTGATCCCCTTCAGGCTAACTTTTGCTACAGAAAAGGTAGCTGTCGGTTTTAAGAATCCTTCGGAGGGGTCTTAAAAATAAATCATCTGAGGGTGGGGGAGACCCAAACGTTGACATCACAAAAATAAATAAATGATGTCCCAAAGCGCCAAGGCCACAAAGAAAATATGACAGACGAGAAAGAAAGGAGGCCAGTAAGAGGAAGTGGGTTGTGACTTCTGAGCCCACGGTGGGCTGCCGGTAGCTCGGCAGCAGCGACGATGCTCTGGAAAGGTCAAGTATGGTGGCTCCAGGGTCTAAGTGTGCTTAATGGACCAACGAGCCCAAGGTATTTTGGAAGGAGAGAAAAACATGTTTTCTGAGTATTTTTCCTTTCCCCTTGCTTAGCACCACACCCGCCTAGCTTTCTTCCCAGTTGGGTCACCTGTTTCAAAGTCTGCTTCTTTAGTCGCTTTGATTATTTCTTTCCTTTAGAGAAAATTGTATCCACTTAGCCAAAAACAAAGAACTCATCTGAGAATGCTACATACGTGTGCTCTGTTTTCCACAGTCTGGGCAGAGAGCTATCAGGAGCCCTCCGCGCAGCCCATCAGCAGGCGTGCTCGTCTGCTATTACACCAGTTGCACAGACAGGTATTTAAGAAGCAAAAGAGTGGACTCAAGAATAAATCTAAAATGAAAACAACACTGGGCTCCACTGAGAGAGGCGAACCTGGGAAACAAGGCTCTTTGCTTCCCTGCGCTCCCGCTCCGAAGAGGACAAGGAGGGCACGTTCGGTTCAGCCTCGGGTTCGCCCCTGCTCCGCCAGCTCTCACATGCATGAAGCTTTCTGTTTTCAGAAATAAATCCTGCCTCTTTCCTCTCTCTTTCCTCCTCTGTGCCGATACATTCCTTGAGGGTGACCTGTCGATCGCATCTCTCAGGCTCCAGGAGACGTGAACTTTGACCTGGAAGTGCTTTTAATTTCTCCCAGGAGGAAGGGACCAGAGAGAAAAAAAAGCAGTCGACTCCATAAAACCCCACCTTCTGTATCTGGCATCTATAGGTCAAATACACCTGAGTTTTTCCGAAAATAAAGCCTCACTCCGACCTCACGTTCTTGATAATCTACCTTCTCTTCTAATCATAAATAACAATTTTTGATCACGCGGCAGAGCTGTTCCTCTATTTGGTCATGTTTTTCTCAATTAAAGATTCTAATGGCCATTGAAGCAAGACAAATTGCCCTCCTCATTTGTGTCTACAAACCTCTGCAACTCTTAAGCTTCAGAATTATAATGGGAAACAGAAAGCATGCCTTTGACTTTACAAGCAGAACGGTGGCGCTTTGTTACACTTCATAGACACACAGAAAATCACCAACGAGGAAGGGATTTGAATGGAAAGCCATCAGGTCCAACCTTCAGCCTTGGGCAACTCATCCCCTGTGACAATTCACACAGTCCAGAAGTTCTTCCTTAAATCTAACCTGAATCTCTCCTGCTTCAGTTAAAACTTGTTCTTTCTCTGACCGTGCCAGGAACAGAACAGCTGGTCACCATACACAGCTTCATAACTCCTCATAATTTTGAAGTCTGTTATTAAGTCATTTTTCAGTCTCCTCTTCTTGAAGCTAAATAATCCCACGTCTTTCAACTTATCCTTCTAGGTTCAATTTTACAATCCTTTAATCATCATCAATGCTCTGTGCTAAACATTCTGAAGTTTTCCATGTTGCTCTTAGGCTTTGAAACCCAGCTCACCTTTGGAATTGCTTCTCGCTGTCCACAAAGGCCCAAAGGCTCTATTTGAGTGGGTAACCTGCTGCTTTGTTTAGGTTATTTTGGGTACAAACCTGCTCCCGGGGCTCCTTCCAGCAGAAAAAAAAAACACGTTCTTCAGGACCCAGTGTTCTTACTGGGCGCTGGCCATGGAGAAGCCGTTCCCCTCCCCCAACTCCCACTCAGTCTCCCTCGCCAGACAGAGCTTTCTCAACTTACTCTCCCTAAATGATCCCATTATAAAATGAGTATCTAGCTAATCTGATCTGATCCACTTATGTAAACCAAGTTATTAACCAAAAATATCTTCAAATGTGTTCTCCATTGCAGATAACATCTCTGAGGGTCTTGTCCTCAAAGCCTTAACTCAAAGAAGAATGTCAGGCAGCTGGACAAGAGTCCCGTGAGAGAGGTTTAGGGCCTGTGGGGGTGGACACGAAGAATCCTTCTGCACTCCTCAAATTGTGCTACAGAGGCCATGAGTAGAATTATAAAACAAGCCACTCTGAGGTGTGTGAGGCTGGTCACCTCTTTTTGCAATTCCACAGGCATTCTCCTAGTACTCTCTCCTATCAAAATCAGACAGTAGATTCTGACACTGACCGTGTTCAGGGCTTGATACGTGATATGCCCTTTACCATGAAGCCTCTTTCCCGCCCTTCCCAGATCTGGCTCCTTCTCACCCTTCAGGTCCCGGCTCTAATGTGATGTCTTCAAAGAGGCCTTCCCTGCACACTCTAGAATACGTTCCTATCCCTCCCCTGATGCCCCATCATTCTTTATTGCTACATCAGTTCCCTTTACAACCCTTAGCACAATTTACAGTCAGATGCAATTAAACACGAATGTTTGTTTACTCATTTTTTGTCCATCTTCCCCTCAGAAAGCAAGCTCTTCAAAGGCAGGGATCCTATCTGCCATGCTTCGTGAGCCTGGCACCTGGCTAACAGTATCCACTCAAAAATAATTTTTTGAATGAATACATGCCCCCGCTGCCAGAGATATTTACATTTTAAAGCATATCTCTAATTATCATTAAAAGGGGGCTCTGTTAGCTATTATTAAGGGGGCAGGAGTTTTAGTGGTGGGATGGAGTAGTGGGAGGAAGGGGTAGGGGTCCTCCTCCTCAGACCCATCCAGTCTTGTTCGGGAGAAGCCAACCCACCAAATCCAGAGACAGCTGTTGCCTCTTCCAAGACCTTAACTAGAAACTGCTGTCCGTCCCATTGTCCTGCTCCTGCTCCTTCAAACAACTGATCTCCTTTCTAGTAATTCTCTGTTCAGCTTCAACAAAGGCATGCCACTTAACAGCATTCCATCATTGTCTCGGTGCTGTTTCCTCCGTGCTGTCCCCTCCTGAAAGGACCAGCATTACCACAAGAAAACATTCAGGCGATTAGAATGATCAGAACATGAGCAGTGGCAATTTTTGGAGACGTGATTACGAACATGTTTTATTCTCTTAACTAATTTTTACTTTCTACTCTTTCTACCATGTACTTGCCTCCATCTTCTTCTCATGCAAATTTTTTAAAGATTTTTTTCATTTATTTGAGAGAAAGAGCACCCACACTTGCCTGCATGAGTGAGAGGAAGGGCAGAGGGAGAGAATCCCCAGGCAGGCTCTCCAAGGAGTGCAGAGCCCCACGCTGGGCTCAATCCCAGGACCCATGAGATCAGAATCTGAGCTGAAACCCAAGAGTCCTGTGCCCAACAGACTGAACCACCCAGGTGCCCTTCATGTAACTTTTTTAAAGTTAACTTTTTGGAGGGCGCCTGGGTGGCTCAGTCGGTTTAGACATTGGACTTGTGGTTTGGGTTCAGGTCATGATCTCAGGGTTATGGGATTGAGCTCCACATCGGGCTCCTTGCTCAGCATGGAGTGTGTCTGTCCCTCTCCCACTGCTCCTCCTCCCCACCTCAAATAAATAAATAAATAAAATCTAAAAATTAACTTTTTGTTCAAGTGCTAACTCTGATCTCACTGGTATTTGAAGTGAGATTCTACTGAGGGTTAACTCACACACCTTATTTTCATCTCGCAAAATCCAGTGTTCTCAGCTCAGTTAAACTTTCATCTGAGTGAATTCGATTCAGTCAACAAACACACATACACATACATACATATATGCCTTCCCTATGTGAGGCCTTATACCTTGCGATTTCTTTACTACAAAGCAACGCAACTACATCAACAGGCTTTCTTCGTAAAGAACGTTACTTCATAACATCAGCCCTGGGGCCAACACCAGGAGCTTCCACAACTTTAATGACAAAGCATCAGGGAGTCTCAGGAGTAACTGAGCAGGACCAGACCTGGGCTCCTCGCCCACCTCCGCAAATCATAATCATCCACTGACTTGCAGAGTGACATGGAGCAAAGGAGTTTTCAAATGGCCATGCCTCAGTTTACCCACCTATAAAAGGTACAATACATCCCTCAAAGGGGTGTAAAGAGAATCCAGTGAGGTAACGTCTAAGTGTTTGGAACTCCTTGGCAGAAAGGCGCTACATAATTACTATTTGGTATTTAAGTTGCCCTTCATGTGCGCCAAGTACTTTATGATCATTCCTTAGGAGTTACTCCCAACAACTGTGAAGTTGTCTTCACGCCTATTTCTGCTTTCAGGACGAAGAAACTGAGCTGGGCAAAAGTTTGAGTGATTTGCCGAGGGTCACTAACATGGCGCTGTGGTCTCACCAAAGGAATTTCCAGGTCCTCCCCCTCTTTTAACCATAACTGAAGCCACATCTTAAATCCAAACTGCCCGTACGGACCAACTCTCCATTAAGTTATTCTGAAAGAGCCCTCACAGGATGGAAAACGTTGCAACTTGTTTTTGCAGGGTTGCGTGAATGGTGAGAGGTTGAAACAGAAACCAAAGTTCTAGAATTAGTAACCCCGACTTCACAGTCACCCCCCCCCCTTTTGACACATCCATGTTTCTCTTCACTTCCGGTAAGTACAACAACCTGTTTGGGTACCTTCCTCATCTCCTTGAAGAGCCTGTATTTTTCTACTAATAATTTCCAGAGCCAAACCTAAAGGAGCACAGAGCCTGGTTAAATTACCCTGAGTACCGCCCAGCCAAAAGGCATACTAGCATTTTCTACCCAAGTTATAGATCATGAAAATCAGCGTCAAGAAGGTGACGTGCAGGCTGAGGGCTAATGGAAAGACAGAAGGTACCAGCTTGCCTTGGTGTGAGCTGACCTCTTCCCCAGCAGCCACTTCCTGCACAACGCCAGTGAGAGGTGCACAGAGTGAACCCCGGAGTCACCCTACATCCACTGTGCCTAGAGAAGTCCTCCCCCAGGTTACGGTCCCCGGCTCTCTTAAAACGTGCTCCTCCATCCGCTCACCTATTCTCTTCCCTCTGCTTCATTCAGCGATTCAATTACTGTATAAAAGAAGCCTCTTTTGGTTTGCAGACCTGTACTCTCACAAAATGACAGGAAATGTGTGGACAGCAACATCTAGAAAATGTTGCTTGGTTTTGCAATGAGCAACAGTCAAATGACCTCTAAGGATCAGGTAGAACGGCAGAGCTCTTTAACATAAGTTTGGGTCGAGAGTTCCAAAGCAACTTAGGCCCTGCCCAAGCCAAAACGGTGAAGTAAGGGATTTAATTTCCTTTCCCTATATGCCTCTTTCTTCAACGTCTCCCCCTCTGCCAGAACATTCCCTCCCACCTCCTCTCCATCACTGGCTTGGGACTCTTCACAGCTCCCCATGGTGAAAGGCACCAGATCCATTTCCCTTCATCCATCTTCCGTGAAAACCTAGCTGTACTGTATTTTAGTCCCTTAAATCCTATTCTAACAAGCCTGGTAACAAGGGCCTGAAAGTCCTAGCAACAAGCAAGACGAGTACGGCAGCCCCCACTCACTCACAGTTTCACGTTGTAGTTTCAGTTAACTGCCATCAACCATGGTCCAGAAGCAGATGATCCTCAAAAGGTCAAGACAGCAGCCTAACACTATGTCACACCTAACACCTTGCCTACATCATTCCCCTCACCTCACCAAGTGGGCATGTTATCCACTCACATCATCACGTGGAGAAGATGTGTGAGTACAGAAGGGCAAGAGAGTTTGAGAGAAAGGGGATGGGACCACACTCACATAACTATACTATTACGATGCTTTTATTTATTATTAATCGTTGTTAATCTATTGCTGTACATAATTTATAAATTAAACTTTATCCTAGGTAGATACGTATAGGAAAAAAATTAAAAACGAAAGAAAGTATCTATAGGGTTCCCGTACTTTTCATGATTCCAGGCAGCCACTGGGGGTCTTGGAACATATCCGCCATGGGTAAGGGGGGGGGCACCAAGAGCAGACAGACTCTCAGTGGGGTGCCCTGCATATCACAGCAGCCAGTCTGCATAAATGTTGTCATTTTCAAAAACACACACTGAGAGTTTACCACTAACAAGTTCTCACGAAGGAACCACGAAGGGATCTGTATCTTGAAAAAGGAAACTGAATCCAGAAGGAAGAACTGAGGTGCAGGAAGGAATGGTGAGCAAACAAACTGATAAACGTACAGCTTAAACACTGAGAACGACTAATCTGGGGAGGATAAAACGAGGATAAAAAATATCAGACTACTGAGGAGGAGAGAGGAAGTGACGGCAGTTTAAAGTATGCCAAAGTTCTTATTTTATTATCCGAGAGACAGACAGAGATCATGATTAATTTTATTAGGACAAACATATGGGTTAAAACAGTGAGGATAACTACCAAAAGAAACAGAGAAATTAAATGGTAAATTTCAAACCAATAGAGGAGGAAAGCCAGCACGTACCTAGAACAAAACTGAACGAGGAAACATTCTGTAAATGGGAAATACTTGCAAGAGGAGGAAATACTGAAATATAAAAACCAAAACTCACACCTTAAAATGGTAGAATCCTGCACTTGTTAAGAGTAGCCAGAGCTGAAAAGCGTCAGAAATCCACGCTGCGAGTGCAGACCTGCAGCAAGTTTGCAAGGGTTCAAGTTGGCAGCAAACACCTCTGAGGCTGGTGGAGACCCTGCCTGTCCCCTTGAGTCACTGTTTACTTTCTGGGGCCCAGGGCTTCATGAACCGCTCTCCCTTTACTTCCCAAAACCTGCTCCCAAAACAGGATTCCAGATCACTTCTACTGACTTAGTATGAATTTAAGTCCAAGTTACCATCTCTGGACGTGTCTGGATTTAAGCCTTAGACATTAATTTGAAAAAATGCTCTAATCTATTAGCAGATAGATTTTAGTCACCAGGACATAATGGCAGAGACACCAGGGGAGAAACGGGGGGCTCTTCCTTGGCTACTAAAGAACAACACCCCAAGTACAGTCTCCTACTTGAACTGTTGTATATGACCTTGAATTTAGATCTAACTGGCTTTTATGCCCTCTCAATTTCCCAAAGTTACTTAAAAAACATGAGCAATGATTTTCCATACCCGCCTAGATTAAGACTTTGGAAATTTTGCCTCTGAACTATGGGTGGGCTCTCTCGGACATTGTCCACGCATCCTACAAATATGCTAAGTAGGGATAAGTATGAATCGAAACAGTCTAAACAGCAACACAGTCTTTTTCCTCTGTTCTCTTTAAGTACACTATTCTCCTCTGGTCCAGTCCTCCTTGAAGAAAATGTTACAGCACAAACAAAATAGAAGTAAGGTAGTTCAGTGATCTATCAGGCATTTTCTTCCTTGGGAAAGAAAAAAAATTTTTTTTATCAATTACTAATCAATTACTCAATACAGCTAAAAAAATTTTTTTTCTCTCTCTCTCTCACATCCCTAACACTGTTTTAAGAATGAATGATTTCTGACTTGCACCAAAACACAAAGTCTGGACACATCGGATCGAGGATAGGTGTGTTTCTTGGACACATATCACTTGAAAACCTGCCAGACTATTTAGTTGGAAGTAAACCTATTAACTGGGACACATGCATGTGGAAAACGTGATCTTGCTGTGACAGCCACAGCTCCTTGTGAACACAAGTCCTGTATGAGGAGGAAGCCTTGTGAGAGCTGGGAAGCCGGGGGAAAGAGCAGAAGAGGGACATGAGCGTGTTTTAATGGCTGTGATAATTTGCCATGAAAGGACGCGAAGGCCAGAGCTCCTTGCTGCAGCCTGCCATGTGCTGCTGAAGTCAATTACTGCCATGCAGTCTGCTCGCGAAGGAATGTGTAAACAGGCCATATATCCTTGCATCAGTTCCACAGAACGTTGCACAACACAAAATGCCTCTCGATGTGTCATTTCCTTCTTGGCCATCTTCCCAGCTCCTGACAGTCAGTCAACAAAAAAAAAGGACTGAAAGAGATTTAAAACTGCTCTTCTCAAGACCACATTCCACCCACCACCAGACATGACCTCTACCAGCCCTTCTGACTGCCCCCCTGCCCCATCCTTCTTCAAGAAAGGGAAAAAGGGAACACTTTTTTAAATATTTTTACCTGTTATTATTCCCTACAGTCAAAGATTTTTCAACAATGCTTTATATACTAGTGATGGGACTGATTAATATTAATGACAACCCAACCACACTTATGGTTGCTGACTTGTCAATATCAAAGTATGGCATTTACGTATAATTTCCATTCCTTGGGCACTTCAGAGACGATGAAGAACCAGGGAAATTCTGCAAGGCAAGAAGTAACCAGCTTTTCTACTAATGCTTTGCACTAAGGACTAAAATCCAGGCCCGTGGCGTCAGGAGTTTGGTACGGAACCTAGCAAGATTTTCCCAAATTATCTGCACAGAGAGAAAGATGATCAATGCAAGAACTGAAAGTCCAGAGGTGTCCGATGGCCTTAAAAAATTCTTCTGCTAGCCCTCCATCCAACACATTTTACATTCTCCCTGCCTTTCCCACGTGGCCAAGCTCTACATAAGCATCCACCATCTATAAATAAGCAGAGGGCATGGACCGACCACCATAAAAAAAAAAAAGTCTACTCTTTCACCCAACTGTGATGAAGAGTAGCAGAGGATAAATGTGAGCTGCCACTGACATCAACTGGAATGAGGAAGAGAAAAGGCCAAGCCCTTCACAGCCTCCACCCTTCCCGGGGCTGGCAAACAGGCCCAGGTAGAACAGAATTAGAGAAAAATGAAATGATGGCAGCCCCAGATCACCCTGATTTGTTTCAGCCTGTTACCTTAAGTTCCTAAGGTAAAATTTCTGCAGCTGGAAGTGCCTTAAGAAGGTGGAATAATAGAACAGTGTCTGAAGAATTATAAATGTGTGATGCCCAGGTGAGAAGGCGCATGCAGGAAAAGAAACCGGTTTGGCTGAGGACCTTAGCCTGACGAGCTGAGCGAGCCCAGGGGGGGTCAGGCAGTCCGAGGAATACAAATATCACCTTGCACTTCCAGACTGCCTCTTCCCTCCCGTAAGGGCCAGTCCCTACTCAGGTCAAAATGCAGCCAAGCAGGGGCACTCCTAGGTGGCTCAGCTAAGCATCTGACTCTTGATTTTGGCTGAGGTCGTGATCTCAGGTCATGATCTCAGGGTCCTAGTTTGAGCCTCGAGATGAGCTCTGCACTCAAGGCCGAGTCCACTTGGGATCCTCTCCCTTTCCCTCTGCCCCTCCCGCTCCTGATGCGTGTGCTCCTGCATGCACTATTGCTCTCTCTCTCTCTCAAATAAGTAAATAAAGAATTTTTCTTAAAAATGCAGCCAAGCAGGGCAGTGTTGCAGGAAAGGAGTTCAGTCAACACGAAAGAAGAGGCCGAGCTTCTTCCTTCTTCCACAGGGTCAGGATAGGTAGCTAGCTGGTCCACAGTGAACAGCAGTGTCCCAGGCATAAGTACACAGATGACAGCTTTGGTCATCTGTGACCAGAGTAGCTGTGATTTACTTCCCTAGGGCACAGCACGCAAAAACTCTTAGACACGCACTCATGTGTGTTAGGTTATCAGGTTCACAGATGTGCTGGCAAGTGAAACCTTCCAAAGCTGGGTGATAGAAACTATAAAACTTCCAGGCTCATCCATCTGAGGAGTCATAAAATACTTCCGCCCCAGACTGGCCATGTTGCCAGGCCAGGCTAATAACCTCCTTCTGTTCAAACAGCAAATGTTTTTCTCTCATTCAAGTATCGATCTGGTGCACCTTGATTTGACCTGCTAATACCAAGCACCCCAAAGTAACACTCACCCTTAATTCATCGGATAATTACCAAATATCTTCAATTCGAAGGGAAGTTACTATAATTAAAACTTGGGAGTCACCTTGCAGAATTTTTTTTTTTTTTTGAAGAAAATGGGGTGGGTGGGAAAGTAGGGTAAAGCCTTTGTGATTTTGATGGTTGGGTTCTTGAATGGAGCTTGGCAGGAAAGAATGTCTCTGTGATTGTGAATTAATATAACTAGAGGGCCTGGGTTGGAGACTCAGTTCTCTCCTTAAAACTGGTAAGAAGCGGACAGGACTTGAACTACTTCCTCCCTTGATAATAAGGCATCACAGAACTGTGCCCAAGCCTGATGCCTAGCCTCGTTTTTCCTGCCCTGCCGTGAGTGTTGCACACATCCTATAAATTTTGGACAGAAAACCTTGCAGAACTTTAAACATCCTCCAGATTAGAAAGTTGAGAGATCTTTCAGAAGAGGATACCTCAAAAATATCATTGTTACCCATGGCAACAATGACACTTGCCATCTAAACACTTATGGAGGTTGATGGAATTGGTGAGTCGATGAACCAGTGTCCCCATCACTCATGTCTTTATGGGTTTTCTCCCCTTCAATCGAGGCTGAACTGTATCTTGCTTTAACCAACAGTATATGAAGGAAGTAACTCCACAACAGTTCTGAGTCTTAAAAGCCAGAAGAAGGCCTAAAAGCTCCCACTCTCGCACCTCTGGGAGCCCTGACCTGCCATGGAAGAAGTCAGACTGTGCTGGAGAGACTGGATGGAGAGACCATGTGGAGGGGGAAAGGCTCTAGAACCACAGAGAGAGGGAGAAAGGCCCAGCTGTCCCATCGTTCCAGCCAAGCCCAGCCCTGTCGCCATCCTGCCAAGGCAGCAGACGTAAGAACACACCCATAACGGATGTTCCAGCACCAACCGCCATCTTCCTGCAGCCAATGAAAGACCCCAAGCAAACCTGCAGAAAACCCATCCAGATGAACCCCAGGCAGCCCACCGAATCCTGAAGAATTATAAACTGGTTGCTGTTTGAAGCCATGATGTTTTGGGATGGTATGTTATTCAGCAATAGATAACTGAAAAAACAGCAAGAGAATTAAAAGGATCCTGACTGTGTAGGGCGATTTATTTTTTCCATCCTCTGCATGGCCGGTGATACCTTTACCATCAGCCAGCCTCCCTAACTCAGAACCACAACTCCGACGTTGGGAAGTGTTCACCTTCCTGTAGAAATTCTCTCACTTGGATGGCAGTGGGAACCAAGGGCACATACGGAACAAAGGATCCTAATAGAAACTGATGTTTGAAAGAGTCAGGCATCCGAACACATTACCGTAGCTGCCGCTGCTCCACTGACTTCTCCTGCTGGCGAACATACGGCGGTCGTTCTAGCTCACTTGCCAACAGAAGGTCAAAACGCCTTGCCTAAACACGGGACTTACAAATTTGGGATCTTAGGTATGATGTCATGTCTTAAAATGATAAGCTGGCAGAGAAAACAAATGGCATTTTGTAAAGATGTGCACCGTTTTCATGTTTACGCTACTTAAGATGAAGGTTCTAATAAGTCATCGGCTATGTTCCTTTCAAGGGAAGTTTTATAACTGAGATGAATCACAACTGCAGAAGATCAAAGTGAAAAAACATCAATGATGCCATGGGGTACTTTTTAATCTTGTAATGAGTGATGATCATGTGTTCTTATGAAGTTCGTCCAACTGCCAACGCCAGATGTGTATATTAAGGACAGAAATTGTTTGTGATCTGACAGCACCGGTTCAGCTGCCAGAGACAGAGAACACACAAGGATGAAACCTCTCTGATTTTTGAGTGAAAAGCAAGTCTTGGCAGATGTGCTGATAAGCACAGCCTCAGAGGGGGGCACTAGAGCCATCGTATCCTCTTTTGGACTTCTCTTGGCTGCCAACAAATTGTGTGTATCATCATCTCTGCACAGCTGTCCCCAGGCAGCGGGACTACCTGCTCAAGGCACAGTTTATAACACTTATTAGTGTCATTTACTAATGAGCAGAAATTAGTAAAACCGTCTGCAAGAAAATAAAATAAGTAACACGCAAGGGAGCGGAGTCTAGATGATATCTATTTCCTGGAAGCATACGAGAAGCAAAACTCTACAGCAAACTCCTCTAACGCTGAAGGGAATTGATGCAGTAACAACTCAGACTTAATGAGCACTTACTACATGACAGTCGCTGTGTTACATATTTTATGGACATTACATCATTTAACATCTTGGCAGCAACCGATGAGGAAAATACCATCGTTAGTCTCACTCTAACAGATGAGGAAGTTGAGGAAATGAAGTCAGGTGACTGGTCTACCACCACCATACAGCTAACGGGTCAGTCAGTGGTGGAGCTGGGATTTCAATCCAGACAGTCAGACACCAAAGCCACACCCTTAATCACTATGTGAGGCCGAATAAAGACCCAGCCAGTTGACCCAGAACTTGTCCTTGTCCAAATAGCTAATCTACCAAAAGTAGCCTTTTCAATATATATTCTGATCTCTGGAGGAAGGAGTAAAATTCCATTAATGGGAATCAATGGTATAATATCCTCAACTCCATCAAACCATTACAATAATAAACAGATGGATACTATTTCTAGGACAACCACCATTTGAGGAATTATAATTTCACTGGAGAGATGGCTCAGACAATTGCATTGCCTTTTTCTCTCCCATCAGGAAAGACTTTTTCTAAAGCCCTACTCTGTCAAGGGTTAATAACATAAGCCAGTTTGAAATCTAAAGCAAGGGTTGGTAAATTGCAACTTGTATGCTAGACCAGACCCACCACCTGTTCTTGCAAATAAAGATTTATTGAAATACAAACCCCAACCATTCATTTATGTATTGGCCGAGGCTGGTTTTGAGCTACGTTGCCAGAGTTTAGTCCTTGTGACAGGGAAGATATAGCCCACAAAGCAGAAGTTATTTCCTATTTGGTACTTCATAGAAAAAGTCTGCCAATCCAAATTCTGGAGGATTCTCCATTTAACATTACATATGCACCAATCATTCCAAATCCTATTAGAGTTGAAGAAAATGGAAAATGCCGGGTATTTTTCACACCTGGGATGTGAAAATTTAAAGAACAATACTGAGAAGAGTGCTATGCTCTCCATGCCCAGGATGGCCAAGAGCAGAGCAGAAGGCAATAATCCCGTATAGAGACTCAAGATTATAGGATTAAAATGTTGCTGATACCATATCCATCCTTGTGTCCAGGCACTGAGTTTGGTACACCCCCTCATGATGTCATCATGACATCACATTGTCACATACATTTCTGGTCCTTGAAAAATGTTATTATTCAGTGGTCTGCCACTCACGATCTGCATCTGCTCCCCCTCCCACCCTCAGCACCCAGAGCCCAAACTCAGGTCACAAATACACCATCTGCCCCTCTATCTGGACCCTCCTCGCTTTCAGAGCACTTCTCTGCCTTTACAGGGCAGCAAGCCTATCAGCCAATTAATTCTGCCAATAACCTCTTGGGAATGAGGAAATGGTATCCTCACCTGAGAGAAGTGACTTTCCCAAAGCTACCCCGTTTCCTCACCTTCTGTCACCCCTTTCAGAACAGGGCTGCACCCACCCACCTTTCCCTATTTCCTCTCACAATCATCACTCTTGAGTGTACGGACACATACACAAACAGAGGCACGCGCACACGCACACACACACACACACACACACACACAAAATAATGGTTTTTCCAAGAAGTGAGAAGAGCTGCTGAGATCAGCAGGAAACATCTTTAAAAGATAAGTATTAGTAGTGCTAAATGTTAAAAGACTACTGTCCTGCTTTACACAAGACTGAAATGGATGTCCCTGCCTTTTCAGGAACTCAAGGGCTAATTAGATAACATGTGGCTTCCATCACAAGGCATCTTCCCCTGCCTCATGGCAGTCCAGGAACTTCAGCCAAAGCTCCACACCAGACCAGACAGTCCTGCTCTGTTCTAGTCACCTGCACTGCATAACCACTGGCTCTTATGACCAGAGACTCAGTGTGACCAGAGACACATTGCCTAACAGAACATTCTCAACCTGAATGGAGCCTGCACTGACCCAACACTGTGAGCCTAGAAGAAGCCATACACATGAAAGGAGGAGAAAAGAAAAACTTCAAAGACTGGCTTTTGAAGCAGGAAACCTCCCTAGTTCAGACAAGCAGTGAGCCTTGGTGAAAAGAGACAGCATCAAGAGGAACCGAAGGCACCCTACACTCCCGCTGCTAAATGATATGCTACTTGAGGAGGGGAAAAAATCAGTCCTTTTCTCTTAGTTTTAGGGGAAGATAGGTCACTCTTACTGTCCAGGCAGGTGTATCCTTGTGTAACAAATATTTCTGCCAGCTGTACCTCCACCACAAACCAAATTAAACTCTCTAAATACAATGGCTGGGACTCCCATGTACTCACTCATCAAAGGCAGAGTTCAATATGTTTCCATTGGCACATTAGTTTTCATGTCATATATATCAAATAATCTTTAATCCCTAAATGCAGTTAAATGCTGCTGTACCAAGTTTGATCAAATCGGTTTTGGGGGTGGGAATGGGGAGAAAACCTGTTTCTATTTAGATTTGGGAGAAAAATGCATATTGGCCCAAATGTGTACTTCTTAAATGAATGCCCGATCAACCTTCTGGATGTCCAGACAGACAAACACACCAGGCGGATTTAGACATGGTTTGACTCTATCTGTTAAAAGAAACTATCTATAACAATTACCAGAACATGACCAAACAACAGTGTTGTAACAATCAAGCAAGTTATCATTTGCAAATAAATTCTTTGTAATTAAGCAGTGTGCTCTTTATAAAGGGAATTGAGTGGGCGAGCTAAAAAGTTAAAACACATTCTTAGACCATGGGAAACACACACAAATGCTTTTTGACTAAGCTCAAGATTTTTCAGTCTGTTGTTTTCCTCCTCAGCTCTCATGGGTCTGCTCGGCCCTGTCTAGTGTGTACAGCACATGAGAAGAATGTCTTAGCCCGCACCTACAGTAACTGAGTAATTCTCCACTCATGTCCCCCAAGTTAGGTAAGGCTTAGCAATTCTGTGGCAAAGTTGACCAGTGTAATTTGATCTTCTACTAACTGTGAACTTCTGCTAACTGCCCCTCAGTCCAAATACATGCAGAGAGCATACTTGGCAAAGAAACCGTTTACATGAAAGTAGTCCTAATGCTCAGGGACACATTCCTCATAGGGTCCCCCACACACCCTGTTTACCGTTTCCAACAGGAAGGCGAGTACTTACTTCTGGGTTCCCGGGGTCCGTCCACTGTAACTTTAATAGCTCTGTGATAGGTGGCTACTTGGGGAGGATTTGTGAAGACAGTTATGGTCAAGGTGAAACTCTTGCCTGCAGATGTAAAAGGGGAAAATCCACAGTGAATATAAAAAGACAGCACCCGGGATAACAGAACAGCATAGACATCCAGATTGCACTCGAGCATGTCTGAGGAGGTAATGAAACAAAAGCAAGAGATGGGGCTCTTTATTCTCAATGAGAAAGCCTCCGATGGCCACTTTGGGGAAGGATTAAACTCGCTGAGTATCCAGACTGTCTTCACTGCAGTGCTCTACAAGAGGGCTCCAACTCCAAAAAAAATAATAATAATAATTTAAAAAAATGCAGCTCAGTAGCAAGGAGTAGTAATGAAAACAAAAACGCTGGCCCACTTGAAGAGGATTCTCTTCCTTCCATTTCTCTCCAACAACATCAGGAACACATCCAAACACAGACAATTTTAGAAGTCTTTATTTAGGATTAGGTCATGACCCCATGAGAGAACAATAGTAAATCACTGTTGATTATGTTATTTACTTCACATGGCTTTAGCATTTCATTTATTTAACTGCACTACAATAAGAAGATGAAAGAGGACGGTTCTTATGGGAATCATTTTAACAGGAGCCGGTGTCTCCTGTCCTGCCTTAATGTGCCTGTGGTATGATGATTTCATCATTACTGGAACAGAGCTTTTCTCCTCCCTGCCCACCCCTGCCCGAACATACAACCTTGCTGTTAAATCCTGAACTAACTCCCTGACAGTGACTTCTTCGCTCCATGTATCCAACGTCTCCCACTGTAAGTGAGAATTGCTGCTTTTAGCTGAGGGTGTGCTTCACTGAAACACGACATCCGATGTTTCAAATTAACAAGGTAAAGGTGATGAATAGAGGTGGGGGAAAGAAGACAGGGAGAAGTCTGGGAGCAGACTCGGATGTCTGCCTTCTCCAGAAGAAGATCCCAGACCCTGCTACCCAGACTCACTGACAGTTGTAATCAGTTAGATTTGCAACGGTTAGTCATGTCAGATAGTCAAAACTGCAAACTGTTACAAGACAGGAAAAGGTGGGCGTGAAACAGTGACTCAATAAAACCTTCGTGGCAATCTCGGGCCAGAGTGTGCACTTGGCCTGCTTCTGTACCAGACCTTGAAACAGCTCGTTTTGTTTTGCTTTGTTTTTTTGGTCAGAGACTGTTTTTTCCCTTTACTGAAAGCTTGAGGGTATTAAATCAAAACGCAAATCTTAAACAATATGTAGCAATGCAGAGTTTAATGCAGTCTTCTCAAAGCTTAATGTGGAACAGGTTCTACACGAGGCTTAATGTAGAACAGGTCTTTGGCTGTCAAATCTAGTGAATGGGTTTTCTTTTCAACCCCGACCATGTAAGTTCCTAAAATATGTTTAAGACACACATCATTTGTTACTCAGTATATATAGTTTTAAGTCTCTTTGGCTATACTTTTCCATGGCCAGTATCAAAAAAAAAAAAAAAAAAAAAGGAAAGGAAAGGAAAGAGAAAAGAAAAAAGACAAGACTCAAGTGGGGGGAGGGGAGCAGACAGGGAAAGATGAATACTGATTAGAAAACTACTAACTGTCAACCACTTCACACATATCTCATCTAGTCCTCTCCAGTTAGCTTCATCACCTGCAGTTCACAAATGAGGAAACTAAAGCCCAGAGAGGCTTAGTAAGTCAACCACACAACTAATAAGAGGAAAAAATCAGGGTCTGAACCCAGGTCTTCTAGGCCTTAAAGAGAGTGCTCTTCTTTTAAACTCTGTCAGAGAAAATTTTTTAAAATTAACAGATCAGGGGCGCCTGGGTGGCTCAGTGGGTTAAAGCCTCTGTCTTCGGCTCGGGTCATGATCCCAGGGTCCTGGGATCGAGCCCCGCATCGGGCTCTCTGCTCCGCGGGGAGCCTGCTTCCTCCTCTCTCTCTGCCTGCCTCTCTTCCTACTTGTGATCTCTGTCAAATAAATAAACAAAATCTTTAAAAAAAAAAAAATAAAAAAAAAATAAAATTAACAGATCATTTATTTCTACACGGGTTCCCATCAGCTCTATAAGACCAAGAAACAGTAGATATAAATCCACTAGTATAGTATCTCGCCAGGAGGAGGAAAGCATCTATTTTTAAAGTGTCGCTGATAGATCATATTTCATCCATTATAGACTGAATGTTACATGGGTTTAAAGAAATGCAATTCTCTGGTTAGGAACCAGAGGATTTATTATAAACATTAGGGCTAACTGGAAGAAAAGGGCAGCTGGCAATCTGAACTAGTTACAGAAAACTCCAAGTGTACAGAATGGGAGATCAGAAAGCTGAAGAGGAAGCCACCGGATCCAGATAGAGACCTCAAAACAATGTAGAGACCTCGGGGAGTGAATGGGCTGAACCCCTAGATTGAAAGGTAAGTGAGATTAAACCATACAAGACGCCATTCTGGATCAGATCAGTGGTCTGTGAGCCAGGACTGCATTTCTACAAGGCTGGTTAGCAAGGCAGCTGTCATCCTTGCCACAGATTGTAACAAAGCAAGGATGTATATGTCTCACTTGTCCTTAAATAAGTCTAAATGACCTGCTAGTGTTATTCAGACTCATGAACTTATCAAAACCGGTTCTGAGAATATTTCTATTTAAGGCTTTCACATCTTTGTTCGGATATTAAAAGTCATCAATGCGTCTCCCAAATTCAAACACCTTGTGTCGGAACAAAAGCCAAAATTCTGTTATGCTGAAAAGAAATAAAATGTATATATATATATTTTAAAAAAAAGAACAAAAGCCAATATAAAATTTACCCTGTAAGTATAAAGCACCTAAATGTTCAAAGCAGAACCAGTAAAAATTCCTTTTTAAAAGAGGTGGGTTTGGGGGAGAGGAAACCAGTCCTTGAAGTATGACTGCAATCTTCTAAAATCAAATCCTGAAGATCAAGATGTACTTTGACAACTAAAATAAAAATTAAGGAGGTTCCCTCTACCTCTTACTGCCCCTTCAGGAGGAACATGAACATAGTGTTCAAGAAACTTCCAGAAACTACTACCCAACTGAGTAATTGGTTTTTCACCTCACAAATAATAATGCATCTCCTAAGTCAAATGTTTATTTGAGTACTCATGATTTACTTAAATTTTGTTTAAAAATTAAAAAAAAAACAAAAAACTTTTTCTAAATTCCATTGTTTACTACTTTGCAGAAGTGATAAAAATGCTGACTTCTACCGAGGGAGCTAGCTAGCTAGCACTAATGACAACTAATTATATCATCCTTGGCTTCAGCTAGGAACTAGTTCCAAAATATGTCCTGCAGTCATATATTCTCCGAGACAAATACAAGCACTGTCACTGAAAGACCATTCTAACCTAACTCGAGAGGCTATCAGGGACAGTTGATAGGATAAGACTACAAGCAAGGATTGTATCTTGGACTGATATAGTACCAAGCTCTGTACACTGTAGGTGCTTCAAACTGCTTGTAGACCACAAGCAGCATGTTTGATGTAGAAGTGTGGACAAACAGCAAGAAAACTTAAGGACCAAATATTTCTGCTGAAATAGCAAACAAATACTTCTGTTTAAAATGCAAAGGAGGAAAAAAAAGGGGGGGACAACAAAAAAAGGTAAGCCACTCCTAACTTGATGCAAGTTTCACAGATGCTCTACTTTAATTCAAAGCACTTTCAAAAGTCATCAGTTAACCCATAATGACAAAGTCAGTAGTGAAATAACTCCTTTATACATCTAAAACTGTTTTTTGATTTCTGAGAATTTATCTCTCTACCACTGAAAAGAAAAAGTGTTAACATTTGAGAAATTTGGTATTCTTTATTTTTTCATGCTCCTCAAAATAGAAAATTGTAAATAGCTGGGGGGGGGGGAATACAATGGTAGCGACGTGATGATCCAGACTTCATCACTTAAGAGAAATGTAGAAGTGTAAAAATCAGAGAGGAAGCTGGAAGGAGTTTGTTTTGTTTTGTTTTTAGAAAGCAGGTCAGGTACACAGGCAGGTTAAAGGGTTTCCTGCCACTGAAAAACTGACCTTTTTTCTTTTTTTCCCCCCAAAGAACGGTATCTCTTATCAGTGTTCTCTCTTCTTTCGTCCTCTTCATTTCAGCTTGATATTATTGCTTCCTTTCATATAACATTAATGTCATGATATAAAAATCTATTATTAGCGATAAATCAATTTTTCTTTCTCTCTCCACCCACTCCTCCCCACCCCCAATCTAAGTCTCGAAGACAAGTCTGGACCAATTTCTCCATCCTGCCTCTGGCAGCAGACTGTAGCATTTCAGATCCTCCACCAAGTCCCGGCTGCTTCAAAGGAAAAATCCTACTTTCTTCAGTTAAGATCATAAGAAATATAGGGGGAGGGGGTCAGCTCTGTTTGGACATAATTACACTTCATCAAAAGAAGCTTTCTTCATCTTCCATGCGTGAAAAGTCTGCAAGCAGTTAAGTCTGTCTTTTTTTTTTTTTTAAATATAAAAATTGCTATTTGGGAAACCAGCCAAAACTCAGAAAGCCAATATAGTAAAACAGTGCACACCCTTTGTTTCTCTTTGAAGTTTCTTAAATAAATATGTTGAGGGTTTACAAAGTACACTATCACTTTGCCATAGTTTCTACTCAAATTGATCAGAGAAAAGTTATGCAGCATCTATATAATGCAAAAGCAAGGTAAATGGAAACACTAGCTTGACTCTGTAAGCTAGTGTCCGGTCTTCTAAATACTGAAATTCATTACTCCAATTAAAAACAAAATTAATGTCACATAAGAAGAAAGATACAGTTCAGAGCATGCAGGTAAATCATCCTGTTCAAATGTTTCTTGATTCCTACTAGAAAAGAGAGAAACTTTAATTGTACTGTGGACCTGCACCAATGACAGAAAAAAAAAAAAGGAAAAAAAAAAAAAAGAATGCACACACTTCACACCTAATCAGTCAACAGTGAGATAGGATGTGTCTTTTTTCCTTTTAATGAAAGTAAACTAAATCTGATGCAGAGATAACCCCTTTAGTTTTGAGTCTACCAGAGGCTCTGAGCCTCATTTTATTTCAAACAACCTTTCAGTGACAGTATCTCATTAGCATGCATCATTTTTTTTTAAGTTAAAAAGTACAGCTTCTTGGCCCTGTTCCTAGAAAGTAAACTAAAACTACTCATCGGAAACAGCCTTGCTTGAATTTCCCTTATCAAGTTTTTACAATGGTAATAATATGACATCTGATCCAAACTAAAGAGCAATTATCGGACATGGTTTAAAAAAATTGATGCTTCTCATTTCCTAATTCGAACCTGGGTAGAAGTCATTCCATAGGTCATTCTAATTTATTTCACCTCTGTGCTAAAGTGGTCTATTTTCTCTCTTCTTATCGAGACACTTAAAATGGAAATAGTAGATTCAATAAATGCATAAATGAGCATCATACTTCTTGTGAAGGACCATTAAAAGTCTCTCCACAGGAAAGTAAATAAAAGCCAAAATATTGGTTTCCTTAGAGACTTTTTTTAAAAAACATTAATCCCCTTTATGAAACAGCTATGAAAACCCTAAAAGAAATTATTTTCTATTTTATGATCTTTTTAAGGACTCCCAATATTTGAAGATAGATGCAGGAGGGGGAGACCCTCAAATAATGTGGAAATTATTTAGAATCTTAATCAGTCATCTGTCTAGACCACTCTATATAGTCACTGTAACACAGGGAACACATCATTCCCCAATTCAAATAAGAAGCCTTCTGTAAAAAACTATGACTTTTTAAAATAGATTCTTATTACAAGAGTAAGTTAAATCATACTGGGGTAACCTATGTGCTAAGTGAAGAACGTTACACTGGCTGTCCTTGCAGCAACTTAGAGCAAAATTGATATTATCAGGAAATTGATCCAGTGCTTTCCTTTTTCTTTCCTCGTTGCCACTCAATTTACTCAGTTATTTGGCTCCTCATAATTCAGAACTTGAACCTCCAACTGTTCTCTCCACCTTATGTGCTCACACCCAGTGAAATTAGGGACTAGTTCTTCTGAAAATACTGTTTGAATTTTCAGTATCATAAAACAAATGAAAAAGGCCTGAGCACTCAGAAAAACACTCAACTTCATCTGGACATATTTAAATAAAAGCTTAAGCAATTCTGTTCAGTGCAAGAAGGTGCTGATTTGTATACAGACTAGCCTACATTTCAACAGGAGATCCTGATGTGTTTATTCCACTATCAATATTAAAAACCAGAGACCTACCTCTTCCACTCCGGCCCACAAATCTCAGATCGTTGAACCTTGCTACTTGGTTTTTCATAACAGCAGAGGCATTTCGGAGCTCAGCAGAATAATTTTCATCGTTACCCGCCATGACAGTAACCACAGTCCCATCTGGTACCTCTCCGAGGGCTACCACCTACATAAAACAGGAAACACAGCAGCAATAATGGCACATCAGAAAAGTTTAGACACTGAGAACATATTCCCATTGCAAATGATGTGTCTTATCAGGATTTAGTGCTCTAGCCCAGTCATGGCAGATAGGAAGGAAGCATCTGCATATGGGTCAGGATGCCACTTCAAACAGACCCATGTTTCAGGGTCCACCCATTTCAAAGGCAGGCAAGAGTTTCCTTCATTTGTTGTTGGACTCCTCGCAGAATACATGTACATTTTTATTAAATCCCCATGTTAGGTCGTCCATAGGAATTATGGACAGGAGGAAGGCTGATGCCCCATCTGCAGATTGCATCGTACATATGAAGGCACCGCCTGTCTGCAGCCTGGAGAGCCCCTGAGGTGTGGTCTCATCCAGATCACAGGCTGAAAAAAGAAAGCCTGGTCAGCTCTATGGGAGAAGACATTGAGGTGAAATCTTAGAGTTCCTGATGATATGGAAGCTTCAATATGCTGTGGTATCCAACACTACATTTCATCTCCTTACTTTGGGCTACATCTTTGGCTTTTAATCACACTGCAAATAATTTCTGAAGGCCCATCCTACTGTGGAATATAGACAAAACTCTTGAGAAACTTAAAGTCTAGGTGCAGAATCAAGGATTAGAACGGGCTGAAAATGGTCACTGACCAATGAGTGGTAGAGGTAAAAAAATATATATATATGCCCTTGGACAAACTTGATTCTGTCTTGTCCCGTCTGCCATTTTGAAACGACACCACTGCCTCCTGAATCTTCAACAGCTAACTGGCAGCAGATTAACTCAGTCAAGTAAGGATCCTGAGAATCTCTAAGGTCCACAAACATTTTCACTGCTCCAAGGCTAGGGGTCACACTTTTAACCGAGGTCAGCTGACCTGCAAATTGGTACCTCTGTTTCACAGGAAGGCTAGTGAGGGAATGTTGGTGTAGAGGCCACACAGTCACACAGACACACTATTCTTGATCCATTCTTGATCATATCATTTTTCTCAACTAACTTCCAGGATCCTCTTTTCAGATTATTTCCATCTCTTCCTCATTCCACTTCCAGATGCCCTTGTGGTGACTAAGCAATGGTTCCAGTGAGAGTAGCCCACTGCTCTCTGATCATGACGCCCACGTGCTCTTGCCTGTCTGGCCAATAGCCCACTGATCTTTCTTCTTCTGTGCCTAGGGCTGCTCTCCCCTCTGTCGAGATTTCCACAAGGCAGACCTAAGCATCTGATTCCAGACTCCCAATACAATTTGTACATACTCTCATTAAAGCAAGTTTTTATAGTGTGATAAAACCGACACTGTAACTATGCTTGAGGGCTGAGTTTTCCCCACTCATGACCCCCACCCCAGCCCTCCTCTACCATATACCCTCTGTTCCATGCAAGCAAACCACCAACCACACAAAAAAAAAACTCATCAAAAAAAGAAAAAAAAAATTTTTTTTTTTTTTTTGCCCTGGCTTTTCTCTTAGGCTGTTTCTCAATGCCATGCCTGCCTTAGCACTTTTGTTGTTCAGCTCAAAATCCTATAGCCTTCCTTATAGAACTCACTTCCCCAGCACCCCACTGTACTCAAATGATCCTCATTTCCATGTACATATATTAGTGATCCATCTACTGCTTTCGACACACTAGTCCAAAGTTATGAGACTTACTCCCAGGAGACTAGATTATATTAGATTGGCCTTCCCTGACTTTGCTTACCACCATATGCCCATCGACCAAATGGTACCTAGCACATAGTAAGTGTTGATAAATAATTTTTAAATAAATAGATAGAAGTGCTCCATAAAGAGCAACGCCTCCCACGGCCAATAGTCTGCAAGGGTACCAGCTAAAAGTCCAAGGAAGAGAACCTGTTAAAGGCTGAGTCAGCATCCCTCCGTAAGCAACATGTTCTTGCACCAAACTAGGTTTCTGACAACTTTTTCTGTCCCAGAGAAGAAGGAATTGCCGACTACCCTACTGGTGACTCAACCTGAGAAGTCTCCCAGGTCAAGGGCAAATCCCAGGAAAACATAATTTCCTCCCTGCATACTTTATCTAGTGCTTCAAGGGGCTCCTGAATAGAGGTAATGTCCTACTCCTACTGGAGACAATATGCTTTTTAATTTTTCGAATTCACAAGGCTAAAAATGGGAGCATCTGAAAACACTGAAATAATTCACCACATTTGGCCAGTCTGCATCTGAAAGTCTGACCTCTTTTATATTCAGCATATTGTGTTTTAGCACCTGCCGTATGGCTTTTGATGTCAAAGTAAAGATGGAACCAGTAAGCATATTAATGAAGGCAGAGAAGTTTGTACTGCTCAGAAGAAAATGAATGTACCAAAAATTAAGAGGCCCTTCTTTTTTCCCACCTCTTTTTTACATCTGCGATGATGTCACGCAAATAACTTCATCTCCAGGAACCACAGTTTTCCAATATAAATTGGAAATAATTTTTTTAAGTCTGTATAATGTAGAAGATACTGTAGAAGTAGAGTGTAATTACAATGATGTATTTTTTGTAAGATGAGGAGGCTAACTCTGGTTCCAAGTCCGCTGTGTGCTAAACATGGGCTTTAACTTATAGGCATCCTAAAAGGGTTCAATTGAACATGTAATTCTTTACTTCATGTCTTGAGATGTTTTTTGGTGTTGCTGAGAGATAAAGGATGACTGCTAATGGGTTTCACTTCTGTCTGGCTAAATTTAAAAAACAATGAAGAAATCTGTCCCAATATAAAGATTTTCAAGAGCTCTGGGACATTATTATTTTACTGCATATTTTTAACATAATGGATTTTTTTTTTTAGTTAGAAGAAAAGGAAAATTGATTCAATATGGGAAAATATGAAAGAAAAGATCCCTAAGAGTGAAATACACAAATCCACTTTTCTTTGCTTAAGCAACAGGATAATGACCATGTTAAATATTGGTATGCTTTACGTATTACACTTAATAACAAAACAAATAGGTAATCACAAATTGTGTGAGTCTTCTAGGAGGCTTAGAACTTGGCCTAAAACCGAAATGCTCACAGAATGTGGTGACAACTTTTCCTGTTATGGCTGAACTCTATTTTAATGGCTAAATATATTGGTTTTTTTCTACTATTCACTCTACCAAATCAAATGCCTAATGTTTTTCTGAGGAAAAGAAAAGAGAGAGGGAGTACTGTATTTGATTTTATATCAATCAAAAGTATAATTATATGTCAGAGGGTTTTAAAGAAAATAGATCTCTGAAGCTAAAAAGTTTCCCTTGGAGATTCTCAACTGTGTTTATCTAAAAGAAAACCAAAAGAATCAAGAAATTTTTACACATTTCATCTGTACCAAACCCAAGCAATGGAAAACATTTTAAGGGGTAGAGAGCACTCAAAAATCATTCTTTTAACTAGTTAGGAACAAGAACACATTAAAAGTTGTTTCCATACTACCCAATACAAAAGTTCCGTTCTGCAAAGAACAGTTTGTGATGAAACCTTAACAATTACATTTCTAGGTGTTTTTAAAATATACAGTTTACCAATTCAAGAAACTTAAGGGAGAAGAGGGAAGTAATTTTGTGTCCTAACATTTCAGAACAGAGAAAGAAGTTCCTTTATTTAGCACACCTCACTAGAACTAGCATTTAAATCACATGATACATAGCTTGTACAGAATAAGGTAAAAGGATACTTAACCCTAGAAACTACTGAAATTTTGTATGAGACTCCTTATGACTAAATCTGTGAATTACTCTAAAAGAGCAGCAATACAGAATTAGCTCAGACCCTTAAAATTGTTTTTGTGGTCTTATTGTATGGAAATTAAAATTGCCTTTGACATTTCCGTGGACAGAAGTCTAATTTTAACCAGTCAATTACTCTTACAGACCAATATCATTTGGCACACTGTACTTGCAGCAAAATTGAAATATAATTCTTTCTCAAGATAAAATCTGATCAAATCTTTATTTGGAATAAAAAGATGTAAGGGAGCAATTGTAAAAAGGGAAAATTGTATTCCTATGGTAGTTATCTAGAGATAACATCAAATAAACTACTAAAAAGTTCCACAAATGCTACAGTTAATTTTTAGCATTTATCCTCGAATTTAGGAAAACCCAACTGAATTGTAGAGAAAAAAATAAATGCAATATAAAATACCATTTTAAGTTTTTAAAAATATATGTCAAAGAATAAGTTGATGGAAATTATTTCAATGTAAGCCAGGAATTTACGTGCCATATAACAAGCTGGCTTAAGAACATCTAACAATGGATGTTCTGAAATTTTGAAGAGACAAACAGCAATGCCAAATGGGAGAATATAATGAAAGATATCTTAACCATATATTTTTCCAAATAGAAGTTTTTCTTAAAATTTTTTAAATATTTATTTTCCACCTAAAATTGTGTTTCAATTACCTTTTAAATATTCAGTTCTAAAATTTTTAACTTTAATTTTTATTGCACTTACAGGCATAACACAAAAATGTATCTGTCCTCACACAACCTGAAATCTACTGTGATTTACATAATTTTGCATAACAATTCACAGTAGATTCAATAAGGTTTTAATAGGTTCAATAATCTGTTTTTCTTTGTTGGGGTATAATTACATTCAAAAAGACAAAAACATAAAACCTGATCATTACATACTAGGAAAACACAACTTACTAATGTCAAATATTTATTAGTTGCATACTTGTTTTGGAAGAGGAAAATGGCCAGTGATGTCGAAAAAATTATTTTCAAATAGAAATTGCTCCATCATTTTGAAACCCTACTCATGAGAAATACTGAAAGGTATCATCAAACATGCAGAATTAACTACGAGTAATAGATCGTATGTCTAAAAATGTGCTTTCTTTCTTTAACATTGCCAGAAAAACATATGATACTGGCAAATAGACAGTCCGGTGTTCTCTAACTTAAAACAGCACAATAGCCTTGCACCACTTTTAGTTTTAAAATATACATCTGGACTTAAAATTTCTGCATAGTGTTTCAGCTCAAAGCTATTTAAAGCAACTGAGTTATAAGCCCTGAACACCAGGATTCATGGTGGAAATGCTGACAGACCCCTGACTCTAAGGGTGCTACTGGATGCCAGGCTGACATGTGCTCTCCCTATTTCTACCAGACCATTAACTAATGAACTGAATTTGCAAATTGCTTTTTGCTTTCTTTGTCACAAGAATTATTTAAGACAGAAAGAGCATGGGGATTCTCTAATAGTATCCCTTAACTATTTTAAGCTTTCAGTAAGATACACCTGAAAGAAATGTTAAAAATATTTATTTCCATTTCCTTGACACCTGGAAGGACAGAACACTACAAGCCTGCAGAACTTTGTTAAAAATATAATACCAATAAACAACTTGGCATATTTTAAAACATACTAGTTGTTTTTGTGTTTTTACATGCCAAGTATAAACAAATTATAAGTATTCTTGTATAATCCCAAAACAAGATCAGACGAACAACACTAATACGTTGCTTATGTCTTAAATATAATACATTGTCAATATCATCGTGAAGCATTATTTTAAATTAACACATCAAAACACCACGTATTAATCACTTCTGTTGCTCTTCAATGCTGAGTTTAGGGTCACAGACATAAAATATGGGTTCAATAAATACTGTATTGATTTGAATCCCAGATTTCTCAACAATTAAGTTCTGTGTGTTTGTGTTTTTAAATATATTTACCCACATATTATCTACCCAACAACACTGTAACTTACTTTGTACATGGCTCTAAATATGATAGCCAAATTGTGGTCACCACTTCTAACACTGAGACTTCTTCACATTATTTCTCCACTGCATATGTATTTGATTATGTTACAAGGGTGTAGAAAGTCTACTGATCTCAGGCTTTTATCTCAAAAGAAAGGTAAAGAGAGATTGTTTTTACTAACATTCAGGTGAAAACAATAAAAAATGTTGTCAAAATCTAGATGTTCCACATCTCTACACATCTTTTTCAGCAGAGACAAACCTTATACACTGAGGGGATCTCAGCTATCACCATCTGTCTGAATTTTCTTAAATACAGGTATGGGGGTGGGAGGACATAGCAAATCAAGTCTTAAATTAACTCAATTTCTTTTTTAATTAATATGAATTAAAATACTTAATCTAATATGGCCATGTATAATCTATGGTTTTGTTTACTGGTTAAAAGTAAAACTGCTCTATAATTAACAATAAGGATGGTAAATAGCAAAGAAAACAATTTATTTTCAAAATAATTTTAAAAGGGTGGTAATGAGAAAACCTAAAGATAACCAAAATATCTGAGAACAGCTCAAACACACTGCATTCTATCTTTGCACCAAAAAGTTCATTTCTATCTAAAGTACCAAGGCTCAAAATCAATTCAGCACCATAAATGAGGAGAATAGTTCAAGACAGTTATACCTTAAACAAGTCTAGCAGAGGAAACAGAATGTAGAATACCAAACATCTAAATGATATCTTTTAAAACGTAGGCACCTACCATTTTCTTTTCATATATCCTGACTTGGAATGCCTGACATGGCATTTTATGGACAAAATGCCTACGTATTTGTATTTGCTGTTTTCATCCAGGCTTTTTTTTTGTTTGTGTTTTGACGGTGGGGGGGTACAAATTTCCACTCTTCGCTTAAGGCGAATTAGAACATTCTGGGCCCAGGGACGATGAACGTCGTAAAAGATAGCTCTTGTGTGGAAATTCGAATTTCTAGAATTCACATACATTCTAAGCTTTTCCTATTTCAAGGAGGAAAACGTTAACCTACAAAATGGGTGGTTTATAAAAGGAGAAATAGGACGGTTAAACACACACACACACACACACACACACTTCTTGAACCAACTGCAAAATGAAACCTGCCCCAGAATGCAACATCCCCTTTCCTGAACAATTCATTCTGATTTCTGTTCTGATACAAGACCCAGCTAGATAACCAGCTCTAATTGACCTGGACTCCTCTTTCTTTCCACCCCACCCACACACGGAATCTGAATTGGTGCGTTGGGGGGGGGGGGGTGTGATCCACAACTAGGAACTGCCAGTGGCCTGTAGGAGCTTGGCCCCGGGGTCCACAGTGGAGGAACTGGCAGGATTCCTCCCTCCTCCTCCTACCTCGCCAGGCCTCGCTTAGCCTGCTCTCCACAGATTCAAGAACCCAGAGAACCCAGGCCCACCTTCACCAGTTCAGAGGCCAGACAGGGCCGGAAGCGTCTTCCCGGGAATGCTCTTCTCCCTGTCTGGCTCACCGCCCCCTCCATCCCTGGCGTCTAGTCCCGCGAGTGTGGACTGCCCGGGAACCTGTTTCCCCATCAGCCCAGTGCCTGGGGGCTCCCAGTCTCCCCCTGGCGAGGGCCGCCCCGGGAAACCCAGACCGCGCTGTGGAGAGGCATCCGGCTACTGCGAGAGGCTTCAGACCCTGCACCCGCAACCTGCCGGGCGGCTGCCTGCGGCTCCCGCGGCCGACACCCGCCCTCCAACTAACGGGCCCGGCGGGTGAGCGGAGGAGGCCGCGGTGCGCGGGGAGCGCTCTCAGGCCTCGGGGGTCGCTCCTCCGCGCCCAGGCCACCGGCCGGAGCCTCCCACGACCTTTCAGAAGCAGGAGGGCCCTTGGGGACTCAAGTCCTTCACAAGTACCAATAAGAGAAATCCTCAAACTTTCACCTCCTTTTTCAAGGCGGGCGAGCCAAAGGCATTTCACAGGTTTCCACTATCCCTCCCAGGTGGGGTGAGGCGGGGAGCTGGGTCCCGGCTCCAGGAGGCGGCCCGAGCCCCCGCCCCCTCCACTAGCCACCTCCCGGCACTCGAGGGTCCAGCGCCCGGGGCTCCGGGACTCCCCCGTCTCTGGGCGCACGGCGACCCTGGCGGCCCCGCCTTCCTCCCGGTAACGGCAACAGGCGCAGGTCTGCGAGCCAAGCGGACGCCCCCGTGCTGTCTCCCCCTCACCGCTCCCAGAGTCCCTAGGTCTGCCCGAGACCCTCTTGGACACGGGTCATGCAGCCCACGCTCCGCAGCCGGCACCCCGCGCCCCGCCCCGGACGCTAACGCCCGGCGCCGGCACCCCACGAACACTGGCCCCAGAGCCCGAGCCCGGGAGGGGCCGGGGCCGCCGAGGCTCAGGCGGGTTAGAGAAGGGGGCGCCAAGCTGGGCAGAGGGGGGTCCGACTGGAGCGGAGAGGGTAGGAGCGCGCGGGACCCCGGGGAGGGGTGACGCCGGCAGCCAGCGCCGCTGGGCGGGTGGGTATGCCCAGCCGGGAGAATGCGGGAGTCCCGGGGGAGAAGGCCGGGGCTCCTCACCCCGGGGGGATGGGGGCGGGGTGGAATAAGCCGGGGTGGCGGCGCCCAGAGTGGGCACCGAGGGGCTTCTAGGGGGAGGGGAGACCGCTCAGAGGAGTGGGTTAGAACGCTGGTCGGGAGGCTTGAGGGGTAATGAAGGGATAAAGGGGTCAGGGACTGAGGCGGTTGACTGCAGGCACAGGTGGGAGAGGGGATCTTCGCGGGGTCACCGCGTCCCGAGCCCGCCGAGGGATCCGGAGGAAAAGGGTCAGTCGGGGGGGGGGGGGGCTCGGGTCAGAGCCACCAAGGTAGGAGGCCTCAGAGGCCGTCGGGGCCCCGGCCCCCGCGGGCAAGGAGACGCCGGCGGGCAGATCCCGCGGCGCCCGGCCGGGGGCGGGGGGACGGCCGCAGCTTCTTACCTTGAAGGCCACGGGCAGGGTCTTGTTGCAGCGCCAGTGCGAGGGCAGCACAGAGCACAGGAAGTTGGGGCTGTCGGTGCGGACCAGCTCGGCCGGGTGGTCAGCGATGATCTCTACCATGGTGCGGTTGTCGTGGGGCGGCCGCAACCGGGGCACCGCGGCCGCCGCTGCCGCCGCCGCCGCCGCTGCCGCCGCCGCCGCCGCCTCCTGCTGCTGTTGCTGCTGCTGCTGCTGCTGCTGCTGCTGCTGTTGCTGCTGCTGCTGCTGTTGCGCAGCCACCACCGGGCTCACGTCGCTCATCTTGCCGGGCTGCAGGCTGCTGGAGGGAGGGCTGAAGCGCCGGCTGGTGCTCGGATCTACGGGAATACGCATCACAACAGCCACAAGTTAGCGAAGTGGCCGGGGGAGGGGGAGGAGGGTGGAAATGAGGGGCGAGGAGGAGGAAATTGGGGGGGTGGAGGCGAGACGGGGGGAAAGGGGATGGAGGTGATGGGGCCGAGAAGGTGAGAAATCAAGTTCGGTGAAGTCGACTGCCGGGAGGAGTCTGACGGGGGCCGGCGCTGACGATGCGGAGCAGTCGGGTTGGCGGGTTGGGAGACCCGGGAGGCACAGATCTTGCCGGAGCCTTTGGAACGCTGGCGGTGGCAGCGGAGAACCGGCGCGGAGATGTGTGTGTCCTGGGGAGGCAGGGGGCTTCAGTTCGCAGCTTGGAGTGGGGTCCCTTGGGGCACCGCGTTCTGGGTGCGCTGGCGCCCCCTCCCAGGTCGAGTCCCGCGATGGCTCCGAGTGGGTTCAGCAGTCCAGCCCCGCGGCCAGCATAGCCGCGCGGGGCCCGCCACCGCCGCGCCGCGCGCGCAGCAACCCAGATGCAGGCGTCCGCGCCACCGCCCGCCCTCCCGCGCTGCTGCCGCCGCCGCCGCCTCCTCCTCCTCCGCGGCGGCCTCCGCTCCCCCCGCGCCGGCCGCACGCTCAGATTGCTCCCGCGGCGACTGCCAGCCCGGCTCCCCGGCTCCGCTCCTTCCTTTCCTTTCTCCTCTTCTGGCCTTCTCACAGCCACCTCCTTGCATCCAGTCCCTCCAGCTTTTTGCAAAGCTTCCCTGACCCTCGCGCGTCGAGGTGCCAGGAGGTAAGTCGCGGGCAGCGGATCTCGGGGCAACGGATCTCGAGCCTGCGAATCGCAGCCGCTGCCGCCGCCCGCCGGCCAAGAGCAGGAGCCCCCGGACGCAGCGCGCAGCTTCCGAAGCCGGAGAGGCGGCCCGGGTCGAGGGGAATCTCGCCTGATCGCGTCCTCTCGCTTCTCCCCCGACCCAGGACAAGGAACCCCCTCTTGGTCGCACGAGGTTGAAGCTGAGACGCCAGAGAGCCGCGGGCTGAACTGACTGTCGTTATTTTTCGTTGTAACTTCAGGAGAGGAGGAAGGAAAGTTCTTGAGCGTCTGTGCTGACTTCTCGGCACTCTTCCCCCTTCCCCCACCCCACCCCCCACCTCTGCCGGAGCGGCTCCCAGGGAAAAAATGATTTTGCAGGGTTTGGGTGCTTTTTTGTCTTAAGTGACACCAAAAAATGGAGTGAAGGGGACACTTGCTAAATAGTTTTTAGAACCTCAAATGGGTGGCTGGACACCTTTTCTATACTCAAACTTGTCGTTCCTAGAGAACAAGGATGAGCTGCTGCTTTTTTTTTTTTTTAAGGACTGGTAAACTGTCAGTTGGATGATTAAAATAAGTTGCAAAAACCTTGCTGAAGAAAAACCCCAGCAGTTTTCCATGACTTTAAGTATTTTATTAAGTGTATTCTGCATCTTAAACTAAGTCTAATATCTTAACTTTCTTCCCCACCACTCCCAGGGGAAAAAATAAAAATACAAAATAAAATATCCAGAATGCTTCATTGGCTATTTATTTGTGTATTTATTTCCCAATGTGGGTTAAGAAAGCAACTTTGGATCCCCCAAAAAGTTGTGGTCGAGAGGATGAAGGAGCGCGGGAAAAAAGCGGCAGTTTTACCTAAAATGTGGTTTTTGGAGGCTGGGATTTCTAATGATTAGGTTTTTGTGGTTTATATAGACACGACTCTGGCTAAGGCGATCATTACGCTGATGAGAGTCAGAAGCACGTGGGTGTCTCAGACCAGCCTCAAACTCGGAACCTTCAAAACAAATAAAACAATGTGCGGCGCCCGCAGAAGCCGGGAAATCCGCTTGAGGCTTTGCACCCCCAAAAAGGGGACACAGGGCCCTTTTCCCTTCTTGTTGTGTACTGCTACGTTCCTTGCTTACCGTCAAACTCCTTTAAACCTCTCAAAGCTTGAAAACATGTTTACAAAAACAGAGTTGCCAAAGCTTCAAAGATTCATAATAGGGTAGCTGACACCATAATAAGTGATTTTATAAAATAAATGAAAAAGTTATAACGCTTCGCCCTCGGAGTATTAAGGAATAAAGATAGTTGAGTCATCACTCATTCCCCCGCCCCCTATCTTATTTAAAGCAATTCACGTGCCCATTAATTGGCGTTTTTACTGCTCACTCAGCGCAAATGCCTCTGTCACCCTGGTAGCGACCTGCCACGACCCTCCCTGCGGGTTTTTAAAGCCTTGTTTCCACTCGCTGAGTCGGCGCACGGGGTCTGCGCCTTTGAAGGGGCCTGGAAGGGCTTCGAGGGCTTGGGGGCGCGGAAGAGGGGACCCGGTGCCAGTTATGGACTCTGGAGCCCATTTCCAGCGCACGGTGAACGTGGAGGGCTGTAGTAATGTGACTGTGACACGAGGATTGCCTCTTAAAGAGAGGCGCGGGCGGCAGAGGGGCCTCCAACTGCTGGAGCGGACATGAGGGGCCAAGGTGCTTAAGCGTGCGCCCTCGTGGGGGTCACGACGGGCACGGGGGACCTTGCTCTGTCCTTCCTCTCTGGGGCTTCGTTTTCACCTTCTCCTCCATTCGCTCCTCCCCGTCTCCCTCGTGCGTCTTACCCTTTCCCAGTTTTCTTTCCACGTTCCCGCCTTTCCCCCAAATCCCCCCACAGACGCGCGCCTCCTCGCTGCGCCCTTCCCGCCTCCCCGACCTCCCCAAGGCAGCTTGCCACCCTGGGTGCCCCATTCTGCCTCATCCGCGACGACACCCCCTCCCCAGCCTGCTCCTCGCCCCCGGCCTACTGGCCTCCGGACCCCAGCACCCAGGGGTTATGAGGGAGCCCACTTATCGCAACGAACTGGCTGCGCAGCGAGGAACTGAGCTATCTCCTGCGCGTGCGATTTTTAATTATCTTTTCGGTCACAGGGGAGAGCTCTAACCCCGGGCACCGGCGCGCAGCCTGCGCGCATAGGGTCGAGTCTTCCCCAGCCGCAAGCGGCCGTAAGCCCTCCAAAAAAAAGAGAGAGCGAGACCACACTGCATTCATTACTCTCCTGCCTTACACACCCACTCAGATACATTCGGATACACGCTCTCGCACGGCCACACGCTGGCACTCAGGGACACACACACACACAACCAGGCTTGCTTGCTTTATTTTGGTTCGGTTTGGTTTGGTTTGGTTGCCTTTTCGCGGGGCCGTTTTATTTGGGGTGTGTTGTACCACTGTCTAGCAAAGATCTCTCACTTGTTTCTTGTTTGGATTTTAAACGTGTAGAGGCTACAAAGGAGGGGGAAAGTTATAGGAACGGGATCGTTTCTGTGTTCAAAGGGAGACAAGGGTTCTGTGACCATAGTAGGTGATATGCTGTCTTCTCTGGGGCTGTCCTCCTCCTCCCAGGAAGTCCACCAAATAGGGAACTCCCAGAAAATTTGAAGACGCTAAGTCAATATTTCAAATATAGGCGACCAGATGGGCTTTTTCAAAGAAGAAATTCTAGGGCACTTTGAATTTAAGTAATCCTGTTGGGGAATTTTCCTTTCTTTCTCCATCTCTGTTCTGTCCTGTCTTTGTTTTCCTTGGAGGCTAGTGAAATATGCAGGCCTCGGTGGTTGGGTGCCTTGACTGGGGATTTTAAGGGCGATTTAATCAATGGTGAATTCTTTATTTTAATTAATCACGTCCGGTGATTTAGCTTTTATAGCCTTCCTTGGGCATCTTCCCTTCATTTTACATTTCAGTTGAACTAATATAAGCAGCTCTTGGAAGTTCCTGGTCTTGGATCCCTTAAAATATCCTACAGTTATTTATAATGTGGAAATGAAATTTTCCACTGAATACCCTAACATCGGTTCAGGTATCTGGCACAGCAGATTTTCAGTCTCCTTTCAAAAATACCCTCTTGCTGAGCATTCACACTTTCAGCTGGACGGCACTGAGCCTGGAACTGATGATGTCTTGGCTCAGAGCATTTTATTTAAAGGAAGAAAACATTTTTACAGACCCCTAAACCAAACCACTCCTGGTAATAGTAGGCACATAGGAAAACCAGGAGATTTTTCATCTGTGTATTTTCTGCTATAGTTTGCATGATCTCACTCTTGGGTTTAGATTTTCTTCTACCCCAAAATGTTCAGAAAAAAAATCTCTCGCTCACTAGATTTCCATTCTTGTTCAGAAATATTCATCTTTTCTGCTGTATGTTATAACATGTAAAAGAACATACTTTTTTTTCTTTCTGAACACGTGACTACTCCAGAAGATACAGGCATATTTTTCCCCTTCATCTCCTTTAATATTTAATATAACTCTTTAGTAACAAGACCCACCAATTCTGACTTTCCAGACACAGAAAATGGGATATAAAACAGTCAAGTTACTTATCTAGTCAAAGAACTGAATGCCCCAAACCAGGAACATAACCCTTACTTCTTTCATTCAGGTTTTATCTTATAAGCCCTATATGTTATTTTATACATACTTTTTCTTGATGAAAAGTAAAAAAAAAAAAGTCACTGTAAAACCTTAAAATGGTTTTCAATGGGCCGTCTAATAAAGTGGAACAAACTTTCAGATGTGTACTAGAAAATCATGGACATACTATTGATCCATAAATTTTTAACTGCATTCTGTGGGAAAACTTTATAAACAGAACCATCTTTAGGGAGTTTTCCTTTGGACCCTGATTGAGTGAACGCTCCCTGGCCCTTGAAGAAGCACCACTGGACTAGACCAGGAATGGCCTTACTGCAGCCCATGGGCCAAATCTGGCCTGACGTCTAGTTTTGTATAACCCACAGTTATGACCAATTTTTGCATTTTTAAATAATTGGAAAAAACTAAAGGAAGAATAACATTGCATAAAAATGATATGAAATTCAAGTTTCAGGGTCCGCAGATAAAGTTGTATTGGGACACAACTATATTCATCTGGTTTTATATTTGTTTGTAGCTGTCCTCACCAAAAACAGCAGAGTTACGTAGCTGTGATGAAGATTGTATGGCCTGCAAAGCCTAAAATGTTTAATATTTGTTTTTTTGCAGAGAAAGTTCACCAATCCTAAAATGAAAGGGATGCAGGACCCTGGTGGGAAGGAACAGCAGAAGGGAGTAGACATTAAAGAAGGCATTGGATAAAAACAAACAACAAACAAACAAATAAATAAAAAGAGGGCATCGGGATGGAGCATGTGTAAGGTCCAGATTAGTTTCTTTTTTTAAGTGAAAAAAATTCTTTTCTGTATAAAATACTAATCAATTAGACTATTTTTCCACTTAATAATTTCACATGTACCAAAGCAGAGAAAAGAATGAGGAGTTGGTGCTTTTCCATGAGCCCCTTAAGAACCATTGTTTATACCTGTCTCTAGACCAGTATCTTCTATTGCCCTTCAGCGTGGGAGCCCATTAACTGAATAGATGAGAAAAGAGTAAAGGAACTTTCATGGAATGTGAACATGAAAAAAATCAGTGAAGACTTTAATAGGTTTATTCTATCCATTTTACACAAGAAACATAAACGAGCTTACCAAGAATTTTCTGGTATATAATATTTACATAAATCCTATATATACTTTTAAAACAGTTAACTTAATAATTTAAGTGATCCCAAAGCTTTTGGACATATTTTTCCATTTCAATTTTTTATAGTTAAATTCTATATGATCTCTCCTAAGCTCATTAAAATTTTCCCTTTGTCAGTGGACCTCTAATAATTTGAATGGCTATAACAACAGATGAAATGTTTGTAGTGGAGAGCTTAGCATCAGAAGTGTTTCCTGGTTGTTCTAGTTAGCCCTCCCACAGGTCATTTTCAGGTGTTGTCACAAAAAAGGCTGACACTCGCCACGTGATCTTTCAGAAACACATTTATGGAGCATCTGCCTAATTGCTTTTCAGGAATGGCACTGACTAGAGCATACACTTTGTCTGATTAAAATACCAACCTACTGAGGTGCCTGGGTGGCTCAGTGGGTTAAAGCCTCTGCCTTCGGTTCAGGTCATGATCCCAGGGATCTGGGATTGAGTCTGCCTTCGGCTCCGGTCATGATCCCAGGAATCTGGGCATCAGGATCTCTGCTCAGTGGGGAACCTGCTTCCTCCTTTCTCTCTGCCTGCCTTTCTGCCTACTTGTGAACTCACTCTCTGTCAAATAAATAAATAAAATCTTAAAAAAAAATTATTAAAAAAATACCAACCTACTAAATGGTATCCTATTTACTTAAAGAGACCAACATAATTTCTAAAAAGTGTCTAACTTGTTACCCCAGAGTCAAGAAAAATAAAACTAATTTTCCCAAGTCTGCCCTTTGGTATTTTGGAGTTGGCGATTGTCCTGTGGCAGCAGCAGAAGTAATGGAATAGTCTATGTGAAAGTTTACAGCATTCTGTGATGAAACACCTAAGAACACCCTAAAATTAATGGTTCTGTAGTATTGTAGCCACTCTTTTTTGATGTATGTGCATTACCTCCGAGGCACCAAGGAATATTGCTGTCCACTTTTATTCCCACTGCCCAGATTCCTAAAATTTCACTTTATGCTTTGGGATGGTCTGAACCATCTGTTCCCTCACCATACCCTGCCATCAGGGTGAGAAATGCAAATTGTAACATTCCCAGTCCATCTTACAAAGTACAAGAATCATTTCTGCAGTGTGAGGAATTCAAATTAAAAACTAGAGAGGTACAGGGGCACCTGGGTGGCTCAGTCGGTTAAGCACCTGACTTTTAATTTCAGCTTAGCTCATGATCTCAGGGTCATGCAATCGAGCCCTTCATCGGGGTCTGTGCTGGGTGTGGAGCCTGCTTACGATTCTCTCCCTCTCTTTCTGCCCATCCCCACCCCCACCCTGAACTCTCTCCCTCTTTCTTTCTGTCTCTCTAAAAAACAAAACAAAACAAGAAAACTAGAAAGGTAGGAAAAATAGAAGAGGAAAAAACAAACAACAGCAACAAGAGTCCAGCTTGGTTCCATTAGCAGCAGTCTTTAGGTGAGATTGGGTTTAAGTTATTATCCCAAGTGTGGTGTTCCTCAGGATTTCATAGTCAGAAAGCACTTTCTTCTTACCCTCTAGCCATGATCAAGTTCTATGTATAATGATTCTTTTTTCTTTTTTGATGTCAAATGATTCCCCTGAATTATCTGTTTTGGGGGGAGAGATCTGTTCTTCAATCACATTCCCGTATGTCACCGTTTTTCTTAAGGATTATTTTTCTTCCCTTGATGTGCCATTATCAACTTATTGCCTCTCAGGTCCAAATTCATCCTTTTTTACCTGCTCTGTGAAAATGGATCTGGGCCTTTTAACTGTCTCTCTTACCCGCTTCCAATTCTACTTTAGAAGAACCATCTCCAATTTTACTTAAATAAAATATGCTGCGAACTTAATGCACTTAGAGCATTATTATCTTTCATTTGTGTATGTGTATTTCTGGTGTTAAGTTACTTATATTCTTGTAATAAACCAAATGGATTCCATTATCTAATCTTTATAGGAATTTTATGAGACAATCTCTATTTGTGCCACTAAAAAAGTAAATTTTCACCAAAGTAAAAAAATATATACCCCCCCCAGTCCCAATAAAAGCTTCTTTGGCCAGCTTTCTTTCCTCTGTTGATACAGTTCTTTTTCTGATACTTCACATCTTTACCCAGAGAATTTTTTTTTTTCTACACCCTGAGTAAAACCTCTACAGTTTTCAATTACCAGGCGTGAGAATTAACCATGACATGTTGATTCTCAGGTGTTCTGAAATAGGGATTTTTCACATGCCTTAAAATTAAATGCCTTCCTTAACTCTTCTTAGCAAGTCTTAATTGGGATTTTGACCTCAACATTTAGTCCAGGTTTATATGTACATGGCTAATCAACAAATCTAAAATCCTATTGGGTGACACTATTCTCATTATCATCAAGTAAGAAAGAAACTGATTAAATGTTCCAGGTCTTCATCTGATTTGCTTATTTTGTTTATTTATTTATTTATTTGAGAGACAGTACAGAGGGAGAGGGAGAAGCAGACTCCTCGCTGAGCAGAGAGCCTGCTGTGGGACTCAATTCCAGGACCTTGAGATCATGATCTGAGCCAAAGGCAGACACTTCACCAATAGAGCCCCCAGGCACTCTGATTTGCTTAGTTTAAAGCTTAGTCTTCTCCAAGATTGCCGGAAATGTGGGTTACATCTATTTTTTTTCATTGACCTTAGACTTTTTTCCATTTTGAACTTCCTTTGCTGCTATTTATCCTTATTGAGGGATATTATTACGGTATGTCCATAACTGCAGAAATGGAAACTACTGGAGGTGTTACAACTTATTATATATCACCATTCAAGATTTAATTTAATTTAATTTAATTTAAGTTCATGCTGATAGTATTGGTTCATACAAAAATGAATGTCTCTTCACATGAAAAGATGCTCAACACCCCTCATCATCAGGGGAATACAAATCAAATCCATGATGAGATACTACCTCACACCTGTCAGAATGGCTAAAATCCACAACAGAAGAAACAACTGATATTCGCAAGGATGCAGAGAAAGAGGAACCTTCTTACACTGACAGTGGGAATGCAAGGGGTGCAGCCACTCTGGAAAACAGTATGAAGTTTCCTCAGAAAGTTAAAAATAGAGCTACCCTATGACCCAGCAATTGCAAAACTGAGTATTTACCCAAAGATACAAAAATACTGATTTGAAGGGACATGTGCACCCCAGTGTTCATAGCAGCATTATCAACAAAAGCCAAATTATTAAAAGAGCCCAGACGTCCATCGACTGATGAATGGATAAAGAAGATGTGGTATATACATACAATGGAATATTACTCAGCCATAAAAAAGAACGAAATTTTGCCCTTTGAAATGATGTGGATGGAACTAGAGTGTATATGCTAAATAAAGTAAGTCTGAGAACTAGAGTGTATATGCTAAATAAAGTAAGTCTGAGAAAGACAAATATCATATGATTTCATTCATATGTGGAATTTAAGAAACAGAACAGGTGAACATAGGGAAATAGAGAGAGAGGGAGAGAGAGAGGCAAACCGTAAAATTCTTAACTATGGAGAATAAACTGAAGGTTGCTGGAGGGAAGGTGGGTGGGTGGATGGGCTAAATGGGTCATGGGTATTGTAGATGACGAGCACTGGGTGTCATATGTAAGTGCTGAATCACTAAATTCTGCTCCTGAAACTACTATTATATTATATGTTCACTGAACGGAATTTAAATTTGTCTATTTAAAATAAATAAATAAATAAATGCCCTTTTCCAACATATCTGTGATAAAACTTGAACTGTGAAAACTAGAGTAATAAGGAGAGAATTACTAGAAGTATGATCCATAGGAACCACAACTCATAGTTAACCTTGAAAATTGAAAGTCTTAAGTGTTCCGATTTTTAACTTTGTTTTGCAAGCATCTACAAACTCAATCACAATTCCTTCTAGGCAGAGATCTGGCAAAAGCGTTTCAGTTCAAAGCCAAACATTCTAAAGAATATTTCTTATTGTCGGTGTTGAAAATTATAAAACTAGAAGAAAAATAGTTGGAAAGTAGCGTTGCACTTATCACTGAAGAAAGGGGGAGGCATATATCTAAATAAAGTCTAAACAACTTATGAGTAATTGCCATTAGACATGTGTGAAAAGGAAAATTAGTTTTAATTCACTCACTTTATCCTTGAAATTGTTGTATTATGTGAAAAACCTACATGGCCCTGATCGTTTTAATGAAGTGCTCAATTTTCTGAACTTCTCAGTTGGAGAGTTTGCAATTTGGAGCTACTGAAAGAAAAAACTTTCAGAAAGTTTATATTGGATTGGAGATTGGTTTCTTCCCTTTGAACTCCTTTCCAGGAGCAGAGCAACAGGACCATATTTGAACTATATTTCTTCTCAGCACATCTTAGAAGAAAGGGTAGAGCTGCAAAATGGAACTGCACTGGGACATCTTTTAAACTAACTCCCTATAAAACTTTGAACAAGGGCTCCAGACCAACATGTCCTACAGCCTCGCAGAAATATCCACCTGAAGATTTATTCCGTAAATCCCTCAAGGTCAAAATATCCAATATACTCAGGTCATTGTTTCAAACAGAAAAGGAGGCAAAGGACAACATTTACTTTCCCAAGGCCCACGGTCCACAGCGCTTATTTTTACTCTGTCCTAGGCAATAGTATCACTGTACACAGGATTGTGAGTTCCGTAATGGTAGGTACTATGTCTGTCGGGTTCACGGTTAAGGTGGAGCCACACTACCGAAGAAATCCAGGAAACACCACCCCTACTATATACCATGTGTACACAATGCAAACAGAGTCCCCTGGAGTGGTATGATATGGTAGCTCTAGCTAGCCCCCACAGTTAGCATAAGGTCTAACATATGGTATGTGATATATATTTATCACATGGATGATAAAATAATACACACACACACACACACACAAACACACACATATATGTATGTTGCTTGAATGAATTTATATAATCATTGGTCGCTTGAATGAATATATATATATATATATATATATATATATATATATATATATATAAGTTGCTTGAATGAATGACTATTCCCCCCGAAGCAGAAACCCGGGTATTATGATAAATTAATCATCCCCATCATTTACCTCTCTTAGTCTATCACCTAATTCTATTGATGCTATTTCCTGAATATCATTGCTACCTATTTTCTTTCCTTCTCCAACACCACTGCCTTCATCCCGGGCTCTACCATCTTAAATCTCAAGTGCAATAGCTTTCTTCTTCTTCTTCTTCTTTTAAAAATTTATTTGAGAGAGAGCATGGGAACATGAGAGGGGAGAGGGTGAGAGACAGAAGCAGACTCCCCACTGAGCGGGGAGCCCAACATGGGACTTGATACCAAGATTCTGGGATCATGACCCAAGCCAACGGCAGTCGCCTAACCAACAGACCCACCCAGGTGCCCTCAACTGCAATAGCTTTCTAGCTCGTCTCCTTGCCTCCATTCATGCCCATCTCAACCCTAGTCCATCTGAGTTCTTTCTTTAGAATGCAACTTCAATCATGGCACTGCAATGCTTACAACTCTTCAGTGGTTTGTATCTTCTCTCATACAAGACCAACCCCTTCATGATCTGCCTTCTCAAGTTGCCATCTCTGAACCGCAAACACAGGGCTTAAAGGTGAAACCAAATTAGAAAACAAATGTATCTTATGAAAAAACCCATCCCACACATTTCCTAATATCTGTCCTCTCGAACTCAGCCACATTTTCCTCTCTCTCCCTCATGAGTACTATAGCAATTTGCATTTCCCTCCATTATTGCACTCATCACCTGAATTCTCTACTCACATCAATGTCTCCCAAACAGAGTGTAAGTACCCTCAGGGCAGAAATTGGTTTTATTCATTTTTTATCCTTAGCACTTAGCACAATGCCTAGAATACAGTAAGTTGACTATAACTATTTCTTAAAGTGACTTAATGAATACTTACTTAAAATTCTATTTAGACCTGAATTTTATGCCCTTTAAAATAAGAACTTTCCAAGTTATTAAATTCTATGGTTCTGCCTGAAATTATCAACTATTGACGAGAACGTGGAGCACTGGGAACTTTCTTGTTTTCTTAAGAATGCAAACTGGGGGGAAAGACTAGGGATAACAGTTTGGCAATATCTCGTAAAGTTGTCTGCATATGCTTTGTGACTTAACAGTTCTACATCTAAGTATCTACCCTAGCTGTAAAACACATAACAAGAGATAATATTATGTATGTTATATTGGAATAAAGAAGTGAGAGACTTGTTCTTGGAGGCAAGGAAGAGTAGCTCCAGCCACCGGAACCTACACTGTGTCCTGAATGCTCAAGGATCAAAATCTCTGCACTTGTGCTGTAGTGGTGGCCTTCAAACCTTGTGTGATGTGGTCTTCTGTATTATTTAAGAATATTTATTAAGGAGGGCACATGTTGTGATGAGCACTGGGTGTTATATGCAGCTAATGAATCATTGAACACTTCATCAAAACTTAGTGATGTATGATACAGTGTCTAACTGAGCTAATAAAAAAAAGAATATTTATTATGTCCTAGAAAATAAGAGAAACAAATAAGGATGATAAACGATACTAAATATAGAAAAGCTAGTAGCTTATGAGACATGTTAGACATGTGTGCTTAACATCCATTGGAAGGAATAGAAGGATGAAGAGCATCAAATATTCATGATGCACTAAGTATACATGAGGTACTCAATATTTATCAGATCTTAAATTGGTATCCCATTATTGACAGCATTTCTGACCCTTGTGTCCTCTGCCCAGTAAACTCTATGGCTACTCTTCAATCTAATAGGCAAGCTACAGTTATGGCCAGTTATATCCTAAAATAGATGTGTATTGGTTCTAAGCACCTTCCTTCTGCAGAGCACTCTTGCACAAACCTCAACGCGGGCTTATATCCACATCATCATCAGGGCAAGTTTGATACATCAGAGAAAGAGACAAGACCTATGAACTTTGCATAATTCAGAATCTAAGTAGTATACTCCTTCAACTCTGTTTGCACTCTGTCCTAAGTGTATTAATCTATACCATCTCTGTTCCCTTGCTTCCTCCTCTGTTTTCAATTAATTCAATAAACTGCATGATTCACGATCTCAGTGTGGTCTGTAAGCCTTTGTTTAGTGGCAAATAGCTTGTCTTAGTGTTCTTAGAGGCTACTCCAGCATCAAGATAATTTCCCACATAGTGCTGAGTTACATGTACCCTTACAGGATATGAAAACTTTCCAAGGGCACATGTAGTTTTAAGAATTTCCAAACCCTCAAAGTCATATACACTCCTTGCTAAAAGTGATCTCCGTGAGATCCTATTTCCTATCCTTTCCCTTTTCCCCTTCACAAAAGAAATGATACCTCCTGGCCACCTCCCCTTCCTATTGTGCTTTGCCCATGGTATAAAAAAATCTTGCTGTGGGGCGTGTGGGTGGCTCAGTCGATAAGTGGCTGCCTTTGGCTCAGGTCATGATCCCAGGGTCCTGGGATGGAACCTGGCATTGGGCTCCTTGCTCAGTGGGAAGCCTGCTTATCTCTCTCCCACTCCCTCTACTTGTGTTCCCTCTCTTGCATTCTCTCTCTGTGTCAAATAAATAAAATCTTAAAAAAAAAAAAAAATCTGGCTGCAACAGAGAACCTCCATTATCAAGATGGCAAAAGCACCACTTCACTCAACACCTTAAGAGACGCATTTCCCAAAAAAGTTTAACTCTCATGTTCAACAACTATTTATAAAAAAATTATAGTATATTTATATTGTTTTCAGCAAGTATATGCTATGGTGGTAATATTATAATTACTCAAACTAGAAAAAGTATTTTAACAGAAATTGTGAACCCAGAAAGCTTAACAATTTGCAATTTCACTTAATGTACCTATTTTTGCTTCCAAGAAATAGCCTAGCATGACTAATAGAAGAATTTAAAGCATAAAAATATATTATATTAAGACACTTTCTGTAGAGGAAGTGGAATAGAACTGAAATGAATGGAAACAATGTAAAACTTTTGACTGATGAGGCCTTACTCATGTATTTTATAACGGATGTAGGTGGTCTCAGATCACTATGGTTTTAGCTTCCACTAAATACATCTGAAAGAATGATATATAGGTTTTTTTACATGCCAATAATTACAATATGCTGAAAATGGCATCTTTGGCAACTATTTAAAGATAGAATGAAAAATGTTAGATATTTTATTAATCAAGTCCAATGGAAGAAAATAGAAACATTTCCAGGTATTGTTTTTTTTAACACAAGGAATTTAATAAACATATTTACAGCTATGGAAGAGTTAAGAAATCAACAGGGAATACAAAAGTATCCAGAGGTTAGCAACAAGTGGAGTAGCACTCATCCCAGGATTATAGAAACAAAAGGAGTGGTTTTTAGTACCAGAATTCAGAAAGCAGGACCATTTAGGAGCCAGAAGCATGATGGGACCACCCTGCAGATCTAGGAACCGCAGAGGGAAGAGTCATTTAGTGTAATATGGAGCCACAGAGGCCATACAGCAACTGCTGGAGAGAATGCCTGTGGCTGAAGGAGGGAAGAAATTCCATGGCTTCTCTCCTCCATCTGTCCTCTGATCTTCTACTAGTGTCTCCATTGACTGACCCTACCTGAGAGTCAATTGGCAAGGGAGACTGGAAAAACATTTCCCTGAAATATACAGCAGAAATGGTGGCAGGGGGTGGAGGTGGGGCAGGTAGAGGTGGGGAGGGAAGGAGACAAGTAACCAGCATAAATGTGTACCTAAAATTGGGTGAGTGACAGATGAAAGAATGAAGTTAGATCTCTCCCTCACATTACATACAAAAAATAACTCAAAATGGATCAAAAGCCTAAATGTAAAAGCTAAAATGATGAATTTCTTAGAAGAAAACACAGATATAAATCGTTGTGACCTTTTCGATTCAGGTGGTTTCTTAGGCAGTGGTTTTTTTTTAATATAACACCGAAAAGACAAGCAACCAAAGAAAAAATAATAAATTTGACTTAAACAAAACAAAAAACTTTTGTGCTTCAAACAACACTATTAAGAAAATGGAAAGATAACTCAAAAATGGGAGCAAATATTTGCAAATCCCATATCTGATAAGGGTCTAGAATCCAAAATGTATAAAGAACCCCTATAACTTAAAAAATGGGCCAAGATCTGCAGCTTAAAAATGGGCAAAGATCTGCATAGGCATTTCTCCAAAAAAGAAATGCAAATGGCCAAAAAGTCCATGAAAAGATGCTCAATGTCACTGGTCATTAGAGAAATGCAAATCAAAATTATGAGATAACCACTTCATACCCAATGGGATGGTTGGCTATCATTTTTAAAAATGGACAATAACAAGTGCTGGAGATGATGTGGAAAGACTGGAACTTTCATACCTTAGTGATGGGAATGTAAAATGGCATAGTCACCATGGAAAACAATTTGGCAGTTTCTTTAAAAAGTTAAACATCATACCATAGAGCACAGTAATGACACCCAAGGGAAAAGAAAACCTATGTTCACATAATAACCTGTATACAGATATTTGTATCATTCTTTATGGGAAATAATGTTGTATAAATCAAGCATGGTCATATTGCAGACGTCCGTGAAAGCTTCACAGAGCAGTTGAGAATATATGAAATAAGTAGAGGGATAATTTAATAAAAATTAAACTCTCAGTTACACACCAAGGATTTTTCTAAATAGTTCACATGCATAAACGCATCTACTCCAAACAATGCTTTTATGAAGTAGATAATTTAATATCCATGTTTTCAGATGAAGAAACTGTGAGGCATAGTATCTCACCAAATTTTGCACAGCAAGTAGATGGTCAAGCCAGATATAAACCCAGGCTACTGATTTGTAGCCTGTGCCAATTTCTTTGGTGAAGACGTTCCCATCACAGTTGACTTTAAGCTACCAACATGATGTCACCAAATACTGGGCTAAAAGAAGATATGTATAGTTGGCTGTAGTAAGCTCATAGGATCAACTCTAGTGCAAAATTGAACAAAGATTTATCTAGTGCTAATTGTATATAAGCAGTACATGCTAAAACAACAACAAAAAAAGTGCAAGCTCCAGTCCTTGCCCTTATGATAGTGACAGTATGAGTGGAGAGACAATATTTACAGTCATGAAATATTGAATAACACATATATGTAACTCCATAAGAGGAATGATAATTCACATTTAAGTACCAAAGAAGTGTTACACATATTTGTTTAGAGGTGGAAAAAATAGTACTAGCCTCAATGGACAGGTAAGATTTTATGGAGAAGTAATAAGTTATTAAATCATTGAAGATGATTAAATCATTGAAGAACTTGCATAGGTAGAGAGGAAACAAGAGCAAGAACATGAACAAAAAATAATTTACATGAGTTAACATTCTTTAAAATCAGTTCAGTTCACTAAATCAGACTACAAAGAAAAACTATAGAACACTTCTCATCAAAGATTTTTTCAGCAGCCTGGATCAGTTTCAACATTGATCTGCTGAGAGGCAGGAGGGTGAACCAGATGACCTTTTAAAATCTTTTCCCAATTCTCTAGTTCTTATAGTTAAAAATCTTTAGCCTTTCTGATTCTGTATTTCTATCACTGCCTTTCTAGAAATGCATTAGTTGAAGAGAGCATTGAAATCTAATCTTTCAAAATGTGATGTTCTGGTTCTGGAATGCTTAGAATCTTCCTCTGGCTAAAATATGTATTTCGTATCCCTTTTTTGCTAAACTGTGAGTAATCAATCAGTTTGGTCTGTTCTATTGATGTCTAATCTGTCATTGGCAGACATCCTGAGAATTGTAAAGTCTGTTCAATTGCATGGATACTTTCAAGAATCAATGAATAAAGGTCAATTGACAACAACATCATCAAAAATCATCAAGGAATAATTAGAAGGAGAGGAGCAGAAAGAAGTTTCCATGCAGGTTTTTCTCTAACTAGGGAGAAGGAGGAGAAAACCAATGAGGGACACAGAGAAGGGGGTAGTGAAAAGCAGGTATTGAGGATAGAGACATTTAGAGGGGAAAAGAGTTTCAGGAAGGTGAGCACTTTGTACTTGCAGTTTCTTGTGCCTGGAACGCTGTCCTCCTTCATATCTACATGGTTCACCCCCTTATCCTTTCAAGTATCACCTTCTTAGTGAGACCTTCCCAGACTGTGTGTATGAAATAGCAATTCTTCCCTCAACTGCTCTTCCCCCAAATGCCCCTTACCCTGCCTTATTTTTCTCCGTTTTTCTAACAGTTCATCATTTGGTATATATTTACCTGTTTATTTGCTTTAATCTGCTTTCATCTGTTTTCTCTTCCCCCCAATTCACATGTTAGAATGTCAGTACTGTGAAAGTTAGTTTTGCTTATGGCTAAATCCCCAGTACCTAGAACAGTGCCTTATACACCATAGGAATTTGATGAATACTAGTTTGAATACAAAAAAATGAAGTAGGTGATCAAATGTAGCAGAGATGTTCCATTACCTTGAATAGACTACATCTCCAGCACCCGCTGGCTACATTAAACATGCCTCTATTGATTATAAGGAAAATCAGGATGATTAAGTAGGAAGAAAACAGCTTAAGCCACTGCTTAAGAAGAACAAAAGAAATCCTCAAACCCTTTTTATGTTAACGTCACAGTTAATACAATGAATGTGGGTCCTTGCTACAAGGTTCTTGTGATTATATCCTTGCAAGTGTTTTACAGTCCTAAGAAGAAAAATGTCCTGGGAGTGTGGGTTACTTTTTCAAACTGCAAAGGTCTGCCAAAACGTTTTTCAGACATTGTGGTAAAGGTATGTTAAAAAATAATCTACATTCATGCCTTTCCCAAAAAAGGACTATTAAATAGATATTTAAGTATTGATTGTTATATTCAAGACTTTTAATACTTGCTTTCAATAACAGATTATTATCTTTTGGCATTTTCTAAGAAGACCTATAAAAATTCCCAAAATATTCACTTGGAAACATGTAAAATATTAATATGCATTTAATAAACTTCAGGGCTCTTTAAAATCTTTTGTATTCTTCTGTTTAAATGTTAGTTTCAAAATATCAGGAAGACATCCCGACGTCAACTGATCTTCCATAATTTAGCCTGTGGCATCTGACTTTTGCAACTCCAAGCTCAGTAGGAGCCAAACTGCAAAATTTGCCAGTTGCTAAGGGACCAATTACTGCTAAACTCCCATTTATATTAGCTTCAGCTAAGGAAGTAGACAAGTTAAAAGAGGATAAGGAATGCTGAAACTGTTTTCAAGAAAGTGAAGCGGTAAAGAAACTTTTAAATGGTTAAAGAAAATTTATGGAGAAGAAGGTGAGTAAACATTCACAGTGAGATACTATTCTATGTCCTACAAGCATAATTAACTAACACCTCTCCCCCCTTGCATGATCTAATCCATGCTTTCTCATAGTCAACAGAACGCTGAACGGGACATTTCTTGATGCTCCAGAAGAAACTACTGAACCCAAGACTCTAGGACCCAAAGTTGAAGACAAAGAGAAGTTGAGTACGTGCAATACCACTGTTTGGATTGACAAGGAGGGAGAGGTTTGTTTGGGATCAAATGGGTATTGCAGAAAGTTGCAGTAGTGGGACCATCCTGACAGCGGCTTATTTAAGAGGGCTGCCACTAGGGTAAACAGGGAGTGGAAGGACGGAGACCATTGGAAGATGTTGAGCTTCCCCATTAGGAGAATGTACTTGCTTTTGAATGCCTGTTGCTCATTAGCCAGAAAGGCAGGGACCCCCAACAGTCAATCACATAAACAGGTTTTGCCCTCTTTTCATTATCCAGTTGTTCAATTACTGGTTAGAGTTTTTAAAAGCGTGCATTATCCAATTTAAAACTCATGATCATGCTGTGAGGTGGCCATTTTTTAAAATCATACCTTTTTTTCAGATTAGAAAACTTGGAAATCGACTCCAAGAAGTCAGTCAGCAAGTCCAAGGTCGCACAGTTACTGGGAGATCCAGGACTTAAATCAATTTTTTTCAGTAATGGATGCCCTTAAACATGTATATTATTAATTAATTGTTATTAAGTATCATTAATTATACATATATGACATACGTATAATTATTTATGAAAGTATATATAATTTTATATATATATATATATATATAAATTGTCTCTTTTATGGACAAGACATTGTTAAATGCATTAAGAAACATAGAAATAGGAGCACCTGGGTGGCTTAGTGAGTTAAGCCTCTGTTTTCGGCTCAGGTCATGATCTCAGGGTCCTGGGACTGAGCCCAGCATCGGGCTCTCTGCTCAGCAGGGAGCCTGCTTCCCCCTCTCCCTCTGCCTGCCTCTCTGCCTACTTGTGATCTCTCGCTGTCAAATAAATAAATAAAATCTTTTAAAAAACCGTAGAAATATGTATAAGATGGTTCTTGCTCTTGAATTCTTAAGGAGGTCATTGCAAGACGATCTTAAGCAGCTTGGGTGTGAAGAGAACAAAGGTATGATCAGTAGGAGATAATGGAACAAAGAAAGCTAAACTGTGTTCATTAGAAATGAACGGAAGTTTTGTCAGGGTTTCCCCACAGTACAGACGATCCAGAATCTCAGAGAGAGTTGGACAGATGGCTGAGAATTAATGCATTTCTCAGAGAGAGGGACAGAAGGGATTTTGTTTTTGTTTTTGTTTTTCCCAGTATTTTATTATGAAAAACATGAAATAGCAGTTGAAATAATATTTACAATGAACATCAATTACCACCTAGATTCTACATGGTTATTTTATCATACTTGCTTTATCACATGTATCTGTACATCTATCATCCCTCTATCTCTCCAGCAATTCATCTTTCTAAGAAATTAATTTCTAAGTAAATTGCAGGCATAAGTACCAGTGCAGGAATTTTAAAACAAGGATGTGTTCTATTCCATCTTAGGTTGTTTCTGTTTGCAGAAATTTGTAATTGTAATAAATCTGTAAATTTGCATTTCCCCTTACCTTCAGTAAAGCTCACTATACATAAGGAAGCTTTTTGAGAATGGTGTTTTTAAATAACAAAAATCAAGTGGGGGGAATGGGGGGGTCACCTGGGTGATCTGTCAGTTAAGCTTCTGACTCTTGATTTTGGCTTAGGCCATGATCTCAGGGTTGTGAGATCAAGCCCCGAATTGGACTCTGCCCTCAGCACAGAGTCCGCTTGTCCTTCCCCAACTCCCAAATAAATAAATAAATAAAACTTTAAAAATAATAGAAATCAAGACAAATGACTGAGTTCCAAGTGTAAATAGACTCAGAAATTGAGATAAAAGAATGTATAAGACAGAGTGAAGAACCCAAACTTAGTGGAATCAGGAAGTCAGAACTAGAGGTGACCACAAAACTATAAACTCCCCCAAATTTGGAGAAGTCTTGGGAAGAGCATTGGATTTCACACAAGGTGGGAGTAGGGATTTGAGCCCTTCTTACTTAGATCATTTAAGGGCCAGGCAAACACCAGTTGACAAGCAGATTCCCACCTCCTTCTCAGATTTCATTTATGGGAGCTAAAGATGTTCTAACCCTGGAGGCAACACCTATGATGGGAAAGAGGCATGCAAGAGAGGAAAGAAAACCATAAGACCCAGCCGTTGCCAATGGCTCCCTCTTTTCTCCAATCCTCATGCCTCTATGATTATTTTTCCTTTCATCTTCCCTCCCTCCTTTCCTCCTTCCCTCCATCTCTTTTCCTTCCTTCCCTCTCTCCCTCTCTCCCTTCCTTCCTTCCTTCCTCCCCCCCCCCCCCCGCCCCTTTCCTTCATTCTTTGGAGGGTAAAAGAAAGAGAAAAACAGAAGACAGGAAGAAAAAAGGACAGATAGAAAGAAGACAAGGGAAAAGGAGAAAAGGGAGTCATTTGGGGATCTGGGCACTCCTCTCTGCCTCCAGTGCTGATCTTGCTAAATAAAGATATAGACAAATCATGGAAGATATAAATGGTGGCGGGGGTCAGTAGAAAAATGGAATAAAGACTTAAGGTGAGTTGGAAAAAATGATTTATACAAGCCTGGGGATGACGCTAGAATGTGATAAAGTAATTATTGTTAATATTTAAGGATGAATAATAAAGATACCATATTATATCTAGTTGCCAATCTGTTTAAAACCTCTCTTTACATATCATCTTTTGAATATTTAAAATGTTTAAAATATTTTAAATGAAAATATTTTAAAATATTTTAAATGTCTCTTTCGAAAGAAAGCGATACACATATAAACACATTTTGGGTAAAATTGAGGGAAAAAAGCAACTAACCTACTTCTCTGTTAATCAAGCCTATAGCTGAAGTCTGGCTTTTCAGACTCTAACAACCATAACGAGAATAGCTAAAGTGTATGGGGCAGGGATTGTGACCAAGCACCGTGCTAAGAGATTTGCGTGGATAGCCTTACCTACTCTTCAGTACAATGCTGTGTGGCAAGTATGGCTCATAGATGAGGAAGCTAGGGCCTTGTAAAAGGTGCTAAGTAAGGTTCTCGGAGTGCTCACAATTAGAAAACAGTGAGGCTAGGCGATCTGACTGGTCAGCTTGCGCCATTAGCTACCGCAGATGGTTCCTGACAGGATTTTTCAACTTCAGGGTGGTATGGATTCAATATGCACTCAGTAGAAACCTTACCTCAAATTTCGCATTTGGGTCTTTCCCCAGGCTAGCAATATGCTGCGTGATACTCTCTCGTGATGCTGGGCAGCGGCAGCAAGCCATAGCTCCCAGTCCCACTTAATGGTCATTTTGACCCCACACAACCATTCTGTTTTCCACTTTCAGTACAGCACTGTATTCAATAAATTACATGAGAGATTCAACAGTTTAGTAGAAGATAGGCTTTATGTTACGGTTTTGCCAATGGTAGGCTAAGGTAAGGGTTGTTAGCTTGATTAAGGTAGACTAGGCTAAGCTATATGTTCTGTAGTTTAGGGTATTAAATGCATTTTGGACTTAACATATTTTCAACTTACAATGGACTTATTGGGATGTAACCCCGTCATAAGTAGAAGAAGACCTATACATTATATAGCTGTGTGTCCCAGGCCCAAGGAGGAAGTTCAGTGGGGCACCCATCAAAGTTCTAAGGAGAAAAATAACATCACACGGTCTGGATTTCCAATCCTGATCCCGTTTAAATAACAATCCATTGAACTCTCAAATGTTTTAGGCACAATGTTAGATGCAGGGAATTGGACTTCTGTGAGATGCAGGGAATGCTGAGGTGAGATGGGATCCCTGCCTTTGAGGGCTTCAGCAGGTCAATACTGAAATTCTTTTATTAAAAATAGAATTTAAAAAATTACTTTATTAAAAATAGAATTTAAAAAATTCTATTTTTTAAAAGGTTTTATTTATTTATTTGAGAGAGAGGGAGATAGAAAAAGCATGATTGGAGGGCAGTGGCAGAGAGAGAGGATAAAGCAGGCTCCCCACTGAGCAGGGAGCTGGACGGACAGGGGGTTCAATCACAGGACCCCGAGATCTTGACCAGAGTTGAAGGCAGACACTTAAATGACTGAGCCACCCTGGTGCCCCTGGTTTCTTTTCACTTAATGTTGTAAGTTTAAAGATAATTAATTGCACTACACCTATATTTAATGTATATGCCCAATTCTTGAATAAAAAAAAATCAGGTTGAACCTAACTATATAAGGATATGGACAAACCACAAGGCTCAAACACCTGCTTGTCAGAATTTTAAATGGTACGGCCACTTAGGAAAACAGTTTGATCATTTCTTAAAAGTTAAATACAAATTTACTGTATGACCCAGAAATTCTACTCCTAGGTTTACCCCAGGAGAAATGAAAACATACATCTACACACACACACACACATACAAATGGTACATAACTTTGTATAAGTATGAGTCATAGCATCATTATTCATAATAGCCCAAAAGTGAAAATGACCCAAGTGACCATCAGTTGGTGCATGGTTAAACGAAATGTGGTATATTCATTCAGTGGACACTGTTACTTACTCAACAATAAAAAGGAATGAAATGCTGCAACATTTAATGTTTAATTTAACATGTTTAATTTAATGTTTAATTAAACATGTTTAATGTTTAATTTAACATGCTAAAAGATAAATGAACCTCTGAAAACCTTATGCTAAATGAAGAAAACCAGAAACAAATAGCCACATATATGATTCTATATGTATGAAATGTCTAAGATAAGCACATCCACAGAGACAGTAAATAAATTAGTGGTCATTTAGGGCTGGGAATGGGAGCAGGGTTTAATAGTAAATGTACATAAAGGATTTTACTGGGGTGATAAAAATGTTCTAAAACTGGATTATGGTGATAGTTGTACAACTCTGTACACTTACTAAAACCATTGACTTATATAATAAAAATAAGTGAATTTTATGACATGTAAATTATAACCTTCATAAAGCTTTATTTTTTTAAAGATTTTATTTATTTATTTGATAGAGATCACAGGTAGGCAGAGAAGCAGGCAGAGAGAGAGGAGGAAACAGGCTCCCCGCTGAGCAGAGAGCCCGATGCAGGGCTCGATCCCAGGACCCCGAGATCATGACCTGAGCCAAAGGCAGAGGCTTAACCCACTGAGCCACCCAGGCGCCCCCTTTATAAAGCTTTAAAAAAATCCTAGACAATTGTGTGACCAAAAAATCTCAGATATTTTTGTTATTATTATTAATGTAGAATTAATTTCTGTTCTATATAATATTTATTTTAACAAATGTATCCACTAATATCTAGTAGGGGAGTTTCTATAATAAAGCTTTATAATTGCCTGTCACTAGAGCATACTTATTCAGATTTAAGTCATCTTAATTGTAAAGCAATTACTCAATTAAGAAATATTTTCATAGAACAAAGAATCTTTTGTAATTAATATGGTGATTTGAAAATATCTTGGTTAAATAACGCACAACTTATTTGAAATGTTTACTTTTATACACCATAGTATAAGGTAAAGAACCATAGAAATCGTCTTCTTTCTCACTGAATTTTTGTGACACTTCTTGTTCAAGAAGTTCTTGTTCTTTGTTTATGTTTTCTCATATATTCTTAGTTTACTATCTCCATAAGCCTATAATTTAGAAAGAAAGGATATTACCCTCATTTTACAAATAAGTAAACAAGCTTAGATGGGTTGGATGATGGAACTAAAATAAACTGGCACCCAAGGTTTTAGCAACTAAATCTGAGCATAAAACAGTGTAATCCTATCACTGAAGACTAGAGTACCCTCAACTGATAGATATTAGGATTCTAATATTTATAGATTATTTTTCCATAGGAAATTGGAATGGACTGCCAGTTTTCAGTAAGACACATAAAGAGCTAAAAAGTCACCACTTCCATCCTCACACAAGAAAAGAGCTGAATGAATTGAAAATCAACCATTTTTAAGATCCATCAGAGAATCAAGGTTACAGGGCAAACCACTGCCCCGACAGTGGAGAGACAGAGGAATATGGACAATCACAGCTTCCTAGGAGGAGAAGCAATTGTTGGAACCTGGTAGGAACACTTCAAGGGGAATTGACTAACTCCTGGAGACTAAGCTTGTGGACCAGCTTGAGAGAGAAACATTCCTGGGGTCCCAGCCATAAGAGGGCCCTCTACATTCCTGAGTTTTATCTCCAGGAACTCTACTAAGTTCTCAGGTTGTAGAGCAGAGGAAGATACCCTGAAACATCTCAGGGGGATGGGAACAATAGTTATTTTTAATATACCCAGAGTTCCCTGTTGTGTCGTTGTCTGCCCCAGAGCCTAACTAACCTGGGGCACGGTACATACCCAATTCCAACCTGCTCTAGCCTTCCATGTGGGTGAAGAGAAATATCCCTCCAACCTTCCTATCCAACCTAATAGAGAGTAGAGGGGAGTAGGGAGGAAAAGATGAGAAGCACTTGTGAAGGTCACAGGCCAGGGACACAGGCTCACTAAAAAAAAAATCAAGACTTAATCCTAGGATTCCCCTGGCCCATAGTTTACTGCCACATCAATCTGGCAGTTGTAAAATAACCATAGAGCTGAAAGACCTGTAAGTCTCAGACCCCACTCAAGAAGGAATCTCAAGCGGAGACAAAAAACAAGGGCATCGGAGGAAATTTTCACTTCTGGAACTATGGCTACAGCGACAGTAAACAGCCTAAACTCCTAGCCAGAAAAACATAAAACCTCACACTGAAAGTCTGTCTTCCTCGGTTATTTTTACCCAGTACGTGATGTCCAACTTTCAACAAAAATTACAAAGTATGTTAAAAGGCAAAAAACATAATCCAAAGAAACAAAGCAAGCACTAGAAACAGACTTATTAATACATGGCAGAATTTGGGGAATGATAAGACTGGGAATTTAAATAACTACAATTATTATGTTAAGGGCTCTAAAGGAAAAAGTGGACCACAAGGCAAGAAAGATGGATAATGTAAGCAGAGAAGTGGAAATGCCAAGAGAGAATCCAAAAGAAATCTTAGAAATAAAAAACACTGTAACAGAAATTAAAAATGACTTTGTTGGGCTCATCAATAAAAGGACACAGGCAAACTTGAAAACATGTCAATAGAAACTTCTAAAGCCAAAAAACAAAGAGAAAAGTGAAAAAAATTAGGACAGAATAGCTAAGAACTGTGGGGCAATTAGAAAAGGTGTAACATAAATGTAATGGGAACACCAGCAGGAGGAGAGAGAGAGAGACAGAGTAGAAGTATTTGACTTCTGCAGAGACTTCCAAAATCAACTGCAGAACCCAAACCACAGATCAGAAAGCTCAGAGATCACCAAATGGAAAAATTACCCCCCAAATCTACACCCTACGCATATCGTGGCATATCCAAAATCAGAAAATCAAGGCGATAATGGAGCATGCGTCCAAAGTGTAAAGAGGTTTCTGTGTTTGGGGTTTTTTTCCAAACTAATATTACAACTTCTTGGTCTACCTTCTTTCTCTTCTGAGTCTCCCAACCTAAAGTCTCTCCTGTCTGGGACTTATTAGAATTGTTTCATGGAGTTGTACATCTAGTTATTTCCCCCCTTTAACAAGGAAAATATTATATTTTAAAATATAAATCACTAAAATAAGATGTACTATTAGCTTTATGTACCCAAATGGACTGCAAATTTCTTGAAGGCAGGGATTACATATTATATGATTCTGAATTCAGAATTCCCTGGGGTGTCTAGTATTGTTTATACTGTATAATCCAATGAAATGCGTGTTGTTTTAACCGATTGGAAGCAAGTGTAAAAAGCCTGACTATATCAGAATTTGCCTGTTAGAACTCAGACCTGGTGAAGAGATAAGCCACCAATCAAATGGATTAAGCAGTTTTAAAGTATCACTTAAATACTTTAAAAAGTTGAATGAAAAAGAATGAAAATAAATAGTACTTAAAAAAGCAAAACTCATCCCTTTTATATCCCCACAGCATGTGGTGTACAGATAAGACCCACAGTGATTTGTTTACAGGTCCATTTCCACCCCACCCACCCACCCCCACCCCCCCGCCATCAGATCATAAGCACCTCTAGGTCATGGATCACATCTTTCTTCCTGTTTTAATTGTGAGAGGCACTTAATTTATATTTGGTAAATAAAAAGTTGAGAGATAACTGATCAGAAGAAAGAGAGTCTGAAGGCTTTCTGCAGTAATAGAGCTATGCATTTGAGAGAAGGGCCACAATGTTGTGTTTCAGAGTTATCTTTAACCCACGGAGCCACCCAGGGGCCCCATTGTGTTTCAGAGTTATCTTGGAAGGAGTTTTCCCTAGAAGAAGAGATGTGCTCTCTTGCCCCACAAACCCAGTCTTCTTGGGGAGGATTCCCACTCAAACCCCTTCCACCCAAGGACGTTCATATCTGTTTCCATCGGTTCCTTCTCTTTTTTTCCCGTAGACTGGTGTCCTTTTCTGCTATATAGGGGGTACTCAACAACAAACAACTGGAATTCTTTCCCTTTACCCAACCACCCCTTCCACCTTCTGCCTCTTTCCTTCCTCCCTTCAACTGCTAAGCTTCTCAAACACATGATTGATCAATACATTTCCATTCACAGCCCTGCCACCACCATCAAGATGTGTTGCACTAAGCTTAAAGAATTTCTGACTGAGGGCCCCTGTGTGACTCAGTCATTAAGTGGCTGCCTTAGGCTCAGGTCCTGATCCCAGGGTCCTGGGATCAAAGGCCCACATGGGGCTCCCTGCTCCACAGGAAACCCGCTTCTCCCCCCCCCCCACTTGTGTTCCCTCTCTCTCTGTGTCTCTCTCTGTCAAATACATAAAATAAATAAAAATCTTTAAAAAAAAGAATTTCTGACTGAATTAAAAAGTCATTTCTCAGTTTCCCATCCACTCTAAGTTCCCTGTGTTTGAAAATCTTTTCATAAAGCAAATGATTCTTTTATGAAGTGAATAAGCACATGCTAATTGATCTGTTTCCTGTAGTTGTTCAGAAAAAAAGGCAAGTTTTCAGGTTGGGGGGCTGCCAAGGAGAGCTGTCTAAGCTTCCTCAGAGTTGGAGTTGAGGAGTGGGGTTTGGCTTCCTGACCCTCAATAAGCAACATTATCACTGTTTCAGAGCTGACTCTAATTCAGAAGAGACCCAGCATAAAAACCAAAATGCTGAGTATTGATTGGCAATGAGGAAAATATAACTAACCATTGGGTGGAATGAACCTCCTATCAGCCTGATCATCATACTACATACTACATACATTTGGCTTCATGGAAGCCAAAATATGTAAAGGTTGCCCGTCACAATAGAATTGGGATAAGGGGAGTTACCTACCTAATTTGAATTCTTGAGTGATATTAGAACACTGATATCTTGACCCATTTATCTTTTCCCTACTCAGTAACACAGCATAGGAATGTATGCTAATTTGTTCTAATTTTGCTTTGTGATTAGCCAACCTCTCTTCTTATTTACACAGTATTTTAAGCAGGTTATAATTAAGGTTTGTTGGCTTGGATCTATATCCCTTCTGTGATTCATCATTTGCTTATTGCACAATTAACTTTCAGAGGTTAGTCTTATCTGTAAATAATTGGGGAGTGTCTCATGTGCACTTATGGATTGTAATTTACAATGCAAGGCACACCTGGATAAATCGACCTGATCACCCACTCACTTATTTGGCTGTAAAATAAATCTTTACGATCCTTCTAGACCATGATTGTTGGCTTTTCCATTGTTTAGGGTTTTCAAAAGAATATCCCACAGATCCTGAAAATAGTTCCAAATTATTTGAGCAAAGTCAACATTGTTGGAGCAATGGTAGTAGAAAATAGATGTACTATTGGTCTGTAATATAGAAATCAATCATGAACATGTGTCCAATTACAGAGAAACTGTTGAACTAACCATGTCTAGCTAACTTAAAGTTTCATTAATATTCATTGACTATTTGTTCACTTATTTTGTAATCTATTAGCATTTGTTGCAAAATTAGTTGTTGTGAGGGCCAAAGATTTAGGAAAAATTTATTGGAGGATAATTTCTTTTTTAAAGATTTTAGTCATTTATTTGAGAGAGAGAGTATGGGCAAGAGCACAAGCTGAGGGAGAGGCAGAGGAAGAGGGAGAAGCAGACTCCCTGCTGACACAGGGCTTGATCCCAGCACCCTGGGATCATGACCTGAGCTGAAGGCAGATGCTTGCTTAAATGACTGAGCTACCCAGGTATCATCTTATTGGAGAATAACTTAAAATTAAAAAAATTTAAGGGGTGCCTGGGTGGCTCAGTTGGTTAAGCGTCTGCCCTCTGCTTGGGTCATGATCCCAGGGTCCTGGAATCGAACCTCACATAGGGCTCCCCGCTTAGTAGGGAGTCTGCTTCTCCCTCCGGCCCTCCCCTTGCTTGTACTCTCTTCTCTCTCTTCCTTGCAAATAAATAAATAAATAAAATCTTTATTAAAAAATTAAGGATTTAAGTCATTAAGTTTCTTCACATGAACTGAGAAATGATTACCATTATTTAGCTAGAATGGGATGATACTAGTGCAGGAGGATAATTTGAGAACTGCTGTTACACAGCGAGTTAGTGAGTATTTTTGATGCAGTAAACAGCCATTTTACTATTTCTCTATTATAAATGTGAAAGTGGAGTACAGAGGCAAAAATGTTTTATAGTATTAGTTCTGCAAAACTTGAAACAAAAGATTCTCTTTGTTCAGATTTTTAAACCTTATAAGGCACCCATTTCCAAAGAGAAACCAGCAGAATTTTTTAAATCCTTAAGGATATTGTTTTGTATATATTTTACCATAATATAGAAAATGACCAAAGATTACTAGAATGTGGTCAAATAGTGTAATTTGTGCCTTATCATTTGCTGGCTTATTGGGGGAAGTCACAAGTTCTATAGAAGTTGTTCTCAAATGTTAGGGAACCTCAAAATCACTGGGAGGTGATTACGTGGAGGACCTGTTAAAAAAGGCTGATGTTGAGCTCCACTTCCAGTTTCTGATTCTGTGGGAATGGAGTGGTGCCCAAATTTGCATTTCTAGCAAAAAGTAGATACTGCAACCATGCTTTGAGGACCCTCTGCTCTATACCTTGGTCTATTTTCAATTTAACAAGCCTTTGGCTATTTTTCTCCTATTCCCCACAGTGGCCCAACAAAAATCTATCACCTCATACCTATATTACAGCATCATCCCCACTTTTCAGTGCCTCCATTTTCTTACATTACAGGGAAAATTTGGGTCATTGCATATGAACTGCCTCAGGTTCTTATTTCTTTCTTCCATTCTATCTCTTTTCCATTTTCACCTCTACTTCCTGGACTCTTGATCAAAAACCATCCTGTCTCCTCCAGGATCAAATTCCATCTTTGCTTCCTAGAGATTTTGTAATTGGCCCTCTTCTATATCAAGTGTTCAACCTCTCCCGCCTTCCCAATTTCTTCTCCAAAGCTTGTAAATAAGCCCAAGTCTTGATTTTTGAAAATCTATCCTGGGATCCTAAATATTTCTCTAGCCAATCTCTTTCTTCTTCACAGGACACATTCTTGGGAAGAATAACACACTTGATTTCTCAACTTCCTTTTTATTCTTCTCAAGTCACTACAGCCTAGTTTCTAATCCTAGCACTCTATTGATGCTGACTTTGAACTGGCTGAGCACAGTTAACACCAATTCTCATTTTAGTGCCTTTCATATCTCTCTTTGAAGCTCTCTGCTCTCCTGGTTTCTGTGACACCCCTGCCTTCTCAGTGTTCTTTGTAGGTTCTCATTCTCCCTTTCCCATTGAATGTGGGTGTCTGGAATCCAATCTTTGACTCACTTCTCTTTGCTCTACGCAAGCTCTCTTGGGTATTTCATTGTCTTCCTCAGCTTCAGTTGTGCCCACAGAGATGCTTATGAAAATGTTCTTTGGCCAAATCTAGGAAAAGGGCTAAATTCCACATCTAAATGATGTGTCTGGAATGCTGTATGCTGTAAGCTACTAATTCCCAAGTCTAAAAGATCATTTACTCCTTGAGCTCCAGACTTTAGTCTAGCTTCTATCTTTGCTATGCGTCTGAATCGTCTAGTTTAGTGTTGATGGTCGCCACTGGAAACTTTATATGATCACTTTAAACTCAAAATGTTCAACCCGCCACTTAGTAAGTTGAGAAAACTTGGAATCATCTTTGAGTTCCCGCTCTTTGCCTTACTTCCATCCTCATATGTTACCGGTCACTAAGTCCTATAAATTCTACACCTTTAGTATTTCTCCTACCTGTCATCTTCTGTCTGCTGTCCCCACACAAGGTTTTGTGAAAATGCTTTTGGGTAAAATCTAGGAAGAGGGCTAAGTTCTATATCTGACTGGTTGTTTGTGGAATAAGGACAGTTGGAAGCTCTTCCATGAACTTCAGTAATTTAGCATAAATGCACATTTAGAGCAAGAGAGGACTATGAGAACATTAGCTCTCCAAAAATATGAAGAGACTATGAGTCGGCTACTGGGCTTGCAAATCAGGTGAAATTATTGCTCAATCCAGTTTTAACCTGAGGCTTAAAAGTCAGGGAGATCTCAGCTAATATTTGTGTTACATATTATCACCGTGACTTTGCTCTTATTCATACAACTTTGTTTCTCCTAAATTTATTAGGTCAGAAACTCTGTGTTATTTGTCGTTTTATATCCAAGAACTAACAATGGCCATGTACTTATGGGTCCTCAATAAATGTTTGTTAAAAAAAAATAGTTGTCATACTAACATGTATTTATTGAATTCAGAAAAAAATAAACCACTAATACTTGAGATAGGATCTCCTGTTTAATTTATTTCCATGTCTAATACGTCAAAAATATAAACATCATAAAAATTACTCAATAGCTCATTAAAAACTGGAAAACAACAATAACTATAAATTACTGAATATTTTCAAAGTGTCCAGAACTTTTCATTTAAATCCTGATAACAACCTTATAACATAGATATCCTTATTACTATTTTATAGTGGAAGACACTTATTTTTTGGAAAGCTGAATAATTTGTCCAGGGCATCATAACTTGTTAAGTGGCACCAAAGCCCACATATTTTGTACTGCACTGACTGAGTTATTAAAGTTGTCTTAAATATATTCTAGAAAGAGAAAATATGGCCCAAGCTTCAGCTATAAAAAACTAAAACTAAAACTAAAATAACTTAATTCAATCTGCTGGTATATTCCTGGTCACTAAGAATTGTTCTGAACATTCCTTAATCAAAATAGGTTTTTGCATCTAGCTTCAGAGTGTGAACCAGGAATAGCAGGTTGCATTAGATACTGCGGTATATTTCACTCATGGCACTGATTAAGTTTTGGCACTGTTTTGATGCATAATAAAAAAAAGAAAAATAAATGTATATGTGTAATAGCAAATGGAGGCAGTTATTCAAATAATTCACTGAGATAGATCAACTTTAAATCTGAATATTTCAATGAAAATACTTTTGGGAACCGGATGTTCTGTATATTTGTGTTAACTGAATTTCCCACCTTGCTGTCAGGTATTGATAAAACAACAGCAAAGGAAAGGGTTTTTTGTTTGTTTGGGTTTTTTTGTTTTTGTTTTTGTTTTAACAGGGGATGTTGAGCTGGCTTTACATCTTCTTAAAACAAAAGTAAGATACTCCTTGAGACATGTTATACCAGTCTAGATGGGTCTCTATTATCTAGGCAGGATTTGAAATTAACTAAAAAAATTTTTTTTTTCAAGATTTTATTTATTTATTTAACACAGAGAGAGAGAGACACAAGAGAGAGAAGGAATACAAGCAGCGGGGGTAGAAGAGGGAGAAGCAGGCTTTCTGTTGAGCAGGGAGCCTGATGCGGGACTCAATTCCAGGACACTGGGATCATGACCTGAGCCCAAGGCAGATGCTTAAACTGAGCCACCCAGGCGCTCCTAATTAAAAAATTATTAAAGAAGTTTACAGATGGGGGGATGCCCAGGTGGCTCAGTTGTTAAGCATTTGCCTTTGGCTTGGGTCACGATCCCAGGGTCCTGGGATCAAGTCCCACATTGGGATTCCGGCTCAGTGGGGAGTCTGCTTCTACCTCTCCCAGTCCCCCTGCTTGTGTTCCCTCTCTGGCTCTATCTCCTCTCTCTGTCAAATAAATAAATAAAATCTTAAGAAAAAAAAAAGAATGAAACTTTTCTTCATTTCCATAAGAATTTACTTATTCTCTATTTATTGATGGCAAAACAATAGATAATACAAACTTTGTAGCTAATTACTTATTTATACCTAAAAGTGAATTCTTGATCTCTTACACCTACCCAACATATCCATCCCCACTTTTTCCCATTTCAGTTATGGCAAATTCATTTTCCAGTTTCCCAGAACACTTCAGTCATTCTTTATGCCTCCCTTTCTCTAGAACCCCTGATCCAATATCTGTTAGAAAATCATATTGATTTTAAAATTATATCCAGATTTTAACCATGTCTTATGGAGTCTACTGTAATAACCCTAGTGTAAGCTACCATCACCTCTCGCCTGGGTTATTGCAAAAAGACCTGTGCTCTATAGACTATTTTTAACCTGGCAGCCAGAGTAATTATTTTAAAAACTAAACCATATCATGTCAATCCTCTACTAATAGCCTCCCTGCCCTAGGCACGTAGGCCTTCTAGCATCTGGCCTAGTAACTGTGACCTCACGTTATACTATTTCTTTTTTCTTTTCTTTCTTTCTTTCTTTTTTTTCTGGACCATTGTTTTTCATGTAAAAAGGCCTCTGGCCATTCCTGCAACTTACTGGGCTTGTTCTCAATTCGGGGGGCCTTAGCGTGGATTGTTCTCACTGTCTGGAGATATCTGCAGATATCTCTTTCTTTAGATATTTGCAGCTACCTCCCTCACCTCATCAAGCCATTATTCAAATGCCACTTTCTCAGTGAGGCCTACCCTACTTGCTTAATTTAAAAATGAACAATTCTCCTGTTCCTCCTATGCTTTGTCTCATTTCTTATCCCCTCCCTGTTGTATAAAAATTTCCCCCTGTTCTGTTACACCCATGGCTTTCTAACACATTATTTTATTTAAATATTCATTTATTGTTCAACTACTACTATATTTGATAATGGCATAGATTTTTGTCTGTTTTGTTCATTGCTGTATCTGCAGCTTCTTGAATAATGTCAGGCACAAGGTTGGCCTACAATAATTATTTGTTGAATGAATGAATGAATAAGCACCCATCACTTAAACTCAGCGAATACACCTTATTTTCAAGGGGAGAAGTGTAGAAGTTGTTTCCAGAACAAGAGGATTATATATTGGATTCCATGGGAATGAAAGCAGTGATGTTTCCATGTGTCTAGAGAGTTGGGGGGCTCTTTGAAAAGCCTGATAGTGTATGATTCCTTTCCCATTCCCATTCTAAATCTCAAAATATGATCACTTTCTCAGCAGCCAAGGACTAATTTTAAAAGATCCTGGAGTGTTACATTTGCAATGAGAGGTTCCTAAAAGGAGGGATAATGACAGTTCTACAAGCTGCTCGGAATTCTTAACATTTCTTCTCTCATTACAGTATTGCTTTTTATTTTTTTTTAATATTTTATTTTATTTGACAGAGAGAGATCACAAATAGGCAGAGAGGCAGGCAGAGAGAGAGAGAGAAAGAGAGAGAGAGAGAGAAGGAAGCAGTCTCCCCGCGGGACTAGATCCCGAGATCACGACCTGAGCGGAAGGTAGAGGCCCAACCACTGAGCCACCCAGGCACCTACAATATTGCTCTTCTTAATTTGAAATCTATGAATGTAATTTGGAAAGTATGGGAAGTCACTTTGATTACACCTTGAAAAATTATGTGATGACCCCCCCCCCCGTATTTCAGCAGATATAATTCGTGTATGTTTTTCATGTTGGTCTTTTTTTTGAAGTGCGTAGCATCAGTGGAATATCCATGTCAGTCTATAGCCGAGAGCCTTGAATATTCCGTACTTTTGGGTAGCACAAATATATTGAATGCTGAAATTATTTTCTACCACTTTAACATCCATTCTTTGGTCATTCCTTTTAAAGGAGCATGGAATTTTAGAGCTACAAGGTTTCCATTAATTTGGTTTGATCACCTTATTTTATAGACATGAAAATGGAGGCCCAACAATGCTAAGTAACTTGCCCAGGTACCAGAGGACTGAGTAATCCTTTTGGTCAGAACAACTTGTTCTAAAAGTAAAGCAAGCTGGAATTGAAAAATAGTTCTTAATATCAGCAAGTTAATTGAATAGAGCAACAATTGCAATCTGTAGTTCTAAACAATATGCAGGTTCTGCCCTGTTTATTTCCATGGTGACTTTATAAGCCACTATTTGGAAATCTAAGGCAGAGAGAGCAAAGAACAAAATAATTGATAAATTAAAAAAAGCTTCCTTCGGGCATCCTAATAAATAAGAGTCATGGGTCACAAAAGAGTAAGAATTTGCAGGTCACCTCCAAAGAACTGTCCTTATGACATCCACATGAGAAAAGACCTCTTCATCATAGAGATGTTTCCATATTAGGCAGAGCGTCTGCTATCCGGAGAATTAGGGTTTCTTTCACTATCTAACCTAATCATTTTTAGGATGCCAAGAGGTATTTTTACTTAGATATCTGCACTTTCTTTTTTGCACTAGTGACTCTATATGAAGGTTATTATGCCAGAGGAATGTGAAAGTCTATGGTAACAATGCTTCATTTTCCTTTCACAGCTCTGTTTAAGGGATAGAGACATTTTTGTGGTGTGATGCATCCACATGGTCTCCTGGCGTTTTCTCCACATGCTTCGGAAATCATGTATTTTTCTGAGAGGTGGTAGTCGTGAAAGTCTTAATTACAGCAACAGCTTCATTGTTTTAACTTTGTTTTAATTAAGGTATCTTGGTAGCTTCAATAGTTTAAGATATTTGATATTAATCTAAGGGAAGATATTTTGACCCTTTGTGTACAGCAGTGCTCTCAAACTACAAACAAAATTATGACTAAATCAAATTTTTAAAATAGATTTTAATAGATTCCAGGAGGTAGGAACACTAGGATAACTCATGTGACTTCAAAGCTAAGATCTCTGCCAACAGCACAATTCGCAATTTCCTAAGAGTGAATTTTTGAATTCCTTCTACCAGTGCCTGGTTTAATTCAGTTTCCGTTTTCCATGGATCACTTTCATTAACTCCTGTTGTGTGTGATTATATGTAGGTTAGACACCAGTAGCCTGAGAGTAAGAAGATCCGGGTTCTATTCTGAAAAGCTAGGTCAAATCTGGCCTCCACGTGATGCAGGTAAAACTCCCAAGCAAGTACTACGGCAACATTAACTGAATGTAATTTTAATTGAAACGATCTGCTTTGGATTATATTTCCTTAGATGTAATATCAATTTTTCTCTTCATTTTCTCCTAATTATTTTCTTGGTAACATACTTGAAAGGGCTTTTCAACTACTGTATAAATCAGTTTTCTTTTGTAAGAAATACGACAATTCTCTGTTACTTTCTTTTCCGTATTCTCTAAACTTTGCCTAGCATTGCATTAAGCTCTGACTTACACATTATGATGAGTTTTTACATCTTAAATATATTTATTATTTAGGAACTGTAAGTATTTGGCAAATAGTGAAGCGTTGGGGAGATTAAAGAGAACTAAGTACAAAATTAACAGTAGACTCAACTATGACCCAGAGGAAATATTCAAATAAGTTGCTACTTTATTTTTTTAAGTTGCTACTTTAAAAAACATAAGCAGTTAAGAAGAAAAAATTATGTCAGAACACAAATATTCATAGGCAAGAAAATAACTGAAGCTATAATGCTTTAAAAGACTTGATCAAGGGGCACTTGATGAAGGGGCACCTGAAGGATGGCTCTGATGGTTAAGCATCTGCCTTCTGCTCAGGTCTTTATCCCAGGGTCCTGGGATTAAGCCCTGCATCAGGCTCCTTGCTGGGTGGGAAGCCTGCTTCTCCCTCGCCCATTTCCCCTGCTCGCCCATTTCCCCTGCTCGTGCTCCTGCTCTTGCTGTCTCTCCCTCTGTCAAATAAATAAATAAAATCTTTAAAAAAAAAAGACTAGATGAAGGTTAGTAGCTGAATTTCTGTGAAATACTTTATGATATTTGATGTCACAGGACTGGATGTAAGCATGGATAATAACGCAGTTTTCTTCCCTAAACAGCTGAAAATAATGTTAAAATATACATAACAAGACTTCGTATACTTAAGTAATTGACTATCGTATTAAAGAAGTACATCTATATCACTCAAACTGAGAGCACAAGACAGGCAGCTCAACAGTGGGGGTGCAAGATTTAAAAATTAGGAACAGGCCAAAATTCTAAGGAAAAATAAAAATAGGATCATCCAACGACAACCATAACAACAAACCAACCACCCCTTTATATAGAAAAAGGTTTCAATTATAAAAGTTGAAATCGTTAAATGCCTGAACTTGGTAAAATGAGTCTGGCGGTGGGAGTGAGGGATATTCACTACAGACCATCATCTCCCACCGCCTCTCCAATGACTTTGCTGCAAGAGGCAGGGCGGGGAGTGGTGGTGTTAGGGAGCCTGCGGAAGAGGTGGTCTCAAGGTCCCAGAAACACCCCGGCACTGCGATCCCTTGGGGGAGCGGGTCTTTTTGCTCTCTCCGTTTCCCTTCCCCATCCCAAAAGCACAATCTGGTTAAGACCCCGCCTCACCCCAGTTCGTAGGCACGAGCTTACACAGGCCAATCTCTGCCCTGAAGCTGAAAACAAACTTCCAGTGTGGGTCACCCAACCGCTCGAAAACCCCAGCCCTCCCAGCCCACGCTTAAGGAACGGCCCGGCCCTCCAGCACCCTTCGATTCTCGGCTCAACTCCACTCCTCTCCCGCAGGCCCCGCTTTGAGGCCCGCCGCCGGGACCAGGGTGGCCCGGGGCTAGGAAAGCTGCTGCCGCTGCGCTCCAGGACGCCCCGCCCCCGGCGAGCGTGGCGGAAGTGGCTTGCTCGGGAAAGGAGACCACGGCCACCTGGCCGAGCGCGCATGCGCCAGCGCCCGCGCAGCTAATGGTGGGGGCGTCTGCGGCGCTCCCTCCTCCGTCTCCGCAGCCCCCGCCCCACAGAGAGTCGGGCTCACGCCATTTTGTGCCCCCCCCCCCCCCTTGCCCCGGCCGAGCCACCTTCTCCCTTTCTACACTCTTAGCCCTCCACCCCGCCCCTTTCCAAGCGTGTCCCGGGTCGCCGCAGCAGAAACCGCACCATCTCTCCCCACATTCTCCACGCGGGACGCGCAGCCGTGCCTACAAGTGTTCTTAAAGCAGAGGTTGTAGGGGGTGCGGGGGGCGGTGCGGGGCGGGCGGGGAGAGGTCTGCGAAGAGGGAGGGACGGCGCGTGGCGAACCCCGCGTCTCTGGGCCCCGGCCCCGCCCTGGCCCTTGCTCGAGGGCGGCCGCGGGGGAGGAATGGGCGTTTGCGCTCTAGGGCTGAAGGGAGGACGGTCGTGTGAGGCACCGTCCCGGCTCGGCACCCGGTCCTCCAGCCGAGCGTGGAGCTAGCCGGCTCTTGACTCCTCCCCGTCGGCGGGTGGGCGTGGGGCGAGGGGAGCTGGCGTGGCTGGGGTGTGTTAGGCACCTTTTGCGCGTCATGTAGCTAGTGTTTTGCTGGGAAAAATCTTTACAGAAGGAAATTGCTTTACGGGCAGGGTGGAAGAAGTGTTGGGAAAAGTGTAGCATCCGGGAAGACGAAAAGCGCCACTCTGTTCTCTGGGGACTGTGCCCACATCTGTGACCCCTGGGGAAATCATTTAGCCTGCCTTTGGCTGGTAGTTCCGCTCTGTAGATGGGGGAAGTAATAGCCTAGCTCAGAGTTGCCAGGGTTATATAAGGTCATACAGCACCAGGCACCGATCGATTACATGTTAAGTGTAATTAATTTCAGTCTCCATGTTTTGAGAAGTTCAGAATGACCGTGATCCTGTTTTCTAAAAATCCAGACGCTTGAAGGTCCGATAAGCGAGAGTAGATTTATAGGAACAGCGAAATGTGTTATCTGACGCTCGGAGACGACACTAACATATGTCCACGTGGATAAATTAGCATACCTTCGTGAGGCTGATACAAACTTGAAACTGTTTCGTTTGAAAGAAATTATGTATTTATCTGGGAGGAGAGGACCTAGGGTTTTAGTATATGTCAAGAGTCAGAACTTTGGAAATGGAATTGAGTTAGCCGTGCAGAGATTTACTTGAAGACCAAACTGAGGATGGAACTCCCGGAATTTCTGGTGGATGTTTCAGAGAGACTGGATTTGACTGAATATGAGAACAGTTTTTTGATGGTACTTTGCAGAAGGAGAATGCACTTCATTGCACTTCTTTCTTATCTCTGGGTATATTCAAGCAAAGATCTAGAGCAGCCTAAGTCTAGAGCAACAATGTCCAATATTGTAGAACTTTCTAACGTGATGGAAACATTCTGTAATCTCTGCTGTACTAATATGGTATCCATTAGTCTTAGGTGACTCTTGAGCACTTGAAATATGGGTAGTGTACTGAGGAACTTAATTTTAAATTTTATTTTAATTAATTTAAGTACAAATAAGCACAAGTGGCTGGTCGCTGCCTTATTGGACAGCGTAAGCTTAGAATTTAGACTCTGAGGTCCCTCCCAATTCTGGATTTGGTTGAGTTTTAAGACAACTCTTGGAACATTTATTGCTTTAGGGAATCATAATTATATTCAAATAAGGCCTTTTGCTCAAATATTATGGTTCAGTGCATAGTTCTGTTAGTACTTACTTAGGCCTTGATGAATTAAAGCAGATCATTCTTTTGACTCTTTAAGTTGTACAGCTAATGCCAGATTCATCCGGAGAGCCATACTATACTATCCGGATACCAATATTGTCTGGCATTTCCTTTAATCATTGTACCATATTGTGACCGTGGGTTTTCACTGTTCTTTTATCATTTTGGCTAGGTTTAGTGAAAACTTTTCAACGTTTTTACTCCTGCAGTTTTTTTTTTTCTATTTGAAACGTGGTATTTTTTTGTTTTATAACTTTTGTATAATAAAGTGAGTTGATAGTTTCTAATAGTTTTTGAGAATTGGGCCATTTTATTTTATTTTATTTTTTAAACATTTTATTTGAGAGAGAGCTCTAAGGGGGTGGGGGAGAGGAGCAGAGGGAGAGGGGAAGCAGTCTTCCTACTGGACAGGGAGCCTGATCCTGGGCTTGATTCCAGAATCCTGAGATCATGACCTGAGTGGAAGGCTACACTTAACTGTCTGAGCCGCCCAGGTGCCCTAGCACTGAGCCATTTTAGAAGTAGTTTTGCGGTTATTGGTATTCAGAACTTTTGAAGAGATAGTTTGAAACTTGGTGACATTTGTAAGATTTCTTTCTTTGAAATATGTAGATTTTTTTTCTTTTTAAAGCAGATGTCTATAAAGTTAAATTTGAGAATAAAACTTAAAAAACCCTTTTTATAGATAGCACCCTTAACTCTGGCCTGGTGTTTGTAAAATGGTGTTCTTGATCTCAAGGCTTAAGATAATCGTTAGATATGGGCCAAACACTTAAAGCTCATGGATTTAGCATATATAGAGAATAGCCTATAACATACGAGTCAAAATGGGTTGCTTCATATAAGTGATTGTATACCCCATCTTCTCTGTGACAGTCATTGTTTAGGGCCTGTTTTTTGTGGCATAATTATTAATAGAGGCCCTCTCATATAAAAAATGTCCCGGTTGGTACTGCATAAAAATGTGATCACCCTACTTTTATTCTTGTTGAAATTTGTAATATGTAATTTTAGGAGGATTAACCATGTTGCAGTCTTACAAATGTACTGAAGTATTGAGAGAATTATTGCTTGTGTGCTTAAATAATAGATTATCTGGAATACGGCCAGAAAGTGACCTGCCCATTTAAGCCACTGGGAATTACACATTTTTGCTTCTCTCCTTATATTGAATGGAATTCTTGGGCAGGTTGATTTTTGTTTTTTTCTACCTAAATAATCTTCTGGCATAAGAGGCTACAGAGAAAGTCAGATCATGCCAATCAAATCAGAAGACTGAGTATTCTTGTTGGAAATCATATCCATTTTATTTTATGGTGAAGTTGAATAGTGAAGTCGGTCAGAAATCTGTTTCTTATGTATTTAGGATGTTCAAGAAGGAGTTTGTTTATAGTTCACTTAAATAGTAAAGAAAAATACTTCAGCCAAATGCACTGTTGTATTAATTTATACTGTGATAGGTAAAATGTTTTATTGAGAGTCAAACACACTTGGTTTGAGTCCTTACTCTGCTGAGGTTTAAAAGATGTAATTCATGTGATACATTGTGTATAGCAAAGCACATAAGAAGTAAGTTGCTCAATAAATATAAGCCGTTTTAGCCTTAAGTTTATTGATTTTTTTAAAGGTTTTATTTATTTGAGAGAGAGAGAGCGCGCACAAACAGGGGGAGTGGCAGGCAGAGGGAGAGGGAGAAGCAGACTCCCTGCACAGCAGGGGGAGCCCGATTTGGGACTGGATCCCAGGACTCTGGGATCATGGCCTGAGCCGAAGGCAGTTGCTTAACCAGCTGAGCCACCTGGGCACCCCTTAAGTTTATTGAATAAAGGATCTGGAGGAGAAATTGATGTTCTGAGATACATAGTGGATAGCTGCCAGGAAGTACTTAAATCTAATTCTGAAAACCTAAGTTTAGTCCTTCCCTACCAGATTCTGTCTTTGTGACTTCAGTTTAAGTATTTAACCTCTCTCAGCCTCAATTTCTTCTTCTGTAAAATGGAATTAGTGTCTCAGCTCATCCTAGCCTTTTCACAGGATAGTTGAAGACTTCAGAAGAGACTGGCACAAATTGCTTTGTGCAGTTTTATGTGTGAAACACCTTAAATGCTTTACAGACATTTTATTATTTAATTGGTTTTGTCTCAACTTGTCAACCTACTACCTCTAGTAGAGACTGACTTTAAATCTGCAAAAATTGTTGTATATTTTTATTTGTGAAACTGTATAAAGTATACCAGGCACTACCCGAGCTTGCTCTTTTTAACAATACTATAAATCATGGTATTGGTACTTTGCTGATCTGGTTGCAATATATTTTCCTTTTTTTTTCTTTTCCCAAGATTTATTTATATTTGGGGGGGGTAGGGAGGGAGAGAGAATTCTAAGCAGACTCCACAATGCACACAGAGCCTGACTCTATCCCAGGACCCTGAGATCGTGACCTGAGGCAAAACCAGGAGTGGATGCTTAACTGACCGAGCCACCCAGGCACCTGTGATATATTTTCTACACAAAACAACTCTGTATTACCGCTAAGGGAGACCCAATGTTTTAATGGGCCTTTGATGTATTCCATCTACTGTGCAAAATGCTGTATCTCATTTATTTATCCAAACATGTCATTTCCACTTAATAGGTGATACCGAAGAGGCTCTTACTTTCTGGAATGGATCTGTCAGCTTTTTGGCATTATACTACTGCCTCTAATAATATCTCGTGGATAGTTAGTGGATATTGAAGGTTAAATAAGGTACTGAATATGAAAAAAGCATGCTGTCTGGCATATGGTATGTAGTAGCTGCTGAAAAATGGTTATTCATGAAATTCATAGGGCAGTAAATTGAAATAATTTATGTGAATGTACTTTATAAATGGAAAATACTATACAAATATAAATTATTTTAAAATCTCCGAGTACACTCTTGCTGTTTTAAATGCCATAGAGGTTCTATGACTGAAGATTGTATGTTTCACTTCATTCATATTATTTGCTTCTGGATCTTTAAAGGACTACTCCTAATCATAATATTCCTTCTTTGAGAATATGTATGTTTAATGATAATACTTTGTGAAATGTTTTTAAGAAACTGTAATTTTGCTTGGATTCTTCTTTCTTCTTCTTCTTCATCATCATGATAATGAACTGAGTGCTTTCTATGTACCAGGCACTGTCCCAGGTGCTTTAAAAATATTGCTTCATGTAATCTACAAGGGGAGTATACTTTTAACCTGCATTTTATTTTATTTTATTTTTTAAAGATTTTATTTATTTATTTGACAGAGATCACAAGTAGGCAGAAAAGGCGACAGAGAGAGGAGGAAGCAGGCTTCCCACTGAGCAGAGAGCCTGATGTGGGGCTCGATCCAGGACCCTGGGATCAAGACCTGAGCCGAAGGCAGAGGCTTCACTGAGCCACTCAGGCGCCCCTTAACATGCATTTTAAAGATGAGGGAACTGAGGCAGGGAGGTGATGTGCCCAAGAGCACGTCGTAGGTGTGCCTGTATTTGAACTCCAGAGCCCAGCTATTTACTGCTAAACTGACTCAGCATAGGCAGATATTTCGCAACAAAGTTCACTATGACAAACACATTGTGGAGGTCTTGTGAGTTAATTATGATCAACTTTTATTTGTATGTTCCTTGTGGGATAGTAGAGAGAACTCTGGACCAGAAGTCGGGACCTCAGTTTTAGTCCCAGCTGTATCACTAAATAGTGAAGTGTCCTTGGGCAGTTCAAGAAACCCCTCTGGACTTCAGTTTCCTCACCTGAAAAATGAGGGATTTGGATGAAATTAGTTTTTCTCAAACTGTAGTTCTGAACCTCAGATGTCTTTGGTTCCCCTCCCACCAATTTGTGTAGTTATAGTTTTGTCTGTTATAATGGTTTATCCATTTGCCTAAGATTTAATTTTAAGCAAAGAATTTCTGAACTTTTAAAGTCATCAGTCTCTGAGATAACTTAATGACAAGTTCTCGACTGCTTACTACGTGTACAGCTTCTCAGTAATTTCACATTATTTTAGTATGTTAAAGGAGATTGGCATTGTTTACAGATGAAAAAAACTAAGGCACTAAAATGGGACATCTGTGAATTTTTGTAAAAATACGTATGTACATGGACAGAATATTTCAGGTTATCAGCTACCTGGGATCAAAGCCTGATTTTTGTTAGACTTATGTTCTTTACCCAGTTTTTATTCTCCCCTTCCTCATTGGTAGGGGGATAATACATGATCTCAGGGTCATGAGATCAAGCCTGGTGTTGGGCTCTGCACTCAGTCAAGAGTCCCCTTGGGATCCTGTGTGTGTGTGTGTGTGTGTGTGTGTGTGTCCATGTGTGTCCCCACCTCTCCCTATGTCCTCCCCACCCGCTGTGCTTGTGCATACACATGCTATCTTGTTCTCTCTCCAAAATAAATAAAGCTTAAGACCTAAAATATTTCAAGTCTCTTTCTTTTTTACAGTTCTCTAATAGTTTTACATTATATCCAACTGAAATTTAACCTCCATGGCCTAGAAGGCTTTATATCATCTGACCTCTTGCTACCTCTCACACCTTCTTATTTTCTGCCACTTATCTGCTTTGTTCTCTTCACTTGAGCCACATTGGCCTCAGGATCTTGGTACTTTGCTATTCTTTTTGCCTGGAAGTTCTCCAGAGCTCCCTCCTGGGCTTCATTCATATCTTCTATTAAGTGTCACCTCCTGGCTGAAAACAACTTGTTTAATTTGTTTTTGTAGCATTTGTCACTACCTGGCATTGTATTTATATGCTCATCTCCTGCATTGTAACATCTTTTTTTTCTAGCTCAGTCACAGCCATATCCAGAGCTCTTACAACAGTGTTTGGCCTGGAGTAGGTGCTCACTAAATAGTTAGGAATGGATAAAGCCAATGAACAGGTGGGGCATTGGCTTTAACTAAGGAGGTGCCTTGAATGTAAGAAGAGGGAATTAGGAGAAGGTATGGTGGTTTTGAAAGAGGGGAGTGGAGGGAGTTAGAAAATAAAGGCTTTTCATTTTTCTGTGAAGGGGGAGGTACAGGTACAGTCATCTGCCAACAGTTGGGAAGTTTATTTTATTAATAAAAATAAAGTAATGTGTGTGCACTGAAATATTTAAAGTTAAACAAAAGAATTAATAAATGAAAACATTAGATGACAGGGAAAGGAGAATTCCTGATGATCATGAGTCTGGAAAGTCTTCTTGGAGATAAATGAGCTTAGGTTGGGCTTTTCTAGGCAGCTAGGATGTGGAGAGGAAGCAAAAGGTATTGCAAGGAGGAAGAACTGTAGGCTAAAGGTTCAGAAGAATCTGAGATGGTCTGGGAGATAACTGGATATTTGCTTTGACTGCTGTGGGAAAGGAGGCTGCAGAGGTCCTGTGGGACTGATTTTAGACAAGTTTTATCCTCCAGGTGAAGGAGAAATACTGGATGCCTTGAGTAGAGGAGTAGCAGATAATTCTAAATAAGAATGGGTACTTTGGAGATGGTATACAGAATTAATTAGAAAGGTGGGAGGGCGCCTGGGTGGCTCAGTCATTAAGCGGCTGCCTTCTGTTCAGTTCCTGAGTTGAGAGTCCTGGGATCGAGGCCCACATCGGGCTCCCTGCTCAGCGGGAAGCCTGCTTCTCCCTCTCCCGCTCCCCCTGCTTGTGTTCCCTCTTTCTCTATGCCTCTCTCTGTCAAATAAATAGATAAAATCTTTAAAAAAGATTAAAAAAAAAAAGGTGGGAGATGTGTTTAAAAGGTACTGTAGTAAGTGTATTTGTTAAGGTGAGATTGGAAAGGAAGAGACTGCATTAGAATTGCTTTATTAAAAGAAAATATGCCAGGAGCATATTGCATGGATGTTGTCAGGAGAAGAGCTGGCGAATCAAAAATGCCTCGAACCTTTTGAACTTCTGTGACTGAAGAGTAGTGTTGCTCTTAATAGAACTGGGAGTGTTGAACAGGGAAGCAGGTTTGCTGGGGGAAAATATACCAGGAAATAGTATATTACAGAGGAGAGTTTTTCTGTCTGTAAATATGAAGCCTTTGATAATTATATTAAAATGGTGATTCTCTATTTATAGTACAGCTAATAACTTGTCATTTTGATCATTGGTTGTTCCTTACAGAAATTTGTAGCTTCTTACCCACACTAATTAGAATCAAACTAATTTTGGTTAGGAAGTACTTATTTCTGTTCTAGTAGTTTTTAGGAAAAATAATTGCTCAATGAATGGTAAGGAAGAATATTTATTATCATATTGCTTTTTATGGTGCTTCGTAATTTTCAACATACTTTCACTTCTGCACTTTGATTTTATAGTAATCCAGTGACATGGATAGTTCAGATGTGCTGTTCACTTACCTGGTTTTGTTGTTGTTTAATGGAGTTAAATATGCTTTATTTTCAGATTGTTACAAGTATTAAATCTCAGGACGGTTTTTCCATAATAATTGAATGGTCTTAGCTGCTCCTCTTGTCTAAGAGGATCTTGTGCTTTATCTAAACTCATTCCGTTGAATATATCTGATCTGTTAACTTCAGTAGGCTATAAGCTACTAAATGGCACAGATACGTCTTTCTTATCTTTCTGTCCCTTATTACACCACTCAGTAATTTGATCATTCATGCAACGTTTACTGAGCATCAGCAGTGGTAGGCAGTATATTAGGTATTAAAATTACAGAATAAGCAGTGTCCTGTCACTAAGCAGTTAGCAGGTTGATGACAAGGAAATAGTTAACACTGTAGTGTGAGAAGTGCTGTGACTGATGCATCTTATTTTAGGTCCTGAACTCATTTGATATGGGGTAAGTGAATACAAATGATCTTTAGTTATGAAAATACAATTAGCAGTTTCAAAAAAATTGCAATTGGTTTTGAAACAGTTAAAAATTATATGTGAATCATTTGTTCTTTCAGTTATTCATGGTATGTTGCTTCTCTTTTAGCAGGCAATTGTATGGACTCTTGAGCTTTATACCTTCTGAAGTCCACTTGAAATGGGGCATATATAAATATATTGGAGTTACCATTGTGTTATCCCAAATACTAGGTATAGAAGTTTTAACACTTTGTACACTTAACTTTTTTTAATTTTTTACATTCTCGGTTGTTGAATGATCATTTGGTATTATTTTTCACAGCAGGAGAAATTTGTATCATGATGTAACTTGAGGTTTTTTTAAACAACAGAACCAGAATGCAGTATATAATAGTGTTGGCTTAACTATAATTGCTTCCTGCCTTTGGAGTTCTATGAAGATGAGAATGTTCTGATTGTAACAGTTTTTTAGTAATTTATATTATGTAGGATGTTCAGCTTATCAGTGATTGGAATTGGAATCAGTATATAGGTCTGCTGACTTAATTTTCTTCAGCAGTGATGTAATAGAAGAAATGATAAAACATTCCGCTGTCTTAATAAATGGTAGACTGATGGATTTCACAATCCAGATATTTATGTTGTTTTGATGGTGCTATAACTAGTAATAAAGTTTTCAACTCTTGGAGGTACTTTAAGCCAAAGATGTTTCATGGTCTTTCATCTTTAGTCATTTAGCACCAAAAATATGAGCTATAATTAGAAACCCAGTAGCATGTTCATTATATTTTTGTTTAATTCACATTTTAATGTATAAGTTTACTACAATTAAAAAATTTTTTTTGTTGTTACAGTATTTTCTGAGGGAAAAGGCATATCCTTAAATTCCATCATTTTGAAATAAAAGATGTCAATTTTTCTACTCCAGAATAAGATCTTACAGGTGTGACATAGTATTGGCTCATGGCTTAACGATCAGGTTTAAATATAAGTACTAATCAGAGATGAACTTACTCTTCGGGTTCACATTTAAACTGTGGCATGTTGAAATAATCTAGGCCTCCATCTGCACATCTGAATTCATTTTGTAAAATATGGCAAACAGCTGCATTTCAATTGAAAGCTAAAACAACTGCAGGACATTAACCCATTGAGAAGATTACAGTAGGTTTTCAGTTCCATGTTAACTGTATTTATTAGGGAAAATTGACTTGAGTGCTTCTGCTTTTAACTGACTTTTTTTTTTTTTAATGTCTAGGAGAAAGGAAATAAAGCATTGGGATGATAGGACTTTGATGTGTAAAGAAGTTATGTCTAAAGAAGTTAATTATCTAAATCAAATGAAATGCGGGTATGGGAAATAATTTTTTAAAGATTCTAATGAGCTATCAGCTCATCATGTCAGAAAAATGTTATTCACCTGTTTGATTTAAAAATTAAATAACTTGACTGTGAAAGGATGATCGCGGTTATAATAAACTACAATTGGGACCTTTTACCTCTTACCAATAAATACCCTTGATGTGAAACATTTGCAGTAGGGGGACAACTGAAGAGAGCTGTGGTTTTTTGTTTGTTTTTTGTTTTCAAAGATTTTATTTATTTATACGACAGATAGAGATCACAAGTAGGCAGAGAGGCAGGCAGAGAGAGAGGAGGAAACAGGCTCCCTGCCGAGCAGAGAGCCCGATGTGGGACTCGATCCCAGGACCTAAGATCATGACCTGAGCTGAAGGCAGAGGCTTAACCCACTGAGCCACCCAGGCACCTGAGAGCTGTGGTTTTAATACAAATTTACTTTCTGAAGTGTCTCCTCCTCCGAGTGTTAAAGTAGGGTGACTGGATTTACAAAATGAAAAAGGGGCAGATTGCTCCTGCAGTGTCATGGGACATTAGGCCACAGGATCGTGCCACACACTGGCATGTCTTCCAGTCTGATGTGAGTCACCTTAAATCATAACTGTTTTTGGAGGTTGGGGTTAATACATAAACTTCGAGTTTAACGTTTTCTCTGGGACATCGTATCTTTGCCAGGGTTCTGGTGGGACGAGGGAAACCATTTCTAAGGTCCTTGAGAGAGCCAGGTTCCTTTTTTATCACTGTCCTGATTCGGTGGGACTGTTCCTAGTCACTTCCTGTTTGTCTTCCCCCAATCTTGGATTTGGCAATGTGATTTTTTTTTTTTTAAACCTGAGTTCTAATGGTGATGCTTCTTTTCCTATATTGTTTGTAGAAAAAAGTACTTATTTTAAAAGTCTGTGTGAAAAAAAATGAGGCTTAAAAAAAGTCAGTGGTCTTTCATAGCGTTAGCTTCTTTATGTGTTTTAGAATTTTGGTTTTCAGGCTCAATTTGAGTAAAAGGTTTTGCCTTTTCTGCTCTTTCATTTGCTCTGGCCCTTAGGGGCCTCATACTGGTCCCTGCCAGGACTTATGCTGGCAGATAGTTGGCCTTGCCACCGGAGGATATTGGGATATTCCAGATCTAGCCAACCAGCTAGTGTGCTGTTCATCTTAGGCCTCTGTCCCGTTGCCTTCTCTCAAACGCTTCATACATGGCCTATCTCAGGCAGTGGTTTATAGTAGTTTTGTTGTTGTTGTTTTTGGTGGCTTTTTTTTTTTTTCTCCCTTCAGTTATCTTCATGGAGCCCAGTCCTTCCATCTCAGAGCTTGGTAAATACCCGGGTTTGGGTTTCCTATATCAGTTTTAGCCTCCATTGCCCACAGGAGCTGTCAGGTTAGAGGATGTACTAAGAAGATAAATTTTGCAGCACGGTGAAGAATGAATTGAGATGGAAAGAGAAAAGCTATAAATAGTGCCTATAGAGAGGGCCATAACAGTAGAACAAGATGGGGAGGATGTAAGAACATAAGTAGAATTTGTTTTTTTGTTTGTTTGTTTTTTTTTTTTTACAAATTATAGGGTGCAGGAGAAGGAGTCAAAGACAGATTTTTGAGCTAGGATGACTGCTAGCTGTGGTGATGTCAGTACTGAAAAATATTTTACAAGGAAACTTAATATTTGTTGAATTGCGTTAAGGCTGTTTAGTGAAAATATTCAAGTTTCTGAGACTTGCAATTCTGAAAAAAGAGTAACCTAAATTTGTCATATAAAAACTTTTAGCTGACTAATAAAAGAATTCTTTCTGTGTACAATAATAAGTTAACATTGTATGCTTACTGTGTGCTAAGCTGTTCTGAATGCTTTGTACAGATTAGTTCACTGAATGCTCACAACAACCCTAAGAATGTGGGATTATCATTCCCATTTTAAAGATGAAGGAACTGGAGTACAAAGAAGTTAAGTAATTTGCCCAAAGTACTAATAAGGTAGCAGAACTGGGATTTGAACCTAGACAGTCTGACTCCTGACTTCTGGTTTACTATAGTATATTTAAAGTTTGCAGTACTGCTTTATCATATATTCAAATCTGCAGATCATTTTTAAGGAAAATTATATTGCAAAATTTATATGGACATATGAAATAATAGCTAACATTTATTGAGCACTTACTGAGTAATTGAGGTTTTTATCTACTTTCATTATTTTAACATTATTTTCACTAATTCTTGTTTATGGGACTACCACATGTATTAAATAAAATAGCATGTATTAGGATTGGCGTCTCCTTTTCCCCTTATGCATCAACTTAATTTTATTGGGAAAAAGTCACATTTTAAATTGATAATTTACTTAACCATGAGATTATAAAATATCGCAATGCTTATTTCTGATCTACCGATTGACTTTATTATTTATATTTTAAGTTTTGGTTCAAATAGGAATTAGGTTATGCAGTGGTTTTCTAATTTTGTATTTTACAGCTGTCCAACTCTTTCTTTGTATTAACTCTTACTTGGAACCCCAATACATGAAATAGAAAAATCAGAGTTGTTCTCTGATTCTGGATGGAACTGGGAGGGTGTGCTTTGGGACCACTGGAAGCTCCTTGAAGTATTGCCTGTGAACGTTAGGGCTTACTGGAACACATTTTGAAAATCATGGGATTCTAGTAAAGTATTTTAATGAATCTTTTTTTTCCATAAAATGTTTATCACCTAAGTGAGTACTTTTTTGATATTGTATTTGACTAAGCAGTTTTTTCTTCTTTACTGTTTCATTTTAAAGATTTATTTATTTGTGAGAGAGAGCGAGCACACATGCGAGTGTGATGGGTAGGGGGAGGGGCAGAGAGAGAAAGAGAATCCCAAGCCTGCTCAATGCTGAGAGTGGAGCCCTAGGCGGGACTTGATCCCAGGACCCAGAGATCATGACCTGAGTGGAAACCAAAAGTTGGATGCTAAACTGACTATTCCATCTAGGTGCCCCCTCTTTACTATTTCATTTTAATAAAGAACGTTAAGTATGGACAAGTCAGATTTATGAACAAACTAGAAATTTAAAATTTTCTATGCTTTTTGAAGTAATTTATAATTGCTTCCATTTTCAATGCATTTGTTTATAGTTAAATACATTTTGTAAGCTTTATTTCTTTTTTATTTAGATGAATAATACTGCAGCCAGCCCCATGTCTACTGCTACTTCAAGTAGTGGAAGAAGTACAGGGAAGTCTGTAAGTTTTGCAGCAGAGTTACAGAGTATGATGTAAGTATGTCTCTGCATCACACATTACTATTTTAAGTTTATTCAGGTTGATAAAAGACAACAAAAATAATAAAATTTCTAAAACTTAATTTGGAAATGCATACTTAAGTAAAAATGAAGTAGTCTGATAATAGTTTAAATAACCATATACAAAAGGGGCAAAAGTGATTAAAAATAGTTGAGTGGTACTGTATTTGAAAAATAAATATTGGTTTATCTTATAAAAGAATGGACAATCACATGAATATTTTTGCTCTGGTTATTATCTGTTCAAATCTGTGTTATGGATTGTTTATTCCTATTTTAGTTTTAGATTTAGAGAATTTTGAGATTGATTATATTCTTGGACAGTTCAGATGTTTTCACAGAGGTCCTCAGTTTTTCACAAATATCATAATAATTCCATGAGCCTAATTTAAATTACTTTTTAGTTTTGATAATATTTGAAATCACTGTATTGCTAAATGTTGAGAAAAATCCTAGAACATTTAAAAAACACATTTATTGTTTTTGAGAAATTGTACAGTCATTAAGATTTCTTTCCCAAGGCCCTGTTTAGCTTGAGTTCTAGCTTCTTTCATTGAGTGATGTGGCATAGCTTGATTTGGTAGGAGATAGCGCTCTTATTAGAGATGTCTGCTGGCATATATTTTTCTTTATTATTGGTTCAGGAGACAATTATCTGCATAAGTGGGACAGCACATTAGAGCTCTTCTTTTCCTGTGGGTACGTTATTTGTGACATACAAGGCAAGTTGAAAAGAATGTTTCTATTGATGATTTAAGTATCTTCCTCTTGTGGGTGTATATTGATAGTCCTCTTAGTGGATTAATTTTACTATGTGATGATTATTGTTCAAATACATATGCTGTTCATATGCTTGGTAAATATACTTTAGACAACAATGAGAACGTTTAGGCCATAGGTTCTCAAGCTTTTTGGTCGGGGGATCCTTTTACATTCTTAGTTGTTGAAGACTTTAAGCCTTTGTTTATGTAGGTTGTATCCATGAATACTTATTTCTTAGAGTTTAGGACTCTAAATTTAAATAATATAAAAATATTAATTTATTTGGAAAATAATAAACCTATTACATGTTAACATAAATAACATGTGCCCTATAAATATAATTATAGTCTTAAACCAAAAATCAGTAATATTTTGTTAGATAAGATGAGAATAAATTTAATATATTTAGGAGCTATATGGGGGAGCCTGTGTTTTAAATTATGGAAAATGTTAAGGGTTTATGCTGGTGTACACTTTCATATAATAAGCCTTTTCATTTTAATTTTGTTGCTTTACATTAAGAATTTTTTATGTTGCATAATGTTAATTATATTTCAAAATAATAAATGTGCTTTAGAAGGTTTACAGTAAAGTGAAGAAATTCATTTTCCTGTAGAGCTGGTTCATTGACTTACTTTGTATTTTTAAAAGCTTTTAATTTCAAACTCATGAAATTACAGAGAATAGGATAATGAACTCCATGCATCCATCATCCAGCCTTAACAATAATTGTGTTTTGCTAGTCTCATTTAACCTACTCTCCACTTTTCTTTTATGAAATGTTTTAAAGCAAATCCCAGACGACATATTTCAAAGTTGGTGGTGTTTATTAAAACAATATATTTGTTGTAGGTAAAAAAACAAGGTCTATAGCATAGGTCAGCAAACTCTGGTCATGGTCCCATGGACCAGCTGCCTGTTGTTGAAAATGAGGTTTTATTGGACCCCATCCATACTCATTTATCTGTTACCTGTCGCTACTTTCATGCTACACGACAGAGCTGAGTTTTTGTGACAGAGACCATATGGCCTGTAAAGCTGAAAATATTTACTCTGTGGCCCTTTACAGAAAAGGTTTACCTGATCTATAGGAACAGCTTTCTATAAGGGGAAAGCTTTATTTCCTTTTGGTCATTTACACTTAGGAGAGGTTCTTAGTGCATTTGATAGACTGCAGGCCACTTAAGAAAACAGAAAAAAATAAAAGCTAAATTCAGCACTTTCTTATTAAATACTTTTGCAAACATCTTCTCAACTAATATGCTTAAGCTGGATTCAGAATGCAAAAGTTATTGTTGGCTACAGCTTTGGAAGAAATGTACATTCTCCTTCTATTTCAGACCTCTTAGAGAGGCTACTCCTAATAGTACATTCATCATTTATAGTCTGAAGTTATTTTTTTCCCCTTATGAATTGCTTCATAGAACAGGAAAAAAGGGCCCAAATTGGGGGAATCCTTTTAAATTTATCAATATCAGTGTAAGGTTTTCAGGCTTTTGATTATATAAGAAGCAGTATATATTTATTCTCGCTTATTTCCAATGAGAAGTGCAGGATTAAATCTTCGTGTTTATTTTGTGTTACAGAAATTCCATTCTGTGTATCCCCATTTCACAGTTCTGTTAAGCCTGTTTATATTGTATTACCATATTTTAATCCTCTACTGTTACTGTCTTTCACACCCATTCACCATAAGTGGCTCTTTTTCTCCTGGCTCCCTGCCCTCTAAATAAGTAACAATATTGTAGTGTCATTTCCAGGGAATAGTTTCAATGAAAGGTGTCTAGTTGTCAAGCACAAATGAAATTGTCATGATCTGCTATTAAATACAGAGCTGGCGGCTAGCTGGTCTGTACTACTGTTAGAGCCTTGATAGAATGGACCATATTTTAAGTTTGGCTTGTAAATAGTACAGTGAAGCATTCTTTAGGAGGTGTTTCTGTAGATTTTAAACTAAAGGATTAGCAGACAGTTGCTGGTGCATTGGGGATGATAGCAGCTTTCCCTTACCTAGAGCAAATAACTCAGCACCTTTGCTACATGCTTCTTATCACAGCTCTTTGAATAATATGTGCTGGGAGGGTCCAGAGGCTTTTCATTTTTAAGTTACTAAACTCAAGTAGTCCCTAAATTACAAAGTGAAATCTCTTCAAATCCACATTGTAGGTACTTACTTTATTTTTTAAGAATTCTTCAAAATGAAAATTTCATCCTTATTTAAAATTCATAGATTGAAAAGAAATTTTTTTTTTTTAAATTTTATTTATTTGTCAGAGAAAGAGTGGGAGAGAGAGTGAGCGAGCATAGGCAGAGGCAGAGGGAGAAGCAGGCTCCCCGCCAAGCAAGGAGCCCGATGTGGGACTCAATCCCAGGACGCTGGGATCATGACCTGAGCCAAAGGTAGCTGCCTAACCAACTGAGCCACCCAGGCGTCCCGAAAAGAAATTGTTTTAATTAGTTTTTTTAGTATATGATAAAATTTACTCTCTTAACTGTATAGTTCTGCAAGTTTTTTATTTTTAAAGAAATCAACATTTATTGGCCCCTTCCATGGCAGGACCTAGATGCCTTTGAGATAGTGTAGCGATAGAGGTTTGTGGAGACACATAACTATCAGGTAATAGGATATGAAAAATTAATTTCATGGTAGTACAAAGAGTGATGAACTTCTGAGAGTAAGCTTCCTGAGGTGTCTACTTCTGACTTCTTCCCGGAACGCCCTGCAGTATTCTATGAGCACCTCAAACTTAATATGTCCAAAACTGAACTAACAATTTTTTCAGTAAGATTTGCTTCTTTTCCTGGGAGTTTTTGGGAGCACTTAGCAACAACTATTCATTCATTGCTGCATTAGGGAGGGCATAGATGTCTACGTGAAATGGCATCATTTGGCTATAATTTAGCATTTTGAAGTTAGGAGCTGTGAAAGAATCATGTTCCCAGTTCTAGCCTCATGTTAATCTGACTTTAAAGAGACCTGATATGTAAACATATGTGTAAATAATAGAAGTTTATTCAACTGACACAGCGTTCCTTCAAATATTGTTTTCTTGGTGCATTTAAGTATTTTTAGGAAATTGGAGAAGAATTCTTAAAAGGTAAATAGTACTAACAATTCATTACAAGTTCAGAGGTGCTTTAATACTACTGACAATAGTGAATGCTGGCACTGCCTAACTACTTCCATGTACCGTTATTTAACCTTCACACAGCCTGGTGAGGTAGAGCCTGTTATTCCCCTTTTATAGATTAGATGAGGAAATTGAGACACAAAAGTAAGTAACTTACAAAAACTTGCCATTAGAGTAAGTGGCAAAACCTTATATTTAAGCCAGGAAGTCTAACTCCCTCAGAGTCCGTACTTTTGACATATTATGCTAAACTACATTTTAGCCAATCAAGCTTTGATTTTGATTTAGGAAATTTAGTTTATGAATCAGTGTTTACTAATTTATGTGTGAGTAGTATGCTCTAATGAAGTAATGTGAAAGCTGAATAATTATTGTTAGTATCATTAACAATGAGGTCTAATTTTTTATAAGTATTGGATGAAGTTATTTTCATATTATCATAGCATTTATTTTAATTTCCTATGCCTAATCACCAAATCTTTTTAAGTAAGGCCATGTCAATAACGAAGAGAAAGTGTAAATTTTTGTTGAAATTGTGTATTTGTCACTTATAGGCTCCTTATTGGATGCTCATATTTGTGATATGTCATAATTTTGGATATAAACATAGCTACATTGTTGAATATTTAAATGTTATATTTTATTGCCATTAATATTTTCCTTTTATTCTTGATAAATTTACACTAAAATATGTGGATAAACTTATCCTTGTACTTTTTGTAGAATGTATCTATTTGGAATATTTTAAGATATACATTGGTTTATAAATACAACAATAATGGGGAAGATTTTCAAATTATTTAAAATTGGTCACAGTCTTTCCTGAAAATGAGAAAATCTGTGAAAGCTGATTGAGAACCTAAAAAGTGGTATGTAACTGAAAGTTGGTTTTACCTAGTTTCCTTTCAGAAATGAAATAAGGAAATGTTTAAGTTGCTGGATCCCAACTGAATTAAATGCTTGCACCAAAAAAGGTGTCATAGGGGCGCCTGGGTGGCTCAGTGGGTTAAAGCCTCTGCCTTCAGCTCAGGTCATGATCCCCGGGTCCTGGGATCGAGCCCCACATCGGGCTCTCTGCTCGGCAGGGATCCTGCTTCCTCCTCTCTCTCTGCCTGCCTTTCTGCCTACTTGTGATCTCTCTTTGTCAAATAAATAAATAAAATCTTTAAAAAAAAAAAAAGGTGTCATCTTATAAATGGTACAAAATACAATTTTGAATTTGTACTGAAATATCTCTATCAGTTATCTCATGAAAAGAAAGTAAACAAGGCTTTCAAGTTTAGTGTAGTATGTCTGTAATTACCAGGGAGAAAAATATGTTGCTCAGTCCCTCAAGTCCAGGGGGATGGTCATTTTGGTAATTCTCTAATGAAAATCCATAGTTGTTTGGGGAAAAAATAGGTAACAGTTCACAGATCCGTCATTCAAAAGTACAATATAGTTGCAAAGTATTTCACTGGAGAATGGGAATACCAGTTCTGAACCAGTTTGCTGGCAGAACCGGGACCTAGCTGGTTCACGGGTACTTCTAGAATTCACTTACCTCTCGTACATACATTCCATTGTGTTCCTGAGTGCTTACCTAGACTGCCTGTGGTGTTACATGGCATATGCTTCGTGTTCAGTATTAACTTTCTAAAACCTGAAAACCCAGGAATTCTGAAATACGCTTCTCAGAGAAGGGACTGTAGACCTGCATCTACGTCATAGGGTTTATATGAAGATGAAACGAGATTCTGAGTCAAGGCAGATAGTTGCTGTTTCCAGTGCATAGTAGGCACTGTCCTGTTAGTTGTTGCCATCATCTTTTTAAAAAAATGGTTCTCATCAATGTCTGGTTAGGAAGCTCATAAAAATGTTTCAAATGCAGGGGGAAATGTTTGCAGTTTCATGGGAAGAATTTTTATAATTACAGAGAGAAAATGAATTGTCTGCCTTGTAGCCTGCAGTCTGGTAGAACTTTCAGCATTGATGGAAATTTCTATTTCTGTGTTCTCCAGTATGATAGCCACTAACTATGTGTGCCTACTGAGTACGTTAAGTGAGCTAGGCAACTGAGCAACTGAATTTTACATTTATCTTAATTAAATTTAAATAGTCACACATAGCAAGTAGCTACATGTTTGACAACACAGAAGAAATATGGAAAATATAAATTATACATGGACTACTTTTCTCAGTTTCTTATATTTTTGTTGAAATTGGGAAAATACATATATGTATTATATCATTTTTTAAATTTACTATTTACTTTTAAGTAAATAAATAAGTGCTGTGACCAATTTATTTTCTGCTGCTTCCTTTCTTTTGGCTGTCATTGTCCCACAGTTCTTTAAAGATTTGGGGATATTAATTTTTGGTTACTTTGGCAGGTAAGATTTGATTAGGAGGTTTAATATTATATTTCATGTTCCATTTTTTGGAAAGCACAGATAATACTGAAGTGTGTTTCTTAAAAATGTTCCTTTGTAAATTTACATAATATATTTGTGTTTAGTCTTACTAAAAGACCCACCACTATAGCTCTGAGCATATTGTATTGTACTTGATTATTCTGCCAGGGTAATTGAATATGTAATTGAATATGTAACAGCATTGTGAGTTTTGGGTCCTCATTTTCATTTAGCTAGTTTTGTAGAATTTCTGGTAGCTAGAGAGTTAGCAATATGTTATGCAGTATTTTGTTAATTTGTTATTTTTAACATGCTAGGATTTCAAAAACTTGTTATTTTTAAATGTGCCAAATTCAAAATTAATCTTTAAAAATGGTAGTGGATGGGGACACCTGGCGGGCTCAGTTGGTAGAGTGTGTGACTCTTGATCTCAGGGTTGTGGGTTTGAGCCCCATGTTGTGTAAAGACCACTTAAAAAAAAAAAATCTCAAAACTGTAGTGGATAAAAATGGATTCTTCAAGGGGCACCTGGGTGACTCAGTCATTAAGCATCTGCCTTCGGCTTAGGTTATGATCCCAGGGTCCTGGGATCAAGCCCCGCGTCAGGCTCCCTGCTTGGCGAGAAGCCTGCTTCTCCCTTTCCCACTCCCTCAGCTTGTGTCCCCTCTCTTGTTGTGTCTCAATCTGTCAAATAAATAAATAGAATCTTAGAAAAAGATGGATTCTTTAATACTGAAATATATCAAAAAGTGGTTAGTAATTTTGGATTGGATATTAAAATTTAATATTACCATTATATATTGATTGCCTCCTAACAGTGAATGCTATCAATAAAGATTGTTAATGACTCTTTACACAACCTCAAGATCAAGAGACCCATGCTTTACAGACTGAGCCCGGAAGGCACCCCAATAGTAGATTTTCAATATAGGGGAATGAATCTTTTTTTATTTTGACAAATTGTGGGTCCAAGCTTCATGACCATTTTTAAGTTTGCTGAGGACAGTCCTGATTCTCTGTAGGTATGAGACTAATATGTGTTTTGTATTACATCCAAAGAAATGAGAATTGATTTATTCTGTGTTGTGTTTTTAACATGTTAACATATGTATTAATATGTGTGTATATGTTTTTGATGTACTAAAATATGTCACAAAAATATATATTGTTATGAGTGTGCTACCTTTTGCAAATGTATCTTTTTTGACATCCCTGCATAAATATTTTAAAAAATTTCAAATATCATATGCCTTTAAAAAATACTGTAGTCATTAGGTTTTTCTAACTGGCATAACATTTTCTCCTGGGACAGAACACATAGAATTCAGAAACCACTGTTCTAAGGAAGAGAAGTGAGAAATAATCCTTCATCTGTTATCTTTGACTGACTGCTTTCTTCCTCCTTTTTTCCATGGATTTCTGTCTTGAAAGAACCATGTTTTTCCATGGCTGGTAGGGTGTTCCTAGCCTTTTGTGGGTTTCTCCCTTATTTCTATTTTATGTAGGTTGGTAATGTGTGTTTAATAGGGATAACAATACACTAGTAGTATATTTCTGCCAAGTTTAAATTAATCTTTTTGGGCTGACCTGGCAATCAGTTGATGCTTATTTCTACAATAAAAATAACATTCTTTTTGTGTGGAATTACTCCCAAACAGTCAAACTTGGAGTCAAGTACTTTATTTTTTATTCTATCTCTTCCAACCTAGAATTTGGGTTTGATGGTATCTTCTAATCCTTTGGAAGGATGTTAACAGAGCTAATACTTGTTTTTAATATACAGTAAAACTTTACTTCTCTAAAATTTATAATAAAATATGAATATTTCAAAGGGTAAGTTAATATAAAGGACAATAATGCCACATATAAATGATTTAGATAGCATGATACAGTGGAAAGGATTGTAGATTTGCAACCAGAAGATCTTGGTTCACTTCTGCATTGGTGCATTTTATGTTAAGAACAAAATAACTCCCTCCCTCCCCCCCCAAAAACCCCCTAAAACCAAGAAAATATTATGAATTGGGGAACTGTTATATTAACTTTTTTTTCAAAATTAAATGTCTTTCAGTTCATGTTATTTTCTGAAAAAGAAATCAGGAGATGAAAGATCATAAAGAACACTTTAAACTCATTGACTTAAAGCACTATTAATGCTTTGGTATTTATCTTTCTAGTTTCTGTCCAGTGCATATAAAAAATAAATATCAAAAGCTCATATTATAACTGCTATTGTATAACTTGGGCTTTTACTTATATAATATGATAAGCCCTTTCCGTATTGATAAATATGTGGTATCATCTTTACGGCTGTGATAGTTTATATTCCATTATCTTGTCTTTAAGCAATCTTGTTAAATACACGTTTCTAATATTTCAGTGTTACAGATAGGATTGCAATGAACTTCCTTTATATATAGATCTATCCCTCTCCTCCTTTCTTTTCTCTCACCTCCCCGCTGCTTTCTCTCTCACCAGTAGTGCATATATGTGTATATACCCTGCCAGTATTGAGTAATGTGACATGTATTATTTATTTATACATAAATCACATATGTTTTCACTTACTTATATGTAAATAAATATATAATTGAAGTAAATTGACAATGTTATATTCATTTCAGGTGTACAACTTATTAATTTAACAATTCTATGTATTACTCAGTGCTCACCAAGATAAGTGTAGGTACCATCAATCACCACACAATATTATTACATTATTACTGGCTATGATTCCTATGCTGTTCTCTTATCTCCAGGACTCTTTTATAACTGGAAGTTTGTACCTCTTGATCCCCTCCATCTATTTGCCCATCCCCCAGTCCACCTCCCTTCTGGCAACCACCAGTTTGTTCTGTGTATTTAAAAGTCTGGTTTTTTGCTTGCTCTTTTGTTTTGTTTGTTTTTTTTTTAGATGCCACATATAAGTGAAATCATATAATCTGTGATTTATTTCACTTAGCATAATACCATCTAGGTCCATCCATCTTGTTGCACGTGGCAAGATCACATTCTTTTCTGTGACTGAGTACTCTTCTACTGTATTTGTGTACCATATCTTTATCCATTCATCTGTTGGTGGACACTGGGTTGCTTCCATATCTTAGCTATTGTAAATAATGCTGCAGTAAACATAGGGGTGCATGTGTCTTTTCAAGGAAACTGAGGCAACTTCTAAATAACGTACTTAACTCAGAAGAGGCAATAAGATCTTCATACAGATAAGCAGAAAGAAGAAAATAAAAGCAATCTGTAATCCTTTACCAACACAGAGTCTCATACTTTGTGGTGTGTGTTTGTGTGTCTGATATTTTGGTTTCCTTAAGGTTTGTTTATAGTGCATGATTTCTTTTCAATATGCAGGTTTTCATTTTTAATGTGGTTAAAATCAGTCTTATTTATTTATTTATTTATTTATTATTGCTTCTGCCTTTGACTGAAAGTCCTACCATCAAGTTTTATATATATATCGTCTGGTATTTACATTTCAGGTTTCTAGTTTCTCAAGTTTAATATTTAATCCATTATTTTGTTGTATAGTGTCAAGAAGGGTTCTAAGTTAAAACAGTTTTTAAATTGGTTTGCCAGTGGTCTAACCACCACAAATTATATAAGCCTTCCTTTCCCTCAGAATTGAAATACTACCTTTATCAGATAATAAATTATTATTTTTGAGTTTTCTGCTTTGTTCCATTGAATTGTCTTTTCCTTTGCCAGTACTGCATTAATTTAGTTATTATAGCTTCTTAATATGTTTTAAAATTTGGTATTATAGTTCAGGGTCATCCGCATAACTCTTCCTTTTAAAATATTTCTTGTCTCTTTTCCTATTTTTATTCTTCCAGATGAATTTTTAGGAATCATTTTATCACGTTCCAAAACAAATTCTCAGTGCAAATTTTAAGCAGTTTCATTTTTCTTCTTTTTATGCTTTTTGCTGTATACTCAGATTTCAGACATTGGTCTTTGCAGTTCATTTTACTTTTAAAGTTGATTAATGAAATAATTTTACAGTTAGAAAGTTTATTTGAAACAACACTGGGTAGAAACAGCTAATGAATGAGTTGGTTACTAGTGCAGGATTAGAGACTCTGAAGAATGTCTCTATTTTCTTTAATATTTGTTTTTCTTGCTTGAATGTAGAATTGTGCTGTGCCTGCAGTATATAAAAATCAGCCAAACTATTCCCTTGGCTTTAAATTATGCAGTTATTGTCTTATTTTTGAATGATGAGCATGATTAGAAACAAAAGACTAGCTTAATTTTTTATAGGTATGTAAAACTGTATTCTTTTTTTTACTATGTTATATTAGTCACCATACTTGATTCCATTCCATGATTCATTGTTTGCTTATAACACCCAGTGCTCCATGCAATCTGTGCCCTCCTTAATACCCACCACCTGGCTCACCCATCCCACTACCCCCCTCCTTTCTAAAACTCTTAGTTTGTTTCCTGGAGTCCACAGACTCTCGTGGTTCGTCTCCCCCTCCAATTTCACCCCTTCATTTCTCCCTTCCTTCTCCAAATGTCCTCCATGTTATTCCTTATGCTCCACAAGTAAGTGAAACCATATGATAATTGACTCTGTCTGCTTGACTTATTTCACTCAGCATAATCTGCTCCAGTCCTGTCCATGATGATAAAAAAGTTGGGTATTCATCCTTTCTGATGGCTGTGTAATATTCCATTGTATATATGGACCGCATCTTCTTCATCTGTTCATCTGTTGAAGGGCATCTTAGCTCTTTCCACAATTTGGCTATTGTGGACATTGCTGCTATGAACATTGGGGTGCAGGTGCCCCTTTCTTTCACTATATCTCTATCTTTGGGGCAAATACCCAGTAGTTCTATAGGGTAGTTCTATTTTTAATTTCTTGAGGAACCCCCACACTGTATTCTAACAGAATTACTTATGTATAGGGTGTCTATGCAATATAAATTATAGAAAATGATATTTAATATATTCATCATATAAATATATGAGCTAATTTAAGCCATCAGATGGGTTTTATTTGACCATTTTAATGAACATTTTATAGTTTATTTATGACACTTATTACTGTGTATAAGCAGAATACCAGATACAGTTACTCTTTTTTACTCTGAAATTTCATTGTTAGTATCATCTGTTGCGATCCACTTGTACTGTAGTGATGCCCTCGGGTATGACAGAGGTACTTTGCTCCTATGATGAATGGCCCTGCTTCACTATGCTGTTTGATTTTATATATTTTTATAGAGTTTTATGTCCTGCCACCCCCCTTCCCCCGGCTGCTAATTTTGCTGCTATCAATATGCCACACTCTGGTAATGTTTCACTTCCCCCCCTTTTTTGAATACTGCTTCCAGTCTGTGATAGACTAGTAGTAAAATTTAAGCCAGTATTTAAAATAAGAGTTCATAAGCTAGGAAAGCCTGAGGCACTACTTCTGAGAAAAATCATATGACCACTGGTGCATAAACTTAGTATCAGTTTTGAGAGTTGAGTTTACTTACTTCTTAGTTCTGGTTTTGGCTGTATTTTTAATAGCTGAAATTGTCAGATGGCAGGTCAAAGTTTATTTGTAAGTCCTATGTTTGGGACTAAATCTGTTTTCTCAACGAAACCGTGTGAGGAATTTTAGTTACATTGCTGGGTTAGTTCAGTACACACAACCTTTTTTTTTTTTTTAAATCCATAAAAAATGTCTAATCATCTATGTCTAATTATCATTCATACCATTTTGAAGAAGTAGGCAAGGCCACTGGCTGAGGTTGGTGAGGACGGGAGGTAGGGAAACTAGAGGAGCGGGGTGAAGGTTTGTAATGGTAAGGGGATTTAGGGAGTGAAAGCTAATTAGGAATATGCTTGGTCTTGCCTAAGTTGTCCCAGACTCAGCTGAGCTTAGTCAGCAGTTATGGGGGCTCTAACAGTGAGGTTGTATAATTTCTATAGCAGTGCTTAGCTGCTGGACATAGGACTGGAAAAGAGGCTTGATTGGACTGCTTTAGAGATGTGAAGGGCAGATGTAGCAGAAGAATATTGTAGTTTAAGATGTTAGAGGTTCTGATCCTTGAGTCTTGGCTGGTGGGGAGGATGGAACAGAAAATATGAAGGAATTGATCAATTTGTAGAAAAATGGGAGAAAAAGAAGGGTTTGGAGATTTCAGTGAGGTTTTAAAATAAGTAGATTAAAAGTAGTAATTACGAGAGCTGAAGAAATAGAAAATGTAACAAAATAGAAGTATCAGCTTGGACATCTCAGCCTTTAGGAAGGCTTTCCTTGCCTGTTGGGTCTTGTTAATTGCCTTCCTGTGTGCTGTGGCCCCTCATACTGTACTCTTACCAAAGTCCTCGTTGTATGGTAGGGATCTTATCTGTTTCTGTTCCCCACTGTAAGCTTTATGACTACAAAGATTGTTTTAATTTGCCTGTTTTACAGTGCCCTGGTACCTATGAGGAACCTAGGAGGTGTTAAATAGAATAAAGAGGAAGTCCTGTTCATAGTGGGTAGTTTAGGAGGACAGTCTTCAATGGGGGTTGCTAATGCTAAGAAGAGGGTGGAAGTCTTCAAAATAGAACAGACAGGAAATGGGGGTATGGGTAATCTATCTTCATACTGTATGTTCATATTAGAAATTCAAATTAGTGCCTTATTTTGGTTGTCCCCTGATTTTTTAAGCTTTTGAACATTTGTATATCATGCACCAGGTATTTATTTTGCTTCCTTACTAACTTTGGAATTGAAGTTTTACCATTCCCATTATTCTCTTAGTATACTAACTTTAGTTTCTTCTTCATCTTTACCTCATGAAACACATTTTTAGGTATAACATTCTGTATTTAGAAAATCTCTGATTTACTTGAAATCTCTACTGTGTCCTTAGAAAATTGTAAGATCAATGTAGTGTTTGGTTTGTAGGAGGAAGTATGGTCTGGTGGAGTCATACAGATATGAGTGAATCCCTTTTAGTTTTCTTTTTTTTTTTTCCTCCTTTTTTTTTTGTATTGCTGTGAGATTTTTACTATTTATAAAATTTGTATGATAACATCCAATCTCTCAGATTTCTCATGTGAATTAGATCATATATGTAAGTCATTTATGTAGGAGATAGATAGGTGTTCAGTGCAAATCTCTCTATAAATGTCTGCTTTTTCAATCAATTTGACTCTAGGATTACAGATAGCATTTAACGTCAGCAAATCTCTGTAGAACCACCTGTCTGCCTTCATTCAGAAACAAAGCAATCTGGTAGTGTCAGTTACTTAGACTATAGGGATAATTTGAGTCTTTAGAAATTGTTTAAGGTGGTCTTGATTGACTGGTAAAGAAGCTGAAGAGCAGAGAGGGATGAGGTGATTTGGCTTAGGATGTGTAGTTGGTTAGTTTTGGGTTTCAGGATCATCTACTATTAATGGCTCGGAAAGTGTAAGGCTTCATTCATTTAGATACTCCTGGGATGTCTAAATTTCCCGATTAGAACCTGACTTTTAACTGACAAAAAGAGCTTATCCTTGTTGCTTTCATATGTAAGTTTTAAGTTTCCTTTAAAAGATCCAGTGGTGGGCACCTGGGTGGCTCCGTAGGTTGAAGGTCTGCCTTTGGCTCAAGTCATGATCTCAGGAGTCTGGGGCTGCTCAGTGGGGAGTCTGCTTCTCCCTCTCCCCTGACCCCTTTCACCACTCCTGCTCGCTCTCTCAAATAAATGAATAAAATCTTAAAAAAAAAATGCACTGACCTAAATATGACCACATTTCAAAAGCCAGATGTTACTTTTACAAATTATTCTTTGGTTTAAAGCTAGGTTTTTTGTTTTTTGTTTTTTTCCTCTCATCAACTCCCAACATTTAGTTTAAAGCAGTGCCACCCAGTGTAGCCAGTATGTGAACTGTGTATCATTGGTCTTTTGTGAGATAAGTAGCTTGAACCAGATTGTTAACCAATCCCCTGCTGCCTTCACTGAGTTCATTTTCCTGTGAAAAAAGCTGAGTTGAATAGTGTGCATTGGATGCCATTGGTTTTCATTCTGGTGCAGATTCCTCTCATTGTGGACTTGTAATAAACCATTTTTAGATTATCACCTGTTGGCAGGCCACATTTGATCTAAAGGATTATTATATGCCAGTGCTTTTAATTTATTCATTCAGCTAATGCCTGTTGAGTGCCTACTATGTGCTAGACACTGTTCTAGGTTCTGGGGATATAGCAGTGAATGAAACAAAACAGTCTGTCATCTCATGGGGCTTGCAGTCTAGTTCTGTTAGAAATAATGTTACTATTTCTCATTTCTCAGAAGTTCTGTTGTTTTTGTAATGAACTATTTTTGTAGTTCAGTCCTTTGCTCTTGAACCTTTGACTTAATTGTATATGTTTACACAATGTAAATGTAAGTGTAGTGTAAGATGTAAGAATATTTTAAATTTAATCATCTTTATTTTTAAGTTGATTCTCCTCAGTCTAGATATAGAATTATATTATCCATCCATAAATAATGGTTATTTCTATTTTAAATCAGAACTTCTGAAATATTAATAACTAACAGTGAGGATGGTAGAATTTTTAATCCCTTTTTAATTTAATTTTTAATGATTTAATGGAAATGCTTTTCATATTTACTAGAAAGTATAATGTTGGCTTTTGGTTTAAAATAGTTTACGTCATTTTGAGGAAGTAGCATTATATATAGTTCAATATTCTTGAATTTAAAAAAGAAAATGAAAGGGAGTTGAATTTTATCAAATGCTAAAAAGGTAGCAGATAGCAGAGACTCCCTGATTTATCAGTAAACTGCTGATTTAATCACAGTTGTAGCAGACAGTGGTTAAAAGAAAACTCAGCAGGTAAACTAAAAGCCAAAAAACTTAACATTTTTTCTTAATGCTTGTTTTTAGTAGACTCACTAATGGAAGAATGAGGGATGAGATGTAGAGAATTACTGTGCTTCTATCATTGTGAGTAATATTGGTCCTTTTTTTTTTTCCCTGAGCGCAGTTGTCCCGAGAAGTACTAAATTCAAATTTAGAAACCCCATTCATATTACAGTCAGTAACATTTATAATCAAGATCGCACTGATTATGTAGAGACAAAATTTTATGGTATCAGTGGAAAGATAATAAATATAAACATCTTTATTCATAAATTCATTAAGTGATAATTTACTAAGTACATATGGTTTGCTATGCACTGTACATACATTTGCCTAAGTAAATACTTATAAATTGTGATAAGGATTGTGAAAGAAAATGTAAAAGGTACTAGGAAATGGGAATGTGAGAACTTAATTTAGGGGAAGCGTCTCTTAGGAAATTCATTTAAGCTAAAACCTGAAGGATCAGTAGGCTACACAAGGAGTTACGGGAAGAGGAAGTATACTACCATCACTAAATAGGCATTGTGAACTACATCTTTCCATATATTACTCCACTTACTAGCTCTGTTAGTTGGATAATATTATTCCCAAATTTAAGATGAAGGAAACTGAGGATTGAAGAAATTCATTAACTTTTCTAAAGCTACCCTGCTGTTAAGTGGTGCTGCTGGGATTTTATCAGGTCTTTCCAACTCCACAGCCAAAGCTTTAACTGCCATGTTGTGTTAGGAAGATTTGAGAATATTTTCTTAATTATTAAATAACATAAGTTATATCTTCCTATTTTACTTTTTCTCATTTTTACACCGGAGCCCTGTGTTCTGTTTCTATAATTAGAGTTAAGTAGGCCACTTAGGGTACATGCACATAAATATTAAAGATACATAAATATGTGCACACATGCATATGTACTTATATATTTATGTTTATATAACTTTAACTTTCTGATTTTAAAAGTAACAAATTTGAGAGATGTTGGAATCTTTAGAAGAACAAAAGAAGGAAATAATCTCATGATTCACAGATAACCACACTGATGTTTTATTATGCTTCATTATTTCAGTATTTAGGCATTTATTATTTTTTGAATTGTAATCAGCCTGTGTATACAAATTTACTGATAGGCATACAGTGTTCAAATGAAATATACATCTCTCTGGTTTTGGAATACTAGTAACTTTTTTTAAGATTTTATTTATTTATTTGACAGACAGAGATCACAAGTAGGCAGAGAGGCAGGCAGAGTTGGGGGGGGGAAGGAGGCTCCCTGCTGAGCAGAGAGCCCAATGCGGGGCTCGATCCCAGGACCCTGGGATCATGACCTGAGCTGAAGGCAGAGGCTTTAACCCACTGAGCCACCCAGGCGCCCCTAGTAAATTTTTAAAATAGTTTCATAAAATACTGATTTTGGCCTTCATATAGTAGTGAGAAGGAAGAGGTTTCACAGTTTTTATGAAGTCAAATAAAAGGCATTCTGTTATAGTAGTCCTCTTTGGGAGTCAAATTTGGCAAATCATTCTTTAACCTTGTTGATCTGATGGAGTGACGTTTTTATAAGAGATATTTATAATCTAATTTCTGTTCTGTTTTTCTCATTTTTAAGGACTATAAATAACTTTAAAGAGTAAGACTTAATCTTGACTTGTAGTTTACCATTCAAGAATATTGTACTAATTGTGTCACTGTTTTTTTTATGCCATTACTTTTCATTAACTGATTTTCATCTGTTGCATGAAGTCAGTTTTGTGTGTAAAAATAAGCCATTTGGATTTCAGCCTTCTATTTAAATGACAGTCCCACAGGATTTTGTTTCTTTCATTTGAATTTTTTGGTTTCTACCATGTACCTCTGCCTTTGTTTTTGTAGAGAGACCCCAAGGATGCCAGAAGAGTTTAAAAATATGTGGAATATAAGCCTTGCCACATTTTATGTTTATTAGCCAATTTTAAAAAATATTAAAGGTCAGATTTTGTTTTTATCAAACTTAACATCTTGCCTTAAATGATATATGCCTATTCCTTTTGGGTTCATTATCTGTCATAGTGATTTGTGTTGCGGTATTTCTTTTGTGCACATCTACCTCCAAAAGATTTTAAATACAATTGCAGAACTTTACATTTGTAACTTGAGAAACAAGGAAACACATTTTAAGAAGAAAATCAGAATGCCATTCCATAACAGTCATACATAAATCAGTGAAATAAAATTCATTTTAAAAAGCATGATAATTGTTCACTGTAGTTTAATTTACTTTAACTCTTATTTTAAAGCTGGTGAATATAAATTGAGTTTAGATATTAGCTAGGTATCATATTATTCACATGTAAGCCCTAAAATGATGTGTGTAAATAATTATTTTGTCTTAGCTTCTTTCTATGGTAGTAAATTTTTATTGAAAATGTCTCCAGTTTTTAAATATATAAAGTACGGCCTTTTTTTCTTTTCCAGCCATAAAAGTTATTTTAAAGTATTTTTCCTTTTTCTTCATGTAGTATTTCTTTAGTATGTCTTTTTTCTGTACCTGTTACCAAATCCCTTTTCTGTCCTTTTATTTTTTGTTTAGATGATTGTTCATTCATCTCTCCATCTAGTCATTCATTAATTCGTTCAAGAAATGTTTATTTAATTCTTATTATATGCTAGGTATTTGGCCAGGTGGTGTGGAGAGGGTAGGAAAGAAGGGATGGGAATTCCTTTGTATCTATGCTAGCAACATTATGAAGTATGACTCTTATGTACCTTTTCTTGTGGGATTGTCACATGGAAATAGATTTTACCATTTCCATTTTACAAATGAAGATTTGGGTTCAGAGAGATTTAAGGATTTGCATAGAGAACATAGTTTATAACTGACGGAACTATGATTTGACTCCAAGAATATATGATTTTGCAGTGTTGTTTGCCTTCCTTTATGGGAGACAGGTAAATAAAGTACACTTCTTGTCTTCATGGGGTGTATGGTTTAGTGTTCTCTGTGCTTTGTGAAGATGCTGCTGGGCTGCTCGGGAGAGGGTGTGAGATTCGAGCTATCTTCTCAGTCTGTCTCCCATGCAACAAGAGAGTCTCCTTTAAAAATCCATTTCGCTTACTGGGCTTTCTCTAGCATTTCAAGTGAAAATGGATTTTGCAGCTAAAAAGAAAAGAGCTTCAACAAAAAGAAAAAAAAAAACTTAAGATTCACTGGTTTGAAATTTTTATACATTTAACCTATGTTTGTAAGGAGAGAGATGGTGTCATATACGGAAAGCAAAATAGGATGCCAGGAGATGAATATGAGGAAATGATGAAGATAAATATGTGAAAGGAGTTATAAATATACTACTGTGGGAATACAGGGGTGGGTAAGAGCATTTTCAATTTGGAGGATGAAAGCTTGTGAAAATAATGCCATTTGAGTCAGGGCTAAGGTAATATTTGGCACTGTAGAAGTTTAGGGGGAGGTTAGCAGTGAGGATAGGTAGGGAACACTGCAGGTAATGGGAACAGTATGTTCAAAGACCTAGAGGCAAAGATGAGGCATATCTGCAAATAGTTTAATGTATCTGGAGAGAAACTGGATTATAGGAAATACAGACAAAACGGTTGATTGATGTCAGAATATGGGAAGCGTTAAATGTCTGACTAAGGAGTTACTTTGCCGTAGGTTGTGGGAAACCTTTAAAAGGTGTTTGGAAAAATAAAGGTATGAAATGTGTTGATACTGATTAAGGAGGATTGATTATAAGCAGCACGTAAGATGGATTGGCTGAGGGAAGACCTACTGTAGCAGTCCAGGTATGGCAGTGGGAATGAAGGCTAGGAACCAAGGATAAGTGATCATGCGAAGTCTGAATTGTTGGGTGTGAATTAGTTATCAGAGGTGATTCCAAGGTTTCTGTCCTGGAGGAAAGGGAAACTGGAGTGCCAAGTAGGGATTCTGAGTGTTGAGTTTTATCATTTGTATCTTAAGTGATTCCAAAAAGATAATGAGGAGTTTATCACAAGTATTTATAGTAGCATAGAAAAGACAAGAAATCAGAATGAAGCCTAAAAGGAGTAGGGATACCAAATTAATCCAGAAGGTAAAAATGCAGAGATGCACCAAATAAAGGTACTCTCTGATTGCTGAGGTAGGGCAAGAGTGTAACTGTTTAGCTTCCTAGCAACTAGGAAGGCATTAACACTGTGTATTATACAGTCTCGAAGCAAAGCAGATTCACAGTCTGTGCATAGCAGGAGTATAACATTTTTTGGTGATAAGGCCTGTGAGAATTTTCCTTCATAAAAGCCTGTGGGGCTGCTTAATTTTGTAGTCAGCAGTTATCTCTAGTAAATATAACATCGAGTATTCAGTTGAATTTTGCAACATCTTTGACCTCAAGCTTAGGAAGCAGCACTCTGAAGTAAAAGTACATTTTATTTATTTATTTATTTATTTATTTATTTATTTATTTATAAAGAGACTAACAGAAAGTCTGATCTCAAGATCAGTAGATTTAAGTTGTGCTTTCTGGGGCCAAGGAGTCTCATCATGGAACTCCAGGTTCCTGTTCTCCCATTCCCATTTAATCAGAGCAGCTCTACATTTATTTCTTTTATAGAGTGGGTTTGCATTTTAAAATTTGGTGTTTGAACAGAGTTTGAACAGAGCTTTAAAAAATTGGAAACCATTGACTTATAGCAGTGGTCTCCAAAGTGGAGTCTAGGGAATAATATGGAGACTTTTACTTATACATTTTTGTTCCTTAAAATTTCAACTTTCATGAATAATTTATAAAACGAATAATATGTTAGAAAGATAACAGATATATATACATATATAATTTATAAACAAATAACAGTTGTCATCTCATGTGTATTTTACTGATGTGTTATATTAAAAAGTGAGCTGAGCTAGAGGAATGAGAAGACTAACTTTTGAGATAATTTTTAGTGAATATTATTTCACAGAGTTTAGCCTTCAAAACTACTTGGTTTGCTGAAGATTTTAAAGTTTTATTCTCTGGTAAGAAACCTGGCTCGTTCCTATTTTATGTTGCCATCTAAAGGCACAAGCATGTTCTTATAGTCAAGTGAATGGTAGTTTAAACTTTGTTTTTGTAGTACTAAATTGCAATAACATATACTGGGTGTACTTGAGATTTTTCATAGAGTCTTGATAAACTTTATCTCCTTTAAATCTCAAAACCTCCTTGTGAGGCAGGGCGAGCAGGTGCATAGTTTTTCTCTTATTTCATAGATGAGGAAAGCCATGCAGGAGAATAAAAGTGCTCTAGAACAAAGTTCTTCCACTTCTCTGCCTTTTTCATAACCTTTTGTGCCTCTTATCACTGCGCTGTGAATGCGTTCTTAAAATATGGAGCTAGGGCTGCAGATGCAAAGACCCAAAGTAGAAGATAGATGTCAAGGATTCAGTGGAAATAAGCATGGTTAGAAGAAAGTCAGGAAGAAGACATTGAATTTTGAATGAAAATGCTAAATACTCAGCAATCAGATGGTAAAAATTTTTCTTTTCTTAGCAAATTTCCTGTTGGTTGTCAGTGGCTCCCTGCAGACCTGACCTAAGGATTATGGTTATACAGAGTCTCGGTGGGAAAAAAATGCCTTCAGGTCTGCTCTGGGTGACCTTATGCTGACCAGCAAACACTATTGAAAATAATCTTCTACCCGCAATAGTAAATATGGCAGAATCATAGTATTTGAAAAGCCTTAGAGAGCATTATGTAGTTCAGTACTGGTAAGCTGAAACTCAGAAAAGTGTTTTGTCTTTTTATAACGTGATAACTGCAAATAGATCTTAGTCTCCTGACTTGAAGCTCAGTCCTTTGAAAGTCTAATATGATAATACTAGAAAGAATGGGGTGAGGTGGGAAGCTTGGAGAAAACCCAACAAACTAAGTATGAAAAAATCCAGAGGAATAATTTATTAAGACTATGTTCTGTGAGTAGAACTAATCTTTCTTTTTCCCCCCTCTTCTTACCATGTAGGCAAGGATTTATTAAACAGGAAACAAACCATTAAACATCAGTAATTAAAAGGTTAACAACTTTAAAAATAAAAAATACTGTTCATCAAACTCGATCTTTATTTTTTGACGCTCAAGAAAGGAGGTTTGATTTTTGTTTGATAAGACAGCACATCTCTCTCAGAATGTACTGAGATCTCAATAAATGCACATTCATGTGGTACACCCAGAGAACAAGGAGAAAATAAGACTGTGTTCATCTCTAGGAATTGAAATAGCAATTTAGAGATTGAACATTCTTCATAGCATCAGTCTTTCATTTAGAAAATGTTCTGATTTCCTGGCTATCATACTTTTTCTTTTTAAATTTGTTTCTGTCATAGAGGTACTTAGTAAATACTTAGGTGCTGTGAGCAAGTAGATAGTGGTCATGAGGAACATTTTAACATTAATACAGCCCCTTTGTTCACATAAATGTTTGCTAGATTTTGATTTCATTATGTGTGGTGGAGACATTCCTAAACTCATAAGAATGAAGCCTGCTTTGAAGAATAGGAGATGGCAACTCTTAAACCAGTCTTCTTACACATAGTCCCTTATACCAAAGAGATTTAAAAATTCTGTACCTGCCACTTGTTTTATTGTCTCCCTGTCCTAATCCTGAGTTTTGGCTTATCACATTATTTTTTAAATGGCCTCCCTTTCTCCATCCATTAGGTATATTCCTCTGTTTGTCTTTAAGGCCAATTTACCTTTCATAGTCATGTGTTTTTTTTTCTCCAGGTCTTTCCAGCTAAGAATAAAGTGCTGGTTCATACACAACTTCCTTGCAGAAAAAAGTTGATATGCTTTTCTCTGTTTTTAATCTTCGATGGATTTAAAATTTGTGATAAGCATATCTTTCTGTAGGCTCTTAATTATTGATGTGCCCATCATAAAGCAATTACAGCTTAATTGATCATGTTACTATTCTAGATGATGTTCAGATCTACAGCTGGGGGTTCTCCTCTGGAAGTTTGGAATCTAAGGCAGTGCTCATATGGATATGAGTGAAAAGATGGTAGTAGTGCCTGCATGGGCAGGTAAGGGCATGTCCTTAGTATATACAGGTAAGAGGGAAGTAGACTAGATAAATGAGGGACTTCTCAACTGTGTAACAACTAAAAGGAAGTTGAAAGTTCTGCAGTCTAAGAAATCCCTTCAGTGAAGATAAACTTACCAGAGCTCTGATAATCAAACTCTTAGTATACTGTGGAATCTAGCAGATTTTTTTTTTCTGTGTCATATCTACTTTATACCATCTTTTATTTCTCTAAATTAGGAAATTTGAATGTTTGTTTGGCCTAACAAGTTTTTCATACAGACAGTTGTCTTCTGTATTTCCTATTTATTCAGTATAGTCATCATGGAATAGAAAAGAGACAGGACTAAGGCATCTGTGATAATACAGTACTTAAGAGTAAAAAATTAGTATAAAAATCTCAAAGAGGGGAATTAGTTGGAAAATGAAAGTCTGAAGTCCTGTCCGCTTGAGGCCTGTGCTGGCTAAGATTCTAGAATGGGTTATTAAAGGCATGATTTGTGAGACACCTAGAAGGTGAGCACCAGAAACCCTATGGTTTCACTTAGTCATAACCATGCCTTGCAAACTCTGTGGTCTGTCAAAGCTCTACTAGATTTCTGTCTCAAGAACATAGGACAAATACAGCGTTTTTAAATTTCAGTAAAGCATTTGACAAGTTCGTGGTGAGACATCACTGACAACATGGGTAAACAGACTGGTACCTAGTTAATACAGTTATACAGTTTAATGATTTATAAAATGTCTCAAATTATTGAAGACCTTATTTTATAAAAGAGAGTTAGGCACCACAGGGCCCTGTTTCTTGTTCAAAGTGGTTAGACTGAGGGGTGAACATGGGAGTTCTGTTCGTTTTTTGAAATGTCGTCTTTTGGAAGTGGTAGTAGATTAGACTTTGTGTCAGTTTCCTGAAAGTGTCTCGCAATTATGAATTAGGAGTAAACTACCAGCTGCTCTTCACTCAGCATCAGAGAGAACTCTGAAACAGAGATGAAGTGGATGATTTCAGGAAGCTGGTAATATGTGGACAAGCTGGGCATTCCCTTACTTCAGTGTTGTTTTGAACAGGGTGTCTCAAACTTTGTTCTTTCTGGGGATCTTGTGAAAATGCAGATTCTGATTCTCAAAGTCTGGGATTTTTGTGTAAGCTTTCAGCTGCTGCTGGTGCTGCTGGTCTGTGGACCACATTATGAGTAGACAGATTTAGACTCTTACGAGGATTTCAGGACTGGAAGTTGATAATATGTATGTAATAACTGCAGTGATTTTTCTTGATGGGGTTATAGACACTTTACATGTGTTTATCTTAGTTTTCACAGAAAATTTTCAAGGTGGGACATACATATCTTTACAGATGAGGAAATTGAGACACAGGGATCTTAAATAGCTTGCTCGAGGTTTTAAAATTGATGTAACTGGGATTTATTTTTTAATTTTATTTTTTATATATATTTTAAGTTTTTATTTTAATTCCACTTACTTAACAGACAGTATTTTATTAGTTTTAGGTGTAGGAATATAGTGATTGCACACTTCTGTACATCATCTGGCCTCTCACAATAAGAATTAATGGTATAAGTGGGATTTCAGCTTAACACTAAAACCCTTGCTGGGTCTATCATATTTATGAGATTCTATGATTTTTGTGAAACTGATTTTCCCCCATAAAAAAGGTTCTAATTGTAAGAATTTGCACTGTTCAACTTGAGAATGGGATTAAAAACAGCCACATCATTATCAGTACCAAATTTGTTGTATGGGATGTTAAACATTAAAACATATTATCCACTAAATTTTTAAAACTGTTACATATATTATATATGGTACATAGATAATATATATAAAGCAGTTGTTATATATATTATATATTTTACATATATAATAATTTATATACTTATATATTTATATAAGTATAAATGTATTTTAGTTGAAAAATACTGGCAAGTATAAAAAAATCCTTTATAATTCTACTGTTATCCAAACATAGTGATTATTACCATTTTGAGTTTCTCTGATAACATGCTCACTCCTGTACAACTGAACAAAAAATTGAGATTGTGTTGTTTATAATTAGGATCTTTTTTTTCTTCCGCTCAACACAGCTTTAATAATGCAAGACAAAACTCTTCCTACTTTATCCTCCCCTAATTTTCTCTTAACCACCAGCAACACCACCATCTTCCCCAGGCTGCAATCTCCTTTTCCTTTCCCTTGCTTCCCCCAAGGACGGCTGCCAAATTCTGCTGCTGGCTTCTTTGTAATCTCTCTTCAGTTTAGCCATGTTTTTTCACATTTGGGCCCAGCTTTTTCTTACTAAATTAACAACTAGTAAGTCACTATGTCATTCTTAAATTTATTCTCAGTTTTACTGGTTGATTGTTCTGGCTGTACATAAAATCTTTTGTGTTTCTCTTCTCAAATCTTTTCAGTGACTTCTGATGAAATAAGCATGAACACTTGGGGAGTTGAAGCTAACGCCCATGAAGCATCTGCCTCTATCGGCTTTTATATCTAACCAGATCTTTTTCTGTCTTCTTGTCCACTGCCAGACAGGGTATGAGTTTGCATACTTTTCTAAAATGTGGTATCTAGGATTTCATACCTGCATATGTACTTATTTCATTTTAATGAATGATTCTTTCTCTACCTTATTGAAGTTGTTGGTGTGATCATTAAAACATTATGTACCAAATAAAAATGATTGGCGAGGTTTGTTGACATTTGCAGATGTTTAAATAGCTTTCTCTTCTCTCCAGTTTTTTTATTCTTTGATTATGTATCTCATCTACCTACCATCACCTGTGGCTCCTGACCAGGGCGTCTTTTCTCGGTGGATCCATACAGATTGAGTAATATAATCTCACAGCTTTATTCCTATCCTTTGCCAGAAAAAAGAAGCTAGAACTCTTTTGTGGTTTCTCTAAGAATTTTTGTTTTTAGTAATAGTGGAGAAAATGGTTGCAGATGAAATTGGTAGAGACAGTACATGTCAAAGAGTTACTTTCTAGAATTAGGTACATAATTTCTTTGGTAGGCAAAGAAAATATACCTTTATCAGTGGATCTTTGGGAATAGCAAAGTTTTAATTAAGAATTTGAGCAATGATAATTAGAAAATAAGATTTAGGAATTGAGGCCGCCTTGTTCACTTAGCATGAGTGTGGGTGTATAACCCTTTTTAGGTAGGACAGTGAGATAATGGTAAAAGGAGTGTTATAGATTATTACAGAAACTAGGATTTGACTCCAGATCTGACTGACATAAAGGTCGTAACTGAAAACATTATTGTTTTAAAAATTTGCAAATATGGAGGATTATAAATCCCTTTTGTTTAATGTAACGGTAATTGTTAGCTCCTAAATGGTATTTTTGTGTCACATGAAGTATATATACTATGTGGTGTGGACATTGAATAATATTATTGGTTATAATGATTGGCTAAGAATTATTTAATTCCTTGGAATCTTCATTTTCTGATGAAACCTCACCTAAATCTTATCCCTTGGTGTAGTCTACAGTTTTATTTTTCCTTAATCTCATTGGTTCTCACTGACCAGTATTACTTAAAGATTCATACTTCGGGAGAATTTCAGGTCTCAGAGATTTTCTCTCTTTTTGTATTTTGTCGGTTTAATAACTTTACATTAATGATGTTTCTGAGAATTGATACCTTTATTGATGAAATTGGGGATTAGGAGGTAACTTCAAGAAGGTTGTGTATACCACTATAAGGTGGCGATTTGAGAGTGAGAAAGCTTGGGTTTGAATCTTTGTTTTTCAGCTGTGTGACCTTGGGCACGTTTTATTACCTCATTTTCAGTTTTCTCATCTGTATATAATTATAACTCCCATTTCATAAAAGGAAGTTCTGAGAATTAAGGGAAATAACGTTGATAAAGGGTTTAGCACAGTGCCTGGCACAATAAACAGTTAGCAAAGAAAAGCTTACAAAAACAGAATATAGCTTCAATTAAGGTATACTCTAAAAATCTTGGGAGGTATGTTAGGCACGTATATTTTCTTTAAAATACATGAAGATGAGCTTAATTAAATATATTTAAAGTTTAAAGTATTAAGTTTTTAGAATAGATTGATTATATACTTGGAATAGCTATCTGAACCTAAAAGAAAAATAATAGTATTTTTGGCTGTATTCATCTTACTTAACTATGTTTCTGACCTTCTTTTTCTTTTTGGTATTACTTGTTGGACACATCCTCACTGAGTAACATGTCTGCTAGAAGGAAGGGAAGTAAAGTAACAAACTGAAATTTTAGTGCATGCTTTCTTGTGAATAGCTTTACAAATGTTTAGTGGAGAAACAATTTGGAAATGTACATATTTTGTGTATCTGTCTTATCTTTGGTTTATTTCTGGAAATGTACATATTTTGTGTATCTGTCTTGTCTTTGGTTTATTTCTGGACGTAAAAGTTGTCTCTCTCTTGGTCCCCAAACTTGGTTGATTTACTTGTAGAGCTTTGTTTAAAAAAAAAAAAAATTCCCCTCTCATTTCCCCTTCCTCCTCAAGACCTGTTCCTGAGGTGATTCTATTAATCAGTCTGATGTCGATGCCACTGGGCTGTAGCAAGTCCTATGTTGTCCTGTGAGCCCTTTAATGGAACATACTTGCTCAATCCCCCCCTTTTTTTTTTAAAGCATATAGTCAAATAATAAAGATATGTATGGCAAATAAAAGTCTCCTTTAAAAAAATATGTCAGCTGTGCCATCTCTGAACTCAAATTACTCATTATAATATAATTGTTTTTTTTAATGTTTATTTGCATATAAGTTCAAGTGGGTTCTTTTTTTAAGAAAAGAACAAATCAGATAGGCTGATAAACATGTAAATATCATTATTTTTCATTTTCTTATTCTTGTATTACCATATATATGTGTTTTATGATGTCCTCCTTAGGATATGTCTCATGAAATGGTTGTTCTATTGTGCCTTCAGAGCAGGACCTGGGCCTAGGGTAGGCAAACAGTGTCTAGGGCACAACATTTTAAGGAGGTGCTCATTTTCAGGGTTGGGCACAAGTCAGTACCTCCTTAAATGTTGTGCCCTACACGCCTGCTTGCCTCACTCTAGTCCCAGCTCTGCTCCAGAGAGTAGGCTGCATATAAATTATTTTAATTTTGGTTTAGCATAATCACATGCATGCTTGGATGTTTTATAAAAAATTAATGACAAAATGAAAATAATGTAGCCAAACCCAAATTTACATTACCCAAAAGAAAAGTTAGCTGTTTGAAAAAGATAACATTATCATTTTATTCTTGCATATTCAGTGATTGTCAGAGCTTTGGAACTTCCAGTCCAGTAGACTCTTGTCTCACCCTGAAATGTGCTTGGTTGTTTTATCTACTGGCAGCTACCTGAAATCTATCATAAGCTTCTTAATTTGATATATAGTACATTCAGCTCTTAAACTTATGGATATCATTGAAGTAATAAGTAGTGACTCGAGTTTTACTACATTTTTATTAATAATTTTCAAATTCTTTGAGAATTTGCCTATGGTTTTTCTTTTTTTTTTTTGAGTGCTACATCTGGAAATGCTCAAAAGTTGTTTGCCTTTTTAAGAGAACAGTTTGCAGTGAAAGTATAACTTCTTTAGAGGTGAGGTTCAAGTTAACGAATGATGAACCATAATATGAGGAAGCATAATATTGTGAATTATTATTTGGCAAACATAACTAATGCAGGCATTAGCTGCTGAAGCCATTAATAAAGTACCACTTGTAGAAAGCTGGAGAGATAGGTAACACAGAACTTTCTCTGTAAACTCAGAATGTAAACTAGAGTACAACTTAGTTTATTCAATAAGGACTGAATTCTTTAAGTTTGATATGTTTGTAGGTTCCATGATTAATGTGTAATTAGAATATGAAATGAGTATTTAGAGTCTGCTAAAATTTGTACATGTGACATCACTGGCAAGTCAGGCATTTTGTTTCTTAAAGTTAGAATTTATTTAAATGCACCTTTTTTTTTTTTAAAATAAATTTTTATTTCTACTTACAATGGTGCCAAAGTAAGTTTTCCTTCATAGAATTATTTAATATTTAGGTCTGTTGATAGTGTTAAAAAGAAAAACAAAAACATAAACCCATAACAACCAAGGGTGGAGGAGTATCTAGATTTGTTTTTAGCTTTCTTTTTCATGGTTTCTCAGAAGTGTGTCATATTATAAATACGTTCAAAATGTTTTGCTCTGAGGATATGTAGCATTCCTATAAAGGTTAAATCAATAAAAATGATTTGGACACATTCCTAAGCATGGCTAGAACAGGTAGTCCGTTGTTTTAGGTACCCTTGAGTTCCTGGAGCAGATCATTATGGCGTAGCAAAAGAACTTACTAAAAGTTGCTTTCTATGTGTAGATGCATCAGCTTAAAAAAAGTAAGATTTTCTGGCCTTCTAGAAATGAATATTTTTAAAGTAGCCCTGTGTATATAGGTTTAACGATGTGTCTTAAACTCAGTTAAAGTTTTGAAGCCTTTTTTTTTTCCTCTTCTCCGAATGCTGAAGATACACCATAATTGATAAGGAAGAGGTACGTACAGGAAAAATGCAATGGGCAAGCTTTCCAGTCAGTTTAGAATGAATGGTACTCTTATGATTAAAGAAAGTGTCACACATTATAATTGCAAAATTAAGAATTAGATTTTGTTTTGTTTTGTTTTTGTTTTGCCGGTTTAGAGGAAAATTCTGTAGTCTTTGGGATGTTATCTGTTCATTTGAGCAGTTCGAAAGACGAGCATGTATTTAAAAGCATTTAACTTAGGCATGTATTTTGAAAAGCATATATATTTCTCTTGTGATTAGGGTTGGTTTTTTACTATGATACTGTTGCTCGGTAGAGTTTTATTTCATCCATGTGTTTGCTGTCTTCTTGTTCATTTAATATGTTTGAGTATGTAAGTTTATTTAAGTTTATATGTAAGTTTTCAGATCACATTATTTTCACAGCTACTTTTCAAAAATATCTGTCAGCTTATAATAGTAATATGATTTTTCTTAAAGTTTGCTTTAAAATAGCTTTGAGGGTATTAAAATTTTTTGGATAATGGAAGCACAATGAATTGATCATGCTCTTGGCTGATTAAGGTTTAAATCAAGATGGCAAATTTGAGTTATGTATATTAATGTAATTTCATTATAGAAAATCTCATCATTCTGTACATGTAGTATATAATAACTTTTTAAATAAATACTTTATGAAAAATATTTTGTTATTTGTTGGAGCACATGATCTTATTTTGTAGCCAAGAAAATGGTTTGAACATGTCTCAGTGGAATTTTTTTACATATATAAATGTATAAATATAGAGTGGTGTAGTCATTTAGTAATTAAATAATTTGGCAATATAAGCCAGATATTTTACTCTTATAAAAAAGTTATCTAAGTGTTCCTTGATATATTCTGATTTATCATTATATTTTTAAAAATAAGAATATTTATGAAAATAAAAATAAGCCTAATCTGCATATGGCTCTGTTTTCTTTCTGGATCCTGTGAATGGTAATTAAAAAAAATCTGTATGTTTTCTCTGGTCTTGCTGGTGCACTAAAACATTCTGCAGTATGCTTATGCATATTATAAAGGAAATGTATTGTTAAACTTTTAGTGCTAAATCACGAATAGTATTCTTCTGACGTACCAGTTGTCACTATCTAGCTTAGATAATGACATTTTTAAAATGAGGTAGATACTAGTGGTAAAATGTTTTGAAAATGTTACAAGATTTCTTCCTAAGATAAAGGGACTGAAAGAGACAGGGAGGGAGAGAAGTGGGGTATGGAGAGAGAGAGAGAGTGAGAACATACTGTATGTGTTTAGTTTTAACAACTTGGGGAATGTAAAGAATTCTGTGTGAACACTCAAGTTTTAATAATATGAAAAATAAGAGTTTCTATTATGGAGAGGAGGTTGAATTAATGATCAAAAGTTTGAATTACATTAACTTTTATCTTTATATTGTTTTACAAAGGTACTATAGTATGTTGTTTTTATAAGTACTATCTGCTTTATGGATTATCTTCTTAAATATTTTCATTTTGTGTTGAATTATTTGAAAGAGCAGTAGCAATATTTTCTGCATTTTGTCAGAAGTCGAATTACTTTAAAAGCTTTACAAATTTCATGAGAGGTTAATTAATAAAAATTAATCTCACTAGATTACCTTTTATAACCAATTATTCCTAATAATAGGATGTTACTGTCTTAATGGAAGTTTTCTCAGATATTTTCTTATATTGTCCTGATATTTCAAATTGGGTGTCCTTAGTATGAAATACTTACATACCTTTAAAGTTACGCATGTCATGGAAAACATACTGATTGATATCATGTAGGTTATTGAAGTTTTTCTATGCTATATGTAATATAGTAATATATATCTATAATATATCTAATATTGCAGATTTCTGTAAGGTGGTAAAATTTTATGAAATTGAGAATTCGCTTTTCTTAAGTTATCTTTGAGCTATATTTACAAACAAATCTTATAATATTATTGATTAAAAGGAATCTGCACCCTGTATCTTTCGGATACATTTTTATGTCTATTTTCTAGGACCAAGTTACAGTAAAAACAGTGGCTTAAAATATTGATTATAAAACATAGCACTTTATTATCTTTTAGCTTCACAATGAATTCACTTTGCTTAGATTCATTTAAATAATTTTTAATCATTTGATAGAAATAATTCCTTTTCATGTAAAGATTATCCTGGAAATTTGAGTTTAAATTGAGATGTTCAGTAAAGAAATTAAAAGTAGAATTAATTATAATTATTATGGCTAAAGCAAAATAAACAAATTAAAAATCACAATACCTAACTTAAATTGTTTTCACAGGTTATGTAGGCAATGAGTATATATATAGAAAATATACCTGTTTACCTCCAAGCCAGACTTCTTGAGAGAATGTCTCTAAATAGGTGTTTGTTAACACAATGGTTACACTCATATTTACCTTTGTGAACTAATAATTTGTTTAACTGATAATCAGTGTTTAATTATTTTAAGTTTGTAACTGGAAAATAATGTCCTTAGATCTTACAGGTGTGGTTTTTGATTATTTTTATCTTGAATTTCCCGGTAGACTGGGATGTCTGCTTGATGTCTGTTAATGGTTTTACAGTTCGACATTATTTGTTAGTATACATGCAAAAAGGAATTGGTTATCTCTCACAAAAGAACTATAAGCAATACCTCAGTTACATAATTTATAGTTGTTTTTCTCTTTGTTTACAATTATTATTGTAAATTCTGTAGTCATTCATTTGTGTGATTTTGTATGCACATGCAAATGCAGAGACTGTATTAAGATTTTGAGCGGACTAATAGTTGAAAGAGATTTAAGTTATATTTTGTTATATATTTTGTTTCTGTATAAAAAAATGTCCACCTTCATATAAAGTTCTGTGGAATAGCACATCATTATTCTCATTTTTCCAAAGAGTATGTACTTGTATAGGTTTTAAAACCTTAGTGATGGTCATTGTGATTTGGCTAGCATTTGTCCTTTATTATTATTACTACTATTTTTTGCTTATACTGAACCACCAAAATGGATTTAATTGTAAGACTTCTGCCTATAAGGAATATGTAAACAATGGCGTGGCACACTCATGGTCCATATAAATTTTAGAGGAACCTATAAATGCATAAATTTTAGAGTTTTAAACTTAGTCTTTTATGTAATTGTAGTTGATGGCATAATAATTTTTAGTGGCTACTATAGATGTAAAAAAATAAAAAGCCAGTTTAAATGAAAGGTAAAATAAAATTTATTTGATTTTGTGGTAAAAATTGTTTGCCTTGCACAGGATATTTAGTTGTACCTTGTTAAGAATGTCACTTCTCTAATGTAACTTGTGTGTGATTTCTTAAGGATGGCAATAGAAATAATGCAGATAACAGAACATTTAAGCTAATTTCCACAATAATCTTAAATACATGTCTGAGAATAATGTTAACTTGGCAAATTTTCTGTCATCAATAAAATAATTTTAAAATATCTTAAGTATTATGAAAAGTTGGATTCACTTAATATGTCTATATGGTGCAGAATTCCTTGCGGGCAATTAATTTGAAAAATGAAAAGCACTTAATCAAGATGAGCGAACATTTTTCCTTTTTTAATAGACTCAAAATCACATTTGGTATGATTTTTGGTCCTAGAATATATATTTGATGTTACATTTATGAATATTAATGAGAATACAGGGTATTTATAGGAGATGTATTAATAAATGAAATTTTTTCAGTGCAAATATTAAATGCTTATGTAGCAATTAGTCTTTGAAAGACTCTTAATTCCACACCTAATTTTATTTGGAAATTGTTTTGTATATCCTGGTAAATAATGGGATTTTTATTTTCTAGTCAAAAGAAAGCATATTTATGAAAAAAATGTTTTAGAGTTAGCATCCTGTTCAGTAATCACAACAAACACCTGAAATGTTGATACGGTGTTAATTACATTCATCTAATACTGTTCCAAACTTTGAATCCATGTTCTTAAAAAAATAGTATAAAGGGGGGAAAATGCCTAAGAATTCAATGTAAGATGAAGATATTACATACATTGTAATAAAAGAACATTTCAGCTCAGTTTTTGTACAAATCTTTTAAAAAAGTTAATGTATAGCCTGTTTTATGTTTGCTATTGAATGGACAAAAGCTTGTGGTCAGCTGTGGTGACAATTGTGAGGAAACTCCCTTTGAATAAGGTATAGAATATCCCCGTTACTTTTTTGAATTGTAACACATTAATCCAAACACATAGTCACTGAACTCCATAATCTTTGAAATGGCAGTATATTGTATTAAGGTGTATATTTTCATGATGTGAGACTTCCTTTTCTAAATATTTGTTTAAAAATAGTAAACATTTTAGATTTCATGAAGAATTACCTAATGCTTGAGACAGGTTTGATTATTTTGCTCTTTAGAAAATACTGACTATTGGAGTTTATTGCTATCCTTATTACTGGAGTTCAGGGACAGATTTTTTGTGGGGGGGGGTAGTTTTTTTCAGTAGAATTCATTGGTATAAGAGAAAAAAATAGTGCATTCAGGTAGCCTATTGGGATGTCTCTGCCTAAATTACGTTTGGTTTTACTAGCTCACATTTAATAAGTCTTGAATAGTAAATGACTAGAAAAAATAGTCATACTTTGTCACATTTACAATTTTATTATTTGCAGGAAGGATTTTTTCATATTGAAAGTATTTCTCTATTTGACCATATGTGTAATGTCTTTAAAGAGACACTGTAGAGGTAGGCTGTCTCAGTGAACCCTCTATGTTAAGGTCTTTTGTTAGGTAATAGCATTTGCGATCTTAATGCTTTTGAGGAGCTTTTGCATGACCTCACTATTAGGATTGTCACCTTTTAGTCTCTTGGAACAAGGGTTAGAACAGCATGGGAGGTTGATATTTGTATGCGTTGGATAGGAATTTGAGATGTTACCCTGTTTTGCCATCAGTTTTCAAGTAGGTACGGGTGCATCATTAATCATAGGAAATGCAAAAATAAATAATCCAGTCCCATTGGATTTTTTTATATGAATACTTACCTTTTCCCTTTTTTGTATATACAGTTGAGGTATTTAGGTAACCCCTAACCTTTAGCTTCAACAAAGAAGTACAGTATAAAAATATTACCACAGTTTTCATTTGAGCAGCTCTAGAGAGGAAAAAAAAGCCCTCTAGAAGGATATTTGTTGAAAAAAAAGTTGTGATACAGAATGTCTTAACTCAGCCCCAATACAGTACTTGAAGACCACCAGTGTATAAAATTGAAAGCACATGAGTTTTGAAGCACTAGAAAAGGTTTGTAATTGATTAGCGCTGCTTGAAAGTATTGAAGTACAGTGAGTTTTGATTTGTGAATGGTTCTATTCAATAAAGATTAATTCTGTGTGTTTGATAAAATCTTAGTGCCTTCAATGAGTTAGTTTTTTCCTCCCTCTGCAGTTTATTTAACCATCAAATATTTCAGTGTTCTTTTAACAAACTGGAACATTTCTATCTTACTGAATTTAACTTTAGCATGACTGATTTAAACAAGTCAAACTATCAGTGATTAGTTTGAAGGGTGTAATTGAGTAGATTAATTTTTTGTTCTTTTAAAATAACTAAAATGTATCATAATATTATCATGTGTATTTTATGCCTTTCTTGTGATTTGGAGACTATCCAGAGGTTCATACAGACTAACAAAATATTTTTCTGTGATTTCTTCTAAATTTTTGCATTTTAAAATGTCTTTAAAATTTTAAAAGTGAGATCTTTAACAGCTATTCATGTAAAATTGGGATTATTTATTATAGTTCAAAATAATTTGTATTATGAGTCTTTTGGGAATTGCATTGACATTTTTAACTTTTAATATATGTTGGAGTGGTCTTCTGTGTATGTTCTTGACTTTTTAAATTGTCTCCCTGGCTTTTGGAAGTTAGCTGTTAGAAGCAAGTTGTAACACTTCAACATTATTAGATCTTGAAACTATGAAGTTATTGATATGGACCACAGCTATTATTTTGGAAGTTAATGTTTACACATCATGTTCAGTTACTATGGTCAGTTATAAAGGCTTTATTTAGAAATTTAATCAGCTGATATATTGTCATAATTAACTTCTTAATTGTAAGAAACTCCATGAGTCAGATCTGTCATTTTCAATAAACTTTATCATAAATAATGGGTAGATTTTGAATAATGCAGATTGTAAATTCTTGTTCAATTCAAGGTAAATGGTGTGCTGAGAGAACAGACACTGAATTATCTTCCTGTTTCTGTCTCTTTGTCTCTCTTCCTCTCTCACACACACACTTTTCACTCATACTGAGGTGAGCCAATTTTGTCCTTCACCTAGGGAAAGCTTAAACTTCAAAAAACTTATTTTACAACGTTAGAGCACATACCTTTGATTTTTTCATTAGGTAGTTTTGATAATCATTTATGAGAATTTAAGGCCTGAAGTGAGGTTTTAGACTTCAGATAGATTATGGGCTGAGGAAATGTTTGCAGTGTGATGACAACCTATACATAATGTTCACTACACACCTATAATTAGTTTGGTGTAGTGGGTTCATCTTAAATTGTCCTCCAGGTGCTAAAGTACTATTTGGGGGTGGGAGACACTAAATCCCACTTTTTAGAAGAGGAAGAATTAGTTACAATGTCTAAAAATATATGACATGTGATAGATGATCTTTATCTGTTTCGCTTACTCTTCTGCCTTGTTTAGAAACTTGGTCAAGGTTTTAGAAATTTTATTGTAGAAATAATTATTAAGGTTGTCACAGGAAATAATAAGACCCTTCATAAGACAGGATAAAGAGCATTTTAACATATTATTTGTGAGAGTGTTAATGTCTTTGCTTCTAATGCTGAAGTAGTCTTTGAAACTTGTATGGTTCCCCATCTGGTTGGAAAAATGTATTGCTTTTCAAATAGTAAGATTGTGAAAGAATAAGTTAACTGCTTGAGATGCCTCTTTCAAGTTATTCCTTCATATAACAATAGTTTTAACCATTTTTTCCTTATCTCTTACGTAGGAACTGCAAAAGTTACCACGTATAAGCTGTAATTATAATAGGGGCTGTAATGCAGGCTAGTTATTTGTATGTTTTGCTTCCTTAATGCAGTAATTTTTAGAGTAATGTTTATTACCTATCATTACATTTCAAAAGAATAATCTGTGATTATTGTATGTGTTGTAACTGGGGGGGGGGACCATGTCCAACTACTGAGGGAGTCACTACAGCAGTTTTACATTTTTTTGGTAAAATACAAACTGCATTTCCTCACCTTTTTAAGAGTAACCTTTTTTCTCCTTCAGTTTTAATTATTTCTCTTTGACCTAAACTAAGACTGATCTGCTGGTAGCCAGTTAAAATGTGTGAAGTAGGAGGAGTAAAGGAAACTCCAATCGTTAGTTGTAAGTTATAAAGCAAAGTTAATACAGGTATACAGAGCAAAAGGATTTATTTTAAAGGATAAAGGAAAATTTTATAAACTTGCCTTGTAGTTGGAACATGTTGGACCTCATAAAGAAAATCTTGTAAGTGTTTAGATATTTTACTATAATACTGTGTCAGCTGATGAATATTGAAGTAGTTTACTTTTGTATATCAACACTAATTTGAAATTGAATATTAAGGGACTATATTATGCCTGTTTTCTTTCAAAGTTCAGCATGATTTAATAGGTATGGCTTTTTAAAATCATGCAGGGTATCCTTACGGAGTTTTATTTTTCATGAGACTAAACGCTATTCATTTTGGTAGGTCCGAGAATATGATTAAAAGAATCCTAGACATTTCAGTGTTTGCCGTGTGTTTATAACAAGTTTTCCATGTGGATAATAGTGTATACATGTAAAATTAAAATCACATAGAAAAATATAATTGCGTGTAGGTTTTCAAAAACTTCTGTGGACTTTTTAATATCCTGGATGTCCTGGATAACTATAAAGATCTTTTAAAAATGGCTATCACATGCTTATAAGTTTATATCTGAATATATGCTTCAATTATATAAAGTTGTTTAGAAACAAGCTATCTTATGATGCAGTTTAAAATTACAAATAGATTTCTTTTAGTTGAGCTGGGTAAAATGTTAACTGTACTTCAGGTTTATTTCTGCACTAGAGCATAATGGTAGAGCATAATGTCGAGATAATTCTGTGGTCTGTTATTTTGTAAAATTGCTTCCTTTTTGAAGTTTGCTCAAATATTGGGAGCTGCCAGGGTGAATACTTCATAATACTTTGATTAATTTAGTGTCTCATTTTATTGCAGTGAGGGTTAATGAGAATATTAAAACTTTCTTTTACTGTTTTTAACTACCTCATTTCTACAGCTCTAGAAAACATTTTGACTACTGTGAGATAATGTCATTTTTTCTATTTCAAGTCATTACTCCGAGAAGTAGATAAGTTACAGATGCCAAATGCAAATATGTACAGCAATTTCATTTTTCAGTGCAACAAAATAGCATTATCATCATAATATTTAGTATACTACAACATTACCCGGAAAAGCTAGCAGTTTATCCAAGAAACATACCTTTTTGTTTAACAGGTTCATTTCTTATAGGATTTTAAAATATGATAACACTTACCCCAAAAGAAGTTTTGCTGACATGGTGTCACTGTGCTGAAGAGGCTGTTTGATGCCATACTCCCTCCTTTTTTTTTCAGATAGAACTTGTACACTCTGTTGTAAATTCTGCTTGCAGCCTTAAACTGAAAATACAAACCATACCCAAATCTTGATTTAGTTTTACAGTATGCCTGGAGTACATAGACTTTATATTTATTTTTTTCTGTCAAGAAATTATGTAGCTGGTAACATGTGAAAAGCAAGGAAACAAAACAAAAAGAAAATGAGCAAATATTTGAAGGACCTACTATTACTGCATAGACTGTGGTTAGAGAGCACTCACTGACTCTGTTGGTCTCGGTGGCTGGTAGTGACCTGCGGAGATTAACCATTTAAAAACCAGAGACTTCTTGCTGTCCTCCTGGAGAAAGTTTGCACCGCACTTGTGGTTCTGTGGTTGTTTGTGAGGCGAATGAAGCATTCACACAATCCAAAAAAGCAAAAGCTTTAAAACTCCTTTTTTTTGCAAGCACTATTACTGGAGAGACAGAATCATGTGGTTTGTGACCTCACAGTACTCAAAGTAAAGTGGGACTGCCTACCACTGTGGCTTTTCCCCCCTTGCTCTTGCTCTCTCTCTCTCACTGTCTGTCTCTCTCTCTCTGACAAAAGGCTTGTGGTAAGGCCCTTCCTGGCATCCAGAAGGATATAGCTTTTTAATTTTTGTGACTCATGAGGATTTGGATAGAATACAAATGCTGAAGGAACCCAAACTCCTGTAAGGTTACGCATTTGTACAGCAGGACTCTGCAGTTAAGGTTTTCCTTTCTATTCCCCGACCCCCACTTTTTTTTTCTTTATTTTTTTTTCCCTCCTCCTTTTATTTGGTTCATTATTGTGTCTGTGGAAAAGAACAAAATTGGCTCAAGAGGCTGTGTGAAATTCTGAACAACAGTGATGATTTACAATAATTTACATCTTTGGATTGTATCACATTCTGGGGTCTGCTTCATATTTGCCGGGTGATTGGAGTCCTTCTGTTTTTCTTTTTCTTGTCTCCTCAAACTTGTGAATCTGTAACTCATTGTAAAAAAGTTTACCTTCCTTAAGGTCTGGTTGCAAACTGCTTGCTGGGCTCGACTGTAATTGGCTGTCATGAAAGTGTTAGTCTGGAGATTCCTTTACAAATACTAAATCATGTCTGTCTAGTTAATGTATGATCAATATTAAATGCCGGCTCTTACAATGAAGATTAAATGTAATTAGTAGCTTTTGTATTATGTATATGTTTACCTCATGACCAGTTTGAGGATCTTATAAAAGTGAATGGCAAGAACTGTGACATAATTTATTGAATGAATCTTAGTTTTTTTTTTATGCTTGTAATTTTTATTTTTCAAAGGAATGTATTCATTTTATATAATTCTTTAAATACTTTATTTGGATATTAACTTTAGCAGAGCCTTTGATAGCAAATCTTATACATCTATAAAGTAAAATTCTTATGTTGTAACTTAGATTGTTCAATGTTATTGACTTTATAAGCTCAGAATGGAGTGGGTTAACAGAAGCTGTATTTTTTGTTTATAATGGAAGCTTTGAAATAAATTACAAAATGCTGTGTGTAGTAAGGAATAATGCACACAGACAGAGTATGTTAGTCGTCTCGATTTGCTAATTCTGATTCAGAAGAAAATTGGAAACATCTTTGGGAAACTATCTCCTTTTTTGCCCCTTTGGACATGTATGTATAGAACTCATTTTCTTATTAGGATGATTATATATCATAGGCAGAGAATTTCATATTTATGAATAGAGCTTCCTGTTTTCATCAGTTGAGAGTGATGGGGTATTTTTCAACAAAAATTATAAAGCCGAACAGACCAATTTTCTAGACTTTTTTTTTTTTTTTTTTTTGGCCATTTATCCACGCCACTCTGAATTTGCATGTTAGACTTCTTCCTAGTGTGATAGTAACTAGGAGTGGCGTGAAGTAAATGACTGGGAGGGTGGGCGGAGACAGAGAATTACAAAACATTATTTGGGGTGTATAACGGGTTTGGGGCTGGAAAACACTAAGGATGGTGTTATAGCCAAAACATTCCCGCTTCTAATCTTCCTAGCAGAGTTCATTATCCGCTTTTGGTTTTTATTAGATAAAGATAAATGTACAAACACATTCATAACTTTCTTTACAAAAAATTCTTATGCCCAGAATATACTAAGAAGACAAGAGATGACTTCAGTCCTGTATTGTTCAAACGCCCAGAACTTTTTCATAATAAACTTTTAGTGATAGAAAACGAGAAATACATTTTAGTGTATTTTAAAACAGATTTATTATGCCTCATGGTGTGTATAAACAGGTTTTACATTGGAAAGTAAAAACTTTCATTTAATGTGTAAGCTACTCAGTTATTCTCTTTCATAAATAAGGTGTACCAGTGTGATCTATATTTTAAATTAATTTCCAGAGAATGTTAAAGGAGGGCTTTGTTATATAATTTGTGGAATTTCCAAACATAGTGCCATATGCACATACAATAGCAGAATCAGGTAATTGAAAAAATTTAGGTAGCTCTTATAGTGTGTGTGGTAAGTAAATGCTTTTCCTCATTTAGAATGAACTTTTAGTTTCTGCAGAAGGATTCTTTGACATAACCCCAACTTTTTGCTAAGTATTTGCCCCTTAATTTTTTTTTTTTATTAAGCGAACTTTGGCCCTCCAAATTGAGTTATATGTATTTGAACAGTTTTTAACATCTGTGTGTCTTTTAACTGCTTGTTCTCTTTTTGCAGGTAACTGTCCTATATGTAATTTTTTGGTCTGGATGATTACTCTTATTGCATAAGAGTTTAATAGATATTGTTGATTATGCCCTTTCTTTTCCCATGAGGTCCATCAAATTCTCGCAGGAGAAAGAGAAGTCATGTGCTTTAAAGTTGTTATACTTATTATCCACACGCTTTTTTCCCTAAATTTAAAATATATCCCCATTAGAGCAAATACTACTTTGTGGTAAACATTTTAAAACAACAGTGGTAACTGGTGCACATTTGATAACTGACAGTTTGTTTCATTAGAAATAATACTACATGTGATGAAGAGACTGACTCATAGGTTACTGCAAGTAAAGCTCTTGATTATGGATTTATACTATGCTTAAAATTAGAAATGGAAACTGTAGATCCTCAAAATTCCATCCTTTTTGAGGATATGTTAGTATTTGCTGTGTTGAAGTAAGTAACAAGTTTAGGTCAGCTGTATAAATTACATACGTTAATGCCATGGAAATGAAATACAGCTTTGAAGTTGAAATCTGTTTCAGAAAGTAAAGCAATTATCTTGCTTCCCTATTACCTTGTATTTAATAAATTTGTCAACATAAGTTGAACTTTTTATATTATATACTGTAAAAGTGTTTTAAATGCTACATATATCTTCATTGATACTTTTGAATTATTTTTTTATTTTCTGAACTAACTATCCTATTTGAAGAGTAGTTTTATTAATAGCAATCTTGTGCTCATTTCTGTGTGTGTGTGTGTGTGTGTGTGTGTGTGTGTGTGGTTTTTGGGGGGGGATTGTTTTAAACTTCTATTTACTACTCCTCTATTTTTCTTTTAATTGAAAACAATAGAAGCAAATGGTTTGGTGTAGGAATTTTGTAAATTGTAGAAATCCTGATTTGGCTTAAAATGTTCTCACTGATTGTGTGGTATTAGTAAGGAACTTTCTTAATCTCTTGTTTCAACTTGGTTTGTGATCATTTTTTTTCTGACAGTTTTTTTTGGATCTGATGTATAGCTGTTTAACTTTACGTAACATTTATTGGGCCTTATGTTGATAGTTTGAAAAATTTTTATATTAGTAAGGTATGTATAATTTTACTAATGCTTTAAATTATGATTATGAGAGATTAATTTCACTTCCTCATTTTAATGGAAATATATGGTCGTGTATACAACTTCATGCACATGTATGGTTTTGTGTGTTTGTACAGGGTGTTATTTTGTGGTACTTTTTGTAATGAGAGTATTTTTTCTGTTGTTTTTTTTTCCCCCTCCTCAGTTTGTTTTAATTAAATTATGTAAAAACCCAAAGCAATACCATGTCCATAATTGTTTGAACAACTTCATTCGGTTAGTATTAGCAACTATATGTCTAAAGTGAAATTATGTGGAAATTGGATGCCAAAACAGAAAATACTTAACTTTCTCTCTCCCCCTCATTTTTCTCTTCTTTCCCCCTTCTTTCCTCCCTTTCTCCTCCAGGCTTTCCTTTCTTTCTTTTCTTTCTTTTTTTTTTTTTTTGCTTTCTCTTTCTCTGTTTTGATAGTTCTACAAAGTCTCAAAGTAGATTCTTGAGGTTCTAGTAGGGGATACTGACATTAATCTAAACTAATGAAGACCTGGTGGCTTTGAAACCTCTAGCATTCAAGGCAAATCATTGTTCTAGACCGATATAGTACACCTCATTTGTTGGATGGTATTGGCATCTGATTAGAGATTTTCTTTCTTTTAATAGTTTTTAATTCCTTCCTCTGTGTTAATTTACTTGTGACTCATTGTTTCACATGAGTTTAACACTTTAATTATGAGTATTCCTTATGCCCCCTTTGTTCTTTGAAGTATAGAGTGGTCCATATTACATTTAATATAGTTGTATAAATAATTCATATTTCTTATAATTATTAGAACAATTCATCTTCTAATGCTGTCATTTTTCTGAGAAGAAAAAAAGGCGAGAACTTGCAGAAAATATGGGAAATATGCTCATATGACAGCTGAGGATGTGGCTAGGCTAAAGCAGGAAACTACTACCCACAATGCAATGTTACATATACTACCACTTAATAAAATTTATATCAAACATGCTACTGACAAAACCAAAGAAAAATAATATCCCAACTGTACTAGTTAATGCACTAAATATATCTAGGGAAAAGTGAAACTAATCTCTTTGGAACCTTTGTACTTGGAGAATATAGTAAATGAAACCATGGGACATCATATAATACATTGGAACCCTGTGGTAACTTGGCCTTTGTGCAGCAAGACTTGGTTGTAGGTGAAACTGTCTTATAATGAGAACCTTTTGGATATTAACTTTCCTGAAAAAGGCACAAAATGACACCTGCTTTCTTTTTCAGTTGAGTTGTTGCCATATTAAAAAGGGTTAAAAGGACATTATCTAGTAGGAAAAATAAGTTAATTATGAGATATATTTGTCATGATTATTTAAACTTTTTACCTAACCAGGTGTATTTCTTTACATTTTGTTTTAAGTTGTTTTTTATTGCCAGGTTTGAACTGGGGCTTAGGTTGGGACTTCAGTCGTCCACTGAGGCATATTTCTTTTCAAAGTAATTGTTTTTCTCGTTGTTTCTTTTTATTAACCTACCTATAGCTTACCTGATCAGTCCATATGCTTTACCGTAGAGAGGTTAGTTTAAAGCAAAAATGTAAACTGCTTTTACAATGTGGTTGATAAAGATATTAGAATATCTTCTTAAAAAATCAGGTTTCAATATACTTAGGGTTTCTGTTTATAAATCTTAGTCATCTCTGCTCTTAGCTGTCAGACTTTAGCAATTTTGATGGATTTAGGACCTTAGAAATTTAGATGAATTTGGAGGTTTTATAAGGGAGGTTTTGTAAGATTTAAATACGGGAACATAATAGGGTTTTGAATTGATAATGTATAAAAATTTTACCAGAGAGATAATAGACTATCAAGCTAATGTTACTTATGAAAGATCTCCTCTTAGTATTCCAGTGTATGAAATTGTCTCTGTTTCATACTGGGCATGGTATTTATCATCTCATCATTTGAACATTAATAAATTGTTTGCATCTCTGTTAAGGATGATTTGCTTAATTGTTTGAAGTATTTTCTCCTTTAGAGAGTGCTTATCAATAACAGCTGTAGTACTGTGGCTTTTCTCCATGGACGCATGGTGGTCTTTGGAACAACGTTCTTCAACTTTGACAGGTGAGACAGAGGCTCTCCAGTGCCACTGCTTTTGGATGAATCTAGCTGCGGTTGGAGAAAGTGCATCTTGCCAAAATATATGGGTGAGACCACACACAGTCTTTAAAATAGTTATTGTAGGCTTATTTTTAGGGATACTTGTCTTGACAGTTCTTTTATTTGCATGCCAATTTCATTGCTGTGTATAGATTTTTCATTGGTTTCAGTAAAGGCGATTGTAGATTTAGATCTATCTTTGTTAAGCTTTGTGTGTAATTTACACTGGAAAATACTCTGCGTTCAGCCATAATTAACAGTTAGGAAATATATTGAAAATGGATCACTTAGAATACTGATTTTTTTTGTTTGTTTTTATAAATTTGACAGTATTCCCATTGGAAATCTCAATTTCTCAGAAAGTTTGGTAATTAAAAATTGCTCTAGTTTGAACTTTAAGATTAAATAATGATGAAAAAAATGTTAAATTATTGACATACCTTAATTACATTAGTAGTAAGAAAAAATTTGTGGTTTTTGTTGTTCAGAAGTACATATTTTTACAATATTGATATACTAAGGCATTGTTCAAAATGTTTTACGCTTTAGTAAAAGCTTGAAAGCATTGAAACAAATTGCCAAAAGTCAGCTTCTTTTTTTTTTTCTTTTTTTAAAAGATTTTATTTGTTTATTTGACAGAGAGAGAGATCACAAGTAGGGACAGAGGCAGGCAGACAGAGAGGGGGAAGCAGGCTCCCCACTGAGCAGAGAGCCCGATGCGGGGCTCGATCCCAGGATCCTGAGATCATGACCTGAGCCGAAGACAGAGGCTTTAACCCACTGAGCCACCCAGGCGCCCCCAAAAGTCAGCTTCTAAATGCATAGGCATAATATGTAAGCTATCTAGTTTTTATGGAATGATTAAAACTTTATTCATTTTAGTAAACTATATAAAATTGACTATACATTTACAAAAGAGTATGTTTAGTCTTCTGAAACTGGCAACAAAGTGACCAGTTAAACACTCTTTTAGCCTTTTATAAAATGTTGTTTCTTTTTATAAAATGACGATTTGGATAATTACTCATAATTCTTATTATTAGAGACAATATTAAAAATTCTTGAGTCCTAGCAGGTAATTGGTCATAAAATTTTTGACTTGATGATCACTGAATGTTGGTTAGGTATATTTAAAAATTATAACCAACTATAAGGGAAGATTACTGTTTCATTCTAGATATTTTCATAGGGAAAATAGAATCTACCAAGATAACTGGAAATTTAATTTCCTCCCCACTACTATCACGATACCCTTTCACTGCTGAATGGTTCTGCCAGGAAAGCACTGGGGAAATTGTGTTCCTACAGCTTTTCCAGAGAACAAGTTTATAGAACGAAGAGAGAACATAGTATACACAAAAAGATTGTTTAAAGAAAACTTTGGCCCTTTCCTCTCAGCAATTGGTTATGTGTGTGGATCCTGATTGGATGCTAGGTTTTAAAAAAGAGCTTTATAAATCATTTGTAGGATATTTGTGGAAACTTCAGTATGGCCTGGATATTGATGATACTATGGAATATTTATTAAGTGTGATAATGCTATTGCATGTATATAGGAAAATACCCTTATTCTTAATAGAGGTGCATAATGAGTTATTTTCATGAAGTCAAAGGAATAAATACACAAAGCAAATGTGGCAAAATGTTAACAATTGGTGAATCTAGGCAAAGGGTATACTGGCATTCATTTTACTATCTTTCACCTTAAATAGTGAGTTCTGAAAGGTGAAGCATTTTGTGGAAAAGTTGTATAGGGACTTGATTTCAAGTTGAAATCAAATAGCTGGGGAAATTTTATTTATTTGTATAGTCAGTTTTAAAAAATGAGTCAGTATGAATAGCCTGGGCTATACATAGCAATTTTAAGATTTTGGTTTATAATTTTATTTTTTACATTTAAATGCTATTCACAGTAAAACAACTAATTTTCACAAGTTTATACATGGAAAACATAAATTGGAAATGGTATTTTGAAAGTACTGACTTATTAACTTGTTTATGCTATTAAATTATACTCTGTCAAGAAGTATTTTAATGAGCAGAAGCCTGTTATCTCTATATGCAAATTACTTATCCAGAGTCTGTGTCATACTAGTTAATACCCTGTCAGGCATCTGTATGTTTTTTCTGTAGAGGGCCAGATAGAATATACTTTTGGCTTTGTAGGGCATACGGTTTCTGTCTACTACTCAGCTCTGCATTGTAGTGTGAAAGCAGATAAGTAAATTAGACAGTAAGTGAATGAATGGGCATGGCTGTGCTCTAGTACAGCTTTGTATATAAACAGGCACTGGCCTGCCAGATTTGCTCACTCCTGCCGCCTATGCTTTATAGACATGCATCTGTGGCCAGTGGAGAGCCTCTTGCAAAACAGGCAAGAAAAGTTTGAAATAATGATCAGACTTTTAATTTACATGTTATAATGGAATTCCTTCTTAAACTATTTATAAAAAATTTGTTTTTGTGTTGTGTTTTTAGTTTATTATGTTAAAGATCACAGATATGGGTCTTGGGAACTGTGTTGAATTGAGCAGTGCATTTTCATTTTGGTCATGTAATCATTATGTATTGTAAATAGTTTTATAAGGCACCCTGAGATCTTTTTAGGGATAAGGTTGGAATCCAAATAAATGTTGATTGTAGACTATTTCCAAATTATCATAAATCTTATTTTTTAATTTATCCAGTTCATTTTTTTTTAAGATTTTTATTTATTTATTTCACAGACAGAGATCACGAGTAGGCAGAGAGGCAGGCAGAGAGAGGGGGAAGCAGGCTCCCCGCTGAGCAGAGAGCCGGATTTGGGGCTCGATCCCAGGACCCTGGGATCATGACCTGAGCCGAAGGCAGAGGCTTTAACCCACTGAGCCACCCAGGCGCCCCTATCCAGTTCATTTTTAATAAGAAAAATGTGAAGTAATTTTATTAGTGATTGTGATGCACTATTTTTCCTGTTTTCCATTTATATTTTAATTTAAATCTGAGTAGAAAAAGGACTTAATTATTTTTGGCATTAATCTCCAGAACATTCATTGCACCCATCATTGGACGTAATATCCAAAGTAAATTAGTTTTCTGAAGATTCATGTACATTAGGTAGGCTGAGTATTATTTATTGGCCACTGCTGCTGATTACGACAACTGAACAGGAAAAGTACCTTTTTTAAAAACCGATAAGGAGCAAACGAATCGTGTTCTGATCTGAATTTGAGACCTGTAGTGTATTAATATTTTAAGTTTTAAATGATGAGCTGTGTAGAAATGAGATAGCTTTAAGCAAAAGTTTACAATTCAGTTATTGAATACCTTATTTTATCCATTAGCATTTTAAGCAATTCCAGTTATTACACACATAGCTAAGGATTAGACAGTTGAAAAATTATTATTACATAGACCTCATAGAATTTCATCACAAAGGAGCAACCTTCCACCCATTTTTCTTCCTTAGAAGAAGCTCTGAATCTATGCTATCCTAGTTAATAAACAGGGATTCTGCCTCTTTGCCCTCATTTTTGATAAAGTTTTAACATGACTGCTTTTACACTTTTCCCCTTTCTCCAATACCTAATTATAAAAAAGACACACAAATCATTATAAGTAATAAGAATAGCCTATCTGGCAATGAAGCATAAAAATCCAATATTTAGAGACTCAAAAAGCATCATCCAGGGTCATTAATGAGTTCATACTGTCCTATCTACCTTAATATATTTTATTTATTTATTAATATTTTTTAAATGAAGTTTATCTTAATGGATTTTAAAAGGTAATACTGTTTTTACAGCAATTTAATAAAGTAATAGAAGGAACATTTTATTAAGTATACTTTATTAAAAAGATAAATATTTAAAATTTATATAGGGAAGATTTTCATCTAAAGTTAATAAAAAATAGTTTTGGCATTTAAAAGCATAATATGCATTTATTAGGAAAATTAACCTTTGAAGAATAAAACCTGGCCTAAGGATTAGTGGTTAAAAGAAGAATTACTTATTATATTTTGCTGTCTCTTTTGCACTATTTTAAATATCTAGGACTTTTGTTTGTTTTTTAGCTATCCTTTTTTTTTTTTCAAATTAAGTATCCTAAAGATTGCATATTTCTGAAATAACTTATGGATTATTCAGTATTACTGATACATGTGGCAGCATTTCTGTGTAGTCATTTATTGCATGAAATCTTTATCAAGTTTAATACTGAAAAGTGTCAAAAAACTATTTTTAAAAAATAAATAGCTTTTTTTTAGAGCAGTTTCAATTTCACAGAAGAATTGAGTAGTAAGCACAGAGTTTCCATAAACCCCCTTTCCTTACCCATGCCCCATTTCCTCTATTATCAACATCTTACATTGGTATCCTATGTTTGTTACAGTTAATGAACTGATACTGATACATTTTTGTTAATTCAGTAGTTTACATTAGGGGTTATTCTTTATGTTGTGCAGTTCTATAGGTTTTATTAAATGCATAATTTTGTGTATATTACATTATATATATATATATTATAGTATCCAACAGAATAGTTTTTCCTAAAAAATCTCCATAAAATTTTGATTAAATACACAACATAAAATTTAGCATCTTATCCATTTTAGATACTGGCCTTTTTACTGTCTCTACAGTGTGTGTAGTCTTTTTCAAAATATTATATAGTTGGAATCATACAGAATACAGTCTTTTCAGACAGGATTGTTTCACTTAGCTATATTCATTTAAGATGCCATGTCTTTTTTGTGGTTTCATCGCTGATTCTTTTTACTGCTGAGTAATACTTCATTGTACGAATGTACCACAGTTTATCCGTTCAACTATAGAAGGACATCTTGTTTGCTTCTAGTTTCTGTCAATTATGAATAAAGATTACAGGTTTGTGTGTAGTTACAAGTTTTCAGCTCATTTGGGTAAATACTTAGGAATGTGATTGCTAGATTGTTTGGTAAGACCTAACCAAACCAAAGGTTTAACTTTGTAAGAAATTGTCAAATTGTCCAAAGTGGCTGTGTCATTTTGCAGTCCTACCTGTAATGAATGAGAGCTCCTGTTCCACATTGTTGTCAGCTTTGGCTGTTCTGTTTTGAGTTTAGCCATTCTAATAGATGTATAATGGTACCACCTCATTGTTTAATTTTGCAGTTCCTCAATGACAAATGATATTCAGCGTCTTTTCATATGCTTATTTGCATGTATATATCTTTTTTGGGAGGTATCTGTTAAGTATTTTTTCTATTTTTAATTTATTATTTTGTATTCAGTTCTTTAAGAGTTCTTTGTATATGCCACATTTTGTTTATACAGATATTGGTTGATGGACACTTGAGTTGTTAATTTCTCTTACATTGACTGGTCAGTTATTCCAGCAGTTGTTCAAGCTTTTGACAAAGATCAGTTGACTATATTTATGTGGATCTTTTTCTGGACTCTCTGTTCTGTTCCATTGACTTAGATGTCTGCTCTTTTGCCAAAACCACATTGGCTTGAATAATATAGCTTTATTATGTTACAGTGATAGAATATTGGTTCTCCATAAGGAAACTTGTTGAGATTTTCATAGGGATTGCATTGAATCTGTAGATCCAGTTGCAGAAAACTGACATCTTAATGATGTTTTCTTCTGGTCATTGAAAACATTTATCTAGATCTAGGTCTAATTTGATCACACTCATCAATTTTCTAGTTTACCTCCTTGACTTTTCTATGTATTTTTGTTAGATTAATACCTAAATATTCATTTTTATGCCAATATAATTTTTTTTTTAGTTTCAAATTTCAGTTATTGATTGCTGGTATTTAGGAAAGTAATTGGTTTTCATATATTGATCTTGTATTCTAAAGCCTTGCTATTAATTACCTATTATTTCCGGGAGTGTTTTGTTGGTTTTTTATGATTTTCTGCATAGACGTTCATGTAATGTGTGAGGAGACAATTTTATTTCTTTCTTTCCAATCTTCATTCCCTTTATTTTCTTTCCTTGGCTTATTGTATCAGCCAGAACTTCCAGTATGATGTTGAATAAGAATGGTGAAAGAGATATTCTTGCCTTATTACTGATCTTACTAGGAAAGCATCTAGTTTGTCACCATTAGGTATGACATTAGCTGTAGGTTTTTTGCCAATGTTCCTTATCGTGAATGGTGTTGAATTTTGTCAGATGCTTTTTCCTTATCCATTGAAAGGAACATATGCTCTTTCCTTCGTTAGCCTGTTGATGTGATGGATTGTATCAGTTGATTTTCAAATGTTGAATGAGCCTTTCATGCCTAGAAAAAAAAATCCTATTTCATCATAGCATTTAATTCTTTTTTATACATTATTGGATTGGACTTGCTAATATTTTTTGGAGGACTTTTTTTTTTTTTTTTTTTTTTTTTTTGCATCCCTGTTCATGGAAGACACTATTTTGTGTTTTTCCTTACTTGTAATGTCGTTGTCCGCTTTTGGTATAAGGGTGATGCTAGCTAGCCTCAGAGAGTGAATAAGAAGTGTTCTCTCTGGATGAGACTGTAGAGAATTGTAGAGAATTGTTTGCCAGTGAAGCTGTTGTGGCCTGGTGCTTTCTACTTTGGAAGGTTATTACTTATTCAATTCTGAAAAAATATATAGACTTAATCAGGTTATCTGCTTCTCTTTAAGTTTTGGTAGCTGTGTCTTTCAAGGAATTGGTCTGTTTTGTCTGCATTTTCAAATTTTGGGCATGGAGTTGTTTTTAGTGTTTCCTTGTTATCCTTTAAATGTCTATGGGATAAGTAGTGATGTTCCCTCTTTCATTTCCCATGTAATTTGTATCTTCTTTGGTTCCTAATCTGGCTAGAGGTTTATACATTTATTTATTTATTTATTTTCAAAAAACCAGCTTCTGGTTTCATCAGTTTTATTGATTTCTCATTTTCAATTGCTTTAATCTTGGTTTGAAATTTTATTATTTCTTCTTCCAATTTTGAGTTTAAGTTGTCCTTTATCTATTTTGCTAAAGTGGAAGCATAGATTATTGATTTTAGATCTTTCTTCATTTCTGATATATGCACACAATGTGATCAGTCCCTCTAAACACTTCTTTTTATGCATCCACAAAATTTGATGGTTTTTATTTTCCTTTTCATTTAGTCTGAAATATTTTTAAACTTTTTTTGAGGCTTTGTCTTTGGCCATTGTGTTTATTGACATAGTTGGATTAAGATCTGCTCTATTTGTAGCTGTTGTCTAATATTGCCCTTGTTTTTGATTCTTTAACTTTAAAAGTGGGAAAGTTTTCCCACTTTTTTTTTTTTTGAAGATTTTATTCATTTATTTGACAGACAGATCACAAGCAGGCAGAGAGGCAGGCAGAGAGAGAGAGGAGGAAGCAGGCTCCTCGCTCAGCAGAGAGCCCGATGCGGGGCCCGATCCCAGGACCCTGGGATCATGACCTGAGCCAAAGGCAGAGGCTTTAACCCACTGAGACACCCAGGTGCCCCAAGTTTTCCCACTTTTAAATTATTTTCCTAGTGTTAATTGAGCATTTTATATGATTACATTTTCTTTTCTCCTTTAACATATCAATTAAACTTTTCTTTACTTTTTGTAAAAACTTTTTTTAGTGGTTGCTCTAATATACACTTAAAACTAATCCAACTCCAGTTTGAAATAACAATATGTGGCTTTACACGTAGTGCAAGTACCTTATGAAAGATTATTCCCTCCTTTATAAAGCTTTGTTGTCATTCACTTCACTTATCTATAAGCTATAATCATTGAGTATATTGTTGTTATTATTTTGACCAAGCTGTTACTTGTTAGATCAGCAAATAATAATTATTTATTCCTTGCCTGATACTGTTTCTTTATATAGAACTGTGTTTCTGACATATCATTTTCATTTTTTTTGAAGAATTTCTTTTAACATTTTTTCAAGGCAGGTTTACTGGTAATGAATTGCCTCAAGTGTGTGTGTGTGTGTGTGTTTGTGTGAGAGAGAGAGTGTGTTTTTAGTTTGCTACTTTGGAAAAATAATTTTGCTGGACACAGAATTCTAAGTTGTTTTTTTTTTCTTTCAACACTTTAAATATTTCATTCATCTCTTCTTGCTTGCTTAGTTTCTGAAGAGAAGTCCAGTGTGATTCCTACTTTGACCTCTGGTAAGATTTTTGTGTTTTTGTGCGCGTGTGTGTGTGTGTGTGTTTATTTTTCTGGCTTCTTTCAAGAGTTTCTATTTGATTTTCTACAGTGTGAATATGATATGCCTTGGTGTCAGTATTTCAGTATTTATCCTGCTTGGTGTTCTCTGAATTTCAATGATTTGTGGTTTGGTGTTTGTCCTCCTTAATTTTGGAAAACTCCCAGCCATTTTTACTTCAGCTGTTTCTTTTTTTTTTTTTTTTTTAAAGATTTTATTTATTTATTGGACAGAGATCACAAGTAGGCAGAGAGGCAGGCAGAGACAGAGGAGGAAGCAGGCTCCCCGCTGAGCAGAGAGCCCGATGCGGGGCTCGATCCCAGGACCCCGGGATCATGACCTGAGCCGAAGGCAGAGGCTTTAACCCACTGAGCCACCCAGGCGCCCCAACTTCAGCTGTTTCTTTACTTTTCCTCTCCTTTTGGTGGTACCATTACATGTATGTTACTTTTTGGGCAATTTTCCCACAGTTCTTGAATATTCTTTTCTGTCTTTTTTATTCTTTTATCTTTTCACCTTTAAATTTTTTAAGTTTATTGACATATCTTCAAGTTTTGTGATTGTTTCCTCTACCATGTTTAATCTACTGGTGAGCCCATTCATTTTATTTTTACAGTGGTTTGATTTTATGTTTTTAGCCTTTCTTTTAAATTTATTTATTTATTTATTTATTTAGTGTTTTCTTCTCTTTGCTTACATTACCCATGTTCTCACTTGATGTCCACTTGTTCCATTATAGCCTTTAGCATACTAGTTGTTGTTAATGTAATTTCATTATGATTTTTAAATTTCCACCATATCTGAGTCTAGGTCTGATTCTTGCTTTAACTCTTCAGATTGGTGTGTTGCCTAATTTGAATGTCTTGTAATTTTCTTGTTGAAAGTCCGACGTGATATATCTGATAAAAGAAATGGGTAGGTAGGCCTTCAGTGTGAAGTTTCTGTGTTTATCTGGCTAGGAGTTATGCTGTGTTTGCTGTTGCTGTGGCCATAGTGTCAAAGACAAAAGTTTTCTCGGGGCGCCTGGGTGGCTCAGTTGGTTAAGCGGCTGCCTTCGGCTCAGGTCATGATCCCAGCGTCCTGGGATCGAGTCCCACATCGGTGCTCCTTGCTCCGCAGGGAGCCTGCTTCTTCCTCTGCCACTCTCTCTGCCTGTGCTCGCTCTCTCTCTCTCTCTCTGGCAAATAAATAAATAAAATCTTTAAAAAAAAAAAGACAAAAGTTTTCTCAAGTGTCCCTGTTTTTCTTTCTCCTATGGTTGTTGGGGTTCCCTCAAGACTCCTTCTTAAGTAGAGTCTGAGACTTTTGGGTCTTTCAGCTCTACTCTTACTGTGGAAGAAGCTGATTGATGTGGTAGAAGGGGTGGCAGAGGGGAAGTGTAGTATAATCCTGTGCTTAGTTTTTAGTCTTTTAGTGAGCTTGTGACTTTTGCAAGTGCTTCTCTTATTCTCATCCCCTCTCTCCTCACATCACACTGGGTTAAATCGGAAGGCTAGAGGAATAGGGGTTGAGTATTTTTTTCCCTGTATGTAAGGCTAGATGAGGCTGGAGTTGGATATTGCCCTTCACCCATTCCAAAAACTCTAGTGGATGCTGTCAGTTTTGGGGGCAGTTCTAGGGGCAGTCAGTTTTTGGTGTAACGCAGGTTGGTTAGATTTTGGTAAATAGTTCCCTCTAAGGGCTTTTGTTCAGTAGAACAGCATACCCTGGAACTTTTTCAAAAATGATTACTTTCTTCTTTCCCCTCCTGGAGGGGATTTTTCGTTGGTATTCACCATGAGAACATGGTGGGTTTGTGAAAGGTAAAACACAGCAGTCTAGCCAGTGCCCTCCTGCGCCCGCCCCGAGGCTGGACTACTTTGAGTTTCTGTCTTTCTTGCTAGTCCATGCTTAATCTTTAGCAATTAATGAATACTTACCCTTTAAGTGTTCCTATCTGGTTCCAGTTTCGGGTTCTACTTCTTGGAAGCTGTAACTCTTTATATTCATTTGTCTGTCTCCTCTGGTGTTTACCACACTGGTTTGCCCTGTGACCTCAATTCTCTGATGGATTTAAGAAGAGTGGTTGATTTTCAATTTGTTTAGCTTTTTTCTTATCTTGAGGAAGGGAGTGATGCCTTCCAACCTGTTTACGTGTCAGCCTGGAAACCAGAAGTCAGAACCTTTTTTTTTTTACAACAATTTTATAGAGAGCATTAACTTAAAATGTGAATTTTAAAAGTTTAGTATCATTCATCATTTGTTCATTCTGTCGGCATTTATTAAACACTAAATATGGGGACGCCTGGGTGGCTCAGTGGGTTAAAGCCTCTGCCTTCGGCTCAGGTCATGATCCCAGGGTCCTGGGATCGAGCCCCGCGTCGGGCTCTCTGCTCAGCAGGGAGCCTGCTTCCCTCTCTCTCTGCCTGCCTCTTTGGCTATTTGTGATCTCTGTCTGTCAAATAAATAAATAAAATCTTTAAAAAAAAAACCAAACACTAAATATGTATTAGGTATTAAGCTCTGTGTTAGTGCTGCAACTACAGAGTTAAAGCATAGTTTGCAAGTGAAACAAATTTATATTGAAGGAACTCAAAGAAGTTTTTGAATGTAACACTGTGTGTTGAATACTGTGATACATAAACATGGTGCTCGGTAGTGGTGGAAAAGTAATTTTGGTCAGACTGCAGGATTCAGTGAAAGTTACTCAGAATGGGTGAAAATTAGCTGAATTTGAGGGACTCTTAGGAGTTGACTCAACACCTGTAGGTAGGAAAGGTAAGAGGAGGGAAATATGAAATGGAATGTTAAGGGCCAAGATCACATGGAACAACATGCAGCATTTTGTGAGTTGCACTCAATTTTAAGATGTTGGGGCAAAAGTTGGGAGCCAGATGGCTAGAGAAGAGTCTGAAAAGGTAGACAGGTAGACAGAGGTTAATCAGGAAGGACCTTACTTGTTAAACTATTTAAGTTGATTGAACACTATGTTCAAAACTTAGGGGAACCATTAATAGATTTTCTTGAGGAAGGAAGTGACATAATACAAGTGCAGATGATCTGGTAGCAGTGTGGAGGATGTATTATTAGAGGAGACCAGGAGGATTTTGTAGTTGAAAGAGAGCCTGAATCAGTCAAAATGATAGAAGGAAAGTGAACTCTAAAAACCATTGATGGAAGTTGATAGTTTATGTAGCATGCAGTTCTGTTCATAAACTAATTGACAGAGTGCACATTTTGTTAAGCATTGTGAGAACAGACTTATCTAACTGAATTTAGGTGAATATATTTGTGAAAAGGTTTTTGTTACTCAGTAAATTCAAAATGACAAATCAGATATACTTCTGACTGTCATAACACTAAATCATGAAGTGCAGTAAATAGTGCATGGAAACAACAAATATTGCAGTTATATTGGAGCTGGTATGAAAAGACCCTGATATTTCGTGTTTTTTAAAAAGATTATTTATAAATGCAGGTGGTGAGATAAAATGAATTATGTTCCATTAATGTGATTGCTTTTGTTCTTATTTATAGTTAAAAGCTGGTATTTCTTACTTTAAATAATGGAGGTAGCCTTGAATCTTAGTTTGGAAATATCTATGAGCCATGATTAGCCACATTGCTGTTGAGAGTTGGAAAATTGGACCATGGATTTAATAGTAATAGAACCCACACTGCCTTTGCTCTCAGTGTTTCAGTTGGGTTTTTTAAATGTTTCTAGGAATAAGAATTTCAGCTTGTTGACTTCCTCTGCCATTTGTGTTCTTTGAGCACTCACGTGCATTTTAATGGTAAGTATGTTATAGATTGGTAATGATTTTGTACCATTAGTTGCATTAAAAAAATAAGTAAAAAGAAAACTAGGTGTAATGGCTTTGTTCATTTGCTTTCTAAGATCTTTTTGACATTCTTACCATTAAAATGATTTTGTTAGTAGACTCAACAACTGAAAACAAACATCTGGGAAGCTTTTCTATTTATGTTTTTCTGCTCTTAGTTTGGATGTTGTTTCTTTTATTTTCTCACTGCTAATTACCTTCCTCCTTGGCCTTTCTTGTTAGGAAATTTAAAAAAAAAAAACTTTTTGAGGTCTGTTGGTATGGCTTTGAAATAGTTCTTGCTAATAGTCTATTTAGTTTTAGGAGAATGATACTAGCCTTTTAGAGCAATGGAATACTCGCAATAGCAAATGGTATCATTAATGCCAAACATAATGATAAAATAGTGGAAAAACTGAATATAAGTTTAGTTTTTTTGGATATAATTACAATGAAATGTATCTCTCGGTATAATTATTGACTAATTATTGTGGTAATTTATCTTTCCTTTAAATTATTTAAAATAAATTCCTCACAGTGCTAAACTTTTTTCAGAATTAGAGCTCTTTAATTTGGATGGGTGGGTAGAGAGAAGTTACTTTTATCTGTAACATTTTCCTGTAGAAAACAGTATTAAATGTCTTTTCATCTATTCTGAGAGAAACGTAATTATTAGATGTTGGTATTTATTCATTTAAATGGATAAAAGTATATATTATTTTTCCATTTACATCGCATCCAATTCATGTGAGTGACTCTAGTCTGTCATTGATCCTGACCTGTGGTGTATGGGCAGTCAGTTGCTTTGTAGCAGATTTATGCAACTTTTCTGCAATAAATAATGAAATCCACATGAATAAAGGGCATTTAAAATACAGAGTTAAAGGAAACTGTCTATACTTGAGGTTCCTTTTTAGTTATATTAACACAAAGTACAGGTGTACGGAGACACTGTGAGTTGGTTCCAGACCACTGCAGTGAAGTTACTATCACAGTAAAGTAGATCAAGTGGTTATTTTGGTTTCCCAGTCCTTATAAAAGTTGTGTTTACATGATACTACTGTCTATTAAGTGTGCAGTAGCATTATGTCTAAAATACATACCATGGGGCACCTAGGTAGCTCAGTCGGTTAAGTGTCTGCCTTTGGCTCAGGTCATGACCCCAAGGTCCTGGGATCGAGCCCCGCATCGGGCTCCCTGCTTAGTGGGGAGCTTGCTTCTCCCTCTGTCTCTACCCCCACTCATGTGCTCTCACACTCTCCCTCTCTTGCTCTCTCTCTCAAATAAATAAAATCTTCAAAAAAAAGAGTGATAAGGAAATGGAAGCACACAAAGCTTAAATGACTTATCCTCAGTCTTGTGATTACTATTAATGGCAATAAAAGCACCTACCCTCTCACTGCCCTCTGTGACTTTGTGGTTTCTGGTCTCACCAAAATTTTGATACTGTTGTTTTTAATGCACATCTTTGCTGCACATGGAAATAAGCAAGGGGAGAGAATCACAGTAGATTTTCCCTGGCTGTTATGGTGGATGAGAAGTTGTGTATTAGTGATATTTGTGGATGGCCTAGAGAATCTGGAGGAATGTTGCTTGTCTAGAATTGCTGTTAGATTGCTAAAAGGTCAGATGAATTGATAATCTCATTGTAGTTCAGATTAACTTCTAAGAGAGTAAGTACAAGTTTTGAGAACTTTTTATTACATTTGGTAATACCATTGGTATAAGAGTAGGATGCATTATCTTTGAATTTTGAAGGGCATAATTTAAATTTTTGTTCTATCACTTAGTAGTTGTGACTTTGAGTAAACCATAAAACCTTGAGAAGCTATCCTGAAACATTAAAAGTGATGATAATGTATCTTGAAAGATTGTTGTAAGACTAAAATGAGATAAGTTTAATTCCCTCTGTCATGCTTAGCTGAAAGTAGGTAAGACATTCATGTATTATTTCACTTAGTCATCAGCTGTTGAGGTTTTGTTTTTATCTCCATTTTGCAAATGCAAAAACAGCTCAGAGAAAGCTTACATGAATTTACCAACTTCACACAGCTAAGAAGTAGTTTATTTAAGTTTTGAACCCGTGTGTATCTGTCCCTCGTTGCTGACCAGAATTCTGTATAGTAAAGTCCTCGGTGGGGTGTAGCCTGGAAAACAGTTGTTATACCTCTGTTGGATGTTATCTTCTCAAGGTCAGCCTTCTCACTTTCTCTGTTTTGCTTATAGTGTAATAGTTGAATCAGACTTCGTGGGTTTGAAATTTGGCTTCACCATTTATTTGCTGTGTGACTGAAGGCAAAGTACTTTACTTTTTGGCCTTCAGATTCCTCATTTGCAAAATGGAAGTAGCAAGGCATCTATCTCAACAGGACTTTGTAATGCAATACTGTGGGATGCTGTAGTCTATATAGTAAGAACTTGATTGGTGTTTGCTGCTGTTTTTATGTGATATAAGAAACAGTAAGTAGTATGGAAAGAGTTTGGAATTGCATAGACCTGGCACGTGGTCTAGCTCTTTGTACTTTTTAGGTTTGAGTGAGACTTTATTGAACAGTTTAACTTTTTAGAAGCTTAAGTTTTCTTTCTTATCTTTAAAAAAGAGATCATAAGACCTACCTTACAGGACTTTTGCTCTTTGAAGGAGAGCATACTTAAAACTGCACAGAAGAGTAAATATGAAATGAATGTTAGCATTCTCTCCCATTCAATTCCCCCTTCCAGCCTTTTACTTGAAGTCTTCACTGCCTTCTTTTATTTGAAGAGATTCATTTGGTCCTATGATAGTGCAGTTCAGAACTCACTCTGTGCTGCAAATGTATAGGCTGGCCTGGTAGACAATCCCAGTCTCACTTCTTTCCAGGTAGTTCTATGTCATATTAGCTCAGTAGTTATCTTCCTTTTGCCCACAAGTGAAAGCAAGAGCCTTTTGACTTCCTAAAAAATTTGTAAGTTTAGATTGAATTTGTCCAAAGGAAGACAACAGTATTTTAATATTCACATAAGAAATTGTAGCAGTTAAAAAAATTATACTTTACTCTGTACTGGTGTTAACAGCTGACTTAGATAAGATTTTTCTTTAAAATCTTTCATTCAGCAAGAATATTTAGTAAGTATCTCACCCTTAACTATGAGACTTACCGCATATGACATACTAGAGGTATGACTGATGACTGATTCTTATATTTACCTGTTTCAGGAACTGAGAAGATAGGTGATTATGCTTATATGTTTTCTAAGAAGTCTGTTAAGTATTAGCTGACTTCTCAATAAATTATTGTTCTGCTGATATCTTTTAAATATAATACCACCCAAGGATCATATAGTATTCATAATTCACTTTTTTTTAGAAAGATTATTTATTTATTTATTTGACAGAGAGAGAGATCACAAGTAGGCAGAGAGGCACGCAGAGAGAGTGAGAGAGGGGAAGCAGGCTCCCTGCCGAGCAGAGAGCCCAATGCGGAACTTGATCCCAGGACCCGGAGATCATGACCTGAGCTGAAGGCAGAGGCTTAACCCACTGAGCCACCCAGGTGTCCCATAATTCACTTTCTTAAAATTTCCATGATAGTTGTGAAAGCAAAATATTAATCACCCCTCTCCTCCATTTTATGAGGTCCTTGAGGCTCACTAAGACACCATGATTGATTGATTTCAAGTCCCATTGTGTATGTAATTCCCAGATGTAGAACTGGATCTGAGATTTTGGTTGATATTTTCATGAGAAACACATTATTTATTTATACCCTTCCGTGTTCCACAAAGAACTTAAAATAACTTTTAAAAGTAGAAATAGTGTTGCGGGGCACCTGGGTGGCTCAGTGGGTTAAAGCCTCTGCCTTCGGCTCAGGTCATGATCCCAGGGTCCTGGGATCGAGCCCCACATCCGGCTCTCTGCTCAGCAGGGAGCCTGCTTCCTCCTCTCTCTCTGCCTGCCTCTTCATCTGCTTGTGATCTCTCGCTGTCAAATAAATAAATAAAATCCAAAAAAAAAAAAAATTAAAAGTAGAAATAGTGTTGCAAGGTGTAATAAATTAAGAATGGGTAATAAAAGGAGGCAAATGGAATATAAAGTTAGGAAAACAGGATAGTGTTTAGGAGTCAGGTTTGTACGTAAAATGTACTGTTGTGTTTACTACTCTCAGTAAAGCTTGAATGCAAATTTGGGTTGTCAGTTTCTAAATCCTCCATTCCACCCCACAATAATTAATATACATAAGAACCTCTCACATAGGACAAGGAAACTGAGCCCAAAGAAATATGCCTAAAGCACTGCAGCATTGCTTATATCAAAAATGAAAAACAAAAAAAAAACAAACAAAAAAAAAAGAAAAACAATCCAAATAACAAAGAGGGGAATGGATAGTAGAAACAAATACATAGAATAGTAGCTATTGGGTAGTTAAAATGAACAAAGTCAGTGTTCATGAATATGAATGGATACATTGTGAGAACAAAGTTGAGCACGAAACAAAGCAAGGGTTGATATTTGAAGAAAATATTCAGTATATAGGAGTGTGATAGTATGTTGATACACAGAATTGTTGGAGATGGGATATGGAAAACAGATTAATTAGGAAGCACCAACTTTTAAGATTCACTTTCCTGTAAAGCTAACAGAAGTGTGTCAGTCATTCTTTCTTAATGGTGGTAAGACTAGAAATCCCTTCTGTAGATTTTCTATAATTATCCTATAGTAGTTTTTCCTGTTCATCCTGTGTATTGTCTATATCACATACACGGAGTACATGCATAGGATTGTCTCTTACTATGCTTTGAAATTGATTGATATTGTCACCCCAAAGTGCAGTTGAGTGGAAGAGAGGAATGGTAGGAGGAAATAGGATTGATGAACAGAGGATAGACAAAAAGTTGTGCTCTTTCTAATAATTGGTCTTTATCAAGGGGGGGATCTTAAGAGTAGCTTAAAGGATCTCGTAGCTTGATGATTGCAAGGAATCTATGGATTTATAAATAGCACTCAGAAAATATTGACTGTAGACCTTAAAATGTTTTGTTAAGCACACATCCTACTATGTCTCTAGTATCCGCACATATTTTTGTGGCTAATAAAGCACAAGTACATTTTAAAACACTACCGAATGCCTAATGACTTTGGTCATCTATACTCTTCATTAATGTAGCATGGTTATTATATTTGTATGAGTTATTAATATAATAAAAAGCAATATCCTGACCAAAAGTGGATACCACTTTTATTGAATTGACACATTATATATGCTTAAGTATCTTCTTAAAAAATACTGTCACTGTCTGTTCTCAGTGATAATTCTTTAAAGAGAAATAGATTTCAGCTCTTCTTGGTTGCCAGTTAAGTGGTGACTTATGCTTTCAGGTTGAGTTGGAATAGATTTTTTTAAGATTTATTTTATTTTAGAGAGAGAGTGAGCAGGGGGAAGGGCAGAGGGAGAGGAGAGAGAGAATCTCTTTTTTTTTTTTTTTTTTTAAAGATTTATTTATTTATTTGACAGAGAGATCACAAGTAGGCAGAGAGGCAGGCAGAGAGAGAGGGGGAAGCAGGCTCCCCACAGAGCAGAGAGCCCGATGTGGGGCTCGATCCCAGGACCCTGGGATCACGACCCGAGCCGAAGGCAGAGGCTTTAACCCACTGAGCCACCCAGGCGCCCCGAGAGAGAATCTCTTAACAGACTCCCTGATCAGTGTGGAGCCCCTCTTGGGGCTTGATTTCACAACCCTGAGATGAAGACCTGAGCCAAAACCAAGCTTTGGACTCTTAACCAACTGAGCCACCCAGGTGCCCTGACTTGGAATAAATTTGACATCATATTATGAAAGTTGAGATCTGGAAGTGAGATGTACCACATTAGGGGAGATGAGCTCAGAAATTACCTGATGGCAGCATCAGGATTCTCTTTAGAAAATTTTATTAGGTAAATTCCAGTAGGGAAAGGGTACATGAGGCCCCATAATATTGTATAATAAAAACATAACCAGAGTCCTGTTACTTTTTAAAGCAGATTAACTATTAGCTATTCTCAGCCATAAAAAATTTTGAAGTTTTAGGAAAGTAGTGTACAGCGTATCTAACTGAATAATGTATTATTTTAGTATAAAAAAGTAGTGTTTAACATTTTTTTAAAAGTTTACAAGGTACACAAATGTGATAACTTGCCACAAGTAATTATTAGAGGAATCATGTAAAGTTGGGAAGTTGCATTTGTTTTTGGAACTAAGAAAAAATTGATCTAAATTTGTTTGTAAGTAGAAAATTTGCCATTCTAACCATTTTTAAAGGTACAGTTCGGTGGTATTAAGTACTTTCACATTGTTTTCTAAGCATCTGTACCATCTATCTTTAGAACTTCTTCATCTTCTCAAATCAAAACTTAGCATGCATTAAATGACAACTCCTCATTCCTCCCTCTCCCTGGCCCCTGGGAGCTACCATTCTATTTTCTCTCTCTCTTGAGTTTGTTTTAGGTACTAGTACAATTATAAAATATTTGTCCTTTTCACTTAGCATAATATCTTCAGGGTTTATCCATTTTGTAGTGTGTTTCTGAATTTTCCCTTCCAGTTTAAGGCTGAATTCCATTGTATGCATGTACTACATTTTGTAGTATGTATACACTACATTTGATTCATTCTTTCTGGGGAGATTAATTAGAAAAAGGCTCCCTCAGGGGCACCTGAGTGGCATAGTGGGTGAAACTTCCAACTCTTGGTTTCAGCTCAGTTTGTGATCTCAGGGTTGTGAGATCAAGCCCCGCATCAGGCCCTGCGCTGAGCGTGGAGTTAGAGATTCTCTCTTTCCTCTCCCTCTGCTCCTAATCTCTGCGTGTGCTCATGCACACACATGTGCTCTCATACACACACACACACTCTCAAATAAATTTTCTTTTTTTTTTTTTTTAAAGATTTTATTTATTTATTTGACAGACAGAGATCACAAGTAGGCAGAGAGACAGGCAGGGAGAGAGGAGGAAGCAGGCTCCCTGGAGCCTGACACAGGGCTTGATCCCAGGACCCTGGGATTACGACCTGAGCCGAAGGCAGAGGCTTTAACCCACTGAACCACCCAGGTGCCCCTCAAATAAATTAATCTTTAAAAAAAAAAAAAGGAAAGAAGACTCCCTCTCTGGGCTAAAACCCCTTTACTGTACATATGGTGAGAAGATGGCATCTTTGGATTGAAAAAGCAAAAACAGCCACTTCCTTTTTCTGGTATACTTGGCCTCGTACCATCACTGGGTAGTTCAGTCTTGACCTGCTTTCTCAGCCAGGTGTTTTTGTGCAGTGTATGAATCCCCTAACCATGTTTGATAGTCCTGCTTGTTTATATCCTGTAGTGAAAATCATGTGCCTTGAAATCATTGTATCGTGTATTACTTTTACTTTATTTTATTTTATTTTTTTTAAAGATTTTATTTATTTGACAGAGAGAGATCACAAGTAGGCAGAGAGGCAGGCAGAGAGAGAGAGGAGGAAGCAGGCTCCCCACCGAACAGAGAACCGGACACAGGGCTCGATCCCAGGACCCTGGGATTGAAGACAGAGGCCTTAACCCACTGAGCCACCCAGGTGCCCCTACTTTACTTTTTTCATTCTTTCATGGTATTAAGTGTTCTGGATTTGCAGTATGTGGTGCTAATTGTGCTTAGTGCTGGGGATAGAGAACGGATAAAGAACAGGAGAGCATATTAGGTGATAAGTGGATGAACAAAACATTACAAGGATGACCGAGGATGTATACCTAACTTAACTTGAGAGGATGATAGTTGGGCTGGATATGATACTTAAGCTGAATCTTAAGATAGTAGTTACAGTTAACATTTAAAGTATATCTTGTATGGGTGATACTCTTTTAGGGCTTTCCATACATTACCTCATTTACATCCCAACAACCTTGTGTGTAACTATGATTACCGTCATGGCTTATAGATAAAGAGGCTGTGGCACAGGGAGTTAAGGACTTTACAAAGATGATACAGAATTTAGTTCAGTTTGGAATAAGATTGAAATTTAGTCACTTTGGCCCCCAAATCTATGCTTTTAACCATTTGGTACATTATATCTCAGGACTCATGGAGTCCCACAGTTGGAATAGGAAAGAAGATTGTGGCACAGGTGCTGGTAGTTGTGGGGACACTAAAGGAAGTAAGTTTGGGAATTCCAAAAAAATGGAACATCTTATGCAACATTGTAGACTTGTGAGAGATCGGAGACCCCCCTGAGGGAACTGTAGGTTTTATACTTAGCACTTGGCTGGCAAATGTGAAAGATCCGTGGGCAATGAGGCTAAGAAATAGATGCATTTAGAGAATCAAAGATTTTGTGTACCATGCTTATATTATCCCCAAATCCTCCACTGATTTGAGGGTGATAGTTTGTGTATCAGTTTTCTTCATCTGCCTTGAAATCTGAATTACTCCCCACTCCATCTGCCTTTGTTTACATCTGTCTGAATGAACTGAGCAGCGGTGGGGCAGGGAATATAGTAGAAGACGGAGTTGAGGACAGAGTAGGTACTCTATCACACAGGATGTTTTAATCACGAAAATGGTAATAAACTGGAGAAACAGAATTCCACAAGAATTTTAATGGTGACAGTTTTTCCATTGTACTTCGGATCTGAAAGTTTTAAATTTCATGAATTATTTGAATATTTGTTTCTAGAAAGATTATTCATATATTTATGTTTTTCTTTTAAAGAAACTAGTTATCAAACATTTATATCATACCTTCTCTATCAAATGATTCTTATATTGTTTAAAGGTCAAAGTAAGCACTCTATGTATTCATTGTCTTATTCATGAATGATTAACAGTTCTCCTAAATATGTCTGCTTTTTGTTCAAGAATGCCACAATGAAGTGTTTTTTAACTGTTTGTTCTGTCATTCTTTATAATCATCTTTGTTGAATAAGTCACAGACTTATCATTGTGCTCTACTCAATATAATTCTTGCTCATAAGTTGTAGTACTTTGAAGAAATCATTCAGTTCTTTGGAAATGACATTTAACATGAAATCAACTTTCAGTTGTTAGAAAAAGTAACAGCTGTGACTTTGTAAGCTACTGTTAGTGGCTTTGGAAGCTTGTTGGTTAGCTAGTTGTCATAATGAGGTCATTTTCCAAAAGAAGATGAAGTCATTTGCCATCTTGTTTTAGTCATAGTGGGCTTTTTCTTTGGCCAAATATTTTCAAATTACACATTCCAACTCACTTATTTTCATAGTTGGTAATATTTTCATGGAATAAGATAATGATGGAACTTTTGAAAGGCAACAGTTTATATTTAACATGGCCAATATGTGATTTGTGTCTTATGTTATAGTTAGAAAAATACCTCTGTAGATTTGAAATATCATTAATTTATATTTCATAGTAAGGGAGCCAAGTAGTGTGTAGTATTTGGTGTTAAATCTAGCACATCCAGTATGGATTCTGCTGAGAGTTGTGTCTCCTCAGTCCCTGTAGGTGGACATTCTAATCAGAGCCATCTGATCTGTACCTGCTTGAATTCTTGTTGTTTCGTCATATATCACTCTTTCTTATGGTGTCTGGCCCACCAGATCCACCTGTGATAGAAAATTGTGGGTAGTAGAGATAAGGAATAATTATCCTAATCATTTTTGTCCATTTTTACTGGTACCTGAATTTTATTTTCCTCTGGGTTGTAGACCATATAAACCTGTTTGTTTCTGTTTGTTTATTTTAACCTTAGGATTCCATATGTATTAGAGGGGCTGATTTTAATTTAGAATACTTAATGATGATCTGATCTAGTGTCTTTTTCTTTGTAAAGGAAAAATAATTAGTATAGTGTTATACAGTAATACAGAAATAGTTATATATTATTTAAGAAGGAAATTCTGATAGTAAAAACTATTTGAGGCATACTAAAAAACTATATAAGGCATTAGAATTTATCTTTAAAATAATTAATTTGAGGGGCTCCTTAGGGGCTCAGTTGGTTAAGCGTCTGCCTTCGGCTCAGGTCATGATCCCACAGTCCTGGGATTGAGCCCCGCATTGGGAAGAGCTCATGCTCTCTCTCGCTATCTGTGTCTTTCTCTTTCAAAGAAATAAAATCTTAAAAAAAAAAAAGAATTAATTTGAGGTCAGTGGGTTAAAATGGAGAGCCTCAAACTAGATTCAGTTTCACACTTAAGAATTTAATATAAGAATCACAAAACAAGCATAAGCAGTTATTAAATAATGTCACATTTGATTAAAGAGTTTAATATAAAGATAAAATTGTAAGAAACTCTTATGGGAAACAGAAATGTGTTCTATCTTCAGATGTATTGTAATTAAAATACAGTTTTCTGACACCCAAAGTACTGATGTTAAAATAGTAAACAGTTAAGTATCTTGTATAAATTATGTGTTGCCACAATAACTATGTATCACAGACACCCCCCAGATTTCTGTGGTATAGGACAGTAAATGTTGCTCCTGTGTTTGGGATGGTCACTTAAGCAGCCCTGCTGCTCTAGGGTGGCCTTGGTGCTGAGTGACTCCGTTAATTTTATTATAGCATTCAACAGGCTAGCCCTAGGTACGTTCTCATGATGATGGCAGAAGTGTAATAAAGAACAACAACTGCAGTACATTCGGAAGCCTGATACTATTGTGGGTGTACCTTCACTTCCATTTTAATCTATTGGCCAAAGGAATTCACAAGAGCAGCAAAGTTCTGGGAAGGGATGGGAAATAGATGTAATCTCTTTAGTGGGAGGAACAGCAAAGTCACAAGGGAAAAGGTCCAGATATGGGGAGGAGTAAGCAATTGGGGCCCTCTTTGCAATCTACTTCACATACCCTTAAACATCAAAAACCAAAACAAATGAATAGTTGTTTCAGTGAACAGCTTTCTTCTCTAGATATTGGTTATGTTATATATGCTTTTATAGTTTTTGTACTTACTTGATTTTATTTTCAGTTTGAGGAAAGTGGAATTTTTGGTGCTTAACAGCCAATGGACTATATTAAGGCTCAGGGTAGTTCCATGAGAAAGAAACTGATTTTGTATAACCCTTGGTTTCTCAAAGCTAGTGGTCCAACATGTTTCTGTTGTCAGTATAATGGTTAACAGGTTTTGCAGTTCGTGTTCCCTGAAACACATATCCATACCGCTCTGATTTCTGCATCTTTCTACCAGCTGGCACAATATACCCGGACTTTACTTATCTGGGTTTGTAGATGAGTGACTTTGCAGCACGGTACCTTCAGTCACAGTGCTCAGTTTTCTCTTTCAAAAAGCCCAGGAGGACACTCTACTTTTGAAGATAGAAAAAAAGTTACATTTTCCTGAGAAATTGTTATTTGTGTCTCATTTTATGAAGATAGAGGGAGCCATATAAACCAGTATTGTTTCCTTTTAATTTTGGCTGACATGAAGTTCAAAACAGATATGTGTTCAATGAATCAATCCAGCCTAGGTTATGTGAAGCAGTTTTCTTCTTGAAACTGTCATAACTACCTTCTTAATTATTTAATAACCTTTTAAATTTTTGAATAGTTCTGGTTTTGTTCTTATCTGCACCCTTCTTGTAGTTTACTTTAAGTCCTTTTTTGAAAGTAGATGAACTATACATTTGTAGAATTGCTTAGAGTGAGAAAAAAATTTGTGTATGTCAATTGACTTATGTAAGACTGTTATCATTATGTTTCGGTGATTATATTTTAAATCACCTCCAGTTTACCTTAATTATTCATTTAAAGGTATTCTAAGGATTTTCTCTTGTGCTTTTACATTGGATACGTATTTTTTCTTTACTTTGTTAACCAGATTTACAAACCATGTGTTTAAATGCTAAACAATGGGAAAAAAACATCATTTATCCTTAAAATTTGATTGAATCTTTATATTCTGAATGATTTACAATATCCTCATGCTTCTCTTTTATTTCTTAAAGTGTTCACTGCAAGTTCTAAAATAGAAATTATTGGGGTCACTGAGTCTGTCATTGGTCACAGTAGCAGGATTATGACTGCGTGTAATTATAAGAAATGGTCAAAGGAAAAGTCTAATTTTTTAATGGTATGTTTAATGGTTTTATTCTTGTTTGTTTATAAGTTTGGAGATCATGGCATTTCACTATGTAAAGAGAATTATTTTTATATTGTTGCTATTTCAAAACTGGTGCCAAGGAGAATAATCAACCTATAACTCATTTTGCTTCTGTGACAGTGCTTCAAAACTCAGGGACAATAATTATGTATTGCCTATTTATTAGTTGGCTGGCTGTCGTGGGCAGCTCTGTTTCTCACTGCAGTTGTATGCATAAGCTGGGTGGCTCTGTTCCACTTGACTTTTCTCTCTATTTTATGGGACTACCTAGGGAATGTTCTTTTTTGGTGATGGCAGAGTCTTAAGAAAGCCTCTGCCATTCATTGTTGGCGAAAAAACGTTTCCATGGCCAAATGTTTCCATTTGCAGTCAAGAGGCAGAGGAGTACAAATACATACAGTGGGACCATGGCAGTGTCATGGATGAAGACATGGAGCCCATTTTAGAACCTACCACCATCTGAGAGTCAAAAGAGATAGATACTAGACACTTCAGTTACACTGAGTGATTAAATATTAAGTAAATTCCCAAATCATCATCCTCTAATCTCTCATTTTTTTAAAATCAATTTTTTAATTGAAAAATGTCAGTTAATTACCCTGGCAAACAACAAATTAATGTTAGAATTGTTTTAAAGCTTGAAATAAAAACACTGCTCTTATAATCATGTATGCATACATGTGTGCATATGTATTTGTGTATGAAGGTGGTTGGAAAATTAAAAAAATACTTTGTTTTCACTCTATGTACCTAAGAGGAATAGATCGAAGAAATAAGGTATTTTAGATATCAATTTTAGTTCTTTAATAAGGGCATGAATTTTAAGTCTTAAAATGCATATTCTCTAGGGCTTTTATAAATTAGAATCTGAGATATGTGTGGCATGGTCAGCCTTCTCATTAATACTGGTGTATCAAGTGTGTCAGCAGTTTTAGTAAAGAAGGTTTCCCATTATAGCTACCTTTCTTAATATTTTTCTCTCATGTTCTCAAGTTGCTATGTGTGCCTAATTATAGTGCCCCTGAATATAAGGCAGATTCCCAGATGCTGGATGAGAAGATTGAAAAAACTTTATACCTACTTGAACTTGAAAACTGTTAGGGAGGTAAATATCATAAAACGTCTATGCACAATAGTTAACCAACTTCATTACACCTAAATCATTACATAAAAAATGTTAATAATCTGTTTTGCCCATTTAAATTTCATGAATCTTTCAAATTGTTCACATGAACCTGACTTGAGTGTCTTTGTCCATGCTGGAGCTGTTTTGAAGATAACAGTTTTTTAGGGTATATGAGCTTTATTCATTCTTGATTGTTTGAGGTACATCATAATTTAATAAAGTAATTAGAAAATTACGTATTTATTTTTTATGATATCTACATGATAAGTATTTTGACCTGCTGTGTTTCCCTCTTATCTGTAGTTTTTCTCTGCATGGTTTTGCTTTCCATCTTTTCAGTTCCCCTTGGTCAGCTGTGGTCTGGAAGGAGGTGCTCCTCCTTCCAACCTATCAGAAGGTGTTTAGTAGCCTAATGCTATGTCAAAATGCCCACCTTGCTTACATCACACTTCACATCCTGTAGGCATTTTGTCGTCTCACATCATCCCAAGAAGAAGGGTGAATACAGTACAATAAGATATTTTGAGGGAGAGAGAGTACATTCATATGACTTATTACAGTATATTTTTGTAATTGTTCTTTTTCAAGATTTTACTTACTTATTTGACAGAGCGTGCGCACAAGCTGGGGAGTGGGAAAGGGAGAAGCAGCCTACCTCCTGAGCAGGGAGCCCAACATAGGGCTCGATCCCGGAACCCCAGGATCATGACCTGAGCTGAAGGCAGATGCTTAACTAACTGAGCCACCCAGGCACCCCAATTGTTCTGTTTTATTATTGTTGTTCTTAATCTCTTACTATGTGTAATTCATAAATTTATCATAGGTTTATAAACTTTATTATAGGTACGTACGTGTAGGAAAAAACACAGTGGCACAGTACTGTCTGGTTTCCGCATCCACTGCGAGTGTTGGAATGTGTACCCCATAGATAAGGGAGGTACTAATGTAATTCTTTTTTAACATTAACATTTTTTCTTACAGTAACCTCTAGTATTTTCAATTGTAAAGTAATTCCCCCAGGAATAACTACTAAGTCTGTATTGTATGTATTATAATCATTTAAAATAAACTGATAGTGTTAGGTGTTCTCTCATGAGCTCTTCTGTATCATATGTATTTAATTGACTTCAACAAATACTGCATTAATCAGAAGAATGCAGATTCTCTTGAGGAAATGTTCTGGTCTTGAAGTAATTATGTATATGCCAAGGAAAACTTTAATTATAGCTGATGTCTTCTCAGTCAAACACTTCTTAGGGGAAATTCAATCTAATCTAATTAAAATGATTTTTTCTTTCAGTAGACAAATTTATCCTATTTACATTTATTGTTTTGATATGTACCATCTTTTTTCACAGTTGTTTATTCTTCCTTCTTCTCCCCCCTTTCCTTTTTCCTTATTCCTTCTTCTTTTCTTTCTTCTTCTTCCTTCTTTCTGCTTCTTTCTTCCTTTCTTTTTCTTCTTTTTCCCTATGTTACCTACATTTTTCCCTTTCTTCTTTCCTTTTTTTAAATTTTTCCTGAAGAAATTTTTTTGCAGGGTAAATCTGCTAGTGATGAATTTCCTTACTTTTTGTTTGTCTGAGAAGAGTCTATTTCTTTTTTACTTGGGGGGATAATTTCTTTGGATATAGAATGGGATTTTTTTTTTCTTTTGACACTTTAAATATTTCACTTTTTTCTTCTTGCTTGCTCGGTTTCTGAAGAAAAACTCTAATTCTTATCCTTGTACCTCTGTAGGTAAGATATTTTTTCCCTCTTGCTTCTTTCATGATTTTACCTTTTTTTGTTTGTTTTTGATTTTTGTTTTCCAATTTCAGCGTGATATGCCTGGTTTTGTGTGTGTGTGTTTGTGTGTGTTATTTTTCTTGGTATTCTCTGAGCTTTCTGGATTTATGGCTGTTGTCCATCATACATTTTGGAACATTTTGACTATAATTAAATTATTTCTCCGTTGTTTCTCCACCTCTGGTGTTCAGATTATGTACATGTTCTCCCATTTGTTATTATTTCACATTTCTTGGGTGTACTGTTTTGTTCTTATTTTCATGCTCCACCCACCCCCCCACCCTGCCCCTTTGAATACTAGTTTGGGAGGTTTCTATACACCAGTGTTCAAGTTCCTGGATTCTTTTTTTTGGCTCTGTTGAATCTACTGCCAGTTCTCTCACAGGATTCTTCATTACCTTTACAATGATTTCAACTTCCTTTTTTATCCTTTCATTGTTCTTGCAAGTTGTCATTTTTCCATTAGAGTCCTTAACATATTAGTTAGTTATTTTGAATTTCATGTCTGGTAATTCCAAAATCTGTTATATACTAGTGTGTTTCTGATGGTTACTTTGTTTCTTCTGTATTCCTTTTTGTCTTCTGGCATGCCTTGTAATTTTTTTGCCGACAGCCAGACTTGTTGTATTTGGTAATGGTTACTGAGATAATTAGATGTTTACTGTAAGGATTTGTATCAATCTGGTTGAGAGCTGGCCTTTATTTAATATTTGCTTTATCAATTGGTACCAGAGATTTCAAGTTCTTCTGCTGTTCTTGTTTTTGTATTATTTTGAATTTGGGCTTCATTATTACTCCTAAAGCATAAGTCTGTTTCTTAGAGCTCTCTCAGCTGTAATCCACTGTTGTGATACTGGTAATTGATTTGAGATCTTCTTTTTAAATGTAAGTATTTATAGCTGTAAATTCTTTCTGAGTACTGCTTTTGCTCCATTCCATAAGTTTTGGTATTGAGTTTTCCTTTTTGTTAATCTCAAAGTATGTTTAAATGTACAATAGTTTATTATTTCCCTTCACCTATGCAAGGATTCTTGGTTGCTTCCTAGTTTTAACAGTTAGGAATAAAGCTGCTATAAATATTCCTGTGCAGGGTTTTGAATGAACATAAATCTTCAACTCTTTTGGGCACATACAAATGTAAACAGTAGCTGGATCTTATGGTAAGAATATATTTAGTTTTGTGAGGGGTCACCAAACTGTCTTCCGAATCATCTCTACTGTTTTGCATTCCTAACAGCAATGAATGTGAGTTTGTAGCTCCATATCCTTGTCAGCATTTGGGGGTGTCAGTGTTCTGGATTTTGGCCATTCTATCTAATACGTGTGTAGCAATATTTCATTGTTCTAATTTGCATTTCTGTGGTGCTGTGTGATGTGGAACAGGTTTTCAGATGCTTATTTGCCATCTGTATATCTTCTTTGGTGAGGTGTCTGTTAAGATCTTTTGCCCACTTTTAAATTAGATGGTTTACTTTCTTATTATTGGGTTTTAAGAGTTCTTTGTGTATTTTGAATAATGGTCTTTTATCAAATGTGACTTGTAGTTTCTCCCACTCTGTGGCTTGTTTTTTTCATTCTCTTGACATTGTCTTTCCCAGAGCAGAAAATTTTAATTTTAATGAAGTATAGTTTTCAGTTATTTCCTTTATGGATTATGCCTTCAGTGTTTTTCCTGAAAAATCATGACCATACCCAAGGTCATCTGGGTTTTTAAAAATATTTTATTAATTTTTACAGTTCTGTGTTTTACATTTAGTTCTGTGATCCCTTTTGAGTTCATTTTGTGAAGTCTGTGTTTAGATTCATTTATTTTTCCATGTGAATGTTCATTTGTCCGAGTACCATGTGTTCCATTGTATTGCTTTTGCTTTTTTACCAAAGGTCAGTTGGCTATATTTATGTGGGTCTATTTCTGCATTCTTGTTCTGAACCATTGATCTCTTTATTATTTCACAGTACCACACTGTCTTGATTAATGTAGATTTATACTGGTTGTCTTTATTTTTTCATTTGGATTCCAGTTACCATCTTCTGTTTTTTCATTTCAGCATGAAGGATCCCCTTTAGTATTTCTTGGAGGGTAGGTCTACTAGCAACAAAGGTTTTGTTTTCCTAGAAATATCTTGATTTCTCCTTCATTTTAGAGGATAGTTTGCCAGATACAGAATTCTTAATTATAGTTTTTTCAGCAGTTTTATTGTTATCCCATTGCCTTTTCTTTCCATGGTTTCTGATGAAAAATCTCTTTGAAGATCTTTATACATGATGATTTGATTCTGTGTTGCTATTCTCAGGATTCTTTCTTAGTCTTGTAACAGTCTGATTACCGTATGTGTATGTGTGGATCTTTTTAGGTTTATCTTTCTAGAAGTTTGTTGAGATTCCTGGATATGTAATTTATTTCATCAAATTTGTTGCCATCCGTTATTTCTTGAGATTTTTTTTGTCTCCTTTGTTTCTTTTTTCCTTTTGGCATTCCTTTTAATGTTGGTAAGTTTGATGGTGCTTCATACGTGTTTGAGCCTCTGTTTTCTTCATTTTCTTCTGTTATTCATGCTGGATAATCTCATGCTGGATAAAATGACCTGTTTTCAAGTATGCTGATTTTATCTCCTGTTCAGATATCCTTTGAGCCCTTCTGGTGAATTTTTCACTTTAGTTCTTAAACTTTCCAACTCTTGAATTTATATTTGTTTGTTTTATATAATTTCTTTCTCTTTACTGATCTTTCCTATTTGTTGAGATATAGTTCTCATAGTTCTATCCTTTTATTCTTTAGACTTTTTTTTTAAAGGCTTTTGAACATATTTAAACTATCTTATTTAAAGTCTTTGTCACATAAGTCAGTTATCTGACGAGGACAGTTTCTGTTCTTTGCTTTTTTTCTTTTGCATGGGTCTTATTTCTTTGAATTCCTCACCTTTTTTTTTTAGGTTTTGAAAAGTGTGTATTTTAATATTGTGGCAAGTATGGAAATCAGCCTACTTTCTCTCCCTCAAGTTTATCGGTGTTATCTTAGTTGTTTGCTTTGTGACTTTAATGAGCTAAACAAAAGTCTGTATTTGTCATGTGTGGTCACAGAATTCTCAGTTATAAGCTAAATGCTCAGCTAATGATTGGACAGATATTTTCTTAAATGTTCAAAACAAAAAAATCTCTAAAGACTGTGTGTGCTGTGATGACTTCAATACTAAGCAAGATAGGTTGCAACTAAGCCTTAACGTTTACTTCCCACTCGTACAGACACTCAGATTTAGCTGGAGGTGAGAGCTTTAGGCCATAAGTTTTTCCTGAGTGTGTGCATAGCCCCTCACGTATGTATGAGTTTTTAGATTACCAGCAATAATGGAGTTTTTCAAAGTCCCTATAGACAATCTCATTTCTCAAGTTTCCTTTCAATCTTTTTGATTAGTTTATGGTTTGCCCCAGCTGTTACCATCTCAATAGTGGTGTTAAAAACATTTGCTTGTAAAATATGTTTTCTGCAGATACCTACTCTTGCTGGGAGAGGCTTTTGTTCTATATGAATTTTGAGTCATGTGATGTAAACATAAGCCTTTCAAGTGAAGGCCTTCTAGAATGCTACTAGGTAGGTCAAATAGTTGCTAGTCCTGGGATTGAGGTTGGAATGAATTTAAACTTTATTTTGCTCTTTTCATTACTAGAAACATTTTCTAATGTTATCTCTGAGTTTGGGTGAGGCACATGGTACTAGTGTAAGTTAAAATACTATGAAGATCCCAATTATTACTGAGATACAGTCATTTTTCTTATATAGATGCTCCCCCATTGCTCAATTTAGTTAATCTCCAGAATTATAAAAAAATTGACCATGATATTATTTTCTTTCATTGCTTTTATGGAATGTCAGAATTTTGAAGATACTGTCTTTACTTTTTCACTGATGTCACTCCAGTTTGCTAATTTTTTTTTTTTTTTAAGGAATTACTTTCAATAGATACATGGGTTAATTTTCATTTCTAATGGTATCTTTGTCTTTCTCTGGCATCAACGTAACTGTGACCTCAGATAATGAATTCTTAAATATTCTTTCTTTCTCTATATTCTGAGTTTGTGAAATAATATTATTTTTATAAATGTATGTTAGTCAAGTTGGTTAATTTTTGTTTTTCATTGTTTTGCATATTTGTGAATTTGTTCTCTCTTATGTCCGTTGCTATTGCTGTTGAATTGTGCTTTTCTTTTTTTGATCCTGTCATTTTTTTTGTCTCATCTATTTTGTATATACATTTATACTTTCCTCGTATATCCTTTTATCAATATAAAGTGTTGCTTTTGTTTCTAAGAACATTTCTTTTTCTTAAGTCTGTTTTGTTTAATATTAATGCAGGTGCCCTAGCTCCCTTATTACTTCTGTTTTTATATGGTATCTAATTCCATCCTCTTACTTTCATTGTATTTGTCTCTTAACCTGAGGTTTATCTCTTGTTAGCAGAATGTTCTTGGATCTTATTTATTTTTCTAGTTTGACGTTTCTACATTTTGGATGAGTTTATTACATTTATATTTAATGATTATTTTTAATAGTGGGTTGATATACACATTTTTGTTTTCCATTTGTCTCATGTCTTTTTATGCCTTCTCTCTTTATGCCATCTTTTGTGTTAACTATTTTTAGTGTTTTATTTTGAACCTTCTGTTGAGTTCTTTGTTACTCTGTTTTTAATAGGTATTTTCTTAGTTGTTGTTTTAGGGATTTCAGTACTTTCTAATGACCACAGTGTACTACAAAATGATATTTATTCAGTTGTTATAAATAGAAACTTTCCTTGACTCTTTACCGCCATCCTTTGTTCTATTACTGTTAGATATGTAACATCTATTTGCTATAAACCCAACAATTTATTGTAATTATTGCTTATCCATTCTTACCTCTTTTATAGAAGTTAGGAATTTGGGATAAGAATTTTTTTTAGAATTTTAAATTTGTCCATATTTTTATTATATTTTAAGTTTTTTTCCCTGCATATTTGAATTATTATCTCCATTTAGATGGAACTACTTCCTTAGTACTTCTTTCAAGATTGATCTACTAGCAAGGAATTTTCCATTTTTTAACTTCATTTTGAATGCATAGTTTTGTTGGATATAGAATTCTTGATCAGCAGTTTTTTTGTTTTGTTTTGTTTTTTGAGCATTTTGAATATGTTATCCCACTGCCTTCTGGCCTGTGTTCGTTTCATTAATAAGTTAGATTTAATCTAATTGATGTTCTCATATAATGTGAAAATTCACTTTTCTCTCAGTGATTTTAAGAATTCATCTTTCTTTGTCCTTTTTTTGGAGGGGGGGGCCTCCAGCAGCTTGGCTATGATGTAGACATGTGCATGTCTTTTTATATATCCTACTTTACAATCATTAATATTCTTCTCTTAAGAAGTTTTAGCCATTCCTTTGATCATCTATTCTTCCCTTTTTTTTCTCTTCATTCTTGTCACTGCACTTTTATACATTTGATTTTGTCCCAAGGATCTATGGGGTTATGTTCGAGTTTTCTTTTTTCTCTTCTTCAGAGTGAGTATTCCTCATTTCCATTGTCTTCAACTTTGGTAATTCTTTATTTGCCATCTCAAATTTGCTTTTGATTGCCTCTAGTGAATTTTTCATTAGTCAGGTATTTACATTTTCCCTTTTTGTTTAATTTTTGTCTATTAAGATTCTGTTTTCTTTGAATTATTGATATCATACCTTTCTATATTTCTTTAAATATGGTTTCCTTTACTTTTTTTGAACATATTTAAAATTGATGCTTTGAAGTTATTTGCTGCTAAGTCTAATATTGACACTCTGAGAGATAATCTATCAAATGCTTTTTTTTTTTTTTGTATTGTGAAGTCTGTTTCCTTCACAATGTGAGAATGCTTATATCTTTTCTCATCTTTTTTTCTTGTTTATCTGTGATAGCGTAGGGGTCATTCCTTTATCTACATTGATTATTGCTCAGTCATTGTTTTGTTAGAGGTCATGATGGGATATTTTAAGGAGGATTGCTGTGGATTTGTTTGTGGGCTGGCTCTTTTAATGTCTGCCCCCTTTTTACTCCTTTATCCATATCTAGTGTCTCTGCTATGTGTTTATGTGGATACTGTAAGTCATGACGGTGTGGGTGACTTGGGTTTCCTTTAGTCTCTCCTATGTAGCCCCTGTTTGCCTGTCTCACCTTTAACTTTCTGTTATCTTCTGGCAAGCCCCTGTGTCTATTGCTTGTTTTAAACACAGTCATAACCTGAGGTGTGCTGAGCTTTTGGTCATCCCTGTTCTAGTGACACTGGGATCACCACTTTCCCTCATAGTGCTCCCCATTAGGTGAACCCACTTCAGCAACAGCAGAGAAGCTGGTGGTTTTCGTAACCTCTTTTCCCCTGCTTGAGCTACTGTGTTCATAGGGCTTTGGTGGATGGATATTTTCCACTGAAATTCTCTATTTTTCACAAATACATGCTTATCAGTTTGTTGTATCCTTTCCTTTGATTTCCACAATGCTGATATCATTTTTGACAGTTTTGTGTAGTTTGTAAGAGGATTTTGTGACCTCCTCACTCTCCTGCTGATGTGAATTTCTGATCTCATTATCTTCTGCTTTGTTATTTTTTAAATAGATCTTCTAACTTTTCCCACAGTTTTTATCTTTGCTGTCCCTGTGTTCTTGTGTGCAAGCAGCAGCCATGCTTTAAATGTTCTCAATGTTTTAAATGTTTTAAAACAAGGTGAGGACATGGAGTTTTGCTTAAAGCCTTCAGTGTCTTCATATTCTCATAGTAGGAAGTAAAAAAAATCACATGATATTTCTCCTGTTACCCTTTCTACTTTTTCTCCCCTCATGCAGCTGTTTTCATGATAGTTTCTTGATAGTTACTCTAAAATGCCAGGTTTATTCCTATGCCAGGCCCCTTGCATTTACTCTGCTTTTTCTAGAGGAATGCTTTTCCTTTAGATTCTCATAGTTCACAGCTGTCACTGGAATATTACCTTCTTAGTGAAGCTTTCCCTCACCATAAAATCACAAGTTCCCAACCAACATTTTCCTTCTTGTACACCAAATATCACTATGTAATTTTTCTCCATAGCACTTTATACTATGTTATATGATAAATCAAGTCACTCATTCAATGCCTATCTACTCCACTATAATAAAAGTTTCAATAATGTAGAGATTTTGTTTATTTTGTTCTCTGTATTTCCAGGGCCAGAACTGTTCAGGCAGTCATTTAGTGTTTATTGAATGAATGGGCACAATGTGTCTGCAGTAGAGCTTTTCATTCCAGGTAGAAAGATCTGAAAAGATAACGTATAAGACCTGGCTTTTTTGTAGTTTATGTACAGACTCAGTGAAAGATAACTATAATGTGGCAAGTACAATATTTGAAGTACACGCTAATGTGTTTTCAAGATGAATTTGGCATAATTTTGCATATAGAAATCTAGAAATGTTTCACTCATAAAGAGACCTTTAATCTAGGCAAAGGAAGAGGAGAAATCTGGTGAGGGGTTAAGGGAGACAAGGAAAGAATTGTGAAAGTGTCCATGTCCAAGAAATGTTGATTTTATTGCGGGCATCCTTGAGTCTGATGTGGAGGGGTATAAGAAGATCTAGATGGCAGAGTAGATTGAGGTCATGGAGTTTAGGATTGTGGGTATCATATTGAAGACCTTAGGCTTACGTGAGCCAATATGGGTCTAAAGTAGTTGACTGACTGACTTATGTTTTTGGAAGGAAACTATCTGGGCAGATGGAGGTTGAACTAGACTAAGGATAGCTGCATGGCAATGCATTTTAGAAGACTCCTTGAAGAGTAGTTGAGAGATGATGTCATTTTGATCTTCCACCAAAGGCAGTGTGGATGAAAAAGAGATAAAACATTGATGAAAAAGAGAGGAAGGTACATGTTATACATGCAAGTGTAACACTGAGATGGAACCAATAGGATTTGGAGGTTAAAGAGAAGAGAGAGTGAAGGATTTAGTTATTAATTCAACAAAACACACGTACTATGTGTTTTGGGTTCTGGGTATGTATTAGTGAAGGAAACCTTCATTCCTGCCTTCTTGGACCTTATATCCTAGGAGAGACAAGCCAATTGTGATTTATAAATAATTGTACAGTATGTTGGGTTTTAGTAAGTATTATAAAGAAAAATAGAATAATAGATAAAAATATTTTTTTGAAGGGTTTGCTAGTTGTGATAGGTTGAACATCCCCTGGAAGACGTCACTGATAAGGAGACATTTGCACAGAGGCCTGGAGGAAGAGTGGGAGTGAACATTGTGGAGTCTTGAGATTTTATAATGACAAAGTAAGAAAATAAGGTGGAAAGAGAGCCAAATAAGATGATGGCTCTATCGTGGCAGAATAAAAATCTGCTTAGGAAGATTCAACTGTTAAGGACATTTTCTTCCCAAGACCATCAAATGCTAGCCTTTGAGAGAAGAAAAGTTGGGAATGTGCTTGAAGGTCTCAGAACTTCTGCCTTTGAAAATGACATGACTTATAGTACCATTAACTGACAGGAAAGCCTCAAGAAGATGCATGTTTTTGGAAGTCAAATCTTCTCGGTTATCTCATTCTTGGGGTAAAGTTTATATAAGGCTTCTCCAGCTTTGTTTGACATTGCTCATCTTTCCTTTTTTTTTCTCCCTCTTCACATTTTTTGTAATGGTGGTGACTTTATTTCTCTGTGATGTTAAACATCCAGCAGAGCTTCTTTTCTGTTTCTGGCAGTTTCCAGTGCAGTGGTTGGCACATCCAAAAGTGTGACTGTGAGCTTTACTCACTCATGCAAAGCAGAAACTCAGACAGGATTGTGTGTGTGTGTGTGTGTGTGTGTGTGTGTGTTTGAACCTGAGTGAGGATATTAAGATAACTGGAGTCTGCCCCGATGTTGCAGAAGACTTTGAACTTTGTACTCCCAATGGAGCCCTGATTGTCACCTATTTTGCCACACTGATATTGTTTTTCATTTCACTAGGGAGGATAGGATTAGTTGACAGAGGGTAATAAATTGGTTATTTTGTTTAATCTGGAGTGTGGAAGAGCAGGAACCTCCCACAGGTATCATTCTGGAGAATTATATTTTATATTTGCAAAGTCCATTACAGTTCATGAACTAACTGTTAATGTACATGTCTAACTTGATTCTTCATTTGAACCTTATCAAAACCCCATGAGAGTCACATTAGATAATAATAAATACATTTTGTAAAATAAACAAAATTGAAGTTCAAAAGAGATTTAGTATTTTGTCCAGTGTGTTTCTGCTATTAAGTAAGAAACCCTGAATCCACACATAGGTCTTCTGATTCTCAGGTTTAGGAGAGAACAGTTACAGTGGTTTTAGATCAAATCTCAAAAGCAAGAATGGAAAGAACAAATAAGCGATAAGTATACTGCACAGTAGGTTTCCTTTTGGTTACTTTTCAGTGAAAAGTATTACCGCTAGGTTTTATTTTAATAAATATTTTTAAATTAAAAATTGGGCTTCTTTGAGGGCAGGAAAAGATCAGAGATACAAAGATCAATGCTGCATGGATCTCCTTACTACCAATTACATTTTTTAACTCACTGTCTAATTCAGGGAGCAGATATGTAAGTGTACCTTTATAATATGGCGTGAGTTCTGATTTAGTTGAGATATAGTAATATTGTCTATCTGTGTAAGATACTTTTTGTGACAGCTTGCGGAGCATGTTCGTGTTTTTCTTCCCTCACACCCTCTTTGGCTTTATCTGCTGCTGCTCCTCACTGTATTCTTTGGTCAGGCTATCAAAGTTATTTTGCTCTTTTAAGAATTAACCTCTTCTTTACTTTCAAAACGTTAGTCAGTCATCATCTCTTCCCAGATGCCTTCCCATACCTTCAATTCTGGGGCTCTGTTCTTGTAATTCTGTCCCTCAGTTATAGGTGTGGTTTCTGCTCCACTGTATCCTAACAGTTCGGAAGCCCAAGAAGGTGTCTTTTGTGATGTTTAATCCTGGGCTGCTAGTTCAATGCTTGGAAAGTGGTAGATCCTTAGTAAGTTCACTGAATGAATTGAATTATTTAACTGTGGTTTTACCATATTCCTGTGAGGTTTTATCACTGTCCCTGTTTTACAGATAAGGCAACAGCTCTGGTGTGGAGTTACGTATTCCAAGTCTCACAGTTGGTAAGCATCAGAGCTTGGATACCCAAATGAACTCTGTGGTCTACCTAAGATGGTGGTCTCTAGAAGAGTATACAGTCAGCTGGAGTTGACAGGGAGGCCTTCCCCACCAGACTGTTCTGGGTTAGCCTACCCTTTGAGTACTTTAGACTTACCTGGGAGAGTAATGGAAAAAACAGAAATGTTTTGGTATCATTACAAGTTTGCAGCAGTTAGATTTAATTTTTTTCCATTTGAAATTTAGACATTTCCAGGCCTCTAATTTAGACTTAATAACATCTTAATAATTTGAGCTTCAGAGTAAAATTTTAGTTATTGAACATAGCAGTACTGTAGTGGGAAAGTTTTCTAGTAAAAGGATCAGTGCAAGAATTCTGCAGGAACTGTTTAGCTCCACTTGTTACTCTTCTTTTATCATTTAATGAAATGGTAATTTATTTTTCTTTCTTCAACATATGCTTAATTTTCTTGGGAAAGCTAGCAAAGGAGAATAAAAAGCTGGTGAACTTTTTCCCATTTTCCTTTACCACAACAATTGAAAAATTTATATAAGAACACTTTTCATAAAGGCTGGCTCATACAGTGATGCAGGTAATATTCTCATCTGTTGAGATGGGGAATTATTGCAAGGAACAGGACTAGGACTGTGACACAGCTTGGTCAAGTCCTTGACACTAATTCTCATCTTGACACTTCGATGTAGCTCAGTTAAGGCTTTCATGTGTTTCTTACTGCAAGAGTAGATATTTGAGTGTGGTATTTTATTTGGCTGTCTAGTCACCTTGGTAAAAAATTCCTCCGTTGTTTAGGTGACTTTTAAATAGGTAATTCTTGTAAGGATTTTCAGGAGTTTTTGTTTTTCATTAAGTAGTGAGGATTCTATGAACATCTTTGAATCCCTGCTCCCCAAGAAGTTGGCAAAAGCTATTAAATATTCTTGGGGCACCTGGTTGGTTTAGTTGGTTGTATCCAACTCTTGATTTCAGCCCAGGTCATGATCTGGGGGTTGTGGGATGGCGCACCTTGTGGGGCTTCACGCTGGATGTGATGCCTGCTTAGGATTCTCTTCCCCTCCCTCCCCACTGTGTGCTCACTCTCCCTTTCTCTCTTCCTCAAGTAAATAACTAAATATTTTTTAAAAACTATCAAATATCCTAATGCAGTTAATGTTATTTCATTGTTTCATCGGTTCATTTAAAATGTAGGCATAAATGATAATGATCTGCATTAGGAAAGACCTAAATATTAATAAAAATATTTTGTAGGTAAACCACAACTAATTCATAAAGTCCCGTGCACCCTTTAATACCTACCAGAAATGGGCAGGCCGTCAGTTTGGAAGATTCTATCTAAAACATATTCCTTCACTTGGCCCTTGAAAAACTCTACCACTGTATCCTGCATAGAATTTGGTTTATTTGCTGTGAAGAAGGAACAGTTGAGTCAACACGCGGGAGATAAATCTATGCTAGGTGTCACAGGGCTGATTTTTACACCACATGCCATCTCTCTTTTTTAGTTTATTTATAAATTTGCTAACAGGCAAATTTTATTAATGAAACCAGGAGGGCTCATTCAGAGATATTTTAGACTTGTGCTTAGATAGGAGTGACAAATTAGTTTTGTCACTGAGTAAGCTCAGAGCTTTTAGAGAATGAATAAGTTCTTTATTTCATCTGTATTAAGACACGAGAAAAGTAGCTATTCTTTATTAATTCATATTTTAGAGATCAATTTACAATGCTAAACCCTAATATCCATGTTACTTTTAACTGGATTAACTGATAGAAATGAACTAGTTATTCACAACATCACTTTTGAACATCAACATTATGCTGCCTTTGATGGAGGGGATCAGCGTTTATAACACCCAGTTTCTAACCAAGGTCCAGGCTAGGCACCAGAGTTACTAGTTTTTACATGGCTTGATTAACAGAGAGGAGGCTCCTATGCACTGAAATTTTCCTTCTAAAATGGGCACATTTCCCAGCATAAATATGATACTTCTATACTAATCAGGATGGAGTCTTATCCTGCAATGGGACTTACATTTCGGGCTTTCCACCACATCATTGCTGTTTTCTACGTGGTCAAAAATAGATACAGAGTAAACCAACCCCAAAAGTCAATTATAGGGTTTATAGTGATGTTCTGTGAAAAATTTGGTTGTGTTTTTCATTATACAGAATGTTCTTTCCAAAGACATAAACAGAAAAAGCACATATGTTTGATTTTAAAAATAACTCTGCATAGCTCTTTAAAATGCTGGAGACGTTTGGATACTTTGAAATGATCAGCATTATAATTACATGATAAACCCTCTATCTAAAGTCAGGCCTGGTTTGTAATTATTTATTCAGTTGCCTCCCCATCTTAATATATATTTATATTTATATGTGTGTGTGTGTAAAATACATATTTAAAATTTTGACATTTTTATTTTAATGAGAGACCAAAGTAGATACTTTGAAAGCATTTCAAATGCATGTTTGATTGATTGGTAAACTTATCTTATTTTCTAATCTCTTCCCATGAAGCAAATGCTAATATGCATTATATCACTTTTGGAGCACACATGTTAATTTACAAGTAATATATTATAAAAAGTGTGGAAAATGAAAACCATTTGTCCATTATGAATTATTGCTGTGCTTAAAATATGGTTTGTGAAATGATTGCTCGTATACTTTCTAAAGTAGTATAAACTAGCACTTAGAGTGATTTTACAATAAACTTTACATTCCTAAGGAGAGCTTATCTAAGTCCCACAAAACTTAAAGTGGGTAAAAAATTTTGTTATAATAATGTTATATTGAATGAGATTCTTTAAAGCCTTATAACTTAAAATGTTGTTTTTTTGATGCTTTTTTTTTTTTGGTCATTTTCCAGCTTTAAATAAACTGCAGTTAATTTATACTTTTGCTGTTTGAAAATGTACAAAGAAATGTTCCTTTTTAAAGCTTTTCTCCTATAGTCAAGGCTTAATTTTCCATAGCCAGATTTCAGCCTAATGCAAGTATTGGTTTTTTTGCCTTATTGAAATGGTTGCTTTCTTTAAATTTTTTACTGACTGATTGACCTTATAATTATTCATTTACTCATACAGACAACACTAGCACAGTAGTAGTACCTGCATAATGCTTTTTAACTTCTCTCATTTCTGAGATGGTAGAAGCAAGAAAATCAGTTTTATTTTTTTCCCCAATACACCTGTAACAAAAATTTTTGATTTGACCAGTTACAAGCCAGCCATTCTTACTTACCTTCTTTCTTTCTATCAGAGCCCTAAATATGCATAGAAATCCTGCATAATATTAGCCCATTGTGGTGACCCTATTCTTCTCAGTAATTGGCTTAGGAAGAGTCACATGACTCAGATCTAGTCTGTGAGATATGAGAATTCTGAATGGCCCCTGGGAAGGTTCCCTCACTGATAAAACAAATTACCTAGAGAAGGCTGCCCCTCTTGTGGGTGAAATGCTTGGAAGTGCTGCAGCTTTATAATACAAGCTTTTGGGCTAGGTTGCCTATTTTAGAATCCCAGCGCTTCCCTTACTAGCTTTGTAACCATGGCAGTTTATTTAATTTCTCTGTGCCTCAGCTTTCATGACCGTACAAATGGGGCTAATATACACATTTGAGAAAATGCAGTAAATATAAATCAAAGCCACTAGAATGACTAGAATAAGAAAGTCAGATAACAACAAATATTGGTGAAGATTTGGAGGAATCAGAATCCTCATACACTCCTGGTGGGAACATAAAATAGTCCAGCTGCTTTGGGATATAGTAGTATATCCCAAGTAGTATAGTAGTTCCTCAAATGATTAAGTAGGACCCAGTAATTCCACTTCTAGGTGGGTGTGTGTATATATATCCAAGAGGACTGAAAACGTACGTCAACACAGGGATTTGTACACAAATGTTTATATCTGCAGTATTCATAATAGCCAAAAGGTGGAAACAACTTGAATGTCCATCAATGGATAAATAGATAAGCAAAATATAATTTATTGGTATGAGGTATTATTTGGCCACAAAAAAGAATGAAATGAGCTGATACATGCACAATGTGGATGAACCTTGAAAACATCATGGTAGGTGAAAGAAGCCAGTCACGAAAGACCACATATTCATATATTCTTCCACTCATATGAAGCTCTAGAATAGGGAAATTTATAGACAGAAGATATATTACTGGTTGCTTACAGTTGTGGCTGGTAGTTGGGTGGCATATGGGGAGCGACAGCTAAAGGTTACTGTTTCTTTTTCATGTAACAAAAATATCCAAAAATTGACTAATTATGGTCACACATATCTGTGAATATACTATAAACCATTGAACTGTACACATCAAGTGAGTGAATTATGTGGTATGTGAGTTATATTCCAATAAAGCTGTTAAAAAAATGGGGCTAAGAGTATCTTCCTTATAGACTATTGTAAGAAATTAATTAATGAGCGTAAAGTTCTTAGAACAGTGCTTGGCTTATAGCAAGCACTCAAATAATGATAAGTATGCTAAAAATTAATTAGGGCCTTGAGGGTAGCTAGTGAGGAAACAGTATGCAGGAGAAGGAAGGTCCTCGCATGTGAAGGACTCCAACAGACTGCCTAGCTTTGGGATTTGGGAGTTTGTTTCTTAGAGCTGAAGGCACCTTGCTGATAGGCACCTTTCTTCTGGGGTTTCATTGATTCTTTTTCAGTGCATATAAGGTGTCACCACGCCTAACTTTTTTATTCAGAGGTTCTATCATCTCTGTCCTTTGTATATATTAATGCCTATATGTTTATTTTTAGTATGTTATCACTGGATTAAAACTTTTGGAGGGCTTGGGCTCTGTTTTAAATTTGAAGGCCCTTTATCTTGCTGAGCACAGGACTGTGCCTGCTAATCTTAGCTGGTTAATCATTTGTTAATAAGAAGGGAAAGGTTGTAACTTAGGTTTTGTTGGCATAATCTTAAAATTTGCTAGCTGTTTGATACTCTCTTCTGGTTCTGGTCTTGTGCTTCTCAGTGCTTTCTGACTGGAGTCTCTCTTTGCAAGTTTAATACAACCTGGGTTCCTGTTTCAGTTTTGGTCAGAGTAGAACAATGTTTAAAATGCTAGTGGCTACCTGCCTAGGCCTTCACCTCAGTTGCTAAAAAGTGGGACTCACTGTTTTTGCCTTCCTGATGATAAATGTCGTGCATGCTGACTTAGTGAAAAAAAAAAGCAAATGTAAAACATTTTTTAAAAGTATGTATATTGATGTATATTGCTCCAAATATTGACACAAGTATAGATATAAATGTGTGTATACGTGTATATTTTTTGTTTTCAGTGCGTAAACTTAGTTTTTATTGTGAGTTGGGGATGGCATGGGGGTAGATGGATAAATAGATTAAATAAAATTTAAAAATTGTTCACTTTGTTTTCTGGGAGTGCACGTCAAATTCCCAGTAGATCTAGGTGATTAGGTGATCAGCAAATGATCTCTGAGCACAGAATATGTTGTGACTTCTAGAGCCCCACTTGTGCTACATACAGACTAGTTCTTGGTGAAGTATCCATTATTTCTTACTCATTTTAAAAGATAGAGATATTTATATTTGTATAAGAACTCTATATATTAAGGCCAGGTCTTTAAATCTTTGTTTTTTGTACTGCAAGATTTTCTTAGTTTACTATTTGAAATGAATTTATGTATTTATCATATTATTTTCATCCAGAAGTTTTAAAATCTATATAAGTCACATATAACAGTCTTATTTGTGGTTTTCTAGCTTTGGTGTCATGTTTGGTAAATACTTTTGGTAGGAGTGGTATTAAATCATCCTGTCATAGCTAGTAAGAAGAGCTCATAGGAGATGGCAGGCTCAGTGTTGCATTTTTGGTCTGCTTTAATGCTTAATAGACCTTAAACCCATTTCTCTTAGGAATAATCCATAGGAATTAGAATGTTTTCTTTTTGCCTTGTTTCCTGTGTTCTAATTTTCTTTTCTTTTTCACATCTCTAACCATATCATGTCCATCTTACTACTTACCACTAAATATGACTGGAAAATGTATATATAGGGAGGACTGTAGAAAATACTTTTGAATGAATAAACTTCATGAACTGTAGGAGTCTCCTCTTCTGTTATATCTTTTTTGTGATAGCATCCCTTTCTTTTTTGCACACCTATTTGTATTATGCCTTAGAACTTTTAGTCCTTTCTAACTTATGTGTTTAGATGTTTAATCCACTGTTTCTGGGTGTGAATTTCTATTGGTGAGAAATATGAGCACTGGAACGTGCTTTTCATACAGTAGGAAATGAATAAATACTGAACAAACCTGATAAGCAAATTGAGCAAAAGGACAGTATTGGCAGATACTTTTTTCCTTGAATCTGTACTTTTTCATTATTTTGGTAGGATTTTTATGGCCTTCACATCATGAGAAATGTATATTCAAGTTAATGTATAAAATTTCTTTTTATAATTGTGAAAAACCAGTCTTGACTAGAACAGCATTAACAACAGAATTAAATCAGGACCTTCCTCTCCCTATTAACTGTGATCTTGGGCAAATTACTTAAACTTTCTCAGCATAATTTCCTGTTTATAAAATGGAACAAATATTTTTTATTGATGATGATTGAAGGAAATGTCTGTAGTACAATATTTGGTAAATAGTTGAGAATCAATAAATGTTTACATGTTTTCAGTCTCTTTTTAATTTGGGACATAGAGCTAGCTTTGAGTATGCTTTTTCATTTTCCAGTCAGCCCGGTTTCCTTCTTTCCACTTCCTGCTCTTTCCCCTTTTATAATCTTTTCTTTATTTAAACACAATTTATAAAATTGAATATTTGATATAGTGGCCTGATTATGTTTTTTTCTAGATGATCTTTATTATCTCGTGACCCTGTTCTTTTTTTTTTAATGTAACTTTTTAAAATTAAGTATTAAGATTTTAATTTCAGCATAGTTAACATACAGTGTTATATAGGTTTCAGGTATACAATATAGCGATTCAACACTTCCATACACTACTCAGTGCTTATCAAGATAAGTGTACTCTTGGGGCCCTGTTCTTTTATATGGAAGAATAGTTACTGTCTAAACTTTTGGAGACCATATAACCTAGTTGAAGAAACAAAAGTTTGTCATCAGGACAACTCATACAATTAACAGGGCTTTTGTCCATGGTAAAATGGAGCTAGAATTGGCTTCATTTTAGCAGTGAACTGGCTTCATTTTACCAGTATGTGAGGTATGATCTTTTTAGAGAAATAATTAAGTTTTGCAAATATCAGGTGGTGGTATTTTATTGAGGCATATCCTTTGAAAAATTCATGTTTTCTATCACATCTATCTTTTTAATTTCCCAATTTTAGCTTACTGTTTATTAAAAGAGGTTTGTTTTGTTTTGTTTTGTTTTAGGACTTCAAAATTCTGTCACTAGCCTGTTCTGATTGAAACTGACAGCATAAGTCTCTTTATAGTGAACTCTACATGGGGATTACCCACAGCAAATTTTTAATCTTACTCGGGCTTTCTCCTGTTATTGAACATTTCTCCAGGAAGCTTTTTTTTCAGTCATTTAGTGAATGCACTTAATGAAGAGATTATTTTCAGCATTGATTTTAGAAAAACACAATTTAAATTTTTATTTATTGTTAAAAGATAAACTTGAATTCTAAAGATAAGCGTAATGAATGGAATACATACACATACATTTCAGATCATTTGTATATAAATTTCATATCATTTGACGATAGATTTGGGTTGCGAATCATTTTCCCTTAACATTCTGAAGCCTTTTTCCTACCATTTTGTAGCTACCATTGTTGCTGTTAACAAGTTCTTTGCCATCTGATCAGTGACCCTTTATATGTGACCATTTCCTCTCCTTTACTCTTGACATTTCTAGTGTCATTTATTTATCAGTTGTGTTCTCATATTTTATGGTATCATGGTGTGGGTCTTTTTCCATCTCCTTTGCTGGGGACTTTTATCTTTCAGCTCTTAGCAATTTTCTTGAATTATTTCTTTGATAATTTCTTTTCTTTCTGTCCCTCCCTCTCCTTCTCTCTCCCTTTGTCTCTCTCTCTCTGTCTCTTTCTTCTTCCTTCCCTCCATCCATCTATACTTGTCTGTCTGTCCATCTCCCCTTCCCCCCTTTTCTCTTGAATTGATGTTATTCAGTTGTTAGTTCTCTTGAACTGGTCCTACAACTTTCTTATTCTTTCTATCCATTTACCATACTTTTATTCTTTTGGTCTTTTTCCTAGGAAATTATCCTTAACTTTCTCTTCCAAACTTTTCATTTTAATTTTTCCAGTCGTGATTTTAATTTCCAAGAGTACTTTTTTTGTTGTTTTCTGAATGTTTCTTTTACTTACTTGTTTAAAAAAAAAAAAAAAGCCCTCTTGTGTCTTTTTGTGGATGTAATATCTTTGCAAGAATATTTGTGATTGAGCACCTGGGTGGCTGAGTCTGTTAAGCGTCTGCCTTCTGCTCAGGTCACGATCCCAGGGTCCTGGGATTGAGCTCCTCATCGATAGGCTCCCTGCTCAGCAGGGAGTCTGCCTCTCCCTCTGCCCCTCTCCACACTCCTGTGTGGGCACCATGCTCACTCGTGCGTGCACGCCTGTGCTCACTTGCGCTCACGCTCTCTCTCTTGCAAAAATAAAATCTTTAAAAAAAAAAGATTTGTGATTGTGTGAAGTTTTTTTTTTTACTCCCTTTATTTTCTTTGTTTCATTTTATTTCCTTTTTATTCGCTTTGTTCTGTTTAACATCTTTTATGTTAGAGTCTTTTCTTATCATCTCGTGATTTTTAGCTGCTTAAAAATTTTAGCCTAAGGCACCAAAATGTATGTGAAGTAGAACTTTATTGTAGGGTGATTAGATACTTGTCTGGCCATTTTTGTGGGACATCCCTCAAGAATGCTATCAACTATTGATTTCTATTCTCTTAGACTACAAATTTCTCCAAGGAGGAACCTGTCAGTCCTTTGCCTAGGGTTTCTAAGTCTGATTATGAGGATTTCGGTATCTCATCTGAAGGAGCCTGGGGTGGGGCGAGGCTGTATGTCTTTTCTAATTGAGTAATGTAGACTTTGCCTTAGTCTTTCTTTTTTCAGTGTGATGCATCAGGCACTTCCCCCCACTCTCCTTCCTCAACATGCTTGGTGTTCACAAGCACAGAATTTTGCTGGTATAGTCTTCCCAAAGATGAAACCTTCATTCTTTGAAAGAGTGGTGACAGAAGTTGTGGCATCACTTGTATGAGGTTAGAAAAGAGATTTGGGGTTCTAATTGTTCCCTGTGGAAACTACAGCACATTCTGGTTTTCAGTCCCACCATGCATTCCTTCAGTTCTCAAACTTCATCTTAGTTCTGTAGCAGAAAACTACTTGATTTTTGCTGATTTACTCACCCTGGGTTTAGGATTCCACTTCATTGTTTCCTTTGTAGCCTCCATTGTGTTATAAATATTCTGGTCTGTTGTCATCTCCTTTCCCTTTTCCATTTTGTATTACTTTAGTAAAAATACTAAGGTAAAGAGACTAAAATTTTTACCTCTTTTGTTTTCAGGATAGAGCAGAGGTAAATGTCGTATTTAAATAGACATGCCACTTCCTTCTTTTGATGGAGCATGTAATATTTGTATAGTTTCATTTACATGCTACAGAAACATGAAATATGAAGAGACTTCCAAGCAAAATACGAGAACAATAATGAGTAAAGATGAATATCTCTCAAGATTGAGTTAGTAAAATCAGAGAATGAGGAAAGAATATTTGAATGTTAGTCAACACACCAATTATTTAAATAAAATACGCTATACCTGAGAAAGAATAACTGCTACTGTTCAATTCCTTTCTTGTTGCTATAGAATATTAGAAAGGATAGTATATGAATTCGAAGTGGCAAATACCTGAGTAGAATTGCCAGGTCATATGGTAAGTGTATGCTTAGTATTATTAAAACTGCCAAGTTGTTTTCTAGAGTGGCTGTCTGCTATTTAAATTCCCATCAGTAGTATCTGAGAGTTCTAGTTCCTATACATCCTTCTTAGTACTTGGCATTGCCAGGTTTTTGTTTTATTTTAATTTTGTCATTCTCATAGGTGTGAAGTGGTAGCTCATTGTGATTTTACTTTGCATTTCCCTAATGATTAGCAATGTTGGGCATCTTTTCATGTATTTATTCACCATCTGTAAAAGTTATGTCTCCCCAGTGTCTCCTCTTTGTTTACTGTATTATTTTTTTCTTACTGTATTAATTTGTTTTCTTATTTTTTTCTTATTTTCTTATTTTTTGGGTTAGTTATATATTTTGGATACCAGTCCTTCAGAAGTCTTTTGTCTGATATATAATTTGAAATGCATGTCTCCACAAATATAACTTGTCTTTTTATTCTTTCAACAGCATCTTTTGTAGAGCAAAAGTTTTTAATTTTCATAAAGTCCAATTTATCATTTTTTTCCTTTTATGTATTATGCTTTTGGTATTGTATCTAAGGACTCTTTGCCTATCTGAAGGTCACAAAGATTTTTTTTTTTTGTCTTTTCTAAGGGTTTGATAGTTTTCTTGTTTTACAGTTAAGTCTATTTTGAATTTTATATAAGTTGCAAAGTATGTATTAAGATACACTTTGTTCTGTATATGTATGTCCAGTTGTTCTAATGCTATTTGTTGACAAGTCTGTCATTTCTCCGTTGAATTGTCTTTGCATGTTTGTGGACAGTTGACTGTCCTCCTGTGGTTCTATTTCTGGATCCATTTTTCTCTTCCATTGATCTTTGAGTCTGGTCTTTATTACTATACTGTCTTAATTACTATGGCTTTATAATAAGTCTGAAAATATCTTAAAATGAGTTGTTTAACTTTGTTTCTCTTTTACAGAATTGCTTTGGCTATTGTAGTTCTTACCTTTCTCTGTGCAATTTAGAATTGTCTTGTTTATAAGAAATCCTGCTGAGATTTTAATTGAATTTGCCTTAAATCTATAGATCAATTTGAAGAGAATTAACATCTTAACTATTTTGAGTTTTCTAACCCATGAAAATGGTCTTTTTAAATTTTAATTTTTTTTTTAAATTTTTGTCATCAGAATTTTGTAGTTCTCAGTGCACTGATTGGTCATATACTTAGATTTACTCCCATGTATTTAATTTTTTGTGGAGATACTACAGATAGTTCTGTTTAAAAGTTTTAGTTTCCAGCTCTTCAGTGCTACTACATAGAAATCTGATTTATATTTGTATGGTAAGCTGTATCCTGTGACTTTGGTAAACAACATATTTCTAGGAGCTTTATTATAGATACTTCGGGCTTTATAGACAATTGTCTGCATATCAGAACACTTTTAATTCTTCTTTTTTCAATTGTATGCCCTCCTTCTCTCTCTCCCCACTCCCTTTTAGTCTTATTGCATTGGCTAGGATTTCTTGTACAGTGTTGAAAATGAGTGGTGAGAAGAGACATTTTGCCTTGAGTATTGTGTGGAAAGAATTTTCTTTTGCCATTAAATGTGAAGGCAGCTATGTCTTTTGTAGATCTGGTTCATTGCATTGATGATTTCCCTTTTCCTTTCTAGATTGCATAAAATTTTTATCATGAAATGGTGTTGAATTTTATTGTTATTTTTCTTTATCAGTTGATAAAGACTGTGTGATAATTGTCTCAGTTAGTTAATATTGTGTATTATATCAATTGATATTTAAATATTGAACTAGCCTTGCATTCCTCAGATAAATTGTGCTTGGTTGTTATGTACTATTCTTTTTATATATTGCTGAATTCAATTTGCTCATATTTTGTTGAGGATTTTTCATCTATGTTCATGATGGATATTGATTTGTGATTTTCATTTTTGTACTATCCTTTTCTGGTGTTATTATCAGTGTAATGCTGGCCACATAAATGAATTTAGGCAGTGTTTCTCCTCTTCTGTTGTTTGGGATAAATTGTGTAGATTTGGTGTTATATGTAGGTTAGAGTTGGGTAGAGTTGCCCAGTGAAACCATCTGAGCCCTGAAATTTCCTTTTCTTTTCAGAAAGATTTTAAAGTACATATGTAATTTATTTAATTGCTATGTATTCCAGGGTTTCAATGACCATGTGCACATTCAGTGAATTGCTAGGACTCACAGCACTCATCATATTTTTACTCATAACTATGATTTATTACAGATCAGCAAGGGAAAATGACTCAAGGAGAGTCTGGAGGCATCCAGACTCAACCTTTAAAGTTCTCCCTTCTGAGAGCACAGGGCATAAGAAACATATTCTTCCAGCAGTAAATTGTAGTTACACATAGGCTGTGTTTCTGCCCAGGGAATCCTGCTTAAGACTCAAAATCTAGGATTTTTATTGAGAACCATTCATGTAGCCATGCCAGATGTGGTCATGTAGCCACAGCTTCCCAATTTCCAGACTCTAAGAAAGAAAGCAGATATTTACCCTAACTCATGATATTTGTACAGTCTATGCAAGCTGGTACAGCAGGGCTCAATGCCTCAAGCAGATAAAACAGGTTTGCTATATAGAGAATAGCCCCAAACCAAAATTTTGATATGCTAGCCAAACACCAGTTCTGCAGTCAGGCCCGTCTCATGATAGCAGTGTCAGGCCTGCAATGTTAACTCTTTTCTGCACACTATAGGACTATTCTGTTGTGTGTTTCTGTTGAGTGAGTTTGTTTATTTTAAGGAAATGGTCCATTTCTTCTAATTTGTCAAAATTATGTTCATAGATAAGATTGTAGTATTCTCTTACTATCCTTTTATTATCTGTGAGTTCTATTAGGATAGTTCTTCCTGCATTTCTTGTTTAAACTGGCAAGAGCGTTATCAATTTCATTGATCTTTCCAAAGAAACAGTTTTTGGTTTCATTGATTTTTCTCTGTTGCTGTTTTATTCTCAGTTTCATTGATTTTTGCTCCTTACTTGAGTTTACTTCTCATTTCTTCTGATGGAATCTTTAGATTATTGATTTAAGACCTTCTTTTCAAATATATGCATCTAATGCTATACATTTCCCACTTTAAAAAAAAAAATTATTTATTTAACCGAGAGAGAGAGAGAGAATAAGCAGGGGGAGCAGCAGAGGGAGAGGGAGAAGCAGGCTCCCCAATGAGTAGGCAGCCCGATATGGGACCCGATCCCGGGACTCCGGGATCATGACCTAAGCCCAAGGCAGACACTTAACTGACTGAGCCACCCAGGCACCCTATACATATCCCACTTAGCACTGCTTTAGGTATATCCCACAAATTTTGGTTTGTTATATTTACATTTTCATTTAGTTAAAAATATTTCTTGGGATTGGGAGGGAGACAAACCATAAGAGACTCTTAATTTCACAAAACAAACTGAGGGTTGCTGGGGAGAGGGGGGTTGTGGAGAGGGTGGATGGATTATAGACATTGGGGAGGGTATGTGATATGGTGGGTGCTGTGAAGTGTGTAAGCCTGACAGTTCACAAACCTGTACCCCTGGGGCAAATAATACATTATATGTTTTTTTTTTTTTTTTTTTTTAAGATTTTATTTATTTACTTGACAGAGATACAAGTAGGCAGAGAGGCAGGCAGAGAGAGAGTGGGAAGCAGGCTCTCTGTTGAGCAGAGAGTCCGATGTGGGGCTCGATCCCAGGATCCTTGGATCATGACCTGAGCCGAAGACAGAGGCTTTAATCCACTCAGCCATCCAGGCGCCCATACATTATATGTTAATAAAAATAATTTAAAAAGTATTTCTTTATTTCCTTAAGACATCGTTTTTAACTCGTGGGTAGTTTAGAAATTTGTTTTATTTCTCATTATTTGAGAATATTTTCTAGTTATGTTTCTTTTATTTTCTACTTTAATTTACTTACAGAGAAAATATTTTGTAAGATTTCAATACGTTCTAAAATTTGTTTTATGGCCTTAAATGTGGTTTGTATGTGTGAATTTCCATTTGTACTTGAAAAAATGTTATTTTGTTGTTGAGTATATAATAAATGTATTATAAATGTCTTTTAGGTCAAGTTGCTTTATGGTGTTCAGGTCTTACATATCTTGCTGATTTTCTTAACTTGTTCTATTATTTTGATGTAAGTATGTTAAATTGTACATATTTATTTCTTTCTCCTGTTAATTCAGTCAGTATTTGCTTTATGTGTTTTGATGCTCTGTTATTAGTTGCATACACATTTAAGATTGTTATATCTTCATGATCAAGTAATGTTTTTCTTCATTCCTTGTGATTTTCCTTGTTTTGATATTCATTTACTCCTTTCTTCTGATTAGTGTTTGAATGTTATATATATATATATTTTTTTCTATTTACTTTTAATCTGTATCACTTTAGTTAAAGTGGGTTGTCTTTCTTTTTGATGCCCTTATCTACTTAAATGGACTAGGAAGAAACTTGTATTTTTGTATCCATAACTGAAGTAAAAGGAAATGTTTTGGGATTAACCAGGAATTGAGGTTGTCACTGGATTTTTATTTTAAGATGTGGTTGTAATTGGATTGTACCACTGGACCACAGTGCCCAGGAAAGTAATAAAAAGAATCAGAAAACTCCTCTGAGAGCAGTTACCAGGTTGTCTCTCCTGAGGCTTAGTTACAGACTTTGGGTAAAACTTCTTTAGCACTCTCTGTCTCTGGGGTTCCTAATCACAGTAAGCATTGTCACTGCTCAGGTTCAGGACTGTTTTGTTCGCTGACAATTTGAATTTCAGCAGGAAGGCTAACATCATTAATGGATAATATGTAGATATTTGAGGAGGTATGATTTTTTTAGTAGCAAATAAAAGTCATATGAAACCCACAACTTTTTCTTTTTCTATTAGTGCACTGTAACCTCTTTTATGTTACCATTAAAATAATCACATTAGGTCCAGCTCAGAGCCTGTGTCTGCCTTTATATCCTTTTTCTTTCATTTGCACTCCCATACATTCCTTACAGTTTTGTGGAACTAATTTTTCTGGGAATATGCACATGATCACAAATATTCACCTGTGTGTTTGTGGAAATGGAACTTTAGACTTTCAAATGCAAATCTCAGGGTTGTGCACTAATTGTTCAGGGAAATAATTATTCAGGTCTTTGTCTAGAATTTTTATCAGGGCTGTGCATAAGTAAATTATCTGTAATCTTTCTTTAGATTATTTCATTCTTTCAAATGGATTTAAATATGATTGATACACTGAAGACAAATTATATTTTTAGACCACACTTCTTTCCCGATATGCTGTGATATGTATGGGTTGGCTGCCTACTTGATATCTTCATTTGGATGTTTAGTAGTTTAAAATAACATCCATGATTCCATCTACTAAACATTCTTCTTTCCTACTTTTTTCATCTCTGTTTGATGTCAGACTCCTTAGCATAATTCTTAATTGTTTTCTTTCCCTTATATTCTATACCTACTTTATCAGCAAGTCCTTTCACCCATATTTTCATATGCTTAAATCACGGTACTGTTTTCTAACTTGAGAAGTTTCTATTTATAAATATTTGCTTCTTGTAAGAGCAGAAGATAATGGTTAAGATCACAGACAAAGTAGTCAGACTACATGGGTTAAAATTCTAGTTTTGCAGTATTCTGGGTTGTGTGATCTTTGTCATGTGTGTGATCTTTTTTGACCTCTGTGTGTCTCAGTTTCCTCACCTCAAAATAGTGATGCAATACATATCTTAAACAATTGCCATGAGAATTAAAGAATATTTATAATGTTCTTAGAAGAGTGCTACTTATTTGTTAGTTAAGAATATACTTATTCCCTTTAATCTCTTTTCCAAGGAGCAACCATGTTTTACTTTAAAAATATAAACTATATATTTTTTCATTTTTATACTCAGAAACATTTTAGTGGCTTCCTATTCGACATGTAAAAATTAAACTTCTTATAGTATCCTTCATGAGCTGGTCCTGTTTACTTCTCAGATCTGCCTCCTGCCTGTCTTCCCTGTGCTCATACCATTTTAGGCACACTGTCCTTTTTACTGTTTTTTAAACATAGAGATCATTATTTCTACCTCAGACCATCTAAAACATTCTCCCCTCTCCTCACAACTCTTTATTCTCATACCCCTTTATTTTCCTTTACAGCAGTTATCATTATATGGAATGATATTTGGCAATGTCTTTTGTCCTTTGGTTTTTTCCCTGTCTTCTCCGCTAGTGTGTAAGCTTCCTGAGAGCAGAAACTTTGTATATATTTGTATGTAATTCCTAGTGCTTCAAACAGTGCTTGGCATATGCTCATAGTTCCTTGTTTATTGAATGATGGACTCAATGAGTGAGTGAACTAAAATTATATTGTCTACATTCATTACCTGGAGAGTGCAACCTTGAATATCTGGAAGTTTTTGCCCATTTGCTGTTTAAAATAATCATAGATGTTTAGAGTTGGGGGGACATTTGAGATAATCACATTTCATTACTTTTTTCAAAATTAAAGACAATGAGTAGAGGCAGAGTTAGGAGAAGTATCCATATCTTATGACTCTTTGTTCTTTTTGCTATAACACATTTCCTTTCTAAACTATGTGATGGTAGTGGTGGTCCAGGCTCAGATCTAAAGTCAGTGTTGGGTTTCATAGCAAATAATAGCATCATATTTTTCTATTTTAAATCCACATTACTTTTGGGATGCCTGGTTAGGTCAGTGGGTTAAGTGTTTGCCTTCGGCTCTAGTCATGAACCCAGGGTCCTGGGATTGAGTCCCGCATTGGGCTCTTTGCCTGGTGGGGAGCCTGCTTCTCTCTCTGTCTGCCGCTCCTCCTGCTTGTGCACTCTCTCTCTCTGACAAATAAATAAATTAATTAAAAAAAAATCCACATTACTTTTTATATCCTGGTAGAAGTAAATATGTTTTCTTTATTCTTTAACATTTGTTTATATTTATTGGCTTTTCTTTTTTAAAGATTTTATTTATTTATTTGACAGATAGAGATCGCAAGTAGGCAGAGAGGCAGGCAGAGAGAGAGGAGGAAGCAGGCTCCCTGCTGAGCAGAGAGCCCGATGTGGGGCTCGATCCCAGAACCCTGGGATCATGACCTGAGCCTAAGGCAGAGGCTTTAACCCACTGAGACACCCAGGTGCCCCTGTTTTCTTTATTCTTGAGAGTAAATGCATTTCATAATTTGGAGAAAATTAACAGTGTAGCAAGTTAACTTAGTTGCAAGGCTACATCTGTTCCCTGTTCTGATCTTAGATATGTTTGAGAAAAAAAATTTTTAGATAATATTTTCATGTCAATTTATCACTTTAATGCATTTACCTTTGGTGATGAAATAGTCTTCTTGAGAAAATTATTTGAAATTTGTCAAACAGAAAATTTACATTTTTGCTGAATGTTACATCTTGAATATATGTTTTACCCTTAGTTGTCATGCTTTATAACCAAAAGGAGTCACAATGGGAGTACCATGCTTCTGGCCCTTCCACATAGGAAGGCGATTTGGAGCCATTGTACTATATGGACTGACAGTTGATGAGCAGTGTAAATCTTGTTGTGATCTGTATCCTTCCCCAGAACTTTCCTTATCTTTATTGTGTTTGGAAAGACTAGCATCTTTTTTCCAGCCTTGACCTTACAGTGAAATATTTTATGCTATAGCAAAGTCAGTTATAATGGGGTTCTTGTGTAAATCACTTTATAGTTTATATTAATAAAATATTGGTTTGGAAGTTAATGATGGTTTCCTACTTGTGAATGATTATGTTTCAGAAGTTCACTTGTATTGATCAAAAACCTTAATGTAAGAGCTAAAAATATATAACTCTTAGAAGAAAACTAGGAAAAAATGTTTATGACATTGAATTTGGCAGTGATTTCTTGCGTATGACATCAAAAGCAGAGAAACAAAAGCAAAATAGATAAATTGGACTTTGTAAAATTTTAAATCTTATGCATGCCAAGGAACACTATCAAAAGGCTGTAAGTATACCCCACAGAGTAGAAGAAAATATTTGCAAGTCATATATATGATAAGGAGTTAATATCCAGACTATATTAGGAGTTCCTGCAACTCAACAACACAGAAGAAAGTAATCCATTTGAAATATGGACAAAGGACTTGAGTAGACCTTTCTCCTAAGAAGATGTACAAATGGCCAATAAGAGTATGAAAAGATGATTAACATCATTACTCATCAGAGAAATGCAAGTCAAAACCACAATTAGGTATCATTTTGTACCCATTAGGATGGCTGTTATCCAAACAACAACAACACAGCAACCCCCCAAAACAGAAAATAAAAAGCCGTGACCAGTATGTGGAGAAATTGGAATGTTTGTGCATTGCTGGTAGGAATGTAAAATGGTGCAATTGCTGTGGAAAATGGTGTGGTGGTTCCTCAAAAATTAAAAACAAATTACTATTTCTAAGAAGTTTCTCCTTTCCCCTAATAATATTTGGATTAGTATCTACCGACTTATTTCTTAGTAATGCTACTTGAGCATTCAGAGTTTCATAAGAGAATTTATTCTGGTTTTTGGTACTTTTGGTGGAAAGGAAGACATTTGTAGAGAATGTAATACAGCTTGTTCTTCAACAATAATTTAAATTCTAAGATATTTCAACTATTCATAAGTATTTTTAAACAGGAGTTTTTAGTTTTCAGCTATTTAGTTTAAAATATTGGCTCATTAAAATTCCTTTATTGACTGAGGAAAATCTGTTTCAGATATGTGTGTGTGTGTGTGTGTGTGTGTGTGTGTGTGTAATTTTATCCCTGTAACAGCAATATAAAATATTTTATTTATAATTCTATATAAAACCTTTGGTGATCTTTGTTACAGGTTTTCTTCTTTGTGTTAATTTTAATTTCTTTCCCTTCTCTTTTCCTAATCTAAGATAATTTCTGTGTCCTTTTTTTAAAATCCAAAAAAAAATTCCAAAGAGAACTATTTTCCCATTGGGGTAGTTAGGGCAAATTTTGCATGATGTCTGGTTTATTTGGCTGTCTCATTTTATTAAGAAAGGCTTTGTATCATACTAAAGTATTTCTAGGGGTTTTAAGAGCATGAGACTATTTAGTTCTCTACAAATCCATTGTACCCTAGAGGAGCCTCCAATCAACAGAGATCTCCTTGGATTACTTGTCATTTAACTGAAGAAAATTATAAATTGGATATAAATGTGTAGTAACTTGAAATCTAGCTATAATTTGTTTACACTTTCAAAGTCTTCAAGTATAATAATTTTAAATTGTAATGCTGTAGGGATAGTGATTAAATTAGGTAAAGAAAGAAAACATATATTGTATTTCCAGCAAAGACTTAAAAAAAACTCAGTAATTGTTTAACTTGAAAATAAGTATTCAGCCTGGTAAAACATTAGAAATTGAAGTCTTCTGCTTTTCTTCAACAACGTTGATGTGGCTTACTAAGGGATTAAATAATTTTAAATAACTGAATAAGTAATCATTATTCACTCACAAATGTATTTTATCCAAGAGTTGAAAATACATAGGTAACAGTTTAAAAGAAGATATTTGGGATTTTTAATAGCTTTAAAAGAGAATGTGTGTTACAGCATCACAGCTGATTCAGAATTGGGTACATATGTAGTGAATATCTTCCAAGAACTGGTCAACAATTTTTTTTTGAATATTAAGACTTTGAGATTGAGTCCACTTATTTTATTTTATTTTTTTAGGAACATGTCTGAGTCTGACAATTAAGGGAAGCTATTTGGAATGTAATTTATAGTTTTAGCCATACAATTCTAAAAGATGTACTGGAAGGTAAACCATTTTCCTGTAGGGTGGCTGTTGGTACAGTGCAGTGGTTCAGATGGAGAGTAAGCCATTTACTGGTCAGGTGTTCCTGGAATAGTGGAGGCCTCAGTGCCTCCGTTTTCTCATATTCAAAATGTGGCTGATAATTCTATCAGTGATAAAGGCTGTTTGGAAGGAGTAAATGACATAATGCATGAAAAGTATTTAGAGTGCCATTTCTGGAGCATGGTACTCAGTACGTGTCCAGTATTATTTTTGGTGTGGTATTTTGGTGTTGCAGAATGCATGGCTCATATTCTGTGTACTACATGCTAAGGAGGCAGTATTCCCTCTCAGAATGGGAAAACCCAGCTAAATCAGAAAACTGTTCTCCTAGTGTAAGCTGACTTACACTTCTCCTGGGAAAAATAACAAGTTTAAAGGCTCTTAGCTGCTGCATTTATACACAGAGTCCCAAGAAGTTCATTTAAAAAAAAAGCTACTTCAGTGAAAATGATCATTGCAATAATACATAAAAGTAATAAAAAACTGTAACCAGTATTATTTTTAAAAGCTTATTTCTTTAAAAAATTCACAACTTATATAACAGGAGGCCATGGTTTTGATTTTCTGTGTGATTTTTTTAAATGTTAGTATTCAGGGGTGCCTGGGTGGTTCAGAGGGTTAAGCCTCTGCCTTCAGCTTAGGTCTCAGGGTTCTAGGATCGAGCCCCGCATCGGGCTCTCTGCTCAGCAGGGAACCTGCTTCCCCCTCTCTCTCTGCCTGCCTCTCTGCCTACATGTGATCTCTCTCTGTGTCAAATAAATAAAATCTTAAAAAAATAAAAAAAATGTTTTAAAAAAATAAATGTTAGTATTCATCATAGCACATTTTAGAGGATTGATTCATTAATGTAAATGCATTTGTGCAGGAATAGTCTCATCACAGTGTTATAATCTTAATAAACCTGATGGTAAATTGATTATAAAGAATCTGTTTTTGGGAGATCTATTAGGGTTCTCCGGAGAAATAGAAGCAGTAGGATATATGGGTGAAGAGATGTATTGTGAGGAATTGACTCATGTAATTATGGAGGCTGGCAAGTAAGGCTGGAAGGGTCTGTAGAACCAGGGACAGATGATGTTTCAGTTTGACGGCTGCCAGGCATGAAGGGCCTACAATCCAGTCAAAGCCCATCAGGAAGTTCAGCCTTTGGGGCCTTCACCTGATTGTACGAGGCCCACCACATTGCAGAGGGCCATGTGCTTTTTTTAGTCTAGCAATTTAAATGTTGTTATCCAGCAACACCTTCAGAGAAACATCCAGAATTATGTTTAAATATCTGGGCATTTCCTGGCACAGTCAAGGTGACACATAAAATTAACCATCATGGAAGTTGAGCAGAAAATGAAATCAAACTTTTTCCATTTATGCTTTCACTTAAATCCAGCTGTGAGCTGATTTAATATTGTAGAGGTTACTCCATATATGCTGTTGCCATTGCATTGTTGTTTATTTGTGTTTTCAAACTGTCAGAAGTTTATTATGTACTTCAAATGTATAGATATTTTGTTTTGCTTTAGTTTTATTTATTTATTTTTTATTTTTTGGACTACTGTCCTCACTCCCACCAACTGCCACCATCCCATTTGTAAATGTTAGCTCGATTACCCTCAGTGCTTTATAACTTTGCTGTGTTTTCTTTCTTCCCTGGGCAGACAGAATATTACATTGAAGAATAGTTAGTGTTGAGTTGCTCAGTGAAATAGCTAGTACCCATGTTTTTGTCCTTTTTAAATTTCCTACCTTTGTCTCCATTACTCAGAGCATACAGCTGCCAGGTGGCTCTGGGTATCCTATCTCTCTGGAAGACCATTATGTTTGGGAATGCAGTGAGTGTCCAGTTCATCTGTCTCTTACCTAACATGTAAGTCTCACATCTGAAACATAAAATGGAAAATGAAACTGAAGTATAAATAATTTTTTTGGTGGGGGAAAGCTTGGAACCTAAAACTAGCAGGAAAAGCTAACTGACAATGCATGAATTTTATTTTTTTGTGAGCACTGTCTTGTTTTATTATAATCATTTATGTATTTTTAAGGCTGAGATAGAATTGAAATAAAGAAGGTAAACACAGTCATGAAGGGATAAGCACAGAAACGTCCTAAGGTTAAGGAATTCATCAGATTAATTAATATATTACAAATACTGAGTTTCTGAGAGGAGAGTTTTTTACATCTGATATCTAATATAAATTCTTTTTCATAATTATTTTAATTCTAGAAATTCTTTTATAAAGATATCATTGTTGTCCCCTTTAATTATTGAACTGCCTTCTTAATGTAATTATAGTATGAACCTATGCAACTTTGGCTTCTGTGAGTAACTATGGATAGAGAAAGTTGAACTGTCCTTGGTTCTCAGATTGCTCTATTTTAATTTTAATTTTATTTTTATAAAGATTTTATTTTATTTATTTGACGGAGAGATAGATCACAAGTAGGCAGAGAGGCAGGCAGGGGCAGGGGGGTGTGGGAAGCAGGCTCCCTGCTGAGCAGAGACCAACGAGGGGCTCAATCCCAGAACCCTGAGATCATGACCTGAGCAGAAGGCAGAGGCTTAATCCACTGAGCCATGGAGGCACCCCAGATTGCTCTATTTTTAATGGGAATTTTCTTTCACTGTTTCCTTTTCAGTTAATTAAATAGGCTTGAAGAGTAGCATAAGTGGAGAGTATTTGCAGTAGTCTTTCATTTCATAAAGTAAAAGTCACTAAAGAATTTACAAATCTGAAAATTTGGTGAGCCTGTTTTACCAATATATTCAATCATTATGCAGACTTACAATTTAATTTTTTTCTGTGTGTGCGTGTGTGTGTGTGTGTGTGTGTGTGTGTGTATATATTCATAGTGTATAACCAAAGGTGGCAGAAAATTATTTAAAACCATTTAGCTGCACTAAAATAGAAATATTTTTCTTAAATAAAACTTACAGTTTTAGTACATTGAAAGATACCGTTATTTGCTGGCTATGTTGTGTCTGTTGTAAAATTGTAGAAATAATATGTAGGATTATTGAGAGGATAAATTTAATTAATACATGGAAGGGGCATAATGCCTATAAGTACTCAATAAATCTGATACTTACTCTTACATATCTGAAGATCACCTTGGTATATTGAAGTCTTGTAAGGATGACCGTGTTTAGATTAATTATTTTATCCATAATGAATTTATGTTCCTTTCCCAATTGTCCTAAACAATTTGCTTTATGCTGGTCACCTGTTATGTAAACTAGGGAATGGTTTAATTCTGTATTTTAGTTTTACTAATAAACCACCATGAGCACTGGGAAAGAGGGAGGGCAATGGTTGTATGTCTGTTCGTCTTTGGGGGATGTGTCTGACATGTGGGCATAGTGAACTTTTCATACATATATAAAAATATGGTGAAAATGAAATTTACTGAAATCGCTGTCTTTAATTCCAATGTGATCTCTGGTAAGAAGAGGATTTTTATTATGTATTCTTAAAGAAGGACGTGATACAAAATTTGAAGACATTTTCAGGTTTGAAAAAAATTACCAGTTAACCACCTATTTAGTGATGAGGAAGACAGAAGAAGAAAGAGAGCAGTACATTCCAACCAGCTAATTTCTCCATATGTGGAACAGATAGAAACATTTCTAAGGCTGAATTTTAATTAGTGGTAAGAAATTTAGTAGAGGTCACAGCTGGGGTCAATTCTGACAGTATGATGTAATAGCTATCTATATGCTTTGGTGTTAAACCTGAACCTTGAAAATAAAGGCATATAAGAAATTATGCAAAATGTAGATTAAATGGGATAGCTATTTTTGCCTGAATAATGTTATTTTGGCCTTGATAGTAAAGAAAGTAAAAATCCCATTTCACAGTGTAAATTGGTAAAAAGTGTTTAATAATAAACTAAATAGGTAGGAAGTTGTGTATGTTCAAAAAGGTGTATAATTGTAAGAATTTTTTTGCTATTTCCTCATTTAAAATTTATTGTTAATATTAATGATGATGTAATAAATTCTGTAGCCTTTATTAATGCTCTAAAAAATCTGGTATAATTTTAAATCAGCTGCTGCATCCCTATGTGTCCTTTTATCAAAAGATGGTAACATATAAGATACAATTTTTTTGAGATTATTTGGTACTAAGATGATGTATAGTGTCAAGTGCCAGTCCTTTTTTTTTTTTTTTAAATAATAAACTGTGTGTGGGTGGTGGCAGAACCACACAGAGAGAAACATTCTTTTAGCATGTCATAGTTTGTTCTGCTCAAACCATGAAGTACTGTAGATCCTTTAATAATCCCATTGAGAGAATTTCATGGTACTTAGGAGGAGTACTTACATATGGGTAATGACATCTTTAAGTAGACTATACAATGGAGACAGGAAGCTTCAGAAATAGTGGATGGTAAGAATGATGTTGATTATTTTTAGGATGACATGTTTACATTTTATGGGCATACCTCGGAGATACTGGTGGTTTCGTTCCGTACCACCACAGTAAAACAAATATCACAGTAAAGCGAAGCAAATAAATTTTTTTGGTTTCCCAGTGCATATAAAAGTTACGTTTACATTACACTGAAGCATATTAAAGGTGCAATAGCATTATGTCTAAAAAATACATACCTTAATGAAAAAATATTTTATTGCTAAGAACTGCTCTATTTCTTACATTATTGCTAAAATCAGTTGAGCTTTTAGTGAGTTATAATCATTGATCACAGATCGCCATAACAAATATAATAATGAAAAAGTTTGAGATATTGTTAGAATTACCAAAATGTGACACAGAGACACAAAGTCATCAGATGCTTTAAGAAAAATGGTACCAATAGACTTGTGTGATGTAATCTTGCAGAACATCTTCAGTTTGTGGGAAATGTGGTATCTGTGAAGTGCAGTAAAGCTACGTGCACTAGAATGAGATATGCCCGTATATGGCAGTGCATTATGTTTGGTTTTGGATTCTGTAAATTAATTCTAACTGAAAAAAAATACCACTTTGCTTGTTCATGGAACTGGATTCAGTAAATTTGTTTTTGTCAGCTTATCAGTTATAAAACCTAAATTTAAAATGTATATATAATATATATTTCAACTCAGATACTTAGGCATATTTTATTATGATTTATGTAATTTAATCTAGCTAAGTATGTCTGTCATGTGTAGGATTATAACTTGTAATTTAACATCATTAAATTAATGTTCTAGTTGTGTTTTTGAATAAAAATTTTAAACTTGAATTTTGAGCTTTATAGGAAGTTCTTAAATAGAATTCTGATTTTGATTACATTAATATACTTGTACAATAATTCCCACAAATGCATCCTTAAAGTTCATTTAAAATATTTGTTAGATTCCACTTATTCAGAATTTGCTGGAATTTGAGATAGCCTACAACTTAGCTTTATGTTTTAAGAGGGAAAGGAATTGAAGAGATATATCAAATTAAGAAAAAGTTTGATTATTATAAATTATTTAATGTAAATTGTAGATTTATACAGGACACCTGGGTGGTTGTCAGTTAAACCTCTGTCTTTGGCTCGGGTCATGATCCCAGGGTTCTTGGATGGAGTCCCAGGTGCGGCTCCTTACTCAGCGGAGAGCCTGCTTCTCCCTCTGCCTGCCACTCCCCCTGCTTTTACACACACACACTCTCTCTTTCTGACAAATAAACAGATAAAATCCTTTTAAAAAATTATAGCTTTATAGGGCTATAGGTAGATTTATCTAATTAAGAAAAAAGTAAGTATGATAAATAATTGATATTCTAATTCTAAGATTCTGATATTCTGATTGGAATTGTTATATATGAATTCAGGAATCATTAGACTTTTATAATACTGTATTATATCATTTCTGGTGTATTGTTTCTTTAAAATTGAACTTTTTATTTTGATATATTGCAGATTCATTATCAGTTATAAAAAAATAGTACAGAGAGATACTGTTTATACTTTACCCAGTTTCCGTCAGTGTTACATCTTAGAAAACTGTAGTATACAAAGAAGTGTAGTACACAGTCATGATCAGGATATTGACATTGATAAAATCCATTGATCTTGTTTAGATTTCTACAGTTTTACTTGTACCCACTTGTATGCATGTGTTTGTATTTTGATCACAAGTAGTACACTTGTGTGTGTATTTATATATCAGGTAGTTCCATGCATTGTGTTACTATAGTCAAGATACAGAATGGTTCCACTACCACATGATTGCTTGTATTGCCTTTTTGTAGCCTCCTCCCATGCTTTCCACACCCATCCTTATCTCCTGGCAACAATAAATCTCTTTTTTATTTCTATAATTCGTCCATTTTAAGGAAGTTAAGTGGATTTTTGTAGTCTACAATCTTTTTAGTATTGGCTTTTTTATGCAGCATAATTCCATGGAAAGTCGTTCAAGTTGTTGCATGTATATTAATAATTCATTGCTGCTCGGATGCCTGGGTGGCTCAGTCGGTTAAGCATCTGCCTTTGGCTGCTCAGGTCATGGTCCCAGGGTCCTGAGATTGAGTCCTACATCTGGGTCCTGCTCAGCGGGAAGCCTGCTTCTCCCTCTGCCTGCTGCTCCCCCTCTCGTGCTCTCTGTCTCTCTCTGGCAAATAAATAAGTAAAAGCTTTAAGTAATAATTCATTACTCCTTATAGCAGAATAGTATTCCATGGTGTGGCTGTACCACGGTTGTTTAATATTCACTATCAAAAGACATCTTTATTTTTATTTTTAGTTTTTTAGTTTTTGCCTCCTTTGAATAAAGCTTCTGTGACTGTTTGTATACAGGGTTTTGTGTGTACTTTAGTTTTTAATTTCTCTGAAATAAATGCCAAACAGCATGATTCCTGGGTCATATGGTAATTGCATGTTAATTTTTTTTTTAAAGATTTTATTTATTTATTTGACAGACAGATCACAGGTAGGCAGAGAGGCAGGCAGAGAGAGAGGAGGAAGCAGGCTCCCTGCTGAGCAGAGAGCCCGATGTGGGGCTTGATCCCAGGACGCTGGGATCATGACCCGAGCCGAAGGCAGCGGCTTTAACCCACTGAGCCACCCAGGCGCCCCGAATTTTTAAAGAAATTTGTAAACATTTTCAGAGTTATCTGTACTGTTTTAATATGTCACCAGTAATACATGAGAGTCTTATTTTCTCTGTATTCTTGCCAACCTTTGTATTGCCACTGTTTTTATTTTAGACATTCTGATAGGTGTGTAGTGGTAGTCTTATTATGGTGCTTAATAGCTAATGTGTTGAACATCTTTTCATGTGCTGATTTGCCATATATATATATCCTCTTTTGTGAAGTGTTGGTTAATGCCTTTTACTATTTTCTAATTGGGTTATTGTATTACTGTTTGAGCTTTGAGAGTTCTTTATAGATGTACATACTAGCCCTTTGTCACGTGGTTTACAAATATTTTTCTTCCACTTTTTTGTTGCTTGTCCTTTCATCCTCTTAGAGTATTTTACAGAGCAAAATATAATTTTCATGATGTCCAGTTTATCAGTGTTTCCTTTTGTGAATTAAGCTTTTGGTGTCAGTCCTACCCCAAGATCCTAAAGATTTTCTCCTATATTTTCTGAAAATGTGTTTTACATTTAGCCCCGTGATCCATTTTGAGTTAGTTTTTATGTAAGGTGTGAGGTTTCTGTTGAGGTATATTTTTTGTTCTTCATGTCCAAATGCTCCATTGCCATTTGTTGAAAGACTATACTTTTGCCATTGTATTTTTTTTTTTGCCATTGTATTGAATTACATTTGTAACTCTATCAAAAATGAGTAGGCCTTATTTGTTTGTGTTGATATCTTGGTTCTTTATTACATCCCATTGATCCGTGTGTCTTTCCATTTACTAGTATCACACTTTCTTGATTGCTGTAGCTGTGTATAGTCCTTAATATCATGAAGAGTTAGCTTCCTACAATTTTATTCTTTTTTAAAGATTGTGTTATCTGTTGTAGTGCTACAGTGTACATTATGATTCCCTATGTCTACAAACAACTTACTTTGATTTTGAGATAATTGACATTTTTATTATGCTGTCTTTCAATTTATGAACAAAATTTGTCTTTCCATTTAAGTCTTCCTTGGTTTCGTTTATTTATTTATTTATTTTTTAAATTAAATTTTTAATTTATTTTCAACGTAACAGTATTCATTGTTTTTTCACCACACCCAGTGCTCCATGCAATCTGTGCCCTCCCCAATACCCACCACCTGGTTCCCCCAACCTCCCACCCCCGCCCCTTCAAAACCCTCAGGTTGTTTTTCAGAGTCCATAGTCTCTCATGGTTCACCTCCCCTTCCAATTTCCCTCAACTCCCTTCTCCTCTCCATCTACCCTTGTCCTCTATATTATTTGTTATGCTCCACCAATAAGTGAAACCATATGATACTTGACTCTCTCTGTTTGACTTATTTCACTCAGCATAATCTCTTCCAGTCCTGTCCATGTTACTACAAAAGTTGGGTATTCGTCCCTTCTGATGGAGGCATAATACTCCATAGTGTATATGGACCACATCTTCCTTATCCATTCGTCCGTTGAAGGGCATCTTGGTTCTTTCCACAGTTTGGCGACCGTGGCCATTGCTGCTATAAACATTGGGGTACAGATGGCCCTTCTTTTCACTCCATCTGTATCTTTGGGGTAAATACCCAGCAGTGCAATTGCAGGGTCATAGGGAAGCTCTATTTTTAATTTCCTGAGGAATCTCCACACTGTTCTCCAAAGTGGCTGCATCAGTTTGCATTCCCACCAACAGTGTAAGAAGGTTCCCCTTTCTCCACATCCTCTCCAACATACGTTGTTTCCTGTCTTGCTAATTTTGGCCATTCTAACTGGTGTAAGGTGGTATCTCAATGTGGTTTTGATTTGAATCTCCCTGATGGCTAGTGATGATGAACATTTTTTCATGTGTCTGGTAGCCATTTGTATGTCTTCATTGGAGAAGTGTCTGTTCATATCTTCTGCCCATTTTTTAATATGATTATCTGTTTTGTGTGTGTTGAGTTTGAGGAGTTCTTTATAGATCCTGGATATCAACCTTTGTCTGTACTGTCATTTGCAAATATCTTCTCCCATTCCATGGGTTGCCTCTTTGTTTTGTTGACTGTTTCTTTTGCTGTGCAGAAGCTTTTGATCTTGATGAAGTCCCAAAAGTTCATCTTTGCCTTTGTTTCCTTCGCTTTTGGAGACATATCTTGAAAGAAGTTGCTGTGGCTGATATCAAAGAGGTTACTGCCTATGTTCTCCTCGAGGATTCTGATGGATTCCTGTCTCACGTTGAGGTCTTTTATCCATTTCGAGAATGGTCAAGTTGCATTCTTCTACATATAACTGTCCAGTTTTCCCAGCACCATTTATTGAAGAGACTGTCTTTTTTCCACTGGATATTTTTTCCTGTTTTGTCGAAGATTATTTGACCATAGAGTTGAGGGTCCATATCTGGGCTCTCTACCCTGTTCCACTGGTCCATGTGTCTGTTTTTATGCCAGTACCATGCTGTCTTGGTGATCACAGCTTTGTAGTAAAGCTTGAAATCAGGTAACGTGATGCCACCAGTTTTATTTTTGTTTTCCAACATTTCCTTAGCAATTCGGGGTCTCTTCTGATTCCATACAAATTTTAGGATTATTTGCTCCAGCTCTTTGAAAAATACTGGTGGAATTTTGATCGGAATGGCATTCTTGGTTTCGTTTATTAACATTTTGTACTTTCTAGTATACAGCTCTGGTTCATGTTTTAAGTTTGTATCTAAGTATTTAAGTTTCTTTGGAGTGATTATAATTTATTTCTATTTCCACATGTTCATTTTTCCCATTTAGAAGTAGCTTGATTTTTTATTTTTATGTGTTGACCTTGTATCCTCCAATTTTAATGAACTACTAAGTCCTGGGAGGTTGTTTTGTAGATTCCTTGGGATTTTCTAATAAAAAAAAATGTTAGCAAACAGAGACACTTATTTTTTCCCTTCCAATTTATATGCATTTTGTTTCTTTTTCTTGCCTTATTGCAGTAGTCAGAACTCCCAGTAGTATGGTGAGTTATGAGAGTGGACCTTTTTGTCTTGTTCTAAATCTTAGGGAAAAATAATTCTATCTTTGTGTACAGTCTATAGAAATAATTCTATCTTTGTGTATAATGTTAGCTCTAAGTTTTTTGTAGATACTCTCTATCATGCTCAGGATGTTTCCCTTTATTCCTAATTTCTAATCATGAAATGATGTTGAATTTTGTCAAATTTATTGTACCTCGATTGATATATTTTTCTTCTTTAGCCTGTTGATATGATGGATTGCATTGATTTTTTTTTACATGTTGAACTAGCTTTTCAACCCTAGAATAAATCCCACTTCATCATGATATTTAATTGTTTACATACATAGCTGGATTTGATTCACTAATACTGTGTTGAGGGTTTTTGTTTTGTTTATCTGTTCACATCTATATTCATGGGAGAAAATGATCTACATTTTTTGGGTATTATTTTTGTCTTGTTTTAGTATCAAGATAAAATTAGTCTTATAAGACTCATTCTTCTTTTTTCTTGAACAGGTTATGAAAATTGACAATACTTTTTTCATATTTGCTCAAATTCTTTATTGAAAATAATTAGCATTGGAGACTTTTTTGGAAGGGGAGCAGCTTTTGAATTCATTTTCTTTGTTATAGGACATATCTGTTTCATCTTGATTATGTTTTATTAGTGTTGGTTTGTAAGGAATTAGTTTTTTTTCTGCTAAATTCTCAAATTTGCAAACATAAAATTGTTTGTAATATTTATTTATTACTCTTTTACTAGCTTTAAGGTTTGTAGTGATGACCTCTTTTTCATTCCAGATGTTTGTGATTTGTCTTTTATGTATTTTGTCAGTATTCCTAGAGGCTTATCAATTTTATCGATTTTTTTCCCCCTAAGAACCAGTTCTTTGTTTTATTGATTTTTCTCTATTTTCTTATTTTCAGTTTTATGTCTTTATTTCTTTCCTTTTGTCTCTTTGGGTTTATTTCCTCATTTTTATCTAGTTTTTTGAGGTAAGAAGTTAGACCATTTATGTGAGATCACTCTTTTCTAATAATATAAGCATTTACTTTCTTTCTCTGCACTACTTTAGGTGCATCAGACTTATTTTTGATGTCTTGTTTTTATTTTTTTTCAGTATTATGTATTCGAAACTTTTTTCTTTGTGACATCTTCTTTGATCTTTCAATTATTTAGAAGTATCCTGTTTTGTTTGCAAGTGTTTAGACATTTTCTTTTTCCAAGATTTTATTTATTTATTTGACAGAGAGAAAGACAGTGAGAGAGGGAACACAAACAGAAAAGTGGGAGACGGAGAAGTAGGCTTCCTGCTGGGCAGGAAGCCTGATGTGGGGTTTGATCCCAGGACCCTGGGATCATGATCTGGGCCAAAGGCAGAGGTTTAACAACTGAGCCACTCAGGTGCCCAGAGACATTTTCTTATTGTCTTTGTGCTTTTGGTTTTTGTTTGTTTCTTTTTTTTTTTTAAGATTTTATTTATTTATTTATTGGACAAAGAGAGAGAGACAGCGAGAGAGGGAACAGAAGCAGGGGGACTGGGAGAGGGAGAAACAGGCTTCCTGCTGAGCAGGGAGCCCCATAGTGGGCTCCATCCCAGGACGCTGGGATCATGACCTGAGCTGAAGGCAGATGCTTAATGACTGAACCACCAAGGCACCCCTGTCTTTGCATTTTTGAATGCTTGTTTGATTCTGTTGTGGTTAGGTGACATGATATGTACGTTGTATGACTTCAGTTCTTTTAAATATGTTGATATTTGTTTTATGGCCTAGGATTTATATAGTCTGTCTTGATGTATGTGCCATGGGCATTGTTGTTGGGGGGAGTATTCTATATAATTCAGTTGGATCCTGTTGTTTGTGTTCAGATTTTCTATTTCCTTGACAGTTTTCTGACAAATACTTTTATTAGTTGCTGGGAATGACTTATTGAGTCCCCAGTTATAATTGCGGATTTGTCTGATTTTCTTTCCAGCTCTGTTTTTGCCTTACATATTTTGAGACTCTTATTCTTTGGTTGTGAACATTTGTAGTGTTGATATGGCTTCCTAGTGGATTGATCTTTTTATCAGTATGTAATATCTTTGTTTCTAGTAATTTTCTTTGCTCTGAAATCTACTTTATCTGATATTAGTAAAGCCACTCCTGCTTTTTATTGATTAATGTTTATATGGTTATGTCTTTTGCAAGCAAGATCTTTTTATCAGTATGTAATATCTTTGTTTCTAGTAATTTTCTTTGCTCTGAAATCTACTTTATCTGATATTAGTAAAGCCACTCCTGCTTTTTACTGATTAATGTTTATATGGTTATGTCTTTCACAAGCTTTTGTTTTCAAAGAATTATGTTTTTAAAGAATTATGTTTCAAAGAATTATGTTTTTAACCACTTTGCCAAACCATGCTATTTTAAATTCTAATGATATTAATTATTAATGTGCTGTAGCTTGTCTCCTATTTTAGTTTTTGTTTTCTGTTATTTTACTCTCTCATTTCTCTGTTTTTTTTTTTTTTTTTTTCTTCCTTGCCATCCTTTGGGTACTGGGACTTTTTTTTTTAAGGATTATATCTTATTTTTTTATGGTACTTTGTATTTATGTTATAGAGCTTTGTATAATTATCATAGTGATTACTCAGAGTATTACAATATACATATGTGAGCTATCTTAAAATAGTATCAATCTTTTTTCACTTCAAGTGATGTATAAAAGGCTTATTTCTATATAGGTCCCTTTACTTTTCTCTTTTTAAAATATCATTAACTTTAGTACCAGATGGCTTTATAGGTTTTGTTTTAGCTATCAAATATGATTTATAAAACTTGGGGAAGTGATAGTCTGTTGTATATACCCATATTTCTGCTTATCCTGTTTCTTCCTTGTGCTTTTTAAAAAAAAAAATTCTTTTATTTTTAAATTCTTTTATTTGTTTTATTTTTAGAGAGTGGGGAGGGGGGCAGGGGCAGAAGAAGAGGGAGAAAGAGAATCTTAAGCAGGCTCCACACGCCAGACATGGAGCTTGATTTCAGAACCTTGAGATTATGCCCTGGGCAGAAATCAAGAGTTAGACTTCTAAGTGACTAAGCCACCCAGGCATCCCTTCATTATATTTATTTTTGACAAAGTTTCTTTAGCCAATTTTGAAGGACAAATTCATTTATTCACAAGATTAAGTTTCTGGAGTAAATGTAAATGTATTAAAGACATTATATATTTTAGGGTATAAGGAACATTAAGACATTTTCTTATACAAAAGCGATATTTTGTGCTTTGTGAGAATAAACAAAATATTTTTGGACTATAAAAATATGTTATAAGAACATATCTGGTTAGACTTTCTATGCTTTGAAATAATAACAGTGAATAGGAGGTGTTTGCCGTACATTTTTTTAACCTTAAGGGAATATCAAACTGCTATAATTAACCCTCAGATTTGTATATTTATCTCTGCTGAGATCTGTATCAGTAATAGTATCTTAATACAGACATTTTCTACTCAATCTATAACATCCTACACTGATTCATATCATAAAGGAAGGAAAGTGGTATTTTCAAGTTGAGATGTCAAAAAGTTGTTCTTAGATTAACTGGAGCTCTGTTACTTTGACAGTATACCTGTTTAAGTTATTGGCTGTTAACTTTGTAAATAGTTACATATGAATTTTGGTACCTTGAAATAAATTCAGAATATATAAGTTGTTGATACTCAACTTTTATGTGGAAGCATTTGACTTCTGTTCTTTTTTATAATCAGCTATTATTGGCTACCACTCACGTTCTTACGAATGTGTTTTTCTGTATATTTGCACATGTCTGGAATGGAATAACATTTAACCTTTATTTTGAAATAGTGCTTATGATGCAGATTTAAATGCTTATGCATTTTTAGTGTTTTAATAATAGGGTAAATTAATCATTAGACAGAACTTTCTGTATTTCTTTCAGGTAATGCTGATTTCTTTTCACTAACTTTTGCTATTGTCATTTCTTTGAATGCTGTCAGTCAAATCACTTTCCCATATGGTACAATTTATACCTTCTCTTCATTTTTATATTATTTTTCCTGTTACTCCGCTCCTCTGTAACTACATGGATTGGGAATGTGTGTGGTCAGATATTTGATTTTGTTTCATAAGGTGTCGTAGAAAACCCATTTCTTCCTTCTGAGCTGTTACGTACTTGGGTGGTCACTGAATCGTTTGATACTGTAGCTGTGAGCTGTGCTTGTTCATTTATACATTGATTTATTGTTTATAATCTCTTCCTGGATTTAATTGCTTTCAGTCTATTGACCTTTTTTTCTTTTTTCTAGTTTTATAATCTGAGAAGGCTTTTGAATGCTATTGTATGGGCATAGTTGTATACTTAATTGTCTTGAATTTTAAACTTGAGTAGTAAATTATGTGAATTTAAGTACATTTGAGGATGTTGAAATAAATCCTCTTTAAATAGACTTTGAACCATATAGAACAAACTGATGGTTACCAGAGGGAAGGTGAGTAGGGATGTGAAGGACTGTATTTAGTGGGTGTTCTATGGAAGTGTTGAATCACTATATTGTACACCAGAAACTAATATTAACATTTTATGTTAATTATCTGGAATTTAAATAAAAACTTAAAAAATAATTTAGAGAATGATAATAAAATTAATATTTGAAAAAATAAACCAACTTAGAACTAAACCAAACCAAAAAAAAAAAAAAAAAAATGGAACCAACTTAGAACAAAACCAAACCAAAAAAATAGAACTTTTAGTGTTTTCCATAGTATATTAGTTACAGTATGAGCATTTAAAAGAACTTTAGATTATAATGATAGGGATTTTGTACTAGAGACTATTGTCTTAATTCTGAATTTGGATTAATTTCTATATGATTCTTAAAAATCCTACTGGCCTGGGAGGATTATTTGCTAAAAGGATTGAGGGTACTTTTCTTTTTCTTTTTGAAACTTTTCATTATTATACCCATATTCAGTATGAGTTCAGAATTATTTTTGTAATAAGAAAGATGATTAAAACTATTTTTATTTTGAAAATTAATGCATAAAACCTTTTAAACCTTGTTATATGTTGTGGATATATTTCTGTGTCAGTATATTTAAGTCTCCTTTATTGTTCTTTTTTTTTTTTTTCCTTGAAGAGAGTGTGCCTGCCTGATGGGGGAGGGGCAGAAGGAAAGGGGGAGAGAATCCCAAGCAGGCTCCATTCCCAGTGTGGAGCCCCACACAGAGCTCAATCTCATGAGTCCGGGATCATGACCGTGAGCTAAAATCAAGTGTCATGCACTGGACTGCCTGAACCCCCCTTTGTTATTCTTATATAAGCACACTTCTTTTATTTATTATAGACAGTCTCTATTGGTAGACATTTGGATTGTTTTCAGCTTTTAAATATTTAGTCAACTGTTGTACATCTTTGTTCCTAATAACTTTTAAAATTCGTTATCATAGGATGTATGCCTAAAAGTGAAACCACTTTTTCAACAGGGTTGGTCATTTAAAGTTGTGAGTAATATTACTAAATTGTTTTATGAATGTATTAGTTTATATTCTTATTAAAACAATGGCTATGAATATTTGTTTTCCAATAGTTTCATCAACACTTGTATTGGTTAGTTTGTTCATTACCAGGGTAGTTTTAATATTTAATATTTACATTTATCTTAGTGAATTTGAACATTTTTTCAAAGGTTTTGGCCATTTATATTTATTGCCCTGTGAATTACAAACATTTCGTTTTTTGGAGGCACTGATTTTTTCAAATCAAATTTTTTTGAAATATTTATTCGACAGCAGAAGAGAGTATAAGCAGGGGGAGTTGCAGGCAGAGGGAGAGGGAGAAGCAGGCTCCCTGCTGAGCAGAGAGCCAGACACAGGGCTCCATCTCAGGACGCTGGAATCATGACCTGAGTCAAAGCCTGAGCTACCCAGGTGCTCCTTTCATACTAAATTTAAGTAGCTTTTTATATGTTATAGATACTAACCCATTTTCTTATATATGTTGTATTCTTTATAGACTATTTTACTTCAGATTCAGGTAAGTATCTGAATGCTTATTTTGGGGGGCCCCGTTGTTTGAAAAATGATATCAAAGTCTCCAGCCATTAAGTGTGATGAGATTGCTCAAGCTAAATGAAACATGGGGGAACTGAGTCATACTGCAACAACAGTTGATTTGTTTCTCTCTTCAGGGCATGTCCTAACTGAGTTGTGTGGCAAGCATAATTGTTTTCTCTTTCTGACTCTTATTTTGCAGAACTGGGGGAAGTGGCATTTGTATGGCTAAGCTGGCATACATATATATTTTAATTATCTTCCCTCCCATTTTTTTTTTTTTTTGCTGTGATAAAATCCACATAGCATAAATTTCACCATCTTAATTATTTTTAAGTGTACAGTTTAGTGGTACTAAATGGCATTCATAATGTTGTATAATGATCTTCATCATCTATTTTCATAATTCTTTAAATCTTATAAAACTAAAATTCTGTACCTGTTAAATGATAATTCCCAATTCCCCTCTCCTTTTAGCAGCTGGCAACCACCGTTCTTTTTTCTGTGTCTTTAACTCCTTTATGTGACTTCACCTAAGTGAGTCATAACACTATTTGTCTTCTTGTGACTGGCTTATTTCATGTAGCATGATGTGCTTCAAAGTTCATTCATGTCATAGCATATGTCAGAATTTCCTTCCTTTTTAAGATTGACTAATATTCCAGTATATGTATATTCCACATTTTGCTTATCTGTTTATCTGTAGATGGATACTTGGGTTGCTTCCCCATTTTAGCTGTTATGAAAAATGCAGCTATGAACATTGATGTACAAATATCTCTTTGAGACCCCGCTTTCAATTATTATGGGTATATGCCCACAAGTAGGATTGCTGGGTTCATATGATAATTGTTTTAAATTTTTTGATGAGCTTGCATATACTGTTTTCCACAGCACTGTACCATAGGCAGCTTTAGAATCTTAAAAGGCAACTTGACCTTCTTAGAAGGACTGCAGCCCTCGTGACACCTTGATTTTAGCCCAGTGAAACCAATTTCAAACTTCTGTCCTCTGGAGCTATAAGATAATACAGTTGTGTTGTTTTAAGCTTCTTAGTTTGTGGTAATTTGTTTTAGTAGCAACAGAAAACTAATACAGCCGTTAAAGCCAATACCAACAATTACCTGCCTCTTATATGAAAGCAAACCAACCAAAACCCTTATGTATTTAAGTTTCTCTTGTTGGGCCTCTGTTATAAACAGTCATTTGCAATTCTTACCAGATAAGAGTAATTTCCCCCTTATTTCCTCTTTAGAACCATTGATATTAGGTCAGGATTATCTGATTGTGGATGGTATTATATAACATAGCTGTATAACTCTGTGTGTGTGTGTGTATAAGGGAGTGAGAGAGTTTTTTTAAACTACAAAATTATTTTTTAAATAGCCATGGGTGTATTTAGGGTTACTATTTCTTTTTGATTCATTTTTATTAAGTTACGAGTTTTTAGAAATTAACCAGTTCATCTTTTCAAATTTATCTCAGTAAAGGTATTTAAAGTATTTTCTCTCTATGCGGTTATGTTGTCCTTTTCATTCCCTTATTGTGTCTTTCTTCCTTGATTCATCTTGGGTAAACTCTTTTAAAAGAAGTAGGATTTAGTTTTGTTGATACTGTTTTTTTCCCCAGTGTTTTCTATTTCATTGTTTTCTGGCCTTATAAGTACGTTTTTCTTTTCCTTGCCTTTCTTTGGACTTATTCTACCTCTGCAACATTAAACACCAAACACATTGATATTTTGTCTTCTAAGTATGGTTTTTTTGTTTGTTTGTTTTGTTTTTAAAGATTTTATTTGTTTATTTGACAGACAGAGATCACAAGTAGGCAGAGAGGCAGGCAGAGAGACAGAGGGGGAAGCAGGCTTCCTGCTGAGCAGAGAGCCTGATGCGGGGCTCGATCCCAGGACCCTGGGATCATGACCAGAGCTGAAGGCAGAAGCTTTAACCCACTGAGCCACCCAGGTGCCCCTGTTTTGTTTTTGTTTTGCTACGACTTTAGCTGTATCTTGCATGTCTTGGTATTCTGACACCCATTCCAATGTTTGATTTTTTTTTTTTTTTTCCACACCACCAAACCAGATACCACAGATTAAAGGCTCAGGCCTATAAGACTTGCAACCAGCACACACTTCATGTGCCAATGGCAAATCTAGGTTGTTAACTGTGGTTTTGACTAACTGGCTATAGATGGTTCCTACAGTCCCCCGTCTTTGGTTCAATTAATTTGCTAGAAAAGCTCACAGAATTCTGAGAAGCCATTTACTTAATAGATTACTAGTTTATTATGAAAGTTTGTAACTCAGGATCAGCCAGGCACATGGGGCATAGTATATGGGAGGGGTGCAATCTTCCATGTTCTTTGAGTGCACCACTTGCCCTGAATCTCTGTTTCTTTACTGGACTAGAAGCTCTCTGAATCTGGTCCTTTGAGTTTTTATGGAGTCTCTGCTTCATCGTTATGATTGATTAAATCATTAGCTTTTAGTGATTGAACTCAATCTCTAAGCTCTCTTCCTTAGGGAGGAGGTGGGGGAATTAAGGGAGTGGGAGTGAAAGTTCCAACCCTCTAATTCTGTGGTTAGTTCCCCTGGCAAAAGCCCTTATCTTAGGTTACCTATGGGCATTCCAAATGTCATCTCATTAACATAACAAATGGCATCTTTATTGCCTTATTCGCTTCAGATAGTCCATGATTTTTAGGAATTTTTTGCTGGGAACTGGGGAGAAGATCAAATATATGTATATCTTATTATAAATAACTGTCACATTTGGTATATCAGTTTTCAGTGTTCCTCTAGTTCTAAATATTTTCTGATAACTTTTATGATTTCTTCTTTGAAAAATTTATTTGGCATTGTATTTTTAAATTTCCCAAGATTTGAAAGTTTGTGTTGCATTTTTATTTCAAATTTAATTGCATTGTAATTGAAGAATGAGGTTGTTATGTTATCCACTTACTCATATTTGTGAACTTGTCAAATCTCCTACCTTTCCTTAATTTTAGTGTCCCCAATCATAAAGTAATAATTATTCCCTTTGTCTTTTAAAGTCTTGTGAGGTTATAGGGCACCTGGGTGGCTTAGTCGGTTAAGCGTCTGCCTCGGGCTCAGGTCATGATCCCAGGGTCCTGGGATCAAGCCCTGCGACAGGCTCCCTGCTCGGTGGGGAGTCTGCTTCTTCCTCCCTGTCTGCCCACTCCCCTCTATTCTCACTCCCAATCATGAGGAACCTTGCTTGCACAGATATGGATATTCCAGCTCACATATTCAAACTCTACCTACCCTTGCATCTCCTCTTGGGTTTCCCTCAGATTTAAGGGTGCTTAAACTCGCTGTACAATCAGTACTCAGGAAGGAGGACCTGAGGAAGAAGTTGCCATAGGTTTGAACCTGGAGTTTGGATATTGGAGGAGGGAATTCTAGGGTCTTGGGACCTGGAACATAGTCTTTCTAAAGAGAGGAGGATGCAGGCTTGGATCAAGCAAATCCTCTTTGCTCCCATCGACTTCTTCCCCAGCAGGCTGGGCATGGCTAGAAGAGGGCCACAGTGGGACTTTTAAAAACACATGGTCCAGGCCAGATTCCTGGTTGTGAAGGTTTAGAGGGCATTGTTAAGTGTGAAGATTTGTTTAGAAATTTGAGATTGCAAATGGGTACTTGTTGGATCTAAATATCTTGTCCCTTACCTTACCTTAGCTACTGATTACACTTTTATCTTACTGTCATTAATACCAGCAACCATTTTATAATCCCAGTTTGAAGACTCCCACTCTTTTTGATCACCACTGTTTCTCTTTACATCATACCTCTCTACTCTCCCAACAAATCCATTGACGTGGCCTTTTTTTTTTTTTTAAAGGTTTTTTTTATTTATTTGATTGAGAGAGACAGCGAGAGAGGGAACACAAGCTTGGGGAGTGGAGAGGAAGAAACAGGCCTCCTGCTGAGCTGGGAGCCTGCCCTGGGGTTGGGGGGGGGGGCTGGATCCCAGGACCCTGGGATCATGACCTGAGCCAAAGGCAGACGCTTAATGACTGAGCCACCCAGGCACCCTGTCTGGGCCATTTTTTTATCCTCTTGCCATTCTTGAATTCTCACTTCTTTCTTTTACCCACCTGCAGTCTAGAGTTTGTCAGTATAATCGTCACAATGCAAATACAATAAACGAGCTTCTTTTTCTCTTTCTCCCTCCTCTGTTCTTTTGCTTCTCTCTCCTTCCCTGGATTAACTTTCTGCCTACTCTTGTGGCAGAGCACAAGTCAGTGTTTCTGAAAAACACTCAGCACCAATTTGAACCATGATCACTACCTGCAAATTTTACTACTACTTTTACTTTTACTTCTACTTCTACTTCTACTACTACTACTACTACTACTACTACTACTTCTTCTCCTTCTTCTTCTCCTCCTTCTCCTCCTCCTTCTCCTCCTCCTCCTCCTCCTTCTTCTTCTTCTTCTTCTTCTTCTTGCCTTACTCAGTCTTTTTTTTTAAATTAAATTAAATTAAATTTTTTTTCAGTGTTCCAAAATTCATTGTTTATGCACCACATCCAGTGCTCCATGCAGTATGTGCCCTCCATAATACCCACCACCAGGCTCACCCCACCCTCACATCCCCCTGGCGGCAGGGAGGTCCATTCACTCATTGTGTTGGACAGCCATTTCATACATTTAACTTTCTTGTTAAACCTTCAGCACCTTCTCCCTTATCTTCACTCTCAGTTGCTGACTTTGTTTCCTATTTCATTTAGAGGATATAACGAGTCAGTCGAAAATTTACAGATGTTCCCATCACCAGATACTTACCTTCATCTATCTGTACCCACTTCTTGACTGTTCCTATAGGTGAAATATCTTCCTCCCACCTCCTCAAGGACATTACCCCAGAATTTCTTTGCATTTTCTGTTACCACTGGATTAACAGCACATAGAGTTGCACAAATTTCTCCCATCATAAGCAACAAATAGCAGCAACAACCACATCTTAATCCCACGTCATTCTCCATTTACCATTCATTACTCTGCTCCCCTTTTTAGCAGAACTCCATGAGTTGTCTGTTCTGTCTCTATTTGTCTTTCTTTTATCTCTAATTTACTTGATTCAGATTTATGCTTCCATCATTCACCCAAAGCTTTTTCTTGGGGTCACTGATGACATCTGTATTACTAAATCTAGTGGCCATTTTTTGGTGCTCATCTTTCTTGATCTATCAGCAGCATTAGACACAATTTCTCACCTTCCTTCTTTTTTTTTTAATACTTTATTAATTATTTTTATCAACATATAATGTATTATTTGCCCAGAGGTACAGGTCTGTGAATCATCAGACTTGCACATTTCACAGCACTCACCATATCACATACCCTTCCCAATGTCCATAACCCAGCCACTCTATCCCTACCCACCCAAACCCCAGCAACCATCAGTTTGTTTTGTGAGATTAAGAGTCTCTTATGGTTTGTCTCCCTCCTGATCCCATCTTGTTTCATTTTTTCTTTCCCTACCCCCCAAACCCTCCATCCTGCCTCTCAAATTCCTCATATCAGAGAGATTTTATGATAATTATCTTTCTCTGATTGACTTATTTCACTCAGCATAATACCCTCTAATTCCATTCATGTTGCAAATGTCAAGATTTCATTTCCTTTGATGGCTGCATAGTATTCCATTGTGTATATGTACCCCATCTTCTTTATCGATTCATCTGTTGATGGACAGCAATCACCCTACTGGGTATTTACCCTAAAGATACAAATGTAGTGATCCGAAGGGGCACATGCACTTGAATGTTTATAGCAGCTCACCTTCCTTCTTAAAACACTTTATTCACTTGCCTTTCCGAACCTCACTCTTCTGGTTTTTTTCTCTTTTCTCACCTCTTGGACATTAGTTGCTTCTCATCCCCTAGATCGCTAAACAATGGGGTATACCATGCCTTACCTTAACTTTCTCTAAAGACCTTATCGCTGCCCAACACTGTAAATATTTAACTTATTTATTCATTCAATCATTTGAATAAATGATTCATAATATTCATAATACTTTTACAGAGATTTCATTTATTTATCTGACAGACAGAGATCACAAGTAGACAGAGAGGCAGGCAGAGAGAGAGGGGGAAGCAGGCTCCCTGCTGAGCAGAGAGCCTGATGCAGGGCTCAATCCCAGGACCCTGAAATCATGACCTGAGCCGAAGGCAGAGGCTTTAACCCACTGAGTCACCCAGGTGCCCTCATAATAATTGTACATCAGTAGTTTCCTCTACTACTGTGTATTCTTCCTAAAGATGGATATTTTAGTCAGTTTTCTTCACTGCTATATTCCCAGCACATGGGAGGTACTCAAAGAGTATTTGTTAAATGAATGAGTCTTAACATCTTGCACAACTGGAAAGACAAGTAGCTAAAAATTAATATTATGGAGAATCACAATTTTTTTCAGGTACACATTGTGACCTTTACTCAAACTCTAGCAGCCCGAGTCTAGTCCTATCTCATGATTGTTAATAAGAGAGTTGGAATAGAGCTGGACTATCAGAAATGGAGGAGCTGAGCTGGACTAGTAGTCTAGTTCCCGACCTACCATTAACTTAGCTGTGTGACCTTGAACAAGGAGTTTCACTTCCTCATCTATAAAATGCAAGTTGTGGGCTATATTATCTAAGGTCTTTCATAACCTCAGTAATTTAATATTGTGTAATTGTGGGAGTTGATGCCAATGCACTGAAGAAGGACAGAGAGTGCAGCAGATATAAAGATGGTTCTTAAAGTTTAAATTTGTCAAACTGGGAACACGGAGTTCTATTTTACCATATCTGATATGCCTTGGTAACTTAGGCCACTCAGCTTTGGATTTGTGGTCTGGATAGACACAGAGGAGAGGTGTAGAGATCCTGCTTGAATGATTATGATATAGTTTGTAGAAAACTGATCAAAGAAGGAAGCCTAATAGGCTGAATAGGTGGTTTGGGCAGGTTGTCGAAGGAGGGTTTTAAAAGCCAGAGAGGGGCAGTTGGTTTTTTTATGATATTAAACTGGAATCTGCCCAAGATTTTTATTAAGGATACAAGGAAGGCACTGTATGAGAAAGAATACGAGAAAGATAGGTCCAACATGGATGTTATTAAGGAAGGGGAGGTTGGAGTTAAGTAAGCCACATAAGAAGCTGCCATAGTAATTCCAAGAACCAAAAGGATTTGAATCTGTTTTTGCCTGGCAGCAGAGGAAATGGGGAAAGGGGAAGAATACCAGGATCTGGGAACTGATTAGATGTGGAGGAGTCAAGGGATCAGAAAATTAAGATGATTTTGGGTGTAGCAGAGTCACTAGGGCGGTTTCTATCAGTGTGTTAGGAATGATAGCAGGAAGAAAGGATCTTACATGAACAGATGGACAGCAGGTCAGGATTTGGAAATTATTCAACATGGAGGTTTTCAAACTTCTTTCCTTTTTTTAAATGAAATGTTATGTAAAGTGCAAAAAAAAAAAAAATGAAGCTGATTCAGTTGGAGCAAGGGCAGAGGTGCATAGTAGATGGGTCCGACATCTTGCTTTTATGGTCCATTCTCCAAGGGCTCTGATGAATGTAGTCAGAAACCACTGAAGTTGATCATCGATGAGTGCTCTCTTAGATTGAATATTTGGTGATTTGAGAGTCTTTTGTATCCTGTGATTCTTCTGGGTGGCTACGTATTCCTGTGTCTTCTTGCCTTAGCAGTTAGCAAATATTTATTATTTCAGACTCTTGTCTAGGTTCTGGGGAATGGTTCTAGAGAATGGAATACAAAAAAGATATAGTCCTTCCTCTATGGAACTTGTAGTTTATAACAGAAAGCCATTATTTAAAAGATAATAAAATTGTAAAATAATTTTAAGTATATATAAAAGTGCTGCCACAGAGAAGTATCTGTTGAGTTTCTAAGCTCTAGCCTAGTCAGAGGGGGTTGAGGAGAGAGAGAGAGTCAAAGAGGACTTCCTTGGGGAAGCTGTGGTTGAGCTTACCTGGAGATAAAGACACAGAGAGGAGATTGTATCTGAGGAATAGAGAGAAGTTCTTTATGGGCAGGGCAGAAGGCTCCACATGAGGTTGGAGAAGTGCAAGGTGAAACTGGAAATAAAGGTAAGGACCAAATCAATAATGTCATATTAAAGATTCTAGGCTTTATTTTGAGAACATTGGTGATCCACTGAAAAGTTTTTTAGTGAGGGGTAACCTGACCTGATTTACATTTCAAACAGATGAACCTGGCAGAGAATTGGTATCACATTAGGGTGAGATGGAAATGGGAGTGAGGGGATTCACAGAGACTACCTTTGATACCACAAAATGAGGTTCAGGTTAGGGATGGTAAGTCTGAATTCTGGGGGCTTTACTACGGAACTGGAAATGAAAACTGATTCCAGCTGTTAGGAGGCAGAATTAAGAGGAACTGGTGATTAAACAAGCTACAGAGTATAAAGGAGAGAACATGTATCAGAGATGACACCTCAGATTTTGATCTCAATAGTTGGTAAATGTAAATGCCACTTATTAACTTCATGGCCTGTATTTCCTTTATTTTATTTGTTTTTATTTTACCTTTACTTGTCAGTTTCTGTTCTGCCCCCTTCATGCCTTTGTTCTTCACAGTCTATTCCATGACTTAAAATAACTACCTATTTCTGTGTTTTAAATGAAACTGAAACCTTCCTCCAAAACCATGGTACAAAACCTCCTTGGAGTCTGCCATCAGTAATCTCACACTTGATTAACGTTACCTTTATAGTTTATTGGTATTTTTGTATAATCTGTATCTTAACCATCATGTATTTGGTGTTGCTTTGTAATTGTTCTCTAGCTGTTTTTATATGCAGGTACATACATTAGTAGAATGGACCCAATTTATGTTGTAATACCCTTCTGTGTTTTGAATGTTTGCACGTGAAAATCAGAGTAAAAAGTTAAAGTACCCCTTTGTTGTATTAATTCATTCCTCGGTACATTAAATAGAATTTTATATTTACAAATATTGCATTCTTTTGTTGAGAACCATTGATTGCCTGTTCTACGTAAATATTCTAAATTTAATAGCAAAGATATTTTAAAATAGGGATTTTGATGGGAAGAGTGACGATAGTATACGAGATTTTTTGAAGTTACCTATTAAGAAAGGCTTGTGGATAAAATTATTTAGGCAGTCTTCCTAAACTGGATTTCATTTGACTACTTTATGTAAAAGATCATTGGTAGAAACCAATCCGATTAAGTTTCCATGGGCTTTATAAATGCTTCTGAATTTATTGTTAGGTAAATACTAATCCTTAATTTTTGCTATTGTAGATTTTTGCATTTTAAATATATTTCATCGAGAAGTGCATAAGGCCTTTACTAATTTCCTTATTTCTTTTTTTCCTTTCTTTATCATTTTTGCTTAGACTTATTTTTAATATACCCTAGATCTGAAATTTCTTTTAACTCATTTCCTCATTATAGGAAATCTTCTAATTTTGTAGAAGCTTCGAGAAATATCATCAAGTCAGAGATTTTTATAATTTGTCATATTGTAATAGTTCATGTTTATTTTTAATTTATTATTATTGAGTAGGTCAAAAGTAAAGTGCAGTATTGAAAATTAATAGTATACATTTTGATGTCTGATCTTGGAGACGTTGACTCTATTTTGGAAGATATATTCAAAGAGAAATTAAAAATTCACAATAAAAACATGAGTTCACATTAATCTTAAAATGACAGAATATTTTCTTTATCCCATTTTAAGGAGTTGCATGAAGGTCAGTTAAAAGTAAGTGAAGTTTCAGAAACTTTGGAAATCACTGATATACAATGTTGATTAGTTATGCATACTGTACAGTTTTTCTAACATGTTAGCATAATTTGAAAATTTAAATGATTTTATGAGCATAACTAGTTGTAAATTGAAGTAAAACAAAAATAAAACTACAAAATTTTAAAAACTAAGCACAAGACAGTTTGGTAAAGTTTAAGAACATGAATGTTTTAGTTGGAACAGATGTCAAAGACATATGATTTTAAAGGAAAATGAGGTCCACAGCTATCTGTTTGGAAATGTCTTTCAATTAGAGTGGCGTCCATGAAGGTTGGATTTGAATGAAGATATGGCCAGAACTGTTTTATATCCTATTCTGTATTTCCTTTTGAATAAGAAATAGCATGTGTGAAATACATTTGCTATAATCCATTCCATACTGCATAATAAAAATGCTGTGAGGAATGATTATGCATGGTATGAAATTATCCCAGTTGTATGTTCTGTTCACTTTCAGCTAGCTGTTATTTTAAAGTTTATATAAATGTTATATTATAGGGTATGTTGATATATTCATTTATTTTTCAGAATGGGAATATGAAATAACTTACTTTCATTATAGATAATCACATTCCATTGATGGTATAACTCTTTCTGCATTTAACCAAACATTACTCACTGGAAAAGAAATAAACTTACCTGGGTGAACACCACCCCAAGCAATTAGAAGTGAGTTCTTACATTTTAAGTTGGAAAGTTGCTGAATGAGATTATTTACATTTATCAGTTCTTATATTAAACTCTAGACTGGCCTTTAGTTTTTTATGTTATTTATTGGTTTATTTTTTATGGAGGTGTAATTGACATACAGCATTAGTTTTAGGTGTACAACATAGTGATTTGAGGCCTTTGGTTTTTTAAAATGAGGATAATTAAAATTAAAAGCCTAACTTGTAGTTCACAGTAAAAGTAAAATAAGTGACATATTACTTATCTAAACTTAAATATTAAATTTCAATAAGTAAAATACAGCTTAATATGTGTTTATATTACTTTTTAGGTTACAAATTATCAGAAAATATTTTTGTGCTTCATTTTAATATTAATTGTATTGAAATTCTTATATTGTTCCCATAAGGAAGTAGTATACATGTGATTAAGTGTCACTGTGCACATGTGATTATTTAATTCACATCAGGACTATTCATACTTTAGGTAACCACTAACTTGATTCATTCCTTTCAATGTAGAAGATAATAAATAAGATAGAAACAGAACAGTTGTTACAAGTAAAAAAATTTTACATAAGGCTTAAGATATTTATGTATGCTCATATAATAATCTTTTACATATTTGATCCAGACATTAAGTCTGTTGTCACATTTTTTTTCAGATATTAAAAAGTAATATTTCACTATGATGCTTATAAGGGTAGACAGGAGCATGGACTTTAGAGACAAATTGTTTACCACTTAATAACTGCGTGACTTCAGGTGAGTTACTTAACCCTCTGAGCATTGTTTTCATCATCTATAAAGTGGAAGGTATTTTGAGCATTAAGTAAGTTAAATAAAATAAAGTACTTACTAATAGTAGCTTTCATATAATGAGTGATATTAGCATATTGTACATGTGAGATTATTATACTAGCTGCCCTTCAGTATGCGATTTTAGAATCTTGGAAGTTTGTTAAGTTAAAAAAACAGTAAAAAAAAAAAAAAGTCAAAATGGGATCTGCTGTAACTATTTTGCCAGACACTTTGATTGTGGGTTCATTTTTCATTAATGCATTAATTCATACTAATTTTCATGTAACATTGGCAGTTTGTCATTTAATATTGGTAATTTTTAGAAATAGACAATAAAATATACATAGTGATTACACAGACAATATTTTGTACAATAATACGATTAGAGAACAAATTTCTAGGGGCTCATATGGAGGCCTGTGATATCTGATTAAAACGGCACTCACCATGTTCACATGTTGGGGTTTTATTAAATATTTGAATTGAATAGAAAGTATTACATAAATGTACTGCTACATAAATGATAAATGTGTTGTTGCTTATTAATTTTTAAAATTACAAATGTTTTATTTCCTCCCATCGTTCTGCATCCTGGTTTTCTCTTGCCTGTTGTGTAGAAAAATTATTCTTATAGTCTGTGATTTGGTTTGCTGGAGAATATACCGTTTGACTTGAGTGCCTTCCCTTGCAGATGTCTATATGGATTGAAACTAGATTACGGTATTTAAGATACAAACTGACTTTCCCTGGAACAGAAAAATTCTTGTTAGTTAAGCCACAGACTCACATAAATAAGGCTCTGGTCTTAAAGAAACATAATGTTTAACTGATCTTTGAAAAATCTTGAGTTCAAAGTCATGCATTGCAAAAAAGGAAAACATTTCTGAATTATGAATGCTTTTTGTACTGCAAACAGATAAAAGATATTCCTTTTAGGGTTAAAGATAGAAAAAATACCCATGGCAAAGCAGAAAATGTGTTATAGGTTTAACAGTGGTTTCAAGTAATGTGAAAAATTGTGCCACTGTGAAACTAGTGAAGAATCATCATCTAACTATTGAATTACCTACAAATGTCAATCTTCAGTATTTGGTGGGGTCTGTTGCCTGACCATAATGTAGGAAAAATAGTCTATTGGATTACCAAGTATTTTTGATATATACTGTGCTCCAAAACAAGTGACTTTTTTCACTGTAAGAAGCCCAGGAAATGATTTTCATGTGGTGAAGGAATAAATGTGCAAAAAATAATTTTTTTCATTAGATTATTTAAAGTGGTGCTGGACTCTGAAGATTCATGCTTTAATTCGTAATTCCTCAGATGACCAGAGTAGGTCTCAGGTTACGTTATTTGTACATAACATATGTTTGTAATGGTATTGATGAAATAGTCTACAATTAAGCTGTTTTTGTTTTTTGGTTTTTGTTTTCTGGGAAGGAAAATTAGACTTAACTCTGTATTAGAGGTATTCATGAACTGTGGACACAATTTAATCCAACATAACAGCAACATTCAAAATAGTTCTTTTTATTTTTTTTTAACAGATCTATCTTCCTATTTTTGGGTTAATAAATTTTAAAATATAAAATTGTATGTACTTTTAGTTTTAAGGAGCCTGTATCTCTAGAGATGATAACAGAGTAGAGGTGTAATTATTTCTTTTCTTAAGAGTTTAAAATGTTATAAAATAACACAAGTATTTGTAAAGGAAGTAACAGTACAGGAAATGAAATGTTACAATCGGTCTGTTTGTAGCTATTTTCTAACATTTTTCTATACCTTAAATCACATGGTTTAGTCCCATGTTATTCAGAGCTTAAAATAGCAGATATGATTAGAAGTTAATGTGTCTACTACAAAGAATAGGTAACTGTTTAAATAACTGACATTAGTGTTCCAAATGTTACAGTTTCAGGTAGTGTGACTTAACCCACAGTAACTCAAGGACTGTGTATATAGAATTAAAAAGTTATAGCTCTTCACATGGTCAAAAAACAGTCATGGCAGCTATTACAATTAGCTTAGAATCAAACTAAGTTTCCTCAGAATTTAAGTTATTTTGTAACTTAACCAAACAGAAATTCTTTTAAGTATCTCAGTGTTTTTATAAATGACATATTGATTCATTGTTGTGGTGATGCCCAAATTCTGAAACTTGAGTTTGTTTTCAGATGTGAAAATTTCAGCAAATGATCGTAATATATTAGAGATGGATATTTTTTCTCTCCATATTTTATAGCTAATTAGTTTTTAAAAAGTGCTTGAACCAGAAGCTATTTTAAATTATTAAGAGGAAACATTCTAGTTTTAAATTGCAAACTTTGTATGTTCCAAAAACTGCTAATGTTTAATTCTTCTTTCCATCTTAGAACTTAGGATTCTAGCAAATGAGATAAACATTTATACCTTTATTCTCTTTTTTTCTATTGCTGAATACAGAAAGCCCACTCAATTTTTGTAAAAGTGATCCTCTTTCAAATCAGTAAGTTGCATCAATAAAATATATATTCCAAATTTGAAAAGCTGTTTTTAAAATGCTATTTTGTTTCTAGCTTTCATATTGATTAGACTACCTCTTATTTTAGGAAAATATGATTCAGTATCATTTTTATAATGGGCAGTTGAAAGCAGTGGAACTTTCAAATGATTTCTTTTTCCGCAAACAAGATAAAAGTTGAGAACTTTGAGGAATTTTTAGGTAATTTCTAGAAATGCAGTAGTGCAGTGGTATCAAGTTTGTATTATTTAAAAAGGTTTCAAAGTAGGAAGAAATTAAATCTGAATGCATTTATAAGTTCACGTTCTGATTAGATGCTAACTGTACATAAGAAAAATGTCGTTTCTTTTTTTTTAATGTCTTTGTTTCTTAACGTATGATATATAATTGGTGTTCTTTGAGATTTTGCTTAGAAGTTAGATTCTCTTTCTTGTTTGTAAATTCAGAGGAAAGCAATTATCTGGCAAAAATCAGGTGCCTGTTATAAGACATGGGAAAAGAGCACTGTTTACATTACATAAATAGGGCCTTAAAAATACAAAGCATAATGGTTTGATAGTCTTTACTCTCTTATTCTTTTCAGTAAACTAAAAAATATAACATAGGCAATTAATTTTTCTGCAGGTACCCCAGAACATTTGTGTTTCATTTAGTTTACCTTCATTTTGTTACACTGGGTATTTTAATCTGAATTCTTCCTTAAATTATTTTTATTACTTTATGAAAGCATATGTTATAAGATACTTATAAACTTTTCACCCAATCCAATAAGTGTATATTTAGTGAATTTTTGAAAATGTTTATTAGTTAAGCATGCTTGGTAAAAAATGCATATAAAGAAGAACCACCATGAAAAGCAGTAGCCGTTGAAAGTTCCTTGGTAGTTTTATTCTCCTTTCAATTCATTTAAGTATTGAGGACATAATATGAAATAATAGTTTGTCAGCTTTTGATTCATTCAGTTAAAAAAAATCTCATTAAAAGCATCTGGAATGATGAAGTGCCGTTTTCTCCTCTACTTATCTAATCACTTGTTCAGTGTAGATTCAAAAACTTCATTGATTACATCCAAAGAGTAACAAGTAATCTTTCAGTCTTGCTAGCCCTGATACTTAAAAACCAGTTATAACATATAGCAGTAGTAATTTTAATGCAATCGTAAGAAACAGAGTATTGAAGAATTATTCCTAATGATAAAACTTGTTTCTCCATTGTTGAGTTTATTGGTAAAAATTATTTCAACCTCTGTACCAGGATGTTTTTTTCTTCTCCTTAGAAGCTGAGAATGTGTTATTTTAGAAAAACTGCATCAGGAAAGGGACACTAAATCCATGTTGTTCCTTTTTACATATTTTAGAAAACAGGGCTTTTTCTCTTTCAGTTTATAGCATCACAGTAAATCAGTCTTCTCTGTGTTTCCCTGAGTCACTTTTCTATTCTCATCTTTTAGCAGTAGTTTTCACAATATTTTTATGGAACCAAATGCCTAATAATTGTAACACACACGTAACTTTTTGAGAAGTTATGAAAATACAATTCTTGTGCTTAATGATATCCAGAAAGCATAATCTGTAAAAAAATTCTCTTTAGTCAATTTAAAATTAAACACTCTAATGCAAAAGGATATCTAAGGTGAAAGATGTTTGTGTAATGCTAAACATAACCAAAGAAACTGTGGTTTTAGCAAAGGTACTATTGCTCTATTTTATCAAGTGCCAGAAGTTGCATAATGAAAGTCTTTCAGTTAGTGAAAATATAAGTAAAAAAACATAAAAATACCACCCAGCTGGTAGAGATCTTCCTAATTTTTACCTGATTGTATTTCTGAAGAAATATGGCAGGGCTGTCATAAATTTTCAACATGAACTGCATTTTTGTTGCCAATTTCCATATCCTTTAAAAAGTGCTGAAGCGTGCATTTGCTATTTATGTTTGCAGTAGACTGAGTACACTTTTACTATTTGTGGTTTAGAAATTGGAAACAACCAAACAGTGGTGCTATGGTCTAAAAAAAATAAATTTTAAACAGCTGCGGGACAGTATTTTTAGAACGGTAGGAGCCCTCCTAAAGCAATATAACTACCCTCCACCCCCTTTAAAGGTGGATTATGGTCACATATATAAAGTCAGGTTCCCAGTGTCTTTTATCTAAGATGAATTAAATAAGTGAAGTTACAAGTATGCTTTTGTTAGACTGTGAGATATGCTTTTAGCCTCCCAAGCCTCCTATAGTCACCTCCCTTTGCTTATCTGCACGTGTTACTATATACCGGCTAGTGGGCTTAATCGCTTGGTAGACTCTTCCAGGAATCACAACTGTCATTATCCTTATGACAAGTGAGGAAGTGGAGGCTTAAAGAGAAAGGAAGTAACTAACCCAGGGTCCCAAAGTTTCTAAGGAGGAGACCTGAGCTTCAAATGAATACTCTAATCCCACACCCACCAACCAATTCAGGTGTTTTTCAGTGTTTTGCACAGGTCCCATTAAAAGGGGGAAGGAGTTCCTGGTAGACCCCATTCTAACCTAGAGCGTTTTGTGTTAAGGTTACTGAATTATGAATAAACATAAACATCTAGATAACAACTTACTACTTGTTTAATCTGATGAATTTAAATCTAATGAAACTATGAAATCAAACAAATTTAGAAATTACAGACAAATCCACAATACCTATAACAGTTGAATTAATTATCTTAATTTAATGTGACAGACTTTTTACACCTGAAAATAAATCCCCTTCCTCAGTGTGGCTGCTGTGGTGTAAGAGTTTGTTATGTCTTTCCAGTGGTTTGCAATCTTTTGTCACATCATGGTACAAGTACAAATGATAGTCTTCAGTAGGCCATGGGATATAAAAGCACAAGGTTGCTCTTGACAGGAGACAGCAGGCCAGGGAGACCCTGAATTCCCCCAACCCCAGCTCGCCCCTTCATTAGGCTGAGGGGACCGATATCTCTTCACCTGTACCCAGTTGGTGGCTTTTTCAAAGGGACTTAGGTTGGAAAGCTCTCATCATAGCTAATTTTTCCTTGTGATAACTCAATTTCCCGTGACTTCATTCTAGTTATTAGGAAATCCGTGTGTGGCATAGTCTGGCGTTATTCGGCCATTTATTTGTGTATTCAGTTAGCATCACTCCATGTTCCCTCTCCCTGACTTTCCATTATCCTGCCAGTGAATAGGCGCCGGCTGCCGATTCATTATTTTTTATTGACACAAAAATTTAATGCCAGAAATATTACAGAAAACTTGCAAATTCCCAGGAACTAGGTCCACAATCTTCAATTTAGAGAAACTCCTCTGGTATTTACAGGTCTTTTTACAGTAGTTTAAACATTTTAATACTCTATGTCTTTTATGACTTGGTATCCTGGAAATATACATTTGCTAAACGAGTAGCCAACCTCTTTTGGGGTAAAAACTGTTAAACAGCATGAGATTAGATGACTACTACTCAGGATGAGATTATGCTTAAATTTGGTTGATACAAGTCACTGTAGTAAAAAAAATCACAGCAGATGCAATTTAACGAGTTTTCTACTGCAGCTGCATTCTTTTTGTTGCTTACAACCATAGTATATTTTCTCTAGAACCAAAATATGTGCTCATAAGAGCTTTGATGCCAGTTTGGCAAACAGATTTTAATTGTGTATATATGTGTGTATTTAAATAAAGTGGTTTTTGCTGTTTTTTTAAGCAAATGTACTGATAAAGACATTAGAAAATAAACATTTCACTTTAATAATTTGTTACAGAGTTATGCATGACAGTTTTACTCTGCATACTTTTTTTTTTCTTTTGGTGAAAAATAATTCTCACCAATACAACAAGTATTTGAGTAATTTACTTTAAAGTTGTAACTTTGGGATTTCATTTTAAATAAACAATTGGTTTATTAAAATATGATATACATATATATATAAAGACAAATAAATGATAGAGGTGTTTTCTTCCACCCATACTGCTGACAGGACTTCGAAATACCATTCAGAGTGCTGATTTTTTTTTCCCTTGTCAAATAAGGGCCATAAAACATGATTCTCCTGGAGAGAAGGGGTATGTGTGTAGTGGATACAGTGGAAAATATGGCTAATATCAGAATGTGGTTTACTTATTTAGAAGATGGAAAAATTGTGTTTATTATGTTTGTAATAAAAGCTACCAAATGAAAAAAAAAAAGCTACCAAATGTAAACTTTCACAGAATCTTTTTGGTTGTCAGTCAGGTCATGTCAGCTGTCAAATAGCAACACAGGCTGTATAAAGACCTGCTAATAATCACCAGGGATTGATTCTCCATTTCTAATTCATGGGTAAACTGGTAAAGGAAGGTGAAAACCCTGATGCATAACCTGATATTTTTAAATTCCTGATGTGGAACTGTTATATGATCTATTCAATGTTTGTTTAAACAAAGATAATTTATATATATATAGATAAAATAATTAGAATTTCTAAAGCTATGTGTTAGCTTAAGGAACTAAAAATAATTTGATGTTTGTCAGGGTCTTTTAGTCTGTCTGAGGGCTCATGTCAAGAATTCTGTTTGATAATCTGTGGGTTGACACATACAGGTTATGACATCCTGTGACCTATTGATAACAGCCTTTCTATGACAGCTTAATAAAAATGTACTGTCTTACTCAGTTTTGTTCAATAAGCAAGTATTTATTGAGCTCTTACTCTTTGCCAGGCCCTGGAACTATAAAGATGAATTTGATGCAGTGTCTTAGTATTTAATTTGATATTAAACTCTTGTTTTCCATGACATAATCTTGAAATATTAAGATATCTTTGATAAGAATGCTGAAGGTTCTTAGTGAAAAAATCCATCTTAAACTTTAGAATTGCATTTTAAAACATCTTTATTTAGGACTTCAGGTTTTTCTGGTCATGGCCTATTTACAAACAATATATTTTATATTAAGGGCTAATGTGTGTGCGTGTATGTAGGTCATGTGAATTCCAATAATTTATTTACTCAGTTAAAAAGTCTGATTTCTGTTCGTTACAAAATGATGAGATTTTTATCTCATTTGCAAATCTTATAATTGTAATTTAGACATTAACTTCTTAATGTCCTTCTTGGTAAATAGTATGCTGTGTGTGTGTGTGTGTGTGTGTGTGTATGTGTGTGTATTTAGAAAAAGGCAGAGACAGAAGAGAGGGAAAAGAAAGAATCCAGCAACCATGCTGTCATAGTTCCTTCTGGTCTTCGTAAAGTACAAGATACTTCATTTGTACTCTTCAAAAAACAGCCTGTAATTTTGCTTTAGGAATGCTTCATAAAACACTTCTTCTTAAATAAAACTTTCCCATTGTAATACTGTCATCAGTAGCTTGCACTGTTTTTTATACCATATATATCTGAACAACCTCTCTATAGGGAAAATTAAGACTTTTTAACAAAATTTAAAAAAATTTTAAAGATTTTATTAGAGAGAGCACACAAGCCAGGGCACGGGCTGGAGGTGGGACAGAGGGAGAAGGAGAAGCAGACTCCCTGCTGAGCAGGGAACTCTTTGTGGGACTCAGTCCCAGGATCATGACCTGAGCCAAAGACAGACGCTTAATCGACTGAGCCAGCCACTCAGGCACCCTTAAATTAAGTTATTTACTGGGAAATAAGAATTTTGAATGGTGAAGGATTTCTCCCATTTTTCAACTAAAGACCACTTCATTGCATTTTTTAACCTACTTACTTACTTACTACCCTTTGACCCCCTTCACCCGTTTATCTCACCCTTCCACCTCCTGCCTTGGCAACCAGCAGTCTGTTCTCTAAATCTAGGAGCTTGTTTGTTGTTGTTGCTGTTGTTGTTGTTAGATTGATTTTTTAAAAGATTCCACATGTAAGAGATCATGTTGTCTTTGTCTGACTGAATTCATTTAGTATAATGCCTTCATGGTCCATCCATATCATTGCAGATGGCAAGATTTCATTTTTTATTATGACTGAATAATACTCCATTGAATATATATAGCACATATTCTTTAGCCATTCATTTATTGATGGCCACTTAGGATTTTTCCTTATTTTGGCTGTTGTAAATAGTGCTACACAGTGACAGGGGAATATATATATATATATATATATATATATATATATATATAAAGTATAGTCTTTTCACTTTCTTCAGTTAACTATCCAGAAATGGAATAGTTGAATCATATTTCTATTTTTTATTTCTTGAGGTACGTCCATATTGTTTTTCATGGTAGTCATACCAGTATACTTTCCTATCAGCAGTGCATAAGGATTTTCTTTTCTCCACATCCTTACCATCATTTGCTATTTATCTTTTTGATACTAGCTATTTTGACTGATGCCATATTTGATTTGATTTACATTTACCTGGTGGTTAATGATGTTGAACGTTTTTAGTGTACCTGTTGGCCATCTGTATGTTTTTGAAAAAATGTCTATTCAGATCTGTCCATTTTTTAATTAGATTACTTGGGGGGGGTTGCTATTGAGAATATATATATATATATACACACACACACATATATAATATATGTAAGTTCTTTATATATGTTGGATATTAACCCTCTAACAGATACATGATTTGCAAATATTTTCTCCCTTTTGGAAGGTTACCTTTTCATTTTGTTGAAGGTTTCCTTTGCTGTGTGGAAGTTTTATAGTTTGATATAGTCCTACTTGTTTATTTTTGCTTTTGTTGTTTTTGCTTTTGGTGTCCTATATGGCCTATGTCAAGGAATTTACTGCCTTTGTTTTTATCCAGGAGTTTTATGATTTCAGGTTTTATATTCAGGTCTTTAATCTATTTTGATTTCATGTTTCTGTATGGTGTACCACAGTGGTCCAGTTTCATTCTTTTGCCTGTACCTGTCCAGTTTTCCTAACACCATTTATTGAAGAGACTGGAATTTCCTCATTGTATATTCTTGGCTCCTTTGTTTTTGTTCATTGACCACGTATGCATGGGTTTCTTTCTGGACTATTTTGTTCCACTGATCTCTGTGTCTGTTTTTGTGCTAATATCATACTGTTTTAATTATTTTAGCTTTATAATATAATTTAAAGTCAGGGAACATGATGCTTCCAGCTTTGTTCTTCTTTTTCAAGATTGCTTTGGCTATTTGGGGTCTTTTTAATTATTTATTTATTTATTATTATTATTTTTAAAAGATTTTATTTATTTGACAGAGAGAGACCACAAGTAGGCAGAGAGGCAGGCAGAGGGTGGTGGTGGGCGTGGTGGGGGGGAGCGGGCTCCCTGCTGAGCAGAGAGCCCAATGCAGGGCTCGATCCCAGAACCCTGAGATCATGACCTGAGCCGAACGCAGAGGCTTAACCCTATTTGGGGTCTTTTTTAGTTCCATACAAATTTCAGGATTGCTTGTTCTCTTTCTATGAAAAATGCCATTGGAATTTTGGTAGGGATTGTACTGAATCTACAGATTGCATTAGGTGATATGGACATATTAACAGTATTTTTCAGTCCCTGAGCATGGAATAGTTCTTTATTTATTTGTGTTTTCTTCCATTTCTTTCCTTAATGTCTTGCAGTTTTCATTATATATATCTTTCATTTCCTTGGTTAAATTTATTTTTAGGTATTTTTCTTTATTCAATTGTAAATGAGATTGTTCTTCTTAATTTCTCTAATAGTTTGCTATTCATAGAACAAATTTTTGTGTATTGATTTTGTATTCTACAACATTAATGAATTTGTTTATTTTACTAGTGTTTTGAGGGAGTCATTTTAGGGTTTTTATCTATAAATCAAATGCAAATGGCGGAAGTTTTACTTCCTCCTTTCCGATTTGGATGCATTTTATTTCTTTATTTCTGCTTGGTCTGGCTAAAACTTCAAATACTATGTTGAATAAAAGTGACAAGGGTGGGCATCCTTGTCTCGTTCCTGATCTTTGAGGAAAAGCTTTCAGCTTTTCACAATTGAGTATATTATCTGTGGGCTTGTCCTATATGGCCTTTATTAGGTTGAGGTGATTCTCTCCATTTAGCTTTGTTGAGAGTTTTTATCATAAATCAGTGTTGAATTTCGTGAAATGCTTTTTCTGCATCTTCTGAGATGATCATATGCTTTTTAATCCTTCATTTATTAGTGGGGTATATCACATTGATTTACTGATGTTGAACCATCCTTGTATCCCTGGAAAAAAATTCCATTGATCCTGGTATATAATTCTTTTAATGTACTGTTGAATTAAGTTTGCTCTTGTTTGGTTGGGTTTTTTTTTTTTTTTTTTGCATCTATGTTCATCAGGGTTAGTGACCTGTTATTTTCCTTTCTTGTAGTGTCCTTGTCTGGTTTTGGAATTGGTAATGCTGTTTTGTATAATGATTTTGGAAAATTTTCTCCTATTTTTTGGAAGACTTGGTGAAAGACTGGTATTAATTCTTCTTTGAATATTTGGTAGAATTCACCTGTGAAACCGTCTGGTCCAGGGCTTTTGTGTGTTTGGAGGTTTTTTTTTTTACTGATTAGACCTCCTAACTAATTTTTGGTTTGTTTAGATTTTCCATTTCTTCATGATTTAATCCTGGTAAGATATATGTTTCTATGAATTTATGTATTTCTCTGTGTTGTCCAATTTGTTGTCATGCAATTGTTCATAGCCGTCTCTTACGATCTTTTGTATTTCTGATTAGTTGTAACATTTCTTTCATTTTTTATTTTATTTATTTTAGTCCTTTTTTTTAAGGGTGGATCTAGCTAAGGTTTTTCAGTTTTGTGTATCTTTTCAAAGAACTGTCTTTTAGTTGCATTGATCTTTTGTATTGTCTTTTTAGACTTTTAACTTCTTTTTCTGCTCCAAATTTTATTTCCTTCCTCTTACTAACTATGATTTTGTTTGTTCCTTTTTAGATCCTTGAGTTGTAGAGTTGGCTTGTTTATTTGAGACTTTTCTTGTTTCTTGAAATAGGTACTTATTGCTGTGAACTTCCTTCTTAGGCTTGCTTTTGTTGACTTGCATAAATGTGGTATGTTCCATTTCCTTTTTCATATGTCTCAGGATACTTTTTAAATTTATCTCATAATTTCTTTTTTGACCCACTGATTTTTCAGTAGCATGTTTAATCTCCATATATTTGTGAATTTTTAGTTTTCTTCATGTAATTGATTTCTAGTTTCATACCACTGTGGCCGGAAATGATGCTTGATAATATTTCAGCCCTCTTAAATTTATTAAACCTTGTTTTATGTCCTAATGTATGATTTATCCTGAGAATGTTCCATGTGCAATTGAGAATATGTATTATGTTGCTTTTGGATAGAATGTTCTGTAGAAATCTGTTAAGTCCTTCTGGTCTAATGTGTCATTTAAGGTTGCTGTTCCCTTATTGATTTTCTTTCTGGATGATCTATCCATTAATTATGTGGGGTATTAAAGTTCTCTACTATTATTATATTGGTATCAGTTTCTTCCTTGAGGCTTGTTAATATTTGCTTTATATATTTAGGTGCAAAATTATTTATAAATGTTATATCCTACTGTGGGGTTGACCCCTTTATCATTATGTAGTACCCTTCTTTGTTTCTAATAACAGTATTTGTTTTTAAAGTCAGTTTTGTCTGATAGAAGTATAGCTTGCTTTCGTTTCCATTTGCATGGGACATTTTTTCCCATCCCTTCACTTTCAGTCTGTATGTCTTTATATCTAAAGTAAGTCTCTTGTCAGAAATGTACAGATGGGTCTTATTATTTTACCCATTCAGCCATATTAGGGACCAATGTAAAATATTTTTATATGGAAATGTATGTATGTTATTTGGGGGGAGTGTCTCTGAATTGGCACTAGAACTTTCAAAGAACAATACTTGTTTCTAGCTATGCACATACCTAAAATGATATTTCATTTTTTAAAATTGATAATTATAGTACCTTAATGAATTATAACATGCAGTGTTTGAAAACACCATCAAAGCAGTTTTTATGGAATCCTGTCAGTATTATTTTTGTTCTGGTTTCTAGAGTAAGTACTGCCATCAGATCTAGAATGTTTGAACTGATCACAACAAAAACTTTTTATTATAGTTTAAAGAATGAAAGAATGGGATACATTTTCTTAAATACCTACATTACTTGTTTCTGCCTATATTTTTGGATACTAGAAGTCTGAGGTTTTTGTTTTTGTTTTTTTAAAAACCTTAAACCTTAAGGGATTTTGTATTTCTGACTTAATATGTTGTCACTAAGATTCTGCAGTAGAGATCTAACTTATGTGATGTGATGGGTCATAACAACTTATTAAGTTAATTATATCTTTTATTCTCAGGGATCACCATTTTGCTCTGATTAGAAATTTTAAGTCACAGAACTAATGAATGAGTTTTGCTTTTTTGTGTGATAAAAGCTCGTAAAATGTGCAAAAATATTTCTTTCCTGAGACCTAAGATTTAGAACACTTATTTAAAGAGTTGTAGTTTATTAATAAACTAAATGAGAAACTAAAAAAATTACCTAATTTTCGCTATTGTTAGATTGACTTATTTGAAATATAGTTAAATATACCCCTTTAAAAAATAAAATTAATTATCAAATAAATTTAAAGTTATTCTTTAAATAACTGAAGTTCATAGGATCTCAACTCTATTTTCTCATTCAAAGTACGTAATTTTTATGTTTAGCCAGATTTTTGCTTTTCAATTGTGTTTTGTTATGTGAGAGATAGTTTTTATTGTTATTTTATTTTCTATTTGTTCTAAACCTTGATTGTTTTTCCCCACAAAGTTAGTGTCAGAATGAGAATCTATAATGCCAGAACGAGAGTCTTGACTTCTCCTTTCATCAGAAGACTAATAGAATTAAAATAGACTGAGAGTTCAAATGACTATCTACAAACATTATTAGAAATATCTTGGGAAGAGCAATTACTAAGAAATATACAGGTATATAGAGGCTGGGAGTATGCAGTAAGAGTGAACTTACTTCTGTATCATAGATTTCCTGTGAATTAATGCCGCGTTCTTGGACATAATAGTCTCTCTATCAGGTTTCTCAGTAAAATAAGTGAATATGAGGTAAATTTGGTGCCATAAATTAATACAGTAGGTATATTAATATTTTTTACTTTCATGACCTGAATTATTTTAGGCAGGGACACTGGAAGTCCTGAGGTAATATCCTCTTCGTTTCTTCTGGAGTACATGACATAAATATTTTAAAATTGGTCTTACTATGCAATTTGTGATATAATGAAAACAATACATTCATAAAATTTGAATGTAGATTACTTTTTCCTCTTAAGATGTCTAATTTTTAAAAAGATTTTGTTCATTTATTTATTTGACAAAGAGAGCTTGAGCATGCACATCAGTGAGGTGAGGGGAGTAGAGGGTGATGATGGGATTCAAGCAGCTTCCCTGCTGAGCCCGGAGCCAGAGCCCCACTCGGTGCTCTATCTCTGGACCCTGAGATTATGACCTGAACCAAAACCAAGAGTCAGATGCTTAACCAATTGCGCCACCCAGATGCCCCTTCCTAATTTTTAAATTTAATTCTGTTGTTAGAAAATGTATAGTTTTTAGGGGTGCCTGGGTTTCTCAGTTGGTTAATCATCTGACTGTTGATTTTGGCACAGGTCACAATCTCAGGGTCCTGGGAATGAGCCCTGAGTCTGGCTCTGTACTCAGCAGGGCATCTGCTTAGGATTCTCTCTTTTCCTATCCCTCTGGCCCTCCCATTTGCTCACTCTGTCTTTCTCTCTAAAATAAATAGACCTTTTAAAAAAATAAAATTTATAGTTTTTATTATTAAATTTAAATTCAATTAGCCTTGGGTCATGGACATTGGGGAAGGTATGTGATATGCTGAGTGTTGTGAAGTGTAAACCTGGCGACTCACAGACCTGTACCCCTGGGGCTAATAATACATTATATGTTAATAAAAATAAATAAATTCAATTAGCCAACATATTATTTGTTTTTGATGTAGTGTTCAGCGATTTATTAGTTGCATATAACAGTCTTTATTTTTAAGAGCAATTTTAGGCTTAATCAAAAGTGGAGCTGAAAGTACAGAGGATTCTTCTGTACGCTTTCTACCACTACTCCTTCACCTTCCTTTTCAGTTATTTTGTTTGTTTATTTTTTTAAAGATTTTATTTATTTATTTGACAGAGAAAGAGAGATCACAAGTAGGCGGAGAGGCAGGCAGAGAGAGAGAGAGAGGAGGAAGCAGGCTCCCCACTGAGCAGAGAGCTGGATGCAGGGCTCGATCCCAGGACCCTGGGATCATGACCTGAGCCGAAGGCAGAGGCTTTAACCCACTGAGCCACCCAGGCACCCCTTCCTTTTCAGTTATAATTGATGAGTTAGTATTGATAAAATATTTATTATTGACATTGTACATTGGGGGTTCACTGTTGGTCTTATAAATTGTTTGGATTTGGATAAATGTGTAATGACACGTATCTACCATTTTGGTATCCTACAGAGTAGTTTCACTGCCCTAAAAATCTTCTGTGCCTTCGTACCTTCTCTCCCTGTGATCCCCTGGCAATCACTGACGTTTTTACTATTTCCATAGTTTTATCTTTTCCAAAATGTCATGTAGTTGGAATTCTCTAGTATGTGGTCTTTTCAGACTAGCTCTGTTTTTTACTTAATAAGATGCATCAAAGGTTCTTCCATGTCTTTTTATGGCTTGATAGCTCATGTGGTTTTATTGTTGAATCATATTCCATTATCTGGTTAGACCAGTTTGTTTAATCACTTATTATTGAACCTTGTTGCTTTCAAGTTTTGGCAGTTAATGAATAAAGCTTCTGTAAACATTTGTGTGCAGCTTACTGGTTTAAATAACAAGAAATGTGATTGCTAGATCATATGGTAGGAGTATGTTTAGTTTTGTGAGAAAATGGTCAAATTTTTTTCCAGGGTGGCTGTATCATTTTGCATCTCCACCAGCATGATTGGGAATTCTCATTGCTCTATCTCTGCACCAGCATTTGGCATTGTCAGGTATACTGGATTTTGGCCATTCTAATGGGTATATAGTGGTATCCTGTTCTTTTAATTTGTAGTTACTTGGTGAAATACAATGTGGAGCATCTTCTCATATGCTTACTTCCCATCTGAATGTCTTCTTTGGTGAGATTTCTGTTCAGACTGTTTTGCACAGTTTTTAATTGAGTTTATTTTCTTACTGTTGAGTTTTGGGAGTTCTTTGTATATTTTATTTTATTTAGCAGTCCTTTATCAGGTATGTGTTTGGCAGAGATTTTCATCCAGTCTGTGGCTTGTTTCTTCATTGTCTTAGAACATTCATTTAAAAAAAGAATTTTCCCTCAAAAATAAAACCAAAACAAAAACCTTACTACCCTCATAGACTATACAAATTTTTCAAATCCCTGTTTTCAATTTGACCTAAAGGATCTACTCTTAATTTATTGAGAATGACCCAAGAAAGTCTTCCACTACCTAATTAAGTAGTGGAGTATTATTTCACAAAGTTCAGCACAAAGAATTGTCCTGTTTCAGGATTTTAAATATGTAAAATCATTCATCAAAGTTTAATGTCAGGTTTGAAAGTACAGGGCTTTTGCTGTGTCTTGCCTTGAACCCATTGATTTCTGTGAGCTGATTAGAATCGCTCATCTATCATAGTTTGTACTTCTAATAGCGTCTCTCAAACTATATTTCATGGAATCTAAATATTTTTTAAGATGTATACTGATTTTTATGCACTAATTTTAATTTCTCTGTCACTTAGTCACAAGAGTTTGGAAATATTTCATACTTTTCTCCCCACCCCTTGGAGATTTCCAATGTATATTAAAGCTTTAAAAACACATTTTTATTGTAAAGAAACATATTACTTATTTATTGCAGTGGTCCCAGAAAACTTTGACGATGGAACCTTTTCTTTTAGAACATCTACTACAAGTTTTACAATGCCATGGTGTAGAACAGTAGTGGAGAAAATGATGACTTAAATCTGCATGCCCTGGGGAATTCCCTTGGCCGACTGCCACAGGGAAGATACGATGTTTAATTTTCACTATGATTATAAAGGGATTTTTCTGTGATAACTTTTTAAATGTGTTTCTAATTCTCTACTTATTAAAAGTGGCCAGTTGTGTTACATAGGGCTTGTGACATCAAGGACCATGGTTATTACTTAATGGCTTTCCAATCAAAATAAAACCATTTTGCTCTTGTCTCAATCTTAAGGGTTTTGATTTGTCTTACAAATAAATTCTTCTGGAAGGAGTATTGTTTTCTTTGGTGGTGAGGACTTCCTCTTTGAGTTTTATAAGATTTGATCAGTGAAATTGTCTTTGGGTGGTCTTTTGGCCTGGGGATTGATATAGAAATCTTGGTTACCTTTTTTGATAAATAGCCACTGTAGTTCTCTTATTCAAATCTCATCCTGTGATTTCCTCTATGATCTGACCAAACGAGTAGGATTGGCATATGAACTTTTCTGAGGCTTGCTTCATTAAAAGGGAACCATGTTTCCTTGAAATCTTGGATTATGAGAACCGTAACATTTTTCATTAGTTGAACTGAAATGAACCTGAAATATATTCACATAATTTTTTTTTTAATTTTAGAGACTGATATTTCAAAGATTTTGTTTCTCATTGAAGACCCTGAACCTTTAATGCCAAGTTATGATATATGAAATGGCAAGGAGTAAAAGAAGAGTATCTTCCTTAGTCTTAACAACAATTAAAATGTTTATGCTTTTGAAACTTTCAGATTAAATTTCTACCTAGTGTTCTTTTTATTCCCTTAATGTACTTTCTTTCTTTGAATATTTGTTTTTGCTATGTAGTTTTTCAGTATATATTAATTATTTGCTTCATTATTTTCAAATTATAGGAGATAGTTAAGGATGGTTCGTAACTGATTAGCTTTTTAAAATTGTTATTTCTTAAAATTAAAGGAGGAAATGGAGAAAACTATTTATTTCAACCTCTTATAACAAAGAATGGGTATTACCATGTAAGAGTTTTCAGTGTAGAGTAATTATCTGGAGGATTTTATTTTCCATCTCAATATATTTAACATAGAAAATTTGCTTTTGCCGATATAAATTTACTTGTTTGGGAAATCAGACAAATGATCCCTGACATATTTATTTATTTATTTATTTATTTATTTATTTACTTACTTATTTGACAGAGATCACAAGTAAGGAGAGAGGCAGGCAGAGAGAGAGGAAGGGGGGAAGCAGGCTCCCTGCTGAGCAGAGAGCCCCATGTGGGGCTCGATCCCAGGACCCTGAGATCATGACCTGAGCCGAAGGCAGAGGCTTTAACTCACTGAGCCACCCAGGCGCCCCCTGACATTTATTTTTTTAAAGTCCTCTCTAAGAAAGTGCCAATAATATTAGCCACCATAAAAAGAGTTTCTATAAAGTGAACAATTTTCCATCCATATGACAGAATAAAAAGACTGCTCCGGAGTGAATTCAAAATACTTGTAAGAATGAACAACACAGTTTAATGGTGCTAAGCACTGAAGCGTGTAGTATCCTACAACAAAAAGGTGCCTGAACCAGAATGTAAGAAAGTTGGATTTTAGATGCTCAGATACATCTAGCATACTACCCCAAAGGACCTTTGCACTTGCTGATTCCTTCTCCTGGAATTTTCTTCCTATCCTACTCCTACCAGTATTTGCCTCATTTTACTCAGGTCTCTCTTAATATTACCCATTCTGTGATTACTATTATTCTGGCCATCAGCTCATCGAAAGTAGCATTCCCCTCTCTTTCTTATCTTCTCTGCTCTGTTTTATTTTTCTTCACTGCCCTTACTGCTGCCTGTGATTATGTCATATATCTATTTGCTTTCCACTGCCTTTTTTTTTTAAATTTGTTTTCTTTGTTAGAATGTAAGCTAAGAGTACAGAGCCACTGCTTTGTTCTTTGCTTTTTGCTAAGGCCCTAGGCCATTGTCTAGCTCATAAATAGCTCTTGAATGATTGAACTGAGGAATTTTGATAAATCTTAAGCTAAAGTTTTCATATCTCTAAAATATGTGATGTAGTTCCTTTGTTTGCTTCCATTTCATGTATGAAATCTTTTGTTTTTCTCAGTTTACTAATTTGAATATGTTAATATTGTGGTACTAAGCAGTGTTTTATTTTATTGTAGTCATATTTGCATGTATTTTGCACTAACACACTGTAAGCTGCTCTAGTGTGTCCACTCATCTTATTCTCTTTGGCTTCTAATATCCAACCTTTCATATTGTGTACACATTTTGTATCTTATGGATCTGATAAGATAAATTAAATATTCTGGTTAATAAAGACTTATGTATTGAATATCAAACATTCAAAGAACAGTACAGTATTTTTTGCAGTACAGGACATTTTTTGTAAACCTTTAAACACACACTGTCATACACAATATTTTTTTTAAGAAAGTATTTTAGAAGGCTTGCTTTTCTTTATTGTTTTGGTTTAGAATATCAAAAGTGTTTTCTAGGGGCACCTGGGTGGCTTAGTGGATTAAGGCCTCTGCCTTCGGCTCAGGTCGTGATCCCAGGGTTCTGGGATCGAGCCCCATGTCGCGCTCTCTGCTCAGCGGGGAGCCTGCTTCTCCCTCTCTCTCTCTCTGCCTGCCTCTCTTCCTACTTGTGATCTCTGCCTGTCAAAATAATTAAAATTTAAAAAAAAATTAAAAAAAAAAGTGTTTTCTAGGTGTTTACTTCATGGATAAAGCAAGAACTTTGGTGTCAGATATACCTGGCTTTAAATCTTGGTGTTTATTCATTCTGTGATTGTGGACAGGTTGCTTTTCTTTTCTTGACCCTTAGTTTCCTCCATTTATCAATTTATCTATAAATTGTGGAAAATACTTAAGCATCATTGTTTTATTGACAGTTATTAAATATTTCCATGTATGAAGATATATTCTAAGTACTTTATATTAATCCATTTAATTTTCATAATAATCTTCTGGGATATAGTGGTATTACATTTCATCACACAAATGAGGAAATTGACACATTAGGAGGTAAGTGCTTTGTGCAAGGTCACAGAGCTAATAAATGATCCAACCAGTTTGGTACTAAGATAATTTAACATTTTCATCACAGGCTTTTTATAGTGATACAAAGAAGACATTTTTGAACTACTGAGTTTTATGATTGGCACTTAATAGTATCTCAAAACATGTTAATGCCCTTTCTTCTCTTTCTCTTGTAGGGTTTTTGTGTTTGAATAACATATCTATATCTATATATATAGATATAGATATAGATATATAGATATATTTTTTTTCAGTTTAGAAGTTACCCTTTCCTTTTTGTTAGGAAATCATATGATGATGTAGCTTTCCTATTACCCAGTGCAAATTATCTAAAAATAGATACGTTCAGTTATACTGCTATTTACAAAGTATTTGTATAAGTACTATATAGGTGGGTCTGAAAATTATGGGAGTAGAGAATGGATTTTATGTAGATGTTACATTTTCCTACTTTTTATCAGGGTGAAAAAGCTTGATGTAGCTGATAACACAGAAAACTTAAACAGTAGATCTCGGAATTTTTTTCTAGGTTTTCATAATTGGTTGGTAAGTTTGAAGTCTTAACTTCTGAAGTTTTTATTGCTTGGTTTTTATTGCTTATTAAATAAATGGGTAGATGTACATAATTTCTAACATGATCTTATCCTGCTCCTTTTATTTTTGTGTTTCATATCAAGTTAACTTTTCATTTATTATATGTAGGAGGCTTGCCAAAGGAAATCCATTAATTCAGTTTCTTTATAAAAATATGTTAAGTATTCTTTCTGTTCTTTTCTTTTGAAGTGTATTTAATTGACAACAATAGTATAGTCTTACACAGGCTTTTTTTTCTCTTTGTTCATATTTGAATTGCTATTGTTTATAAGTAAAAGCTATATGTCATATTAAAGAAAAAACTCGCCCTGACATTAGAATCCTGAGATTTTCCAAAAGTCTTGTGCTCCCAACAGCTGAGAGATGAGTGCCATGTCATTCTAATGAAACCTCTCCCATTGTTCTACTGGGTCCTTTCTTAGATAACGCTTCTCTGTTATGATTGAGAAGATGGGGAGCTTTGCAATGAGCAAATGTCTTATATTTTTGTCTAGATATATGTGTGAAGTTTTGTCTATATTATATGGCCTAGCATTTTAGGCTCATTCTATTTTACAACTTTGTAATTCCCTATTTCTGAGACTGCTGTTACTACAGATTTAAATCTTTCATTTGAAAAAGAAAAATTGGGACAGTGGCTGCAAAAATGGCAACACTGAAGGATTCTGAAATACCTCCCTCTCACAGACTCACTGAATATACAGCTATACACAGAGCAATTACCTTTCTGAAAGAAATCCAGAAACTAGCTGCATAACTCTTGTACTTTAGATAAATGAGGAAATACCCATGCTGAAATGGCACTCATCTAAAGGATGACTGTGATTATCCCAAGGGAACAAGGTAGGCAGCAGACACCTCCCTTGCCCTCTCCCTGTAGTCTGCTCTAAGTCACTGGCATCTTTCTGGAAGGATCTTATAGACACACTTGACACTCAAGCTTTTGCCCATGATGCCAGAGGGCTATGCCTCCAGTTTACCTGGATCTGATATCCAGTGGGGTATGCATTCAGGGACCCTACAGGACTGTAGCAACAAATAAATTCTTTTTTTTTTTTTTAAGATTTTATTTATTTGAGAGAGAAAGAGAGAGCACAAGCTGGAGGGAGGGGCAGAGGGAGAAGCAGACTCCCTGCTGAGTGTGAAGCCTGACATAGGGCTGGATCAATCCCAGGACCCTGAATTCATGACTTGGACTAAAGGCAGCCAGTTAACTGACTGAGGCACTAGGTGCTGGAAGAAAAAACTGGCAATCAAGAATAATCTACCCAGCCAAGTTATCCTTCACAATTGAAGGAGAAATGGAGTTTTTCAGACTAGCAAAACCTGAAGGAGTGCATCATTACTGAACTGACCTTACGAGAAATGTTAAAGAGCAGTCTTCAGTCTGGAATGAAAGAACGCTAATTAGTAACAGGAAAACATATGAAACTATAAACGTACTAGTAAAGTTAAATATATAATTTAATTCAGAATATTTTAATGTTGTAATGGTGGTGATAAAGTACTCTATCTCTAGCTTGAAGGTCAAGACAGTATAAAAAATAACCATAATGACAATATTTTGTTACTGGATACACCAAGTAAATTGTGACATCGAAAATACAAATTATGATGGGGAGAGTATAAAAATATAGAGATTTTGTATGTATTTGAAAATAAGTAGTTATGAGCTTAAAATCCTACTCTTAGAACTATGTTTTATGTAAATCTTATGACAACTACAAACAAAAACATATAGTAAGTTTGGAAAAAATAGAGAAATATATTTATGCATACCACAAAAGTCATAAATTTACAAAGAAAAAGAGGAAGTCAGGAACAAAAGAATTATAAAATGGAAAACAGGAAAATGACAGGAGTAAACCCAGATCAATAAGTACCTTAAATGTAAATGGACTAAAATCTTCAATCAAAAGCCACAGATTGGCTGAATACATTAAGAAAACAAGACCCAACTGTATGTTACCTATAACAGACACACATCAAATGTAAGGATGCATGTAGACTTAAAGTGAAAGGATGCAAAAAGATGCTGTATGCAAATGGAAATGAAAAGAAAGCTGTGTAGTTACATTAGTAAAATAGGTACAGAACCAAAGATTATAACAAGACACAAAGAAGTTCATTATATAATGATAAAAGGATTAATTTATGGAAAAGGTATAACATTTTTATATATTTATGCAACTAACATAAGATCACCTAAATATATGAGGCAAATATTTAAAGATCTGAACAGAGAAATAAACGATACAAATTTAGGGGACTTTAGTACACCACTTCAACAATTGAACATCCAGATCTGTAAGGAAACTCTGGATATAAAATATACATTAGACCAGATGGAATTAAACACTTATAGCACATTCCACTCAACAGCTGAATATACATTCTTCTCATTCTCAATGGAACATTCTCCTGGATCATGTGTTTGGCCACAAAACATGTCTTTATAAATTTGAAAAGATTGATATTCTATGAAGTATTTTCTGACCATGATAGTATGAGACTAGAAATCAGCTGCAAGAAGAATACTGGAGAATTAAAAAATATGTGAACACTATCATTCTTGTGATGAATGAGTTGGTCATAAAAGAAATCAAAAGAGAAATAAGAATGTATCTTGAGACAAAGGAAGATGGAAATACAACATACCACAATTTGTGGGATGCTGCAAAAGCAGTTCTAGTAGGGAGGTAATATTTGGCAATGATATATTTGATGGTGGATTAATATCCAAAATATATAAAGAACTTAAGAACAAAAAATTCAATTAAAAATAGGCAGAGGAGTTGAATAGACATCTTTTCACAGAAGACATCTATGGCTAATATGTACATAAAAAGGTGCTTAGCATCAAATCACAATGAAGTATCCCCTTAAACCTGTTAAAATTGTTATCATCGAAAAGGCAAGATGTAACAAGTGTTGGCGAGGAGGTAGAGAAGTGGGAACCGTAGAATACTGTTGATGGGAATGTGAATGGTGTAACCACATTGAAAAACTTTAGAAGCTCCTTAAAAAATTAAAAATAGAGCCACCATATGATCAACCATTTTCACTTCTGGACATATATCCAAAGGAAATGAAAACAGGATCTTGAAGAGATCATTTGCACTTTCATGTTCATTACATTATTCACAGTAGCCAAGACACTATAAAGACCTTGGTGTCTGTCAATAGATGAATGGATGAAAGTGTGTTACATATACATTTGTATATATATTACATTTATATACATATATAAAAATACATATAATATTTTTTGCTGCAGTGGATTATTATACAACCACAAGAAAGATGTTTATCCTGTCGTTTTTGACAAAATGGATTGACCTTGAGGGTATTATGCTACATGAAATTAGTTAGATAAAGTTAGATACCATATATCACTTATATGTGGAATCTAAAATAGCTAAAGTAATTGAAACAGACAGAAATGGTGGTTTTCAGGGACTGGGGAGTAGAGGGAAATGGGAAGTATTTGGAACAGTATCTTTCAGTTTTAAGATAAATAAGTTCTGGCAATGTAATATATAGCATAGTGATAATAGTTAATAATACTGTATTATATATTTGGAAGTGCCCATGAGAGTAAATGATGTGTTCTTACCACAATTAAAAAAAGCGATAATTGTGTGAAATGGAGGTTTTAGTTAATACAACGGTGGTAACAATTACATAGTATATAAGTGTATAAAATCACATGTTATACAACTTAAACTTACACAGCATTATATGTCAGTTATTTTTCAATAAAGGTGGGGATAAAAATCTTTCATATGAAAACAGTTTTAAAAAAACCCAAAACAACAATCTTCAAGCCTGGGCTGAAGTGTGGACTTAAGCAGTCTGTTAAAAAGAACAAGAGAAAATACCTTAGGGTGTTTAATATAACTTAGTCACTACAAATATAGTCTGGGAAGTACTTCAAGATCACATGTTCTACTGCTTTAAAGATATACCTTCGGGAGTATCTGTTTCATACAAAAATTTTTCTTTTGGACTCTGGGAGCCAAGAGGCTTGGGTTATGATTTTTCATTTTTTTGTTTTATTTTAATTTGAAGTACATTTGACATATTATATTAGTTTCAGGTGTACAATGTAGTGATTTAAAAATTATAGAAATTATAAAATGCTTACCACAATAAGTATAGTTACCATCTGTCATCATACAAAGCAATTATAGTATTATTGACTATATTCCCTATGTTATAATTTCCATCTCCATGATATTTATTTTGCAACTGGAAATTTGTACCTCAGAATCCCCTTCACCTGTTTTGTCCAACCCTCTCCCCTCTGGCAACCACCTGTTTGCTGTCTGTATTTTTGAGTCTGCTTTCATTTGTTTTTTGTTTTTTTGATCCCATGTATAAGTAGAATCATATGGTATTTATCTTTCTCTGACTTATTTCACTGAGCCTAGTACCCTGAGGTCTGTACATGTTGCGAATAGCAACATACCCTTTTTTATTGCTGAATAATATTTCTTTGTGTATATGTAACACATCTTTAAAATTTTTTATTGTTGAATTATAGTTGACATATATTAGTTTCAGGTGTGGAGCATACTGATTTGACTATTCTATACATTATGCAGTGCTTACATCACAGTAAGTTTAGTCACCATCTGTCATCATACAACATTATTAAAATGTTATTGACTATATCCCCTAGGGTATGCTTTTCATCTCAGTGAGTTATTTTATGACTAGAAGCTTGTATCTCTTAATCCCCTTTGTATACTTTGCTTGCCCCCACCACCACCCCTGCTTTGGTAACCACCAGATTGTTCTCTGTGTTTAAAAGATTGTTTTCTTTTTATATTCCACATATAAGTGAAAACATGTGGTATTTGTCTTTCTTTGAGTTATTTCACTTAGCATAATGCCCTCTAGGTCCATCCATTTTATTGCAGATGGCAAGGTCTTTTTCTTTTCTATACTTGAGTAATATTCCATTATATATATATATACCACATCTTCATTATCCATTCACTTAATGATGACATTTGGGTTACTTCATATCTTGGCTGTTGTAAACAATGTTGCAATAAATCTAGGGGTGGATATATCTTTTCAAATTAGTATTTTCATTTTGGGGGTAAGTACCCAATAGTGGAATTACTGGATCATATGGTATTTCTATGTTTAATTTTTCAAGGAACCTCCATACCATTTTCCACCATGGTAGCACCAAATTACCTTCCCACCAACAGTTCACAAGGGTTCCCTTTGGTCCACATTCTTGACAACACTAGATATTTCGTCTTTTTTATTTTAGACATTCTTACTGGTATGAGGTGTTATTATCTCATTGTGGGTTTGGTTTGCATTTCCCTGATGACTAGTGATGTTGTGTCTTTTCATTTGTTAGCCATCTGTATGCCTTCTTTGTAAAATGTCTATTCAGGTTTTCTTATTTTTGATCAGATTACTTAATTGCTGTTGAGTTATATGAGTTCTTTATATATTTTGGAAGTTAACTCTTTATTGAACATATCACTTGGAACTATCTCCCATTCAGTATGTTGCCCTTTCATTTTGTTGATGTTTTTCTTCTGTGCAAAGCTCTTTAGTTTGATACGGTTCCAGTTGTTTATTTTTGCTTTTGTTGTTCTTGCCCAAGCACACAGATCAGAAGAATATTGCTAAGACTGATATCTAAGAGTTTACTGCACAGGTTTTCTTTTAGGAGTTTCATGGTTTCAGATTTTGCATTTAGGTTTTTAATCTATTCTGAGTTTATTTTTGTGTATGGTTTAAGAAAATTAGTTCAGTCTTATGTTTTTGCATGTGACTGTCCAGTTTTCCCAGTACTATGTATTAAAGAGACTGTCTTTTTCCCATTGTATATTCTTCTCTCCTCTGTCATAGATTTATTTGACCATATAAGTATGGGTTTATTTCTGGACTTCATTCTATTCTGTTGATCTGTTTGTCTGTTTTTGTTTGTTTGTTTGTTTGGTTGGTTTTTTGCCACTACCATACTGTTTAAACTACTATAGCTTTGTAGTAGTAGGAATCTAGGATTGTAATACTTCCAGTTTTTTCTTTTTTCTCAAGATTTCTTTGGCTTTTTGGAATCTTTTCTGGTTCCATACAAATTTTAGGATAATTCTAGTTTTATAAAAAATACTACTTGTGTTTTCTTAGGGATCATATCGAATCTTAAGGTTGCGTTTCATGCTGTAGACATGTTAATGATATTTTTGTCCCCAAAATTCGTGAGGATGGAGAATCTTTACATTTATTTGTGTTGTCTTCAATTTCGTTGATCAGTGTCTTACAGTTTTCAGAGTATATGAGTTTCACCCCCTTGCTTAAATTTATTCCTAGCCATTAATTAATTTATTTTGATGCATTTGTAAATAGGTTTGTTTCTTTAATTTCTTTTTCTGATAGTTGTGGTTCTACCATAACAGACTTATGCATATTGATTTTGTATCCAGCAATTTTACTGATTTATTAGTTCTAATATTTTCTTGGTAGAGTCTTAAGAGTTTTCTATATATAATATTATATCATCTGTATATAGTGATAGTTTCACTTCTTCCTTGCCAATCTGGATGCATTTTATTTTTTTTCTTGACTGCTTGCTGTGACTAGGACTTCCAAAGCTATGTCAAGAGTGGGCATCCTTGGGATGCCTGGGTGGCTCAGTTGGTTAAGCAGCTGCCTTCGGCTCAGGTCATGATCCCAGCGACCTGGAATCGAGTCCCACATCGGGCTCCTTGCTCGGCAGGGAGCCTGCTTTCACACTCTGCCTCTGCCTGCCACTCTGTCTGCCTGTGCTTGCTCGCTCTCTCTCTCTCTCTCTCTCTGACTAATAAATAAATTAAAAAAAAAAAAAAAAAAGAGTGGGCATCCTTTTCTTGTTCCTGATCATAGAAGAAATAGTTTCAGCTTTTCACTATTGAGTATGATGTCAGCTGTGGGTTTAATCCGACATGGCCTTTATGATATTGAGATATCTTTCCTTTATACCATTTGTGGATAGTTTTTATAATGAATGGATGTTGAATTTTGTCATATGCTTGCATCTGTTGAGATGATTATATGGTTTTATCTTTCATTTTGTTAATGTGATACATCACATTGAACCATTGTCATATCCCTTAAATCAGTCTCACTTGTTTGTGGTGAATGATCCTCCTACTGTAGTTTTGGTTTGCTAATATTTTGTTGAGGATTTTTGCATCTGTTGATTAGGGATGTTTGTCATTTTATGTTTTGTAGTATCTTCGTCACGTTTTGGTGTCAGGATAATTCTAGTCTCATATTGAATTTGGAAGCATTTGTTCCTCTCCAATTTTTTGGAATAGTTTGAGAAGGATAGGTATTAACTTTATTTTTAACTTTTCATAGAATTTTCCTGTGAAGCTATCTGGTCTTGGAGTTTTGTTTGTAGGGAGTGTTTGATTTCTGATTCAACTTTGTTACTATTAATTGATCTGTTCAGATTTTCTATTCCTCATTCAGTCTTAGAAGAATGTATGTTTATAGGAATTAATCCATTTCCTCTTGATTTTACAGTTTGTTGGCATAGACTCTTTCATAGTAATCTCTTATAGTCCCTTTGTATTTTCCTGGTGTCAGTTATAATCTCTTCAGTTTCATTTCTGATTTTATTTAAGTCCTCTCTTTTTCTTGATGAGTACTGTTAAAGGTTTATCAATGTTGCTTATCCTTTCAGAGAACCAGGTCTTAGTTTCATTGACCTCTTCTATTTTATTTTTTAATTTGTGTATAATTTGCTTCTGCTCTGATCTTTATTATTTCTTTCTTTTTACTAACTTTGGGCTTTGTTCTTCTTTTTCTAGTTCTTTTAAGTATAAGGTTTGGCTGATTACTTGAGAATTTTTGTTTGTTTCTTGAGGTGGGCCTATATTGCTATAAACATCTTTCTTAGACTTGTTTTTGGTGTTTTTCAAACATTTTGAACCATTGCATTTTCATTTTCTTATGTCTCTGGGTATTTTTTGATTTGCTCTTTCACTTTTTTCATTGTTGCATTGGTTTGTTAGTAGCATGTTGAGTGGTCTCCACATGTTTGGGGTTTTTTCCCCCAACATTTTTCTTGTAACTGATTTCTAGAAATCAGAAAAGATATTTGATATGATTTCCATTTTTTAAAATTTATTAAGACTTGTTTTGTGGTCTAACATGTAATTTGTCCTAGAAAATATTTGATATGCACTTGAAAGGAATGTGTATTCTACTGATTTTGAATGGAAAGTTTGAAATATATATATATATATAATTTTTCTGGTCTAATGTGTTATTCAAAGCCACTTTTTTTTTCTTACTGCTTTTCTGTCTGAATGATCTATCTGTTGATGGTAAGTTCACTACTTGTATTACTGTTTATTTCTTCCTTTATGTCTGTTAATATTTGCTTTACGTATTTAGGTGTTCCTCTATAGGGTGCATAGACAGTTACAATTCTTATATCTTTTTGCTGTACTGATCCCTTTATTGTTATGTCCTACATTGTTTCTTGTTATGATCTTTTTTTTAAAGTCTATTTTGTCTGATATAAATATTGTTAACCCAACTATTTTTTATTTCCATATTTATGGAATGTGGTTTTTCATCTCTTTTGGTTCCATGTGTCTTTAGGTCTGAAGTGAGTCTTTGTTGGCAGCATATGGATAGCCCTTGTGTTTTTATCCATCCAATCACTCTGTGTCTTGATTGGAGTATTTGTTTTATTTATAATTAATTACTGATAAGTATGTAGTTATTGTCACTTTGTTAATTATTGTCTCATTGTTTTTGTACCACAAAACAAAGTTATCTGTTTCTTATTCTCTTGCTTTTTTCCCTTTGATGACTTTATTTTATGTCATTTTTGGATTCCTTTCTCTTTGTTTTCTGTGTTCATATTCTAGGTTTTCGTTTTGGGTTATGATGAGGTTCATATATATCATCTAATGTAGATAGCAGTTTATATTAAGTTGATGTTTGCTTAATTTCAAACATATTTGTAAAGTGCTATATCATTGCTGCCCCTTCACATTTTATGCATGTGATATCATATTTTATATATTTTTATTTTGTGTGTTCCTTGAATAATTATTTTAGACGTAATTTATTTTACTACTTTTGTTTTTTAATCTTTGTATTAGCTTTCTGAGTAATTAATAAGATTTGTTGCTTTTCATACCCTGTCTTTGAGATTGCTAATCTGTTCTTCTGTATTCTCTAATCAACTATTTATTTCCTCTAGTATAATTTTCATTTATTTATTGTATTCTTTTACACTGACTTTCTTTTTCTGTCTTTTGTTGACATTCTCACTGGGTTCATGCACTGTTCTCTCAAGTCTGTTGGGTGCCCTTTATGACCATTAATTTGAACCCTATCAGGTAGGTTGTTTATCTGCATTTCATGTAGTTATTTTTCTGAGGTTTTGTCTTGTTCATTCATTTGGAACTTATTCCTCTTTTTATTATGTCTTACTCTCTGTGTTTGTTACTGTGTATTAGGTTGGTCACCTGTCTTTCCAGGTTTTGAAAGTAGTGGCTTTACGTAGAAGGCATCCTATGGTTCCCTGTTGCTCAGTCTTTCCTGGACACCAGGACAGGAGCTCTAGGGGTGCTACCTGTATGGGCTATGTGCCACTTACTATTTCAGCTGGACTGTTACTGCTGCCTACAGGCTGATGGTCAGGGATGGCCATTAACCCAACAGTCTACAATGACTGGCTGTGACTGCTGTGGACACACTGGGGCTGTCCCTCATGTACTGGTTGTGAGGTGGGGCTGCAGTTGCTACGTACAGGCTAGTAGGTGGGGCTGGCTGCTTTCTCTCCCCCGGACAGAAATCAGTCCGGAGGATGCTGCTCTGGCCGGGGCTGCCCACTAGGTGTGGTGAAACTGGTGGTCACTTTAGAGGGACACTGGTTCCTACTAAGGATGCTTGTTCAGTGTGGTCATGTGGGGGAACTGCTTTGGAGAGGTACCTGCTGGGGCAGGAATGTTGGGTGGGGCAGATCTGCAGGGGAGCACTGGTGTGGTGAAAGCAGTGCTAGCAAGGCAGATGGAAGGTTTCAAAACTGGCTCCCCTAGAACTATTGCCAGCTAAGCTAAAGGAATGCAACACAAGTGGTGACAAAATCCTTGTCTCCCTGGCACATATCTTAAAATTACATATAAATCGCCTTTTATATAACCCCAGTGTTTTTAAATCGAAGCTTCTGTGCTGCATCTCTGATCAAAGTGATAAAGTGAACTGGCCCATTAAAACCATAGACTCAGTTTCCTATATCCCTCCTCTGTCCTGGAGTTAAACCTTGCTAATTTTCAGAGTTCCTGGAGTGAAACCCCACTGATTGTCAAAGCCACACCTCACTGGGGCTGATCTCCCCAGGGCAGATACTTAGGGCAGGGGGTGCGTGGTGTGGGGCTTGATCTTCTTTCCTCCTCTGAGCTTGTGATATCCATCTTTCTTGTTGGTAACACAGTAGGGGTTTAATTTCCTACCATGTTTCTGCTCTTCCTACCCTTCTTGATGTGGTTTTCTCGCTATGTCTTCAGCTGCGGAAAATTGATTCTTCTAGTCTTCATGTTGTTTTAGAGTTGCAATGCATGTGTCTGTTGCCTTGGTATGTCTGTGGGAGGAGATGAACTCAGGACCTCCTAATCCACTATCTTCCTCTGCTCCCTCTAATTGATTTTTGGTTGTTACTGGGCAGGTGGCTTAACCTACTTGAGTTTCAAGTTTGGCTGGAGTAGAGAATAGTGTAGTTTTTTTTCAGTCCCATGATTATAGCATTTTGTGAAATAGCAGATATCCTTGATTCTAATATATGTGTTTTACCTTTCTGAGGGTAAGATACCTCTTAAATTGATTAAGTATATTGAAAATTATACTCTTTCTTGTTTTTCTTGGGGTTTTTTAAAAGGTTTTATTTATTTGAGAGAGAGTGAGTGAGAGAGAGAGCACAAGCAGGGAGAGCAGCAGGCAGAAGGAGAGGGAGAAGCAGACTCTTCTGCTGAGCAGGGAGCCCAATGCAGGGCTTGATCCCAGGAACCTGGGATCATGACCCTAGCCAAGGCAGACACTTAATCTACTAAGTCACCCAGGTGCCCCTTTCTTGTTTTTCTTTAGTCGTTTTTACTAATCTTATTTCTTAAAATCAGTGTCTCAGATAAAAGAAGAAATGGCCATTATCGGATGCCTGGGTGATCAGTCCATTAAGCATCTGCCTTCAGCTCCGGTCATGATCCTGAGGTCCTAGGATAGAGTCCCACATCAGACTCCCTGCTCAGTGGGGAGGCTGCGTCTCCTTCTGCCTCTTCCCTCTGCTCATGCTCTCTCTCTCTCTCAAATAAGTAATAAATAAAATCTTTACCAAAAAAAAAAAAAAAAGGTTATTATCTATTTTAGTGGCATGTATTTAAAAGTAACAATAAGTCTCAGATTAAAATATAATTGGAGATCTTCACATTTTGCACACACCTAATATTTTTGGTAGTATTTATATCAAACACTTTAAAAAATTATTAACAGAATATAAACTTGAAACATGCTTTTTATGGAACTATATTACACTTGAATTATGACTTAGAAATTAATGTGGTAAAATAATACTATAAATAGACTTGCTTATAAACTTTCAATCTAATTTTAGCTTTACAGCTAACTTGTTATGTTGGCCAATTAGATTAGCTTTTCTGCTAATTATTTCTATGAGAATTAAAATACCTGCCCTTTAATTTTAAGACCCAAATATTATTAGAAAGTGCTTTTAATTTTGAAATAGTAATAATTTCATATGCAGTTTTAAAGTATAATATAGAGCGATCCTTTACCCATTTAGTCTTAATGGTAGTATCTTGCAAAATTGTATTTCAATATCATAATTAGGATATTGACAAATACCATGACAGTCTAAAACATTTCTTTTACAACAAAGACCCTTCTACTAACCCTTTTATGGGTACACACATGTCCCTCCTCCCTCGTACCCCAGCAAACATTAGTATCTTCTCCATTTCTACAGTTTTACCAACTCAAGAAGCACACACTATGTGACTTCTATGATTGTTCTTTTTCATTCACCATAATTTTCAGGAGCTGTTTCTCCCCTTTTTATTTTACCTAAGTTACTTTACCTAAGTTAATTTAATCATTAATCTGTTGAAAAATATCTGGGATGTCTCCAGTTCAGGGCTATTATATATAAGTCCCTGTGAACATTTTTGTACAGAATTTTTTTTGTGAATGTAGGTTTTCATTTTTTCTTAGATAAAGGCTCAAAAATGTGAATGCTGTTCGCAAACTAATTGCATGATTAGTTTTTGTTTTGTCTTGTTTTTTTATTTGGAAACAATAATTTTAGTTAACATAGTGCTATATTAGTTTCAGGTGTACAATGTAGTGATTCAGCAATTCTGTCCATCACTCAGTGCTCATCATGACAAGTGCACTCCTTAATTCCCATCACCTGTGTCCCCCATTCTTCCACCCACCTCCTCTCTGGTAACCACCAGTTTGTTCTCTATAGTTAAGAGTATTTTTGGCTTGTCTCTTTTTTCGTTGTTCATTTATTTTGTTTCTTAAATGCCATATATGAGTAAAATCATGGTCTTTGTTTTTCTTAGACTGACTTCTTTCACTCAGCATTATACTCTGTAGATCCATCCATGTTCTTGTAAATGGTAAGATTTCATTCATTTTTATGGCTGAGTAATATTCCACCATATACATATGGTATGTATGTATATGTATATGTATGTATATGTATATGGTGGAATATCATACATATATTAGAATATATATATACACACACACACACATACATAGTGGAATACACACACACACACACACACACACACCCCACATCTTCTTTATTCATTTATCTATCAGTGGATACTTGGATTGCTTCCATAAGTTGCCTATTACAAATAATGTTGAAATAAGCATAGGGATTCATATATCCCTTTGAATTAGTGTTTTTATTATTGTTTGGACAAATAGTAGTACAGTTGCTGGATCATATGGTTATTCTATTTTTAGTTTTTGAAGAGCCTCCATACTGTTTTCCACAGTAGCTGCAACAGTTGGAGCTCCCTCCAGCAGTTCACAAGAGTTCTTTTTCTCCACATCCTTGCCAGTACTTGTTTCTTATGTTTTTGATTTTAGCCATTTTGACAGTGTGAGGTGACGTGATGGTTTTGATTTACATTTCCCTGATGGTGAGTGATGTAGAGCATCTTTTCAACTATTTGTTGGCCATATTTATGTCTTCTTTGTAGAAAAGTCAGTTCATATCTTCTGCCCACTTTTTAACTGGATTATTTGTTTTTTGTGTATTCAGTTATATCAGTTCTTTATATATTTTGGACATTAACCCTTTATTGGACATGTCATTTGCAGATATCTTCTTTTATTCAGTAGTTTGCCTTTTCATTTCATTCTTTCCTTTGCTGTCCAGAAGCTTTTTATTTTGATGTAATTCCAGTAGTTTATTTTTTGCTTTTGTTTCCTTTACCTCAGGAGACATACCTAGAAAAATATTTCTATGGCCAGTGTTAGAGAAATTACTGTCTGTGCTCTCTTCTAGGACTTTTCTGATTTTGGGTCTCACATTTAAATCCTTAATCCATTTTGATTTTATTTTTATGGGTGGTTTGAAAGTGGTTCAGTTTCATTTTTTTGCACATTGCTGTCCAGTTTTCCCAACACCATTTTTGAAGAGGCTTTTTCCCAGTGCATATCCTTGACTTTGCCAAAGATTAATTGGCAGCATTATTGTGGGTTTATGTCTGGGATCTCTATTCAGTTGATCTGCATGACTGTTTTGTGCTGCTATTATTATACTGTTTGATTACTAGAATTTTGTAGTATATCTTAAAATATGGGATTGATTAATTTGAGTAAACGACCCTGACCTCCTGAGAGTAAATCACACATGATGGTGGTGAATGATTTTTTAATATATTGTTTGATTCTGTTTAAGTTTTTTGTTTTTTGGGGTTTTTTTTTTTTGAGAATTTCTATGTCTGTGTTCATTAGATAGTTCTTTTTTTGTAGTGTCTTCATCTGGTTTTGGTATCAGAGTAATGCTGAACTCATAGAATGAGTTTGGAAGCTTTCCTTTTCTTATATTTTTTTTGGATTGGTTTGAAAAAAAAAAAAGTGTACTAACTTTTCCTTTAATGTTTGGTAGAATTCACCTGTGAAGCCATCTGGTCCTGGACTTTCATTTGTTAAGAGTTTAAAATTAGTGATTTCATTTTTGTTTGTCTGGGAAACTCTTTATCTCTCCTTCTATTCTGAATGACAGTCTTGCTGGGGAGAGTATTCTTGGCTGTAGTTCTTTCTCTTTCAGGAATTTGAATATATCATGGCACTCCCTTCTAGCTTGTAAAGTTTATTCTGAAAAATAAGTTGATAGTGTTATGGGGTTTCTCTTGTATGTAACTGTTTTCTTTTCTCTTTGTGCTTTAACATTTTTCTTTTCACTACTTTTATCATTTTAATTACTATGTGTCATGTAGTGGACCTCCTTGAGTCGATTTTGTTGGAATATTGCTGTGCCTCCTAGATCTGGAGTTTTGTTTTCTTCTCCACATTTGGAATCTTTCAGCTGATATTCTTCAAATAGTTTCTTTCCCCCTTTTTGCTCTCTTCTCCCTCTGGGACCCCTATAATGCAAATGTTATGCTTGATGGTATTGCTGAATTCTTAAATTCTATTTTAATTTTTTATTTTTTTTCACTCCTCTTCAGCTTGTTTGCTTTCCATTACTTTGTCCTGCTTGATTGCTTTCCACTACTTTGTCCTCTTGGTCGCTGATCTTGTCTTCTGCTTTTTCTAATCCATTTATTCTATCTTCTGTGTTGTTGGTTACATTTATTGTGTTCTTCATCTCTGACTGGTTCTTTTTTATGTTTTCCATGTCTTTTTTAAGGATCTCAATGAGGTCCTCCTCTCTTTTCACAAGTCCAGTTAGTATCTTTTTGACCATTACTTCAAGTAGGCTCCAAACACAGTGTGGAGCTCAGTGAGAGGCTTGAACTCTTGACCCTGAGATCAAGACCTGAACTGTGATCAAGTGTCAGATGCTTAACTGACTGAGCCACCTAGGTGCCCCTTGACCATTACTTTAAATTCTCTAACAGGCCTATTACTTACCTCTGTTTAGCTCTCTTGCTAAATAGAGCTCTGATTTTGCCCTGTTCTTTCATCTGGGACATACCCCTCTGTCTCCTCACTTTTTTTTTTTTTTTTTTTTTTAATTCTGTATCTGTCTCTCTGTGTTGGAAAAGTTAACTACATCTTCTGCTCTTGAAAGGAGTTGGCTTATGAAGAAGTCCAGTAGTGTTCTATAATGCAGTGTCATGTTCCCTGTTCACTAGAAGCTGGCACTTTTTGTGTGTCTCTTGTGTATGTTGAGTGTTCCTTAAATATTGTGGCTCAGCCACTTTTGCCTGTAGTCTAATCACTTGTAATGACTATCTTTGCCTCTTATGGACAAGGTTCACCCCCTGTGTCATTAATGTGCCAATATGATGCAGCTTTGAGTTTGAGTTGAGTCAGACCAGGTGTTTGCCAGAGTTGCAATAGCACCAAAGTTCAGGGCGCTTTTCCTGTGCTGTCCCCTGAGAAGCTTTTGTTGTTGGGGAGGGCCTGCTATCAGACCAGATGTGTGCCCCAGCCCACTGCTGGGGCTGCAGTGGGCCTGGTTTGTTTGGTTATTTTCCCTTCTCCTCAGGAGTCACTTTGGAGTAGAGCTGCTCCCTGCCAGGGCTGCTTTCATCCTGCTGTGCATGTGGCACTGCTTTGAAGGGCTCCCACCAAGAACTTATTGGAAGGGGAAGGTCCATAGGACAGTGGGGTTGGGGAACACAGTTTTAGCAAGGATTTCCCTGATGTGCTGTGGGAAGGGACCTGGAGCCAGTCCTTGGAGGAGGACCTGGAAGAAATGTGTCCACAGGAGAATGCAGGCTGGGTGTGGCTGTTAGCAAGTTAGGTAGTGATTGCTGGTGCTGTGCGGGTTCCTTCACATATCCCTGTGTACAGGCTGGGAGGCTGGGGAGGGAAGTGGTGCCCACTGGCTCTTTTGTTCTTGGGGAAGTCTCAGAGGATCCCTGTTCCTCTGGCACATGATCTGAGAGTAGTAAATAAATCTCCCTTCCTTATACCCTAGAGGTTTTTCAAACTGTTGCATCTATGCTATATCTTTGTGAAGCTGTTCATGTGCTGTGTCTTTAAGGGCAAGGACTGAGTTTCTTCTCATCCTCCCTGCTCTCTCAGAGCAGAGGTTCCTGATTTTTAAACTTCTAGTTGTTAAGCCCCACTGATTGTAAGAACTTGCAAAATTTTGTTCCTCTGGTTTTCAGAGCCAAATGTTTTGGGGATTCTTCTTATCTGTGGTAAGGGTGCCTGTTGAGATGGTCTGTTTCCCCTTTTCACTCCTGTGGTGTCCCTCCCTTCCATGGACAGTTCTCCGGGTCTGTTTAGCTCCCACCCCATTCCCATCCTACCTACCCTTTTTAATGTGACCTCACTCTATATTTAGCTGTAGGAGAATTTGTTCTTTCAGTGTTTGGGTTGTCTTCTAGGTTATTTACACTGTTGTGGGTGTTATCTAGGTATATCCTTGGCAGAACGTGAGCTTAGGGTCTTCCAACTCTGCCATCTTTCCTGGAACTTAGATACCTGAATAGTCTTATAAAATACTACCAAACTATTTTCCAGAATGGCTGTACCTTTGTACAATCCAATCAGCAATGTGCGAGCTATCCAATTCCTTTGCATCCTTGCCCTTGCCTGCATTTGGTGCTATCGTTGTGTTTTTTTTGTTTCTTTTTTTAGGTGTTTTGCTAGGTGTATGATGACTTATTTGCATTTCACTAATGATATAGGACATTTTTTCATGTGCTTCTTTCCCATGTATTTCCCCTTTTGTAAAATGCTTCTTCATGTCCTTTTCCATTTGTAATTAGATTGTTTTACTGTTCAGTTTTAGAGAGTTCTTTATGGATACTTGTCCTTTGTTAGATATTTGATTCACAAATATTATTGTCACAGTTCTATAGAGTCTTTTCATTCTCTTAGTGGGGTCATTTGCAGAGAAAAGTTCTGAATTTTGAATAAGGTCCATTTTATCAATTTTTACTTTTATGAATTAGTTATGCTTTTGGTGTGAAATCTGCAAATTCTTTGACAGCCCTAGTTTCTTCTATGCCTATTTTTCTAAATGTTTAATAGTTTTAGTTTGACATTAAGATCCATGACCCATTTTGAGTTAATTTTTGTGTAGGTTTGAGATTTAGTTTCAAGGTGGTTTACTTGTTAATTTGTTTTGCCAATGGACCCCCACTTGCTCTAGCATTATTTGTTGGAAAAGCTGCTCCTCCATTGGATTATGTTTGCAAATGTCAAAAATTTGTTAGGCATATTTTTGTGTGTATGCTTCTGGGTTTATTTTCTGTTCCATTGATTGATATGTGTATTTCTTTGCCAAAATCCTATTGTTTTGATTAATATAGATCTTAAGATTAGTGAAGTTGATTTTTTTCCCACTTTACTACTTTTTAATATTACTCTAGACCTTGTTTCTTTCTATATGAATTTGAGAATTAGTTTGTATGTCTACAAATAACATTGGTGGGAGTTTGATAGAAATTATACTGAACCTATAGATCATTTGGGGATAATTGAAATCTTTACTATGTTGAGTCTTATAATCTCTGAAAATGTGGTATTTCTCCATCTTATTTGAGTATTCTTCAGTTTCTTTTGTTAGCGTTTTCTAATTTTAAGCATGTTGATCCTGTACATATTTTGTTAACTTTATACTTAAATAGTTCATTTTCTTTGTGTGATAATAAATATATTTTATTTTAATTTTGGTTTCTTCATGTTCCTTTTTGGCATATAGAAATATAATTATTGTGTGTTTGTCTTGTATTCTGTGACCTTGCTGAACTGACTGAATAGTTCTAGTTTTTTGTTTGTTTGTTTTTTGTAGATTTGTTTGGGATTTTCTTTGTAGAGAATCATCTATCTGCAAAGAAGGGATACTTTTATTTCTTCCTTTCCTGTTTGTGTCTTATTGCAGTGGCTAGAACTTTTAGTACTGTGTTAAAGTAGGAGTGGTGAGAGTAGACCTCTTTGCCCTCTTCGTGATCTTAGGAGGAAAGAATTTTGGGAATTTTGTCATGAAATGATGTTGGGTTATGTCAAATGCTTTGTCTACATCAAATTACATGATCATATGATTTCTGTAGTTTATTGATATATTAGGTTACATTTACAAATACTGGACCAGCTTTGTGTACATGGAATTAATTCTAGTGGTTATTGTGTATAATTCTATATACTCCTGGATTTATTTGCTAATATCTTATAGAAGAATTTTACATTAGAATTTATGAGAGATATTGGTTTTTAATTATTTCCCCACCCCCTTTTTTTTTAAACTGTACTTTTGTTTTGTTATATTTTGTTCTCCTTGTACTATTCTATGTTTTGATATCAGGTAAACACTAGTCATAAAATCAATTGGCAAGTTTTTCCTTCTCTTCAGCTTGCTGGAACAGATTGTATAAAATTGGTGTTCATTCTGCAGTACATGTTTGGTAGAAATCTCCTGTGAAACCATCTGGGCCTGATGATTTCCTCTATCATTTTCATTCTAGCATTGAGTTCATCTAAGTGAGTTTATTTTGGTTATGTATTTTTTAGTTATATAATTTATGTTTGGTTGTTTTAAAACTTACTTATTTGTTTTTAAAAGAATTGTAATAGCTTGTGGAAGCATGTATGATGGATGCTTTAAAATCCTTGTTGGACAGTTCTAACATCTGATTCATCTTAGATTTGACCTTTGGTGGTTGTTATTTCTCATGCATGTTCTGCTTTCTTGGTTCTTGGTATGGCTGCATTTTTAAATTATTATTTTCTGGGTATTATGAGACTCTAGATCCTATTAAAGATTTTTTTAAGTCAGCCAGGCCCCCACATTGAAGTGTAACATGAGGCTTGGATGAGTGTGTTTGCTTAGAAACCCACTAGGTCCCCTTCCTACCTCCAGTATTACTCCAGAACAATTACAGAAAAGAAGGACACTCACTCCTACTGCTTTGATGCAGAAGGGAAGGTTGGATATTCACCATCCTGTCTTGGGGATTTGGGTTGTAGTTTCAATTTCCTGCTGAGCCTTTTGCTACCATGGGAGCGATAATGGGAAGGGAGTGATACCCAGCTCTGTATCACATCACCTCCTTTGGCCTCATTAAGGAGGGTTGGTACTCTACTTCCCCCTGAGCCCTGCTGACACCAGGGATGTGGGGAACTGGGAGTGTTGATTAGTCCTGGTTGGCACTGCTGTGTAGGTATGGAGATTCAGGTCCCCACTTGGCCTCATTGTTGCTAAAGGAAGGGGGATGGTGGAGTGGGGACTAGTTCCCACTTCTATTATCTTGGTCAGTCTCATTGATTTTGCATGAGTGGTGACTAGCTCTCTTTCAGACTACTTTTTTAAAATTTAAATTCAATTTAACCAATAGTATATTATTAGTTTCAGAAGTAGAGTTCAGTGATTCATCAGTTGCATATAACACTCAATGCTTATTCCACCAAGTGCCCCCCCCCCGTTACCTTCACCCAATTACCTTATTCCCTCACCCACCTCCCCTCCAGCAACCCCCAGTTTGTTTCCTATATTTAAGAGTCTATTATGGTTTGTCTCCTTCCCTGTTTTTATCTTATTTTTCCTTCCCTTCCCCTATGTTCATGTGTTTTATTTCTTAAATTTCACATATGAGTGCAATCATATGGTATTTGTCTTTCTCTTTCTCTGACTTATTTAGCTTAGCATTACCTTCTAGTTTCATCCAGGTCATTGCAAATGCAAGATTTCATTCTTTTTGATGGCTGAGTAATATTCCATTGTGTTTTTATATATACCACAAGGGGCATATGCACTCCAGTGTTTATAGTAAGCAATGTCCACAATAGCTGAAACATGGTAAGAGCCCAGATGTCCATCAACAGATGAACAGACTGCTTAAGATTCTTAATAAATCTTATTACTGTTGAGTAGAGGTGGTGGCTCAAATTTTTGCCATACTCTGCAGATGCTACTTTGGCGAGGGAATTGTAGCAGTGAAGGAGAATGAGCAACATAGGGAATGTAAAATGATCTCTTTTTGCCCACTGACAATAATCCCATCAGAGGAATTCTGTTAGTTCTCTCTGGTGGGAAATGGAAAATCAGCCTGCCAAGGTAGCTGATTTGCTACCTGTGGGGGAATTAGATTGTCTTTTTATGTGTGTGCAGGGATAAAGTAGGGTGGAGATTTGGGGGTAGAAATGTAACTTCTTATTTGGCCTGTGTGAAGGGGACAATGAGGTTTTTCCACAGATGATTGTCTGGAGTGGGACAATTATTGCCAAAAAATATTTTCTGTCGTTTCACTCTTTTCCTTGCCCGTGATTAGCAGGGAACAAGGTTTTCTTGGAGCTTTTTTTGGTCTCTGCCTTTTGGTGGTTTCACAGAGAGTCTTCTGCAGTACGCTGGCTGGTGTCTATAGGAGGCAGTAAGGAGGTCCTGGTTGCTCTCTGCCATGCTGTCCCCCACGCTGTGAGTTTCATAGGTATCCAGTGTTTGTCCTTCTTTCAGAAACTTCCTGGGTTTCTTTGTCACGTTGTAGCTAGGGATTTTTAGTTGTGTGAGAAAAAGACCTAATTGCTGCGGGGCTTTCCATCTTGCCAAAACCACATGTCCAAGATACTGTTTTTGTTAACATGAAAGCACTTATAAATAAAATTAAATGTTCTTGCTACAATGGAGTATTTTTTAGTGAAAACTTCTTCCATGAAGATTTTCATTGATTTCTACATTGGATTGATTCATTATCAATCAGCCTTTTTTGTTTCTAGAACCACAGAATTATTTTCTTATAAAACAAGGAGCATCTACGACCCTTTTTATTGGAGCAAAATATATAGAAGATAAAATTTGCCATTTTAACCATTTTTAAGTATACAGTTTGGTGGCATTGATTATGTTTACAGTGTTGTGAACTGTCATTTCCAAAACTTTTTATTGTTGTTGTTAGTTAATGGACTTTATTTTTTTGAGCTGTTTTAGGTTTACAGGAAAATGAGTGGAAAGTACAGAAAGTTCACATGTACCTCTTCTTTTCCTTTCTCCTTTTGTTAGCATTTTACATCACTGTGTTACACTTGTTACATTGATGAGCAGTACACATTCTATGGGTTTTGACAAACAGACAACATGAGTCCACCATTAAAGTGTTATTTGGAATAGTTTCACAGTCCAAAATATCCCCTGTGCTCTACCTATTCATCCTTCGCCCTTTTCCACAGTTCCTAGCAACCACTTATCCTTATACTGTGCCTAACTCAGTATTCTAAAATATCCATATTTTCAAAAGTTAGTTCATCAAAACATTTGGAAAATATAATTGTTTCAGAACACAAGAAAGGTAAAATATAATGTAAAAACCATTTTTGTATATGTTCATTTTAGATGGAGCCTGGTATTATAAAGTATTCATATGTTCTTCTTTTATTTTGCAAAGGTTCTATTTTGATTTATAGCTCCTAAAAGTGAAAGCCAATTTAAGGAGTTATTTCACACTGTTCTGGAAGTTGATGTTCATGATTGCTCAGTTTTCTGCTTATTTGTCTTTTTATGCCAGGTGATTAATCTTAAAATACTAATGGTGTATATCTTCTTAGATTTTGAGCATACATTATAGATTAGCAAGAAAAGGGTCAGACTTTTTGAAATAATATACTTGCATGCCCTTATTATATAGGAGGAACTAAGTTCCAGAGATGTAAAAAGTTTAATTTCTTATTCTATTTGTTTAGAGAAAAGCAAAATCTAACATATATTAAACTCTTACTTTGTAACTATAATATGTCCTCATAAACTTACTGTGTATTGATAAACCTGCGGATAGAGAAATGGGTAATCTTGCCCACAGTCACTCACTAGAAAGTTCATGGCGGAACCCAGATTAAAACTGAATCTCTATCCAGTACCTGAGCAAGGAAGGACTGTGCCTGGAAGCTCTTCCAGACTTATTCATTCCCTTTTGACATTGAAACCAAGTTGCTGATCTAGAATGAAATCTAATGGACCCAATATATCCCTTGATACAAGAATTACCCAGTCCCATCCCCATTCTAACCATTGGAGTCATAATATGATAAGCATGTTCTATTATCTAGTGAATTGTATAGATATGCAGGGCACAAAGATAAAAGGGTGGAAGGCAGTACGGGGAGTAAAACAACAAAGTAGATAGTGACAGTGCAACATGATTAAGGCTGTGATTGAAGTAATTTTGGGTATGCAAGTAGTACATCAGGGATGTCGTCCCCCAAAAAGGAGATGGCTAAGCCGCATTTTGCTCAGGGCCATCAATGTCTTGAAAATATCTACCTCTAGGACTTCTGAATTACATTTGTGATCTTTTTTTGCTCTATGCTGACAAAGGTTTTTTCTAGCCTACTATGATTCCAAGCCCAATTGAGGAAGTATGTTTTACAGTTGTTGGAACCATTAAAAAGAATAAAAAATCTTTGTGTACTACAGGTGACAGATACCCATGATAGTGATATTTAATGAAAAATAGCCTTTTTTTTTTAATAGTGGTAAGAGCTCAGCTCTGAAATAAGGTAGGACTGATTCAATTGAATCTGGATCCTACAGTTATGTGGTGATGAATAAAGGAGATAATTTCTATACTATAGGGTACTGTACTATACTGTTTTGTATATTAAATGAGATTATATTTATAAAGATCTTAACGTAGTGCCTGCGTAAGTACTGAGTACTGTATTATCTGCTTTATTAGTTGGTGAGTCTTACCTTAACTGTGTTTATAATTGTGAAAATATAATGTTAATACATCTGACTTTGGTACTCAGTTTGTGCTGAAAATAGTTGAAAATGTTTTATTTAAGTTTATGTAGAGTTGCAATAATATTTCCAGTAGTAACCATAAATTTAAACATATGTGAAAAAATGAGAATTAAGAGCAGTTCTATTTTTGTAAATAGATATTAAACAGTATTTTTCTAAGAAAACCACAAAGAATTTAGCCATGGAATTCTTCATTATGTGCCCTTAGGATGTCTTAGTATTTGTTTATGTTTACTGGTTATCTGTATGCTTTGTGTATATCTTTCTCCCATCACATCATTGGGCCAAGAAGTTTTTGATAAAGAAATTTTTTATTTCATTAATAATTTTAGATTGCTTCTTCTATCTGTGTTGAAGGATTGCCAGGACATTTGCTTCACTGCTAAATTTTCTTTTATGTAAAGACTTTTTTTTTTTCCTTCTTGAAATATGTTGGATCCATTGCTATCATAAGAAAGTTGTGACCCCTGGCTTCAAGGAGTTTAAAATATGAGATGAAGAAGAATGGTACAAATATATACAGGGTAACTTAAGGATAATATCTTGAATATAACAGAAATAAGAAAATAAATAAACCATTTCTGTTGGAATCCCATCTCAACACTTTAAAAAGCAAGTGGAATTTTTGTGAATGCCTTACCCAGGAGGGGTTGATTTCAAAGAGCTGTCTACATTTTTAACAGCTAGGTATTGGTCTTACATTAGATTGTGATCTTACTTTTATCAGTCGTGAAGTGATTCACTGTTCAAGTTGGGGGCATTGGTTTGAAAGGTCCTCTTCAGTTATAAGCTGTAAAAATGCCATGGTGGTTTGGGGTTTTGATTAAAAATAGAGTGTGCTGATTTCTGTGTAGGCGTGCTTACCATATTTGTTTACATTTATTCAATGTTGGTATTGCTTTTATTTCTAGCAAATATTTCTTAAGTGTATTTTTGTCCTGTTTGTGTTATAAAACAGAAAAAGCAAAACTAAAGGTGTAAATACGTACACATTTTATAACATGTTAAATAAAGTATTCATTTTAGCAAAGAACATCAGAGAAGTCTTTTTTTCCTCTGCCTCTTTCTGTACATTTCTCCTAATAAATTAGAGCCCTAAGATTAATTAAAATTTCTTAGTTTTCATTATCTTAGAGCTGATGTTTAAAACTAATGTAGGTACAGAAAATGAATACTTTTTAGAAATTTAAGTGGTTTTATAGACATAAACTGTTCCGCTGGAGTAGTCAGGATTCATAATCAGTCCATTCACATGTGACTAGAGTGGGCTTATTTGGGTACCTTTGAGATTTGAAGCAAATCTGTAAGAGCCTATTATTGATAATCTTTATTGGCCAGAGACAGAGGCTTTTATAGATTTACTTTGAAACATAAGTGTAAAAATACCAGCAGTTAACATGTATGTAATATTGAACTATTTATACAGCTATGTAGGTACAGGATGTCCTCTTGATCCTATCATCAACTTGTTGAAGGGCTGTTGCTATCTTGGAGGGCTTCATTGACTTGCCCATGATCCTAGCACTTAGTAAGTCACACCACCAAAATGTAAGATTCTAGATTCCATATTCTTTTCCAGATTCCTCAAAGAAATGTCTTAACTTTAAAATTAATCTTAATGAATATTGGACTCACGAGATCTTAGAATTATTTCATATGATCTTCTGTTGCATTTTGGGGAAAAAAAATTTAGCAGAAGTTAAGGCAGCTTTCTTATGTTACCAGTCAGAAATGACAACTATAGAGATGCTGTGAATTGTTAGGCCCTATGAAAATGAAAGTAATTGTAGGATCCAAGTTAAGTGAAAGAAAATTATATTCACATTCTGAATGCAGAACCAACTGAGAACTATAGATCATGATTTTAAAGGAAAACAAAATGAAAACTTACCAAGATAGCAGTTTTCCTTGTAGTGATGCTGTTTAAATACACCTTTTTAAAGGTAGTGATGATGTATTAAAATCCATATTAAAGATTATGATAAACTGCACAGATGTATTTTAGATCCCTTAAACACAGTTTCCCTGAACTCATTTTGCCTACAAGGGATTTATGGACTTAGTCAACAGTCAACGAACATACACATTTCATTTGGCTGGAAAGGGCAGAAAGGTTTTCCTGTAGAAAAGAGAAGGGAGGGGCACCTGGGTGGCTCAGTGGGTTAAAGCCTCTGCCTTCGGCTCAGGTCATGATCCTAGGGTCCTGGGATCGAGCCCCACATCGGGCTCTCTGCTCGGCGGGGAGCCTGCTTCCTCCTCTCTCTCTGTCTGCCTCTCTGCCTACTTGTGATCTCTGTCCGTCAAATAAATAAATTAAAAAAAAAAAAAAAGAAAAGAAAAGAGAAGGGAAATGCTCTACATAGGGAGACTGAGGAAAATTTCATATACTAAGATCTTGTTCTAATCCAGAAAAATTTAAGGAAACACAAAGTACCACCTAAAGTCCTCCATTGCCCTTGATTCAGCCAGGCTCACATTTGTATCCAGCATAGGGTTACTTCTAAAAATGCTATTTTCCTTCTTCCATCAATCCCAGGAACGATAATTACATCTCTGTAACTAATGGAAGTATTGCTGGGATATCCTTTAAAAAAGTAAATTCCCTACCTAAAAGCCTACCATGAGTTGCTTTTCAAACTGTAGCCTTTCCTAAGTGAAAGTGAAGCGACTGTTAACTTCCCATGCTGAAAGATAGGAGGGAGAAAGCAAGCTGCAGGGTCTGGTTTCCTATTCCCACCTACTGGGTTGTGCGTTGTGGGTCTATTTTGAGTTGCCAGACTCAAAGTCAGTAATTTCGTTTCACATCTTCTTTGTATACTGGCTTGTAGTTTAACTTTGCAAATTAAAAATAAATTCCATTGCAAGCAGCTTATCCTTTTTAACTGATTTTTGTTACTTTTCATGTACTTTGACTGCAGTTCTTTCTTCTTTCCTATAAAAGTCTTCTTTCCTATTAAAGGGGGAAAGAGATTTTAGATATATCCTTGTTCTGACTAGAAAGTATTAACACTACATTTCACAGAATGAGCTTGTTAGAAACAACCTTAGGTCACTGAGATCACTGATGAGGGAACCATAGCAGAACAATCTGAAGAACTTGTCCACACATTTCCTTGGATCATTTGTTTGGGTAGTTTTGAATTGGTTTCCATGCATGGCACAGTTTTATAAAGTTGCTGATCAACATTCAGAGTGAAGAACTACTGAAACCCAACATCTTACTGTTTCAAGGAAGGTTTGCCCAGAGATTGCTGATGGAACAGATTCTGGTCTCCTTCCTCAAATCCCCATAGTTCCCCCCCCCCCACTTTATCCAAAGCACCTTCTAATTTGGATATTTATACTATTAGTGGAAAACCCTCTTTTTTCACTTCTTTCAGACATGTGAGATTGTGGTGTGTGAAATGCTTAAAGACTCTGGCTCCAATATTAAATTATAAGTGATTTCAAGACAGGGACAGAATATAGTAATTTTTTTTAAACCTCTGAACCCTGTGTGACATAGTTCTTTTAGTATAAGCACTCAAAAAGTGTTTATTTATTTTTAAAGATTTTATTTATTTGAGAGAAAGACAGCATGAGTGGGGGGCAGAGGGACAACCTGACCCCATGCTTTGCGTGGAGCCTGAGGTGGGACTTGATCCCAGGATCCTGAGATCATGACCTGAGCGGAAGTCAGAGGCTTAACCAACTGAGCCACCCAGGTGCCCCAATAAATGTTTATTTAACAAGTAGCTCTGATTTGGAATAAGGTAGGATTTAGTGCCACCTGTATTTGGTTCATGGCCGATATTGTTGGTTCAACAATATTTATTGAATAAGTCAGTCTTCAGGGAGTCTTTTCTGCAATTTAAGTATAAATTCCATTTTCCACATAATTTCACATAATTTAGAATAAATCTTATAATTTGAAATGTTTTTTTATTTTTCTAGAAATAATTGTTTTGTTTGTTTTATGTATAATAGTAGCATAGTAGTTACTTCTAGAACTAGATCACATTTGAGTAATAAAAAGAGTAATGGGCTTTAATATGAGACCAGATTACATTACTGTCTTGGCTTTAATTTTCCTCCATCTATAAATGAATGAGTTTAGATTTCAGCTCTAAAATTATGTAAATATATCCTATTCACTCTTAAAGATATAACTTACTGTCTCTCTGGAGAATGCTAATACAATCTCTATATATCTTTCTTATAAAATGTGTAATGTAAATGAAGGTAATACTAATAAGCACTTTGAAGAAATGAAATAGGAGTTGGGGGGCTGGAGAGTGGTGGAAAGTGCCATGTCAAATGGAGTAGGCAGAGAAGGGCTTTCTGGTTAGATGACATTTAGAACAGAGTCCGAAAGAACGTTAAACGAGTGAGACATGTGGATAGCATAGCAGCAGAGGGAAGTGTGTGTTTATAACAGCTTCGTCACAGTGACTCAAAACTGAAAATAATCTGAATGTTCATCAACTGGTAAATGAATAAACAGCTTATGGCACATGTAGACAGTGGAATCCTAGCCAGTAGTAAATAGCAACAAATTATTGATACACATAGCAACATGAATATATCTCAAAGAATTTTGTCCCATGACAAAACTCAGCCATAAAAGAATACACAGAGCAGGAGTCCATTATTACGATGACATTCTGGAAAAGGCAAAACCAGGAATAGAGAACAGATCAGTAGTTGGCAGAGTTGAGGGGCAGGAGTGTCTGTAAAGGGCTCAAAGAGGGGTGCTTGGGTAGCTCAGTTGGTTAAGCGGCTAACTCTTGGTTTCGGCTCAGGTCATGATCTCAGAGTTGTGGGACTGAACCCATGTCAGGCTCTGCCCTCAGTGGGGAGTGTGCTTGAGATTCTCATTCCCTTTGCCCCTCCCCTCCTCTTATGTTCTCTCTCTCTCTCTCTCAAATAAGTCAATCTTTTTTAAAAAGATTTTATTTATTTGACAGAGCACAAGTGGGGGAGTGGCAGGCAGTGGGAGAAGCAGGCTCCCTGCTCAGCCTGATGCAGGACTCCATCCCAGGATGCTGGGATCATGACTTGAGCTGAAGGCAGCTACTTAACTGACTGAGGCACCCAGGTGCCCCAATAAATAAATCTTTAAAGAAGAAGGGCTCAGAGAAACTCTGGGAGTGATGGAGATTATCTCTATCTTGATTGTGGTTATATTTACACATCTGTATTCATTTTTCAAAACTCAGTACATTCAAAAAGGGTGAATTGTACTGTATGGGAATTATACCTCACTAAATCTGTCTTAAAACAGTTCTTTTTAAGTAATGTAATATGAAGTAAACCTGATGCCCGTTGAAATATGCTACTTTTATCTTATGGCTTTCTGTCATCTTTGGGGATAGAAATGCCTCTGTTGCAGTTTGAGAAACAAGGGGCTAAAAATTTTCAGGTCGTTAATTAGGCTGATTATGATTGTGATAATAATTATGATCAATTATGATTATGATTAATAATTTCAGCTGTAAAGAAGTATTCTCTGGCATAAATTAAAGAAGCTTTAGAAAGCAATAGTTTCTTGGGGAACACAACTAAGTACTCTAGTTGCACCCTAAAATCAAAAGATGTTGTTAATACTGTGATCACAGATACGGTTTCAAATGATGTGAGAAGTGAACTTTAACAGCCAGTGTCAGTGTCAAGACCTGAGTCAGACTATTGCCATGTTTCATCAAAAGTTCAGTAAATATTTCTCTCAGTGTTTTCATCATCTTCTTAGTTTTCCTTATTCCAGCCAGAAAGTGAAAAAATCAGCCAAAATCACCAGTCTCTTCCTTCCTTGGATTTTTAATTGAATGCCAAAATCCCTCAAGTCATAAATGTTGAGTCTAACCAAAAGATGCAGATGGATCAAGACTTTAAAAATACAAACCAGCTAATTTAGCACATGATCAAAGACAGAAAAGGTCAGAAAAAAAAACGTCCACTAGGCCTTCCCTCCACCCCTTTTGTTGGCCACAATACTAACACTGACCCTTAAATAGTTTCTTAACTAACTGTATCCCAGTCACTTCAACGGAGTAAAAGGATTCTAGCAGCTTCACAGGAAAGACAGATCTTTCGTTACCATTTAGTGAGCTCGTTGAGAACACTGGAGCGAGAATTAAAGTCCTAAGAGAAATTCCAGGAGAGTATCAGACTTTGGAATACCCGCAGAATACACTTTTGTTGTCATCCCTCCTTGTTCTTGCCTTAGCATTGAGTTCTGATAAAAGGGAAGTAATGGCTTTGGCTAGCTAGGTGTTTTTTTTTTTTCTTTTCAGTGTAACAGTATTCATTGTTTTTGCACCACACCCAGTGCTCCATACAATATGTTTCCTCCCTAATACCCACCACCTGGCTCCCCCAACCTCCCACCCCCCCGCCCCTTCAAAACCCTCAGATTGTTTTTCAGAGTCCATAGTCTCTCATGGTTCACCTCCCCTTCCAATTTCCCTCAACTCCCTTCTCCTCTCCATCTCCCTGTGTCCTCCATGTTATTTGTTATGCTCCACAAGTAAGTGAAACCATATGATAATTGACTCTCTCTGCTTGACTTATTTCACTCAGCATAATCTCTTCCAGTCCCATCCATGTTGCTACAAAAGTTGGGTATTCATCCCTTCTGATGGAGGCATAATACTCCATAGTGTATATGGACTACATCTTCCTTATCCATTCGTCCATTGAAGGGCATCTTAGTTCTTTCCACAGTTTTTTTTTTCCAAGTGGCCCCTTTCAGCCTTTTGCCCACCCCTCAATGCCTTTCCCTTATGATAACTGCTTTCCCTTATGATAACCACTATTCTCCAAATCTATAAGTTTTGTTTGTTTTATTTTTTATATTTCACATATAAGTGAAATCACATGGTATTTGTCTTTCTCTCTCTGATTTATTTCACTTAACATAATGCCCTCAGGGTCCACCCATGCAGTCACAAATGGCAAGATTTCCTTTATTTTTGTGGCTGAGTAGTACTCTTTATCTATTCATCCATTGATGGACACTTAACGTTGTTTCCATATCTTGGCTAGTGTAAATAATGCTACAGTTCATATAGGGGAGCATGTATCTTTTCAAATTAGTGTTTTCATTTTCTTTGGGTAAATACCCAGAAGTGGAATAGCTGGATCATATGGTAGATCTATTTTTAATTTTTTTGAAGAACCTCCATACTGTTTTCCATAGTGACTGCACCAATTTACATTCCTACCAGTGCTGTAACAGAGTCCTACCCTTTTCTCCGCATCCTCTCCAACATTTGTTACTTCTTGTCTTTTTGATAGTAACCATCCTAACAGATGTGATCTGATATGTCATTGTGATTTGATTGCATTTCCCTGATAATTCATGATGTTGCACATCTTTACATATACCTGTTGGCCATCTTTATGTCTTCCTTGGAAAAATATCTCTTTATTTTTTTTAAAAGATTTGTTTATTTAATTTAGACAGAAAAAGAGAGCTCAAACAGGAGAGGCAGAGGGAGAGGGAGAGAGAATCTCAAGCAGACCCCATGCTGAGTGTGGAGGCTCATGTGGGACTTGATCTCACAACCCTGATCCCAACCTGAGTCAAAACCAAGAGACACTTAACCAACTGCACCACCCAGGTGCCCCCCAAAATGCCTCTTTAGATCCTTCGCCCATATTTTTACTGAATTGCTTGGTTTTTTGCTCTTGAGTTGTTGGAGTTCTTTATATATTTTGGATATTAACTCCTTATCAAATATATGATTTGCAAATATTTTCTCAGTAGGTTTTTCATTAGGTTTCCTTTTTATTTTTTTGCTGACTTCCTTTGCTCTGCTGAAGCTTTTTAGTTTGATGTAGACCCAGTTGTTTATGCTTGCTTTTGTTGTCTTTGCAACATCAGAATTGAGATTCAAACCACATATAGCTAGCCCTAGAGTAGGAACTTCTTGCCCTACATTGCTGTGTTCCCTACATTCTTCATCTTCTGGTCACCTCTGTAGGAGAGCTGAATCAAGAGGGCAAATTGTCACCCTGTTATACCTTAGCTGGGAATTCATGTATCTCCAGCTCTTATTTCTTGCCCCTTTGCACACATTTATGAATAATAATGAAAATACTGCAGATATTGCCTTTGGTATTACACATAAATTTTAGTGAGTAGATAAATTCAGAAATACGAAATTAATGAATTATGAGGATCAACTCTATTTACTTTTCCAATCTCCCTAGTAGTTAGAGGTAGGTAGGTAATTGCCTTCTAGCTAATGAAAAGTAAGTAGAAGTGTGCTATAGGGCTTTGCTTTTCTTGATAAGAGTCACAAAGTGACTGCTGCTGCATCACCCTTTTCTTTGATTTGAATGTTGATCTAATTGGGAAAATGTGGCAGTTATCCTCTGGCTCCTAGGTAACAAGCATGAGGATGAACAATAGCACTGTGAAGGCCAAAAGATCATGTTCCTTCATTGTGGCTGATGAGCAGCTAAACCCATCCTAACAGCTGCCTATCTACAGTCCTTTTAAGTGAGAAACCCCGCACATATTTAAGCCACTATTAGTTAAGCTTTTTGTTACTTGGAACCAAATGCAGTCTTAATTGATAGCCAATAATTTAGTTTTTTCGTTTTTATATTCAGTAGGGCTTTTTTTTTCTTTTTTGAAACATAGGAACTTAACATACTTGATTATGCTCATCACTTTATCTATGTGACATTTATGTACTGTATTAGATAAAAGTTTATTTTAAATGGCTCTATTCATGGCTAGGTTTAGGTAACACATGCTAAGTCAGGTGCAGTATTTTAGTGCATGTTCTTAGACAATTACCAACAGCAAAGCAATAAGGAGTGAAATGAATTGTACTAATTTGAGCTTTGGCTTTGGTGACATTATTACTTTGAATCACTAGTAATGCAGCACAGAGCTTATTGTTTCCACTTACGTCTGTAGTTCACCCAGAAGGATTGGAAATACAGGTGCTAGTGCTCAAGAGTTCTGTGTTGATCATTATCTCTAAGATACATAATCACCTCATCTCTCCCACTTCTCTTCCAGCATAATTCTCTAATTTCATAGGTCAGCAAAAGACCTTGAGCATCACTAGTCCTATAGTCTACTTTCAGTTAAGTATCAAAATAAGAGGGGCACCTGGGTGGCTCAGTGGGTTAAGGCCTCTGGCCTTCAGCTTGGGTCATGATCTCAGGGTGCTGGGATCAAGCCCCATATCGGGGCTCTCTGCTCAGCGGCAAGCCTGCTTCATCCTCTCTCCCTCTCTGCCTGCCTCTCTGCCTGCTTGTGATCTGTCTGTCAAATAAATTAAACAAAAAAAAAAGTATCAAAATAAGAGAGGAATTGCCCGTTTACAACCTAAAGATCTTGAATGAAGATAGTCTTTTGAAAACTCCCTACCCTTTTACTGCCTAGGTTGTCAAGTTAATCTTACAGTTAAGGGAAATCTCTTCTTCTACCCACAGTTTCCTCTTATTTGATCATGATAAGCAGATCATTATTCTTGTAATAAAAATAATTTATATATCATTTACTGCTATGAACAAGTCTCCTGATTCTCAGAGAATGAGCATCCAGGGACTGGGGTTGGGATCTGTTGCTTGATTTATCCTTTGAACTACCTGGGCAAGTCCTCAGATAGATCCTCATGTAGTTTGTGAACACCTTCAGGTTAGGAACCATATCTTACTGATCTTTATATCCACAGCCTCCAGCACAGGGCTTTATAGTAGGTAGTTCTATTCCCACTTGCTTTGTTGAATTGTCTTTTATTTAGATATAATGTTTCATTTAAAAAATGGGTCTCATTAAATTATAGGCAAGTCACATAATATAGAGTTATTTTGGTGGATTACGTGATCATTTCTAAGTCTATAGACAAAGATCCTGCCTATTTTTGTATTGTTGAGAAAAGTAATGTGTCTATCCCCTTTAAAAGCAAACTATACCATTCCCTTTGTCAGTTTCATGTTTTTAACACATTGTGAAGAGTTACATGCAATCTGTACATTTTCGTGGCATGTCGTGCTTATACTTGAAATTAATAATGTAACATTGTGTGTAAACTATACTCAAATTAAAAAAACAGAAATAAATAAGTAAAGAAATAAATAAATCAGATAGAAATAAGAACTATCTGACATACAAAAGAAACAAAAGACATAATCCTTAACCTCCCTGGTCTTACAGCCTTACTGAGTGATAAAGGCATTTGAATTAAATTGTTCAGAAACAGTGCTAGAATAAAGTAATATAAAATAAAGTATCTACTTGTGTGATGCTGGAAAGAAAAAAAAAAAAACCCCAAGAGTTTGATAGTGTAGTAAGTCTTCATTAATTGCTTATTGATTGCTAACTGTGATCAAGGTACCAAGACAGGCTTTGTGTGTGTTGAGGGTTAGTAGCTTTCGGGCAGAGAGGGAACCAGCCACAATTTTTGCCTTCATGGAGCTCAGTGGTACTTCCAAATGTGCTTTAAAAAAGTGTGGCTTGGTTCACCTGTATTTCATTGTAGAGAAGGGAGAACGTAATAAGAGTTCAGACAATGGAGAGATTTCTCTGGTGTCTGTCCTTTTAGAGACTTTTGTTCTTGAAAAATATTGCCTTGCATAGAGGTCAGGGCTCCTGAAGTAGGAAGAGTCAACCCAGAATTTAAAACATGGCTGTGAACTAGAGTTCCTTTTTCTGTGGCCCAAGAGTGGCTTTTATAGCCAGCTCCAGGTAATGCTTCCTTCTGGTCACTATCATTTGTCAGTTAAACATTACCCTATTTCAGAGACAGGAAAATTTGTGGATTGGTTAAGATTTCATAGAAGAAGCTTCTGTCAAGACCTAGAATAGACTTTTTGGATATCCAGATTTTTCTCTGTATAACAGAAGCGTTATTCTCTTACAAATTATACTTTCTTTGCTTCTATGAGTAGTTTTACTATATTCATTAATTTTTTTATTGTACTTTTCTTATTCTACTCTTCTCATTTAAACATACAAATTTTACAGATTTTTTTTTTTGTTTCAATTCAGCATTCATTTCAGGCAGTTAGGAAACTCACCATAATTCACTTACATATAAAAAATGTTTTTACCAGCTAAAACAATATTTTTAGTTTCAGATTTTGCTATGCTTGCAGAATCTATGTGTGTTGTGATTCATTTTTATGGAAAATCTTTACATCTCTAGACTGTAGACATAGTACTTATACTTTGGTCATCTAATTTTAGACTAATTTTCAAGAAAACATTTGGTCATGCGTTTAAAATGTTTTCTTTTCTACTCCGAAGCCCTACTGTTTTGCTACTCCTTTGAGTACTTGTCATAGACCTATCTTTTTGTAAAGTTCCTTTTAACATTCCAGAAACTTTTAACTGCTCTGTTTGGAGATGGGCCTCATTCTAACAATTTTTCAAAATAAATGATATAGTGAGTTTGTATCTTGATTGCAAATAACATAAATTACTATATCTCATGTAAGTGGCTGTTTAAGAAAAACACATTGTTGATACGTTGATGATCTTGGTTTTAACCATTTGAGAAGTAAATGCCAGGCTTTATGATAGCCCTTAGATACCTACATTTCAAATGATATTTTCCAGTTCTCTTTCATTTCTCTGGTGATTACAACACAAGCTAATCTTTTGGACCCGACATTATTTTATAACCTAGAATTAATTTTTGAGACGTTGGACAAACCATCTTGGTGGTGGTGATGGTGGGGTGTGTGTGGGGTGTGTGTTTGTGTGTGTGTATGTGTGTGTTTGTGTTTAAACTAAGGCTTCTAATTTCTGCTTTCCAGAAAGAATCTGAGACTAATAATTGTCTTTTGAAAATTGCTGACATAACTGAACTGATTATTTTTATTAGTATTTTACTCTTATATTTCTGAAACAAACAGAACCTGAAATAATTCAAGAGCAAGACAAACTAACAAAACAAATAATAGCAACTAAGTAAATATGAATTTTACTGTTAATAGCTAAACAAATAAAAGAATCAAAATACTTAAAAAATTATCAAAATTTGGGGCACCTGGGTGGCTCAGTCAGTTGAGTGTCTGACTCTTGATTTTGGCTCAGGTTGTGTTCTCTGGGTCATGGGATCGGGCCCCACTTGGGCTCCATGCTCAGTGCAAAGTCAGCTTGGAATTCTCTCTCCTTCTGCAACCCCCTGCCCCCATTCATGCACGCATGCACTCACTCTCTCTCACTCTAAAATAAATAATATCTTTTTTAAAAGTGAAAAAATACAAATTCTAAAATTTATGATAGAGCTGTGTAGAAACTAAAAATTTATAGTCTATTTAAAATGCAGTAGTGTTGACTTCAGAAACTAGGTAGATAAATTGTGGGTTATGGATAAATCTGCATGTTTCTAGCTAGTCTCCCTGACACTACATTCTGAGGAAAGTTAGGTGAGGCTAAGGATGCCAGCCAATTTAGTAATGGTGACCTCTAGCACAGGGCTTTTTGAGAGGTCTATTCCTTACCAGTTGGATTTGATCCCCTTTGATCTTTCTTGTTTCTTTGATCTTGTAACTGCTTTCCCAGTGAGAGAGCCCCACTCACTAGTAGGGGCCATCTGCCTCAGGGTACCCAGTAGTGGTAGGGTATGTATTGATGTTTTCTCATTATCTACATATTCTTGATGCCAGGACCTGTACAATGTGTTTATATCAGGATATGACCTTCATCTCTGCATCTTCTTAGCATAAAACGTGTAAGTCAGTACAGGGGGAATTAGGAATATTTTTGGAAGCCATTCCTGTACCATGACAGCTAGCAATAACCATACAAGGAAGTGACTGTTAACAACTAAATCTGTCACATGCGCCCCAAACTAGATGTATCGCCAGCTCTTCCTTCCCTTAGCAGGATTCTCCAAAGTTATATGGGCAGTCACTCCAAAGTTACTCAATAAGAGGGAACTATGATAGAAGAAAGTCCATATGGAGGGAAGACAGCTTTCTTAACTGACTAAGAAGATGCTTTATTTTTGTTGATTTTTAAAATAGAACCATATGACCCTGTATCTTAGACCTCTCCAGGGCCATGGCAAGATCTGATACAAGTGAGGAGACCTGAAGCTTAACTTCATTAACTTCATGGTAAATCCACTTGTGTGTCTGTTCAGTGTGTATGTTGTTTAAAATAAACTTGCAAGTTACTACAGGATTGAGAAAACACAATACAAATAGACAAAACAATATGGGTCTATCAATATAGCATTGTAAAATAGTAGGAGCTGCTTCCCACTATAGATAGATAAATAGATAGGGAGTAAGGTATAGTTTGCTGGATAAGCTATATCTAAAAGCTCTGAATTGATTTTTAATTTAAATCAAATATTTTGTGTCTAATCTTTCCTTAGCCTTATTATGGGTTCTGCAGGGATTACAAATGTAATTCTTTAAACAGTTTATAAGTATTAGAATAATATATGGAATAAGAGTAATTTACAACATTATGATAATTATATCTAATAACTTTGTAGATTGTATATAAGAATCTTGCTATCTTCACAACAACTCTGAGTTACCCAGAGAGAAGTCACTTTATAACAACAGAAACACAATCAGCAAGTATATCTTATAGCTGGGACCAGGATCCAGGTCATTTACCTCTTTATCTTTTTATCCTTAAGTTTTAAAAAATCGTTTCCCTCTTTTATAAATTATACTGTATTAGTTTTGTAGGCTGGCAACAAAGTGCCACAAAAACCTAGTAGCTTAAAACAAATGTACTGTATTGTCTCACAGTTCTGGAGGCTAGAAGTTCTAAATCAAGGTGTCAGCAGGCTTGGTTCCTTCCGAGGGCTCTGAGGAAGATTCTCTTCCCTCTTTCCCTCCTCACTTGCAGTGATTACTGGCAACCTTTGGGATTAGTGAGTTGAGGTGGATACTGTCACATCTGCTTCCATCTTTACGTGGCATTCTCCCTGTATCTTCATGTCCTCACATAGTTATCTTTTTATTAGGATTCTGGTTACATCGGATTGGGGGTTCACCCTACTGCAATATGGCCTCATCTTAACTAATTACATCTACAGGGACCTTGTTTCCAGATAAGATTACATTCTGAGTTAGTGGGGTTTAGGACTTCATATCTTTTTTGGGGGGAGACACATAGTTCAATCCATAACATATACTTAGGCAAATTATTATTGTTTGATAAATCTCATTTTTCTCTTTGAAATTCTGTCAATAGAGAGTTTAAAGGAAAATGGTTCCTAATTTGGCCACAGAAACCACATTATTTTAAGCGAGCCATTTAACCTCTTACAATGAAGAAAAGATAACCACGTCTTGTCTAATTTATAGTGTGCCTTCAAGGATTGAGTAAAGTGATACTTTTAAAATGCTACTGCTTTTTTTTTTTCCTGGTGAAACATTAATTTCAGATAATTGCATTTTCATTGAAAATTATTGACAGTGGCATTCCATTTACATATTAATATTCTCTTGCTAGATCAGTAGAGGTCAATATAAGTGGTGGTGTCTGTTAAATTTTATACACATGTATCTCGTTTAACTAGATTATCAGAATCCCACATCTTTTTTCACTAGTACCATAAAAATTGTGTTATTAAAAAGTCCTAGGATTAACTCTCAGGTTTTTCAACTAAAAATATTATAAATTACCCTTCAAGTTAGTTATTCAAAAAATCTTCATGATAAAATGTGAAAGAACAGTATTTTATTATTATAAGATATATGTATTTTAAGAGAAAGCCTATTACTTTTTTATGTGACAGGTTTTTTTTCTCATACTTGTCTGTAATTACTGTCATGGAATTGGAGCATTAAAAAAATTTGTTTCTTATTGTGCTCATAAAGTTCACATTTTCTCTAGATTGACACATGAATAGTGCAAAGCTGGCATTGATTTAAACATTTTTAGAAGGAAAGATCCCAGAAACTTCTGAAATCATATTTAATCATGTAAATAGCAGAACATGAAATAGCAGAACAGGGAAAGAAAAAGGAAGAAAACATTTGAAATTTATGTCTGTCAGTCAGTCTGTGCCTTTAAATGTGGCAGCAAAGGTTATCTGAAGAAATGTTTACATTGAACCTTCTGACCATTCTACAACTCAGGAAGGATGCAACAGTTTTGTTAGTTAAAAAACACTATACAAATGTTGAGGATATCTGCATGACATTAGGGGATTGAAATAATTTTGTCATCCTGTGATAAGAACAAGGCCAGGTGGCTCCATTCTGTGGCTTAGGATGTGGGTTCCTTTGGTTTTGCTAGTCTCTGATGCCGAGGGAAACAAGTTATGTATGCAAAATGAGCCTTTTTTTTTTTAAGGGGCATGTAGCGTGATAGCATCATTATTGGCCACAGAATCTGTTCTGTTGGGCATTTTGCGACATGCTATTTTCTTTTTTGTTTGTTTTTGTTTTTGTTTTTTTTCCTAGAGTGTATGTGGGTTATGCTAAGCAATGACAAATACATTGCTTACTCTAAGATTGAAGTGCTGTGTTTGGCATCAGTCTTACAGTATTTGATGATCAGATGATTATTTGTTAAAATGTGTATTTCAAAAATAAAAATTGACAATTGCTGGGAAGAATGGCCTATGAATGTATAAAGGAACTTTTTCCTTCTTCAGCAGAATGCCTTACACTAGCGTCTAGCACCATTGCCCTAATCCATGGGGTTCATGTCCTTAACACAGTCACCCTTAAATCTCAGTCTTACCCCTTAGTCTTTTGATTTTTTCCTTACTTTGCTTTTATTAATTAAAAAAACAACATTCTCATTCACTTGAGAAATTCATATATGAGAAAACTTACAGTTCAACCTATATATCATAGGAAGTTCCAACTTACCCAAGATTCTTATCACCCCAGTAAGTTTAGTTTCCACTTGTTTCACACTTATTTTAATGTGCCATCCTTCCCAGACCTGTCTTCCTTTTTTCTAAGATGGTCAGGATTATACGCCTGAAACTACAGATCAGAAACTGCCTCCTTCATGGAAATCATATATTCAGCATCCTCGTATAGGCATTTTGGCATAACTTATTCTTAATCCTGATGACAGTTTTGTAAACTTTCTTTTTTATTTTTCCATTGTTTTGTCATCCCTCATTGGTCATCCTCCAGTCTTTTTTTTAATACTAGCTTCACACATACAGTAAGAGGAGTTTGCGCAATATAGGCTGTCAAGTAGTCACATGGTTAAGATGGGATTTTTGCCTGTAGTGAAAAGGTCGTCTTCCCAGTGCTCATAACTTTGGGTGTCAGTTGTCTCTTTGCAAATGGCAAGGTGGGATGTGCCCAAATGCAGGAGAAAATGAACTTCAAAATCGTTTTTACTGTGAGCTCATTATAATCTCTGTGTAGGCAGAGACCATGTTGTTTACTTTGTTTCTAACCATTCCTGAATCATAACTCTATATAATGGATGTGAGGTAAATAATCTTTGAATGAATGAATGAATCAGATATAAAGCTACCTGTCATTTGTAACCAAGAAGGCAACATACAAGGTATTAACCTTTAGGATTCTTATGCATCTGAAATTAGGAAGGAAGCTGCTTCTCAGGTTAGACTCTGTCTCTCTCAGAATTTTGTAGGCTGTAATTCTTTCTGCTTCCGCTTGTGTCTTTACATGGTTTGCATCCCAGAAAGAACAGGTTGTCAACAATATTATTATTCTGATATAAATATAGCTATTCCAGTGATGTAAGCATTGATGATTAAGAATTTTAAAAACACTTTAGGACTTTTGCTTTTAGACATGCTATTAAATTACTAAACATATGTGTTTTAACACCTTTTGGACCAGATTATTGTGAAAAACACAGCACTTCTCTCAACTTTAAGACATTTAATGGTAAACTTCAGCTAACGCCTTTACTTAAAAAATAAATTGAGATAAAGTTCCTAAGGCCACATGTGCCCAAAATCATTAGAAGAAAAGGTTTATCTTTTTAAAAAGATTTTATTTATTTGAGATAGAGAGTAATTACAAGCAAGGGGAGCAGCAGAGGCAGAGGGAGATGCAGACTCTCCACTGAGCAGGTAGCCTGATGCAGGACTCGATCTCAGGACCCTGGGATCATGACCTGAGCCAAAGGCAGACACTTAACTGACTAAGCCACATAGGTGCCCCAAAAGAAAAGGTTTGTTTAAGTGAAAACATTAGATGTGTTTCTAAAAACAGATCTTGCCACGAGCGAAATTATTTGCTTTATAGTGATCACATTTGTGATTATTTGAAACGAGTTTTTTCTTTTAAAATCCTGTAGAGCTCAATTAAATTTAAGTGAGTTCTCAATAAAGCTAGTAAACATAATCTGTAATCTTTTGTATTTCCTTCTCCATTACTCATGTATTTATACATAATGTCTGCCCTAATTTGATTTCTCTGTATGGTTTGCACTTCACTTTGTTTTGTGTTTGGGTAGAGAGGCATATCACATAGAGATCTCTCATATAATACATTATGACCAGCAAAACTGGCTGTGAGGTTAATTGATTTATGTTTATTTAAAACTAATTTCTTAGAACTAGAAGAGGGTTGGATAACACATGAGGTATCATTTTCAAACATGTTACAGATGAAGTGATCCTTTTTACAGAACAAGTGCCAGGACATAATTGACAAGTACAAATGTGCATAGAGAAAGTAGGATATCTTGTCACTAGAATATATTACCGTGGTGAATTTGTCTCCAGCAACAAAAAATAAAACCTCACATTTAATTTTTCTGTAAATAAGGAAACAAAAATTACTTCTCATCCCAGAAAATGGCTTTGTTCAAGAAATAGGATTTGTTTTATGAACTGAATTTCATCTTCACTATTAACTGAAGACCGTCAACTCCTGCAGTCATATTTGAACCTTCGTTCTCTTGCCTTATTGTAGAGTAGCACATTGACTAGAACGGACATTTTCCTCTTTGGAGTTTCCTAGAGGCAGTCATAGTAAATGGGAGGGATTTTGAAGTCCTAGAGGAATAAACCATCAAGATTTCAGGATCCCTCTCCTTTGTAGACCCACCTTTTTTTTCCTCCCCACCCCCATGCCTAAAATAGATCAATTTAAGTTTTACTTAATGGGCTTTCGTATAAGATTTTAAGGACAAAATTCCAGCTGCTTAAAGAAAAGAACACAGTGTTAAATCACTTCTCTGGATAATGTTTAAAGTCTCTTTTTTCCCCTTCTTCACTGATTCTCAAAAAGTCGATTTTCCTGAGATGATTCTAAATATGAAGATGTCTAGGTGAATTATTCTAGAAATTTAAATTATATGACAGATACCCTCATCCATATTTTGTCAACAAAGAACAAATAGATGAACTATATAAAGGATTTTTATGTTTATAAGTAATTGTGTGAGTACATTTTGTATGCTAGAGGGTGATTCATGGAAATAATGGTTAGACAGGGTGGAGTTGTAGAAAAATCCCCATCTTACATTAGTAAGAAATAAACTAAACCTAATGGGGTGAGTGAACTTTTAAAATCTATTTTAATTATGGAACTATTGACTTGGCAACTCTAACAATATAGTACTTTGTGAATGTTAAGCAATAACTTTAGACCTGTCTTTAGAAACACAAATATGCACAATCATTTTCCATTTAATATTTAATAATATAGTTTCTATGTAGGTTTAGTCACCAGTTTTTTTTTCCATTGTCTCATTATCCATTTTACTTTACTATTGAAAGTTATTTAATGAACATGAGAAATATGGCCTAATGTCTGTTGTCCTTACTAATTGACTAATTCCTATTTTTTCATTAATGTTTCTGTTAAGAACTAATGGCTACTGGGAAAGCAATAGTGAACAAGAGGAAATTTCTGTCTTCATGGAGTTTACATTCTAATGGCAGAGGCAGACAGTAAACAAATAGATATACAATATGTCTGATAGTGATAAGTCCTAGGATGAAAAATAAAGTAGGTTTAGGGGATACAATATGATGGAAGCTGATATTTTCAGTATGGTGGCCAAGGAAAGCCAATATGACAGGTGATGTTTGGGCAGAGATTTGAGTGAAATTATGTCAGTGTCTGGGGGGAGAATTTCCCATCTGAGGGAATAGGGAATGTTAAAACCTTTAGTTGGGAACGTATTAGGTGTGTTCAAGGAAGAGTGCAAAAGCTTTTTGGTAAGAGTAGTAGATAAGGGCAGAGAAGTGAGACCTTGCAGGCTGTGGTCAAAAGTTAGGTTTTTATTTGAATATATGTATATGTTTTAATTGGAGGACTTTGATTAAAGGAGGGACATGATTAGATTTAAAAGGCTTACTGTAGCTACCATATAGAGAAAGGACATTCCATAAGACAAAGGTGTAAGATTTAAGCAGAAAGATCAGCTTGGAGGCTACTGTCATAACATGCTAGAGATGATGGCAACTTGGATTAGGGCAGTGGCAGTTGGAGAGGTGCAAAGTGATCAAATTGTAGAAATATTTTGAAGGTAGTTAGCAAGATTTTCTAATAGATCAGATTTGAAATATAAGAAAAGGAAAGAAGTCAGAGTTGATTCTAAGGCCTTTGGGTTGAAGAATTGGGTGAATAAATATATATATAGTCATACAACTCATGTAAAAGAGAACTGGAAGTTTAAGATGTTCAGAAAATACATTGTGTGCAAACAGTTTGGAATGAGTACATACATAAAAGTGGGAGACCCTATAACTTATTGGCTCTGAAATGAGCAAACTCATATATCACTCCACAACTGAGCTCTGCTATTAATTTAAGCATTTGTTGCTAAAAAATCACCATGCTATGCAAAAATACACAATGAAAACCATAGGGCTTATGGGAAAATGATATTCCAGCATAATACTTAAAAACTTGTTAGTGACATATTTTTTTAAAAGATCATAAATATTAAGTGGTTAACAAATAAATACTACAATATATTTGGTACTTTATATTTCAAAATATATTATTCCCTTGTGGAAGTGGGTATGGAAAGCATTGCAAGATTGTGAGTTTCTGTGGAGTGATGCAAGGAGGCTTACTGAAATCTGAAGTAAATTGTAACACCAGATGTGAATGGATGTGAGTCACACCTCACACAGTGAGGTAGCTGGTAGATTTTTGTTTTGAAGTGTGTGCTTTTCATGCATTCCTACTTCAGCTAGGCACAGTTGTTTTTTTGCATTCACCTTGTTTCTTGTGGATGAAATTTCTCATAAATGAGAATGTAAAATTTGAGTTATACCATTATTCCCTAATTTTATCAATTGCACTGGAATAAATCTACATTTTCAAAAGAAGTTGTATAGCAGAATTAACATCTAGTGACTTTGGGCCCATTATTTACCCTCTCAAGGCCTTGATTTCCTCCTGTGTAAAATAGGGATAATGGTATTCACTTTATAGCATTTGGGGGAGGGGTAAATTAATGGATTCATGCTCATTGGAGAAAGAATATTTATTAAAAATTGAAGACTTTCCTATAACCTCTATTTAGAAATATCTTTATCTAGAAAAATTAAAAATGTAAAAATATATGTTTTTATGCTTTTATTTCTCTAGTTTGGTATAGATGTAGATATACAGATTTAGCTTTTTGTAGATGATTTAAGTCTATATCTATAATTCAGTTGTTATAAGCAATAATGCCTTGCTTTCCTGTTGGAGTACATGGTAGAAAGTTAACATGAGATTATTGCTTAATTTTCTCTATAATGATAAATTGCTTTATTAAAACAGTATAATTATGTAACTGCTAGCTAATACACACTGTATCTTTCATCTTCTTTCCTTTTTCCTTTACTCCCTTTGTTTCAGTTGAGGCCTTAATTTTTTATCTTTTGTATTGCCATAATAAAATTGAATTCCCTCTGTTTTCTGCCTCTTTGTCTGTTCCTGGTACTAAGATGTACCTTCTTCCTCCATGGCCCCAATTCATCTGTCCTCCCTACTATTGCCAAAATGACAAAGTGATCCTCCCATTTGCTTGCTCAGAACTCTCCTCACTCCCCAGCCGTCTCCTCCTATAACATTGCACACTGCAGCCATCCTGAATGATCTGATTCTTGCCCAAGTTGCAGGAGATGCCTGGAGTGTATCTGTCTGTGGCAGTCTTATCCATTCTTTATGTATATCCCTTCCACAACAATTAAACTGGATGATAATTCTTTCCAAATTATGGCGTCATTGAAGTCTAAACCTTTTATGCTCGGAGATTTTTTATTTCTTATTACCCTTTGGAGTCTAGCACATACCAGATGTTCAATAAAATATTAGGGAAATAAACAAAGGAAAGAAAGTCTGAACATTGAGCTATATGTAGATCAGGATTATTACAGAATTGAACACCTGGGTTCAGTGATAATGAGTTGTTTACTTCAGCTTTCATCATTCGTTGTTTCACTTAACTTCACATTCCTTTATTTTCTACAGCCAGGATAAAAAATTTTTTAAGTATCTTGGCCATATATTGTAATGGTTAAGAACACAGTCTCTGTAGCCAGACTGACTTGGTTCTGCTCTTGGTCCTGCTACCTTCCAGTCTTAACTTGCTGTTAAGTTTCAGGGATTTTTCCCCCTTCCTTCACTCTAGATCATCTTTCCTCCCACCCTTCAAAAGTAGGAATAAAGGTCCTGTAGGTCTTGATTCACAGATTCTATAAAGTCCTTTTTCTGACTATTTTCTCCCTCTGAATGGAAACATAGTTGATTAATAACTGATTGTCCCTCCCTGATAAGTTGTTTCAGCAGCTGCTAAACACATTCCCTTGCATAAAATGGATGCCCCTTCAGTAGATCACTGTTGAGCCATTGCATCTGGCTGTATTCTTTTTGTGGTCATTTTATAGTGGTTCAGACTTCTCAAGTAGTATCCATACCTTCTTTTTTTTCTTGAACTTTTTAAAAGATTTTATTTATTTATTTGGCAGAGAGAGAGAGAGCGAGCCTAAGCAGGAGTAGCAGGAGACAGAGGGAAGAGGCTCCCTACTGAGCAGAGAGCCCAGAATGGGGCTGGATCCCAGGACCCTGGGATCATGACCCAAGCTGAAGGCAGATGCCTAACTGACTGAGCCACCCAAGCGCTCAGTATATTCTGTATAGTGTAAAAGTCACTCTTTTAAGTGTTCAGTGCTTTTTTTCATTAATTGATAGGCATATATAACCAGTACTGTACTTGAGTTTTAAATATTTTCCATCCCCCCCTAAACTTTGTTTTGATTTTGTTTGCAGCCTGACTCCCAGGCCCATTGATCTCCTTTCTATCTCTATATTTTTTCCTTTTCTTGATATTTCATGTAATAGAATCACATACATGGAGTATTTTCCATGTGGCTGCTTTCATGTATTTGAGGTTCATTCACATTGTAGCATTGGATCAGTATTTCCTTCATTTTTATTGCTAAACAGTATTTCCTGTATAGACATACCACATTTTTCCCCATTTACTAACTGATGCATATTTGGATTATGTTTACATTTGGCTCTTAAGAACAGTGCTGTTATGAACATATACATGCAGTTCTTTGAATGGACATGTGTCTTCTACTCTCCTGGATGGATTCCTTGGAGGGGAATTGCTGGGTTGTATGGTAAGATCATGTTTAAATTCTTAATAAAATGTCAAGCTGTTTTTCTAAAGTGGCTGTATTGTTTTACATTCTTACCAGCATTATATAAGGATTCCATTTTTTCCACATCCTTACCAACACTTGTCATTGTCTGTCTTTTTGTTTATGGCTATGCTAGAGTAGGTATAAAGTGATCTCTCCTTAAGGGTTTGTTTTGGATTTCTTTAATGACTAATGTTATAGAACATCATTTCATTATCTTGGTGTCCAGTAGTATATCTTCTTTGGAGAAATGTCTACTTAGATCCTGTGCCCATTTTTTAATTGGATTGTTCGTCATCTTATTCAGTTTTAAGAATACATCTTTAGGTATGCTGAACTCAAGTCCATCAGATATATTTTTGTAGGTATTTCCCATCTGTGAATTGTCTTTTCATTTCCCTAACATTGTCTTTTTTGAAATGCAAAAGTTTTCCATTTTAATCAAGTCTAATTTATCCATTTTGTCTTTTATTGCTGGTGTCCTGTGAGTTGAATGTTTAATATTTTCACATTTAATGTAAATATGGTGGTTATGGTGGGATTTACCCCTGCTATTTTGTGGTTTTTCTCTGTCTCATGTCTTTTTTTCTGGCTCCATGCCTCCTTACTCTCTCCCTTTCTGTGAAATATTTTTTAGTTCACCATTTCAGTTTCTCTCTTCATTTTGTAGGCTGTTTTTAAAAAATATTTTTTGTGGTGGTTCCAGGAACTACAATACGCAAACTAAGTGTAAACAGAGTCCCAGAAAAAGTGAGGGGAAAGAAGAAAACAATATTCAAAGTAATTATGGCTGAAAACCAAATTTAATTTAAAAACAAAAAGCAACATCAATCAATACATCAATCTCAACAAACCCCAAGTAGAATAAACTCAGACATTTATACCTAGACATGTTATATGCCCCCCAAAAGAGAAAATTATAAAAGCACCAGAAGAAAAATGACTGATCCCATATAGAGAATCACAATAACACTAACAGATAACTTTATATTTTTTTAAAAAGTAAAAGTAAGAAGAATGGAATACCATGTCCAAAGTGCTGATGGAAAAAAAAATTGCCAACCAAGAAACCTATATCCAGCAAAATCACTTTTCATAAAGATGTGCCAGATAAACAGAGATTGAGAGGAGTTGCTGCTAGCAGGCTTACCTTATAAGAAATACTAAAGCACATCTTTCAGATTGAAAGGGAGGTGACATGATCAACAAGTGGGCTTACATCAAATTTAAAAGCTTCCACACAACAAAAGAAACAACACAATGAAAAGGCAACCTATGGAGTAAGAGAAGATATTTGCAAACCATATATCAGATAAAGGGTTAATATCCAAAACATATAAAGAACTTATACAAGTCAGTAACAACTTGATTAAAATGGAAAACTAGTGAATCATTAATTTCGGTTATTATAGTTTTCAACTTCAGAATTTTGATTGTTTTTAATAATATTTCTGTATGATATTCCATTCAGTAGATCATGCTTGAGTTCTCTGAACATGGTGGGACATGTTTAGTTCTTTGAATTAATTTATAATAGGTGTTTTATAGTCTTTATCTGTTAAATCCAACATAAAAAAGACATTCAGAAGTTGTTTCAATTTTTCAACTTTTTTCCTGAGTCAGTAGGTTACACTTTTGCATATCTTTTTATGTCTCATAATTTGTTGAACACTGGATATTTTAGATAATATTTTATAGGAATTCTAGATTCTGATATTTTTTTTTTCCCTAAAGGTTGCTGTGGTTCTTTTTGTGTGGTTAGTAATTATTTAGACTAAACACCAAACTGTGTGGCCCCTGCTGTCTCTGTTTAGTTTTTTGTTTTTGCTTTTGTTTTTTTTTCTTTCTTTCTTTCTTTCTTTTTAAGATTTTATTTTTTTATTTGACAGAGATCACAAGTAGGCAGAGAGGCAGGCAGAGAGAGAGAGGAGGAAGGAGTCTCCCTGCGGAACAGAGAGCCTGATGCAGGGCTTGATCCCAGGACCCTGGGATCATGACCTGAGCCGAAGGCAGAGGCTTTAACCCACTGAGCCACCCAGGCGTCCCTTTGCTTTTGTTTTCTTAACTATCTTTATTTTTAAGCCTCACTTCTTAGGTATTTTCCTCTGTTTCTGCTTAGCTTCATCTTTAATCGTTATTGGTCAGAGATTGTGCTTAAGTAGTTGGAGCCAGTATGGCTTCCTCTCTCTGTGCTGATTTGGGAAGCATATTCTGTGTTTAGGCTATTTGAAGTTTTTCCTGGCTCTTATTTTCCACTGGGCTCTGTTGTAGCTCCTCTGTGTGTTAGCTCAGGTTCTGTTTTCCAAGAATGTATGAGTGGCTTGCACCCAGTCCAGTCTCTGCTGCACATATACCAACCTCAGTCAGTGCAGGATAGTTGGCGATCTCATCTGGCCCCATGTGGCTGTCTCACCTCCCAGAATTACCTATTAAGTTTCTCACTTGCCTGCCAGGCTGTTGGTTGCCTGAAAAAAGACCCAATATTTGAAACAGATGGAAGCTGTGCCCCGCCACTGCCGTCCCATGTGCCACTAAAATCACCATTTTAACTGACATGACAACACTTCAAATCAAGTGACAGCAGCATAACGTGCATTTATCACATTATGCCTTGCCCTAGTTGAACTGCACTTGCAGAGCTGGGTATGTCAGAAGCCCCAGGAAAAGTCGCCATCAACTGATGCTATTTTCACTCAGAGTTCAATGGTTTTTATTAATAACCATTTCTCAGTTTGCTGTAAGCCTCTGGTTGATTTTCTGAGTGCCAAAATGGTTGTTTGTGACAGTTGCGTTGAGCTTTATGGTGTTTTGGGGGAGTGGCAGGGGACTTGTTGCTTGCCCTCCTATCATGCAGGAGTGCATCTGCATTTGTGTTTAAGTATGTGGTGCAGTTTATTTTCTAAACTAAGATGGTTCAAATATGACAGATAATCAGAAATTCAGGTTTTCATGGTTATCTTCTCCCCTTGTCTGAATATTCTGTATTTGAGAAAAAAAAAAAAATCCCACTGTGGAAGAAAAGGACTCCCTTAATTCACATTTCACAACATTTTTTTGAGGTTAGGACTGCAGGAGACTAAATATGCAGGTTGAATATCTGAACCAGTGGTATAGAGGGTATTAGCAAGAAGAAAAGCACTTTGTGTCAAATCATTCATTGTTCAAGTTCATGACTTTGATATTGCCACCTCAAGCTGAGCCTATGCGAACCAGGCTGAGCAGTTAAGTAGAACTGAGCTCAAAGTAAGCAGGTGAAGATTTTAACTGTTCAATGTATGTGTTTGTATTTACTCTCAAGAGATTACTCTTCTATCTCACTCCTTTATTACCTGTGGGATGTGATGCATGCACTGGTTAAGAGCCCCTCAGAATATGGAGTCAGATACAGATTCTAACACTTACCACCTTTGTGTCCTTGTATAATTACATAACTAGTGTAAGTCTCAATTTTCCTTGTGTAAAGGAACAAGAGTAATATCGTTTTTATGTTTTCTGTAGGAATTGAATTCTATCATATATATCATTGTTAGAGTTCTATTAATGTCTAGACCAACATTTCTTTAAGTAACAATGTTGAATCATTTTACAAAGTAGATTTCTGTAAGAAAAGAATCGTGTGTCTGTTGGCCACGTGTATTTCTTCTTTGCAAAAATGTCTATTCGGGTCTTCTGCCTCCTTTTTTTTTTTTTTTTTTTTTTTTGGTGTTGAGTTGAGAACTTCTTTTTATATTTTGGATATTAACTCTTTATCAGATATATCATTCACTAATGTCTTCTCCCATTCAGTAGGTTGCCCTGATGTTTTGTTGATGGTTTCCTTTGTTGTGTAAAATCTTTCTGTTTTGATGTAGTCCTACTAGTTTATTTTTGCTTTTGTTTTCCTTGCCATAGGAGATATATTTAGAAAAATGTTTCAATGGTCAATGTCAGAGAAATTACTGTCTGTGCTCTCTTTTAGGATTGTTACAGTTTTAGGTCTCACATTTACGTCTTTAATCTATTTTGAGTTTATTTTTGTGTGTGGTGTTAGACGGTGATCCGGTTTCATTCTTTTGCTTTTAGCTGGCCAGTTTTCCCACACCATTTATTGAAGAGATGATCTTTTCCCCATTGTATATTCTTGCCTTCTTTGTCATAGATTACTTGACCATATAAGCATATGTTTATTTCTGGGCTCTTTATTCTGTTCTATTGATCTGTGTTTGGTTTTGTACTAGTACCATAATATTTTGATTACTACAGCTTTGTGATATATCTTGAAATCTAGGATTGTGATGCCTCTAGCTTTTACTTTCTTAACAGACACATAAAAAGATGGTTCAACCTCACTAATCAGGGAAATGCAGATCAACACTTCAATGAGATATCACCTTACACCTTACACCTGTCAGATTGGCTTGTATGAAAAAGATGAGAAATTACAAGTGTTGACAAGGATATGGAGAAAGAGGAATCCTCATGAACTGTTGGCAGGAATGTAAATTGGTGCAGCCACTATGGAACACAGTATGGAGGTTTCTCAAAAAATTAAAAATAGAAATACCATATGTTCCAGTAATTCTACCATTGGATATTTACCCAAAGAAAACTTTTGAGAAAATATATTGCAGCCCTATGTTTATTGCAACATTATCTATCATAGCCAAGATATGGAAACAACCCAAGTGCCCATCAGTAGAGATGAATTGATAAGAAGATCTGATACACACACACACACACACACACACACACACCCCCCACATATATACATATATAAAATGGAATATTACTCAGCCATAAAAAGAATGAGATCTTGCCATTTGTGACATGGATGGACATAGTGGGCAATATATTAAGGGAAATAAGTCAGACTGAGAAAGACAAATGCCATATTTCACTCATATGTGGAATTAAAAAATGAATAAACAAATGCAGAAGCTGTTCCATAAGTACAGAGAACAAATTGATCATTGCCAGAAGGGAGGGAAATTGGCGGGGTGGGGGAGTAGGCAAAATGGGTAAAGGGGAATGGGACATCAGGTCTCCAATTGTGAAATAAATAAGTCATGGAAATAAAAGGCACAGCATAAGGAATATAGTCAGTAATATTACAGTAGTGTTGTAAGGTGACAGTTGGTAGCTATACTTGTGGTGAGCATAGCATATTGTATAAACTTCTCCAGTCAGTGTACACCTAAAACTAATGTATCATTGTGTGTCAACTATACTCAAATAAAAGAAGTTTACAAAACTAATCAATGATAATTTAAATCAGTTTGCAGTAATATATAATAATAAAATAAGGCATGTAATCATTTGAAAAATAAAATCACTTACTGTATTTACTTTTATGAATTTGGTTGAACTATTTTACATACCACCTGAAGATTTGTTTTATGAATTTAGGGGTCATTTTCCATTGGGTTGTTCTAAAAATAGCATACTGGTATATTTGGATCTGTTTTTTTTTTCTCCATGATCAATCACTAATTTAAAAAAATGCATACCTGCTAAGTCTTTTGTAGAATTATTAGTGAAAGTTTCAATTAAAATTTAACACACTGTATTTCAAATAATTTAATATGTAAGATGATTGGTCTCAGGAAAGGTCCAATAGTCAAAGAGAAATGTAAGAAATGAAAAAAGAGATCCCTTTTTCTTTGCTATCCTGTCATTCATTTCCTTGGCTGAGTTTTGGAATAGGCTATCAGGTATTACGTAAAACATATAAAGTAGGTGAAGTCCCTGACTTTCTTATGCTTTTGTTACAGTATAATAGATTTAGACATGGAGACATTTGAAGCCTTCTTTTACAACAATTTTAAGTAGGAAAATGGAATTGAAAAAAGCCTTACTATTTCAATCTGTGTATCAAAGTTAATGAGAGGTTTGCAGACAATCTAAAGAGGCAAAACTTCCACCTCTCCATTTGGACTGCTTCCATAGAATAGAGAGAGCCAATTTTATAGGATATTTGGAACTGCCAGTATCTGGGATGGAAAATATAAAGACAACATTGTTCCCACCATCCTAAAATGTTTGGTCACATAATTACAATGAAATAATACTTAACTAAAGCTGTAATTTACTTGTTCTTCTCTATTTCACATTACTTCTTGGAAATAATATTCTTTATGTTTAGCTAGATTACAGTAGTGAAAAGTGAAGAGTTAAGAAGAGTATTAGATTTTGTTCTTTACCCATAATTTTACATTGACATTATCTTCTAGCAATCTGAAGATGTTTTTATATATGATATAAGATTGGGGGCTAACATTTGTATCCCAGATTGCTATTTAGTTTTTTAGTATCACTAATAGAATAATCCATTCTTTCCTCATTGATGTGAGAACATATGTATTATTCTTATATATAAATGGTGATGTTGCTGTATTCTATTTCCTTTCATTTGTTCATTCATTGAGCAAATTGGTCTTGAATACCTACTTTGTATCAGGCATTATCTTAAAGTAGGAATACCTTAGTAGTTGAAAGAGCCATTAAATAAATGTTTTACATATCATATAAAATTACTAGTATTATAAGTGCCACAGAGGAGAGGTGTTTAATTCTATGAAAACTTAGTACAAAATATTTATCTTTTCCTGAATGTATTTTCTTAAGTATAGTGTAAGATAGTGGCCTCTTTATTATTCTATTACAAAGTTTCTTAGCTAGTTTTACTTTCTTTTCCAGATTAGTTTAAAAATTTATATTAGTTCCTGTTGAAATTGTGTTGAATTTTTGGATTAACTTTCTGACAATCAACATCTTTGTAATAATAAAGTTTTGTATTCAAAAACATATGTTTTTCATTTCTTATATTTTTCTTCTGTTCTTTAAAATAATTTTTATTGTGATAAAATACATATAATGTAAAACCATCTTAACTATTTTTAACTGTGTGTTTGGTAGTATTAAATACATTCACATTGTTTTCAACTATTTGCATCATCTATCTACATTACTCTTCATTTTGTAAAAGTAAAAGTCTGTACCTGTTAACCAATAAGTTTTCATTTTCTACCCCCACCCCCAGACCCCAGCAATCACTTTAACCTTTTCTGTCATTTTGATTTTGATGACTCTAGGTTCCTCATAATCAGTAGAATCATACAGTATATGTCTTTTTATGACTGTCTAGTTTCATTAGCTTAATGTCTCCAAGCTTCTCCCATGTTGTAGCATATATTGTAGAATTTCCCACCTTTTTTTTTGCTTTAAGATTTTTATTTATTTATTTGAGAGAGAGAATGAGAGAGGGAGAGAGAGAGAGAGAGAGAGCATGAGGGGAAGAGGGTCAGAGGGAGAAGCAAACTTCCCCATGAGCAGGGAGCCTGATGCGGGACTCAATCCTGTGACTACAGGATCATGACTGAGCTGAAGGCAGTTGCTTAACCAACTGAGCCACCCAGGTGCCCAGAATTTCCCACCGTTTTAAAGCTGAATAATAATAATAATAATCTACTGTATATCTACAGGCACACCTCAGAGATATTGCAGGTTTGGTTCCAGACTACCATAATAAGGTGAATTTTGCAATAAAGTGAGTCAAATGAGTTTTTTGGATTCCCAGTGTATATAAAAGTTATGTTCACACTATAATGTCTATTAAGTGTGAGTAGCATTATGTCTAAAAAACAATGTAACAATGTGTAATACCTTAATTAAATACTTTATTGCTAAAAAATGCTAACCATCATCTGTGCTAATCACAGATCACCATAAATATAATAATAATAAAAAGTTTGAAATATTGTGAGAATTACCAGAATGTAATACAGAGATAGGAAGTGAGCAAATGCTGTTGGGAAACTGGTAGACTTTTGGTTAACATGGAGTTGCCGCAGACCTTAATTTTTTAAAAAACTCAGTATCCGTGAAGCACGATGAAGCAAAGCACAATAAAATGAAGTATGTCGGTGTACCACATTTTGTTTATGCTTTCATGTATAGATGGACACTTGTGTTCTTCCAAGTTTTAGCTGTGGTGAATAATGCTTCTGTGAATATGGGTATACAAATATTTGAGACCTTGCTTTCAATTCTTTTGGGTTTATACTAAAAGTAGAATTTATGGGTCAGATAGCAATTCTATTTTTAATATTTTTGGGATATTATATTTATATATATATATATATATATATATATATATATATATATATATATATACTATTTTCCATAGCAGTGTATCTTAAATTTTTTTCACCAGTAATGTACATGGGTACCGTTTTTTAAATATCCTTTCCAACACTTATTGTTTGTGTGCATGTGTGTGTGTGTGTATGTGTGTGTGTTGCTTTCTTTTTTTTTTTTTTAAGATTTTATTTTTTTATTTGACAGAGAAACTGATCACAAGTAGGCAGAGAGGCAGGCAAACAGAGAGAGGGAGGGAAACAGGCTCCCTGCTGAGCAGACAGCCCAATGCGGGGCTCGATCCCAGGACCCTGAGATCATGACCTGAGCCGAACAGAGGCTTAACCTTCTGAGTCACCCAGGCACCCTGTTTTCATTTTTTAATATTAGCTCTCTTAATGGTTGTGAGGTGGTGTCATAATTTTGATTTGGATTTCCCTAGTGCTAAATGTATTGAGCATTTTTTCCATGTGCTTGCTGGGCATTCCATCTTCTTTGGAAAAATGTCCATTCAAGTCCCTCCCTGTAACTGAGTCAGCTTGTTTGCTTTTGTTTTTCAGTTTTAGGAGTTCTCTATATGTTCTGGATGTTAATCCCTTTTCAAGTAAATGCCTTGCAAATATTTTATTTCATTCTGTGAGTGGCTTTAGTAAAAAATACTTTAGTAAGAAAATACTGCTATTGTGAATAGAGTTGTTTCAGATTGCTTTTTGTTCACATGTAGAAGTGTGATTTGTGTGTGTGTCTGTGTGTATATGTGCGCATGCATTGACTTTGTGTCCCGATACTATGCCAAATTCATTTATTACTTCTAAGAGGTATTTGTGTGTGTGTGTGTGTGTGTGTGTGTGTGTGTGTGTGATATCTTCAGGATTTTCTACAGATACATCATATTTGCAAACAGAAATCATCTCCTTGCTTTCCGGTTTGGATGCTTATCATGTCTTTTTCTTGCACAGTAGCTGTGGCTAGAACTTCAATTTCTGTGTTGAATAGAAGTGGTGAAAGTGGGCATTTTTATCTTAGCCTCAAACTTGGAAGAGGTTTTCAAACTTTCACCATTGAGTATGATGCTTGCTGTGTTTCTTCTGTTGGGTAGTTTTTTTTTTTTTTTTTCTATTTGGTGGGTAGTTTCTTTCTATTTTTATTTTATAGAGTGTTTTTATCATAAAAATGTTGAATTTGGGGTGCCTGGGTGACTCAGTGGGTTAAAGCCTCTGCCTTCGGCCTGGGTCATGATCCCAGGGTCCCAAGATCAAGCCCCGCATCAGGCTCTCTGCTCAGTGGGGAGCCTGCTTCCCTTCCTCTCTCTCTGCCTGCCTCTCTGCCTACTTGTGACCTCTGTCTGTTAAATAAATAAATAAAATCTTAAAAAAATTTTTTTTAAATTTTGTCAAATGGCTTTTTCTACATCAATTGAGATGGTCCTGTGGGTTTTTTCCTTTCATTCTGTTAATGTAGCATATCACACTGATTTATTTTTGTTGAATCGTCCTTGCATTCCAAGAATAAATTCCATTTCATCATGATATATAATCCTTCCGTATATTGCTGAAATCTCTGCTACTATTTTGAGGATTTTCTCATCAGTGTTCATAAGGTTTATAGGTATGTAGTTTCTTTCTTTTGTAGTGTCTTTGACTGGCTTTGGTATCAAGGTAATGCTGACCTCATAAAACAAGATAGGAAATTTTTCTCCTTTTCAAATTTTTGGAGAAGTTTGGGAAATATTGGAAATAATTATTGTTCACACAAAATGGATAGAATTCACCAGGAAACTCATCAGGTCTAGTGCTTTTCTTTGTTGGGAAATTTTTTGATTATTGATTTAATATCCTTACTAGTTAGAGGTCTATTCTGATTTTTTTTTCATGATTTCATCTTAGTAAGTTTTATATTCCTAGGATTTTAAAATTTCATCTAGGTTATCTGATCTTTGGTATACTATTGTTCATAGTACTGTGTTAGAAAAGAACAAAAAGACATAAAAAGAATTCTTTTTATGTCTGTAGAATCAGTAGCGGTGTTCTCACTTTCATTTCTCATTTTACTAATTTCAGTCTTTTTATAACTCTGTCTAGCTAATGTTTTTTCAGTTTTCTTGATTTTTTTTTTTTTTTTTTTAAGAATCAACCTTGGCTTCATTGACTTTTCTCTGTTTGCATTTTGTTTCATTTATTTCTGACTTAATTTTTATTATTTTCTTACCTTCTTCTAGCTTTGCATTTAGTTTGTTCTTTTGATAGTTGCTTAAGTTGTAAAAGAAGATTGTTGATTTGAGATATTTCTTGCTTTTAATAATGTCTACATCATAGCTATAAATTTCCCTCTTAGTATTGCTTTTGCTGCATCTCCCAAGTTTTGGTATGTTGTATTTTCATTATATTCCTCTCTAATTATTTTCTGATTTCCCTTGTGATTTCTTTTTTGATCCATTGGTTATTTAAGATTGTACTGTTACATTTGCATTATTTTGTGACTTTTCCAGTTTTTCTTTCACTATTGATTTCCAACTTTACCCTTCTAAAATCTATTGAGAGATAATTCATGTTTTAACATATAGTCTCTCCTGGAAAATGTCCTTATGTGCACTTGAGAGGTATATGTATTCTGTATTTGTATTCTGCAAATATCTTTTTGACCTATTTGCTTTATTATGTTGTTCAGTGTCCTGTGTTTATTTATTTTCTGTCTGGTTTTTCTGTTCATTGTTGTGAATGGAATATTGAAGTCTTCAACTGTTGTTGTACAACTCTTTATTTCTCCATTCAGTTCTGTCACTTTTTGCTTCTTGTTTTCTGATTGTAATTGTTATAGTCTTTTGCTGTATTGAACCTTTTATTAATATATAATGTTATTCTTTGACTCTTGTAACATTTTTAAAAATTTAAAATATTTTGTCTGAAATTAGTATCGTCACCCTTCTCTGTTTTGGTTACTATTTGCATAGAGTATCTTTTTCACTTTCAACCTGTTTGTCTCTCTAGATCTCCTGCTGGTCTCTTATAGAAAACATATAGTTGGGTCATGTGTTTTTATCCATTTTACCAATTTCTGTCTTTTGATTGGAGACTAAAATAAACTTACATGTTAAGTGATTACTGTTAAGTAGAGATTTTTGTCATATTGCTGTTTGCTTTCTAAATGTTTTTCAGTTTCTTTAGGCCCTTGTTTTTGTCATTCTATCTTCTTTTGTGTTTCATAGATTTTTTTGTAGTGAAATTTATAAATTTGTTTTTTATATTCTATAGCTATTTTCTTTGTGGTGTCCTTGGGGAATGTATTTAAAATCCCAAAGTAATTACATTCGTAATTGAATTTATACAGCCTTAACTTCAGTAACTTACAAAAACTCTGTTCCTTTACAGCTGCACCGTACCCCCTTTGGTTGTTCATGTCTTGAAATTACATTTTTATACATTGTGTGCACAACACCATAAACTAATAATTTTTAAAAATGCATTAGTCTCTTAAGTTATATGGAAAAGAATATTTTGAGTTAAAATCTAAAGTTACAGTAGTATTGAGTTCACACTAATTGTTTCTTTAAATTAGTCTCTTAAATCATGTAGGTAACAAAAAAGTATAGCTACAATAATGCTAGTTTCATGATTTTCCATGTATCAACCATTATTGGGATCTTCATTTCTCCATATGGCCGTGAGTTACTGTCCATTGTCCTTTTAAACTTAAAGGACTCCCTTGGGCATTTATTGCAGGGCAAGTCTTTTGGTCATGAATTGCCTCAACTTTTGTTTATGTGGGAATATATTCATTTCTTTCTCACTTTTACAGGTAGTTTAGCAGGATAGTGGTTTCCTTGTTAATAATTCTTTTTTTCCCTTTTAGCGTTTTGAACATATTGGCCCACTCTGTTTTGGCCTCCAATATTTTTTCTTTTCCTTTTATTTGTTTGTTTTGTTTTGTTTTTGTTTTTGTTTTTGTTTTTTATGTTCAATTAGCCAGCATACAGTACATTGTTAGTTTTTGAGGTAGTGTTAAATGATTCATTAGTTGTATATAACACCCAGTGTTCAGTGCCAGTGCTCAAAGTTTTTGATAAGAAATTTGCTGATAGGGACGCCTGGGTGGCTCAGTTGATTAAGCAGCTGCCTTCTGCTCAGGTCATGATCTCAGCGTCCTGGGATCGAGTCCCACATCGGGCTCCTTGCTCAGCGGGGAGCCTGCTTCTCCCTCTGCCTCTGCCTACCACTCTGTCTGCCTGTGCTCGCTCGCTCTCTCTCTCTAACAAATAAATAAATTAAAAAAAAAAACTTTTAATAAAAAAAAAAGAAATTTGCTGATAATCTTATTAAGATCCCTTGTATATCATAATTTCCTTCTTTATTGCTGCTGTTAAGATTCTCTTTTTGTCTCTCAAAGTTTTATTGTAACGGTATGGGTCTCTGAAGTCATTTTACTTGAAGTTTATTGAGCTTATTGGATGTCTATATTTGTATCTTTTATCAAATTTGGGAAGATTTCAACCATTATTTCTTCAAATATTCCCTCTGCTCCTTTCTGTCACTGTTGTTCTTGGACTCTCTCAATATGTATGTTACTGACTTTGTGATGTCCCTTCAGTTCTTTAGATTCTGTTCATTTTTCTTCTGATGTCTTTTCTAAAACTTTCCTTAGGCATTCAGTCACTTTAAATTTTCCTCTACATATAGAATTATTTTTGGATTTCCTAGTCCTTAAAAGTTGGTTCTTGAAAGGGGAAAAAGGTGAAAAATGAAGGGTGGGGCAGAAGGAAAGAACCCCAGCTCTTTAAAATCCCCTGGAAGTCACTTTAGCCAGAGGGTGAGATGCTTGCAAATATGGGAAAATAAGCTCTTTTTTCCCCTTTTTGGTAAAATATTTATTCAGTATTGTTTAGCCTCAAACAAGGAATGTTTCATTATGATGAAAGAAGTTAATGTTTGTAGAACCCCTTGCAGATTACGTAGCAGTTCAAACTTTATATATAGAGTTCTGTAGGATAGGCAGGTGTTTGATTTGTTTTTTTAAATGAGAAATCAAGGCTGAAGTAATATTTTTATTCATTTATTAATGGAATATACCTGAAATTAGTGATAGAAAGACCAACATTTTTATTTTATCTCTCATGAGGCAAATTATCTTGGCTGAGTCACTCTTTATGACTTTGTAAAATTAACATTTTTAAAGTGGAGCACAGGATTCTAGATCATGAGCTGTATTTCAATAACACAACAAGAAAAACTGAAATAAAGGCATTTATCATAGGTCTTGGAGGAAGTACCTGGCATACCTCAAGGTCCTACATGGGCAGGTAAAGGCAGAGTGCCTAACAAAGAGAGAAAATCAGGATTGGGAGCCCATGCTTTTATTAGGGTCCAAGAGTAGATTGCTTTGTGTTTCCTGGATTATGGCCAGATAGATTATTTCAAACCAAAAGAATGGGGTTTTGGCTACTTTCATAGGGATCTTCCTAAGGGATGCAAAAGGATACAGGTGCTGGGAGGCAGGGAGACTCTTGATCACAAGGGTTGTTTGGGGGAATTTGTATCAGGAATTTATATTTGCTTATGATCTGAAGCTGCTCTGTAGAGCATGTGCTTGCATGAAGGGGCTAATGTTAGTTGAAGGTCTCTGTAGGCTGCACAACATGGGTGCTGAGGGAGCAGCATCATGAAGTAGCTTAAACTTTTGAAATCATTTATACTTTTCTGAAATTTAATGACTTCATCTGAAAAATTAAAAGACAGTATGAGCTCTCCCTCATAAAAATTATTGAGGAAAACCACCTGCAGTCACAAACTGTTTTATAAGACTTAGTAATAAATGAAATATATTATGAAAAAGTGAAATATAAAATCAACAGAAAGACAAAAGAAATAAATATTTAAGAAACCATGGAAATAATATCTGTTGATTACTTCATGCAGGATCATAATAAGCATTTTATATTTCAGTGCAATTGAAATTTAGTATATTCATTAAGGAACTGCTTTATCTTAAAAATTTTTTGTGTGTGTTAAACTAATTCTTGTGACCAGTGTGTTCGTAATTTTATTACCTATTCATTTTTCTTATTTTATGTCTTGAATGTCTAGGTTGTTACTAGCTTTCAAAGATGACTTTTTGAAAAAAACAAAAAGACTGCAAAATTTAATAGAACTATTTGTGGGTTTGGCTTACATGTATGTGGCTTATATGTATGTGTGTGTGTATTACTTTAATGGATTCCTTTATCAGAACTGATGTAGGATATTAATGTGTGTTCTTATTTTGACCATATTATTAAAAGCCCTCATATACTTGAGGTGCAATGGTTACATATAAGCTTGAAAATATATTAAGTTATGCTGATTTCTAGATAATAAGATATGTTATTAGAGAAAGAATAGATTCCCATTTTATTGTAGGCTTTGTGCCATAAATCTGACAGAATATTGAGGGAAAAAACTATATAAACTTTTTCTTTCCATTACTTTAGTTCACTATTTCTGGAAGGATGAGACATTTAACTTTAAATCATAATATATTAAAACATAATACAACTTTAATTATTAACTCAACAACTCTTATTCACAGATGAGGAAACTGAGATCCTTAGAGGGAGAGTGATTTAATCAGGATTATGGAGCTGATAACAATAGATAGCATTGCAAAGACAACTCAGATTCTTTGGACTTTTAGTCCACTGCTCTTTCTTGGTACTTAAACTATTTTTTTAACTTTCTTTTTCCTCACATAATGTATATTCTCACTATTGGGGTTCTTTCGAGTTGAAAGGATAAGGGATTCCCTCAGATGATATGAATTTATAGTAAAAATTAAATAGGAAGTACAGACAAATAGACCCACTATCCCAGCAGTTACAGAGTAAGTTCTTTAAACTTGTACCCAAACATTCATAACCACATTTTTATAATGGCCTAAATATGGAGAAAAATGTCCATCAGGTGAGTTTTGTTATAGATAAAATGGTATAATTCGATCTTAGGGAAATGGTGGCAGAGTAGAAGAATCCTAGGATCATTGTATTGTCCAGTGAATAGAACTAAATAACTATCAAGTCATCCCAGATACCCCAGAAATTGACCTGAAGACTGTCAGAACAAACTCCACGACTAAAGATAGAGAAGAGGATACGTTGAAGAAGTTATGACATGCAGAGATGAGGTTTAGGAGTGAAACAGATTGTGGCCACTGTAGTGGAGAGGTATCTATTGTAGAGGAGAAGGGCGAGAGACAGACTTGCACACAGGGGAGTACACAGGGAAAACAAACCCCCATAGCAATTGGCTTGGAAAGTGAGAGGTCCCAAATTTTGTGAATTCTTGAAATTAGTAGGGCCTAAAGCCTAGAGTTCCAAAAATCAGCAAGCTTGGCTTGGGGAGAGCCTAGAGGACATTGGGGCTGCTCTTGCACAAAAGGCAGGCAAACAGCTCATGGACATACATCATGGAAAAGCAATCTAAAGAGCACCTGGGGCACAGAGTGGGGAGGTTAGTTGCTTCTCTTAGAATGTGTCTCAGATAGACCACATTAATAGAGAGAACTCTGGGAACAAAGGAATTGGCTGGTGCCATTTCCCTCTTCTGCCCTTCAGCATAAGCACAGGTTGCGTACAGGAACCAGCACATTACCTAACTTGCTTACACCAACCCGCCCACCACCCCCACTAAGGTGAAACTACCCCTCTCATTCATGCATGCCTCAGTCCCAGCATGGTGGGATCCCTCCTCCAAAGGCTACCCACACCCCTTTTCACACCCCATCTCCTGATATGGGAGTCTTGTGGAGCCTTGGTTCTGGAGGTGGTGGCAACAGCTCTCATTTCACAAACAGAGCACACTTAGTTAAAATGTGCCACGTTCAGGCCAGGTACCAAATACTGCCCACAACAGGCAAGGAGAGCTTCTGCAGATGACTGGCTTTAAGGATAAATCAGCCAGGATGAAATAGTAGAGCACAAGCAGCACACCTTAGAGAGACTTTCAGAAGCCCCAGGCCCTGGGGAACAGGGGACACAACACATCAGAGCTCTACAGGACCTCTTCTTCATAAGTCTGCTACCCTCAAAGAGTAGGAGATAGCTGAATTTTCTTTCTTTCTTTTTAAAGAAGATTTATTTTCTTTATTTGAGTGAGAGAAAGAACTGGGTGGGAAGAGGGACAGAGGGAGAGAAAAAGAATTCTCAAGCAGACTCCCTTTGGAGCACAGAGCCCAACATGGGGCTCAATCTCAGGACCCTGAGATCATGACCTGAGCTGAAATCAAAAGTAAAACTCTTAACTGACTGTGCCAACCAGGCGCCCCTGAATTTTCTAACACTGAAAAATAGGCACAGAGACTTAGACAAACTGAGAAGACCGAGAAATTTATACCAAATGAAAGGACAAAGGGACAAAGCCACAGCCAGGGACCTAAGCAAAACAGATAAAAGCAACATACCTAATAGAGAATTTAAAGTAATGGTCATAAGGATAGTCACTGGACTTGAGAAAAGAGTGGAAGACATGATGAGACATGTGACACAGAGATAAAGAATAATATAAGAGAAATATAAAGGGATTGGTAAACAAAATGAAAAACACACTTCATGGAATAAACAGGCTGGAAGAAGCAGAGGAATGAAGTAATGATATAGAAGACAGAGTAATGGAAAGTAATCAAGCTGTACAAATGAGAGAAAAAAGAATCATACAAAACAAGGAAAGATTTAGGGAAGTTCTGACTCCATCAAAAGTATTAACATTTGTATTATAGGAGTCCCAGAAAAAGAGAATGATAAGGGGTAGAAAATGTTTTTGAAGAAATAATAGCTGTAAACTTCCATAATCTGGGGAAGGAAACAGGTATTCAGATCTAGAAGACACAGAGAACACTCATCAAAGTGAACAAAAGCAGATCTACACCAAGATATTTTGTCATTAAACTGACAGAATATAGTGATAAAAAAATTTAAAAGCAACAAAAGAAGACAGTAACTTATAAGGGAAAACCCATAAGGCTAGCAGGGAATTTCTCAGCAGTAACCTCCCAAGCCAGAAGGAAGTGCCATGATATCTTCAAAATGCTGAATGGGAAAAATCTGCAGCCAAGGCTACTCTATCCAGCATGGGTTTCATTCAGAGTAGGAGAGATACTAAAGGGGACTCGTTGATTGGAAAAGAGAGGCCAAAAGTGAAAGTATAAAGGTAGTAAACACAAAGCAGTAAAAATGAATGTTTTTGTAAAAATCAGTCAAGGAACTAAAAAAATAAAACAATGTGAAATATGATACCGTAAGTCTTAAATGTGGGAATAGAGGAGTGAAGAACTGGTTCCAGCTTGTACAAACATCAATTTAACAGAGAATGCTATATAGAGAAGAGGTTATATACAAACCCAATGGTAACCATATATCAAAAACCACTAATAAATATGCAAAGAATAAAGAGAAAAAATCCAAATATATTCCTAAAGAAAATTAAGAAACCATGACAGAGAGAAAGACATGAAAGGATCAAAGAATATCTTTGGAAACAAACATAAAATGTCCAGAATAAGTAAATCCATAGAGGCAGAAGTTGATTGGTGTAGTCTGGGGTAGAGTAAAGGTTAGGAGAGGACACAGAAATGGAGAATGGCTTAGTAAATAAGAGAGGGGGTCTTTTTTAGGTGATGAAAATGTTTTAAAATTAGATTGTGGTGATGGTTTCACAACTGTGAATATACTGAAAACCACTTAAGTATACACTTTAATTAGGTGAATTTTATGGTAATGTTATTTATATCTCAATGCTTTTAAAAATAATTTTTGGAATAATCTGAAGACCTAGTTGTCTTGTGGTATGACATTACTCATTACTCCAATCTTAACACTGCCGGTTTTGTCACTTGACTCCGTTCTGCTTGTTTCTCATTTGTTTCCTATATTTCTCTCCATGTCTTCCTCACTTCCCCATTCAAATTTTCCCCAAAAGGGATGATCAGACAGAGTTTTATTAATTGCCATCAAGAGTAGGAACCTTTTCTTTCTGACATATGACACTGATTTTCTGTGATAGAAAGTTTCTTTTTAAATAAATTTATGAAGTAGAAATATATATTAACTTAAAGAAAGTAATAGATGACAACTTAACCAGAACAAAAAAACAACACAACTTGGGAAGATAGTAGTTAAGTGGGTGACATTTGGTCCACACTGGTCTAGGACAGAATAAGCTTTCAATAAGATTTGTTTAGTGTCACACTAACCCTATTTTAAAGATGAAATTGATGCTTGAATATCTACACAAGGAAACCACGAATTTGGATTTGAGGGTCACATAAATAGGATTTGCAGACAAGGACTTGATTCCAGATCTTTATTATCCTATACTAAGCCTTGTTTATTATTGAGTACCATTGTCCATATGGCCACACTAAAACATCATTTTGCTCCACAAAGCCTGTTTAAAACATTTATCCATAGCAAGTTATTCTGTTGTCTTTTACATAGCAGTTTTCATAACAGTGTAAAGAGAATGAATTTGAAGGGTTCTGCCTAGTAGAATACTAGATTACAGTGTTTGAGCAGAGGATTCCCCCTGTCCCAGTTTTGTAGATATGCTTGGCATACAGAATTGCATGCATTTAAAGTATACAGTGTAATGATTTGACTTAAACTTACTGAGAAATAATGACCTTAAGTTTAGTTAACATCTATCATTTCATATAGATTTGAAGAAAAAAAAAAGAAATAGAAAAAAGTGTTTTTCTCTTATGATGAAAATTTTTAGGACTTACTGTTTTAACAAATCTCAGACATTCTCTATGTTAATATTAACTATAGTCATCCTGTTGCACATTACATTGCTAATTGTTTTTAATTTATAATTGGAAGGGTGTACCTTTTGACTACCTTTATTTGGTTTATCTTTTCCTCATCTCCTGCATTTGGTAACCACAAATTGGATATCTTTTTCTAGGACTTTGTTTTTTTAAATTTTAGATTCAACTTTTAAGTGTTATCGCTTTGTCTTTCTTTGACTCATTTCACTTAGCATTACGGAGTCAAGGTATGTCCATGTTGTGTCAAATGGCAGAATTTCCCTTTTTTGTGGCTGAATAATATTCCAATGTATGTATATGTGTGTGTGTGTATATTCCACAGCTTCTTTGCCCATTCATCCATTGATGGACACTTAGATTGTTCCTATGTCTTGGCTATTGTAAATAAAAACTGCTGTGAACCTGGAGGCACAGTTATGTCTTTGACACAGTGTTTTTGTTTCCTTAACATTTATTTCTAGAATTGGAATTGCTGGATCATATGCTAGTTCAGTTTTTAATTTTCTGAGGAACCTCCATAATGTTTTTTTTAGTAGCTATTCCAATTTACAATCCCACCAGCAGTTCACAAAGGTTCCGTCTCTCTGCATCCTCTCCAGCATTTGTTATCTCTTCTCTTTTTGATGAGAGCCAACTCAGTGGGCTTGAGGTGATATCCTTTTATGGTTTTGATTTACATTTCCCTAATTATTACTGATATTGAGCACATTTTCATATGTCTGTTTGGCCATTCATATCTCTTCTTTATTAAAATATCTATTTAGGTTCTTTGCCCATTTTTTAATTGGATTCTTTTTTTATTTTTTACTACTGAATGGTATAAGTTCTTAATATATTTTGGATGTTAACCCCTTACCTAAATTATGGTTTGGAAATATTATTTTCTATTATATAGGTTGTCTTTTCATTTGTTGATAATTTCTTCTGCTCTGCAGAAGCCTTTTAGTTTGATGTAGTCCCACTCATTTATTTTTTATTTTGTTGCTTGTATCCCTAAAATCAACTTCCATAAAATCTGTCAAGCTTCCTTTTTTATTTTCTTCTAGCAGTTTTATGCTTTCTGATCTTACATTTAAGCCTTTAATTCATTCCAGCTTCATTTTTTTGAGTGATATAAGATGAAGGTCTAATTTCATTCTTCCACATGTGAATGTCCAATTTTTCCAGGACAATTTATTGAAGAGACTTTTTCTTCACTGACTTTTTTTGGCTCCTTTGTCAAGTATCAATTAACTGTATATGCATATTTTTATTTTTCAGCTCAATTAACTGTATATGCATATTTTTATTTTTCAGCTCTTTCTGTTTTTATGTCAATATTGTACGTTTTCATTCTTACAGCTTTATAATATAGCTTAAAAGCAGGAAGTGTAATGCCTCTTGCTTTGTTTTTCTTTGGATTACTTTGCTTATTTGTTAGCACCTTTTGTGATTCCATAAAAATTTTAGGATTGTTTTTTCTATTCTCAAAAAATGCCATTAGAATCTTGATAGGTTTACATTAAATCTGTAGACATCCTTAGGTAGTACAGACATTTTAACAATAGTAATTCTCTTAATCCATGAACTTGATACTTTTATGTTTATTATGTCTTTTTAAATTTCTTTAATCAATGTCTTTTAGTTTGCAGTGTAGAGATCTTTCATTTCCTTTTAAATTTTTTCCTACATATTTTATTTTTTTATTCTATTGTAAATAGAATCATTTCCTTTATTTCTTTATCAATTTGTTGTTATTGTGTAGAAACACTCCTGATTTTTTTGTGTTAATTTTTTATCTTGCAACTTTATTAAATTTGCTGATTAGATATAGCAGATTTTTGGTGGGTTCTTCAGGATTTTCTATACATAAAATCATGTCACCTAGAAATAGGACTAATTCTGCTGCTTTTCCAGTTCTGGAAAATAAAGATAAGATCTCTTATCTTTATTCTCTCTTTGCAGGATTACATTGAATAGGAGTTGAATGAGAGCAGGTACTTTGGTCTTGTTCTTGATTTTAGAGGAAAAGCTTTCAACTTTTCACCATTGAATATGAAGTTAGTTGTGGACTTACCATTTATGTTCTTTATTATATTGAAGTATGTTCTTTCTACATCTTATTTGGTAAGGGCTTTATCATGAAATGTTGAATTTTATCAAATGATTTTTCTACATCTCTGTTGAGAGGATCATATGACTTTTCCCTTTCATTCTTTTAATGTGATGGATCATGTTTATTAATTTACATATGTTGAAATATCCTTGTACCTCAGGGATAAATCCCACTTGATTATGGTGAGTGATCCTTTTAATGTGTTGCTCAATTTAGTTTGCTACTATTTTATTAAGAATCTTTCTGTCTGGGGTACCTGGGTGGCTCAGTTCACTAAGTGTCTGCCTTTGGCTCAGGTCATGATCTCAGGGTCCTGAGATCAAGCCCCTCATTGGATTCCCTGCTCAGCTGGGGGTCTGCTTCTCTGTCTGCCATTCCCCCTGCTCTCTTGCTCTCTACTTCTCCCTCTCTCTCAAATAAAGTCTTTAAAAAAAAAAAGAATTGTCATATTCATTTGTGATTGGCCTGTAGTTATTTTTTAGTGTCCTTTTTTGTTTTTAGTATCAGCATAATACTGGCCCCATAAAATAAGTTTGGGGGTGTTTCCTCCTCTTTGACTTTTTGTAAGAGTTTTAGAAAAACTCATGTTAATTCTTCTTTAAATGTTTGTAAAATTTACTAGTGAAGCTCTCTGGCTTTACTATGGGCTTTTCTGCATGGGCTTTTCTTCATGGAGAGATTTTTGATTACTGATTCAGTCTCTTTACTAGTAATACATTTATTACAGATTTTTAGTTTTTCCTAATTATCTTAGCATGTTGTATGTTTCTAAGAATTTTTCCATTGTTTCCTATATTGTACAGTTTATTTTTGTTTAGTTGTTCATAGTAACTTCTTAAAATCATTTGTATTTCTCTGATATCGGTTGTAATTTCTTCTTTTTCATTTATAATTTTGTTAATTTGTTTTCTGTTTTGTGGGTTTGGGTTTTTTTTTGTTTTTGTTTTTGTTTTTGTTTTTGTTTTTGTTTGCCTTGGTTAGTCTATCTAAAAATGTGTCAATTTTGTTTATCCTTTTAGAGATCCATCTAAAGGAACTCTAAAGGATCCATCTCTAAAATTGTGTTCATCCTTTCAGTTGTTTTTCTATTCTGTATTTCATTTATTTTAAGCAGAGTATAATTTAAGTTCTGCCTGTAAATATTTTTTGCTCTGTTAAAATTTATAATGCAACTTATACATGAATATATAAACATGTTCTATCTTTTAAAAAATCTTTTGCTTACTAAAGAAGTCAGTGAAATGATAAATTGGTAAGTTTGTTGCAAATCCACGGTTAAAAGTGGCAAAGAATCTTTCAATAGAAAGCAATTATTAGTTCTAGAGACTGGACTCATGATTTTCTAAGACTCTCATATTTTGTCACAGTTCATGAGATTATGAGATATTTTTGTTTATTTATTCCTTAAGAACGCTTATTTGCTTTTCTTAAACATGGAAGGTCCAATCACAGTGATTGTGCAAACTAATATGGCTATAGAGTATCAGACAATGTAGATTTCAGGATAAAAAAAAAGTCTAGAGATAAAAAAGGAATATAATGATAAAAGTATGAGTTTTTCAGGGTGCTTAGGTGGCTCAGTGGGTTGGGGCCTCTGCCTTCGGCCCGGGTCATGGTCCTGGAATGCTGGGATCGAGCCCCGCATCCGGCTTTCTGCTAGGCGGGGAACCTGCTCCACCCCCACCCCCACCCCACCTACTTGTGATCTTTGTCAAATAAGTAGATAAAATCTTTAAAAAAAAAAAAAAGTATGAGTTTTTCAAGAAAAGAGGATAATTCTATATGTATGTACCTAACAAGAGGGCTTCAAAATATACACAATAAAACTGAAAAAACAGAAGTAATAAATAAAATTCATATAATGATAATAAACACAATGTGTCAGGATTCTAAAGCAATACCTCCAGGGAAAGTTATAGCTCTAAATGCTTATATTAGAAAAGAAAAGAAAATGGTTGAAGATCAATATTCTAAGCTTCCACATTAATATAGAAAAAGAAATGAATATGGAACCAAAGTAAGTAGAAAAAGTTAATGAAGATGAGTAGAAATCAGTAAACTAGAAAATAGACAATAGAGAAAAATCAATGAAAATAAAAGCCAGTTCTTTACAAACATCAAGATATTGATAAACCCCTATCTAGATCAAGAAAAAGAGAAAACAGTATTTAGTATCAAGAATGAAAGAGAAAACATTACTGTAGATTCCACTGTTATTAAAAGGATAATAAAGGAATATTGTTAACTTAGATGAAATGGACAAATTCCCTAAAAATGCAAGTCACCAAAATTTAGACAAGAATAAATTTAAAAATCTCAGTAGTTCTGTAATCAGATAAATAATATATCTTTTTAAGATTTTATTTATTTATTTGACAGACAGAGGATCACAAGTAGACAGAGAGGCAGGCAGAGAGAGAGGAGGAAGCAGGCTCCGTGCTGAGCAGAGATCCCGATACAGGGCTCGATCCCAGGACCTTGGGATCATGACCTGAGCCGAAGGCAGAGGCTTTAACCCACTGAGCCACCCAGGCGCCCCCAGATAAATAAATTTAATTACTAATTAAAAACCTTCATACCAAATAAATTCCAGTCAGCTTTATTAGCCCACCATTATCCTGATACCCAAACCAAAATATTACAGGAAAACTTCAAATCACTATCTCATGAACATAAAATGTGAAAATTTTTAGGTAAATATCAGCAAATCTAACCCAGCAGCATATATAAAGGATAATACATGAAGACTAAGAAGAATTTATTCAGCAGTACATATTTATTTTAGCATTTAAAAAAACCCATCAATATATTTCTTCACATTAACATGATAAAGGTAAAATTCATAATCATCTTAGAGATATAAAAAAAAGCATGTGGGGGCGCCTGGGTGGCTCAGTGGGTTAAAGCCTTTGCCTTCGGCTCAGGTCATGATCCCAGGGTTCTGGGATCGAGCCCCCCCATCAGGCTCTCTGCTCAGAGGGGAGCCTGCTTCCTCCTCTCTCTCTGCCTGCCTCTCTGCCTACTTGTGATCTCTGTCTGTCAAATAAATAAATAAATAAATAAAATCTTTAAAAAAAAAAAAAGCATGTGATAAAATTCAATATCTCTTCGTAATAAAATTTCTCAGAATACTATAAATGGAAATACGCCTAAACTCATTAAGATCACGTATGCAGACCTACATATAATATCATAATTAATGGAAAGACAACATTTTCCACATGAAGATCAAGAACAAGGTTTGGTGTTTGCTCATACCATTTCTCTTCTGCATAGTACTGTAAGTCCTAAACAGTGCAGGAAAGCAAGCTGAATAGATACAAAACATTCCAGTTGAAAAGAAAGAAGTAAAATTGTCTTTATTCATAAATTACAGAATCTTGTATAGACAAAATACCCAAAATGATTATAATACTACCAGACCCAGTGAAAGAATCTGTCAAGGTCATAGGATACAAAGTTAATAAACAAATTAATGTATTTCTGTAACTCAGCAATGAAAAATTAGTAACTGAAATTTGTTATTCACTATTATCAAGACATGGAAGCAACTTAAATATCCACTTATGGGTGTATGGGTGTATGGATATACATACAATGATATATTTTTTTTAATTAAAGGTTTTGTTTTTATCTGTTTTAGAGAGAGAGGGCATGTGTGAACAGGTGGAGGGGAAGAGGGAAAGGGAGAGAAATCTCAAGGAGACAGCTTGGAGCCTTAATCAATGCAGGGCTTGAGCTCATGACCCCGAGATCATAACCCAAGCCGAAACCAAGACTGGGATGCTAAGCAGCTGAGCCACCCAGGTGCACCTACAGTGATATGTTATTCAGCTTTAAAAATGAAAGAAATCCTGCCATTTGTGGCAACATGAATGAACCTGGAAGACATTATCCTAAGTGAAATAAGCAAGACACAAAGGAAAAATACATGATACCATTTATATGAGAAATCTAACTTAGACTCCTAGAAGTAGAGAACGGAATGGTGATTGTAAAAGTCTAGGTGGAAGGAAAAACAGGGAAGTATTAGTCAAAGGGTACAGAATTTCAGTTATCTAGAACAAATAATTTTATAGAACTACTGTAGAGCATAATGCCCACAGTTAATTCTGTATTATATACTTTCGAGTTTGCTAAGCGGCTAGATCTTATGTTAAATAATTCTATCACAAAAAAATAATAAAGAGGGCCAGAGGAAATGTTTGGAGGTGATGGCTATATTTATGGCACCAGTTGTGATGATCATTTCATGGATATGGATATGTACGTGTTTCCAATTTCACCAAATTGTATGCATTAAGTATGTGTAGCTTTTTGTATATCAGTCATACCTCATAAAATCATTTAAAAATGAAATTAAAAGCAAGACCATTTACAATATAATTTAAAAACATACAGTAGGCATAAACAAAATATAACAAGTTTGTACAGTGAAAAATTACAAAATGCTTCTGAGAGAAAATATCAAAATATAAACAGAGATATATACTACTGTAATTTATTGTAATCTCTCTCTAAGTTGATTTATAGTTGAATGCAATCCCAATGAAAATCACAGCAATTGTCTTTTAAAAATAGAAACTGGCATGCCTATTCTGAAATTCTTACGTGGACAGAAAATAGATTTTAAAAAGAATAAAGTTGGAACCTTTACACTATCTGAATTCTAGACTTCTTACAAAAAGTGAAATGCTACGGTATTCAGAACAGTGTGGTAGTGGCAGAAGGATAGACCTACCTTGGTGGAATAGAATAGAGTCTACAAATAGACCCACAGAAATGGCCAATTTATTATCTGCAAAGATGCCAGGTAATTCAGTGATGAATGGATACCATTTTGACTATCTGGGCTGGATCTACTGAAAATTTATATTGAAGAAAATGACTGGGTAGGCCATAGACTAATAGAATATGTTTGTAGTACCTATGCCTGAGAAAGGAATTGTAAAAGAATATTTATATAGCTATTAGGCTTCAATTATATAAAGTTAAGCCAACTAATAAAAAATTGGCAAAACCCTGGGCATTTTACAAAGGAAGGCATATGAAATGGCCGATTAGCACACGAAAACTGCTGAACGTCATTAGCCTTGAGGAAATATATAGGTTAACTCTAATGAGATACAGTTACACTCAGTAACAACTGCCTGTTCTTGAGAGTCTTATCTTTGATTCTCCCTGCATTTGCTGTGGCCTTATTCTCTTTTACTATATTCCTCTTCTCACTCCCTTTTTTCTGTCTTGCAGTTTCTGATTACTTGGTCTTCTCTTCCTCCATTGCTTGAGTTTATTGTCTTCCCTCTATGTTTCTTTACTTCCGCCTGTCCTCCTTCCTGTTGACTTTGTTGGTTTTCTGAGAGAATAAATACAATTACTACTTTATTATAGAGCTATTATATTATTATATTATATTATATATATTATATATTATATTATTTATATATTTATATATAATTTATATTATATATATTATATATATTATATTATATTATTATAGAGTATTATACAACTATTTTGTTGTTCTGCTTCATTGTCAGCAGGCTTGTCCGTAAATACATCCCTCTAGGTTAGGCAATGTACCCAATTAGTTATGACCCAAGTTTTGAGACTGTTAGGGTAAAGTGAAATGCCTGTTTCATTGCTTTATGACCAGTGCCTAGACCAATACTTGTCACAATCATGTGTTCAGTAAATATCTGTTGAATGAATGAGCTACCTTGGAGAATGAAGTTGAATGTGCCTGCTTCACTTATAAGGGTGCATGTGGCGTGTTCAGTGTATGATCCTTACAAAATGAGAGTTTCAGGGAATTATGTGATTTCTTCTTCTTCTTAAATATCTAGAATAGCCTAATACTTCAGAGCACTGACCCTGGAACCTGAATCTTAGCTTAAATCTCAGTAGGCAGTTTTACTATGTCTGTGACCTTGAGCACATTACTTTATTCATCTCTTAGTGTTTCATTTTCCTTACCTGTAAATGGGAATAACATTGCCAAACTCATAGTATTATTGTAGGGATTAAATAATTTACTGGTGCCAAGTTCCCAGGAGAGTAGATGTCATAAGTATAATGGGGGGGGGGGTTCATAGTCGTTACTGTTATGATTAGGATTATTATCATTATTATTACTACTGCTATTGTGTTTAGAGGGAAACAGCATTACTCATGTCAGGAACACAATGGAAGTCAGAATCTTCAGAGCCCATAATGTCTTTAACCGTGCAATTTTTTTAGGCAAGGCTTTTCCCTTTTTTCTCTCCCCCGTTACTTTTTTTACAGAAAGAACTAAATTACAGAGGTATTTAAACACTAGAAATCGCTTTGGAATCTTACAAAAAGGCTTTGAAGTCTATAACTTTGCTCCATGTCTGCTTCATCCCAATTTCCCTTTGTTGTAACCTCTGTGTATTTTTCATTCTAAATTCTAGGCTCCTCCCTTAGAGGACAGGCATGCTCAGTGCCCTTAACCCTCACATCTCTGATGCTGTCATTCATATCTTTTTTGGGGAACCTTTAATTATCAATCCCAGAACATCCTATAAATCTTCATTAGGAAATTCCTTCTGAACTTTTGCTGAAAAGTAGTTACTGTGCACTGTGTGTGTAGCAGCTGTTTGCCTAAGTTAAAAAAAGTTGACCGTTTTAATTTGCTTTAAAAATATCCACTGGCACTGGTTCTCATTACAGATGTGTGGTTGTAACATTTCATTTTTAAAATGTGTATCCATCTTTTTTCAGTTCTAAAGGAGTCCAAAGAAACCATCTAAAACCTTAAAAATAACCACTAAACCTACAGTGTTTTTGGTTTTTAAAAATTCTCAAGGGAGGACATTTTTTATCTTGGACTTAAGCTTCATACAGGGTGGCCCATTTAAAAGAGGCCCTGTACACAGCCACATTATTAAATGGGAACTGTTTTAAATGGGCCACCCTGTAAATCAGGGTTTTTTTTCCGATGGATATTTACTTCTTTGCACACTTGTGAGTTTAGTTCAAGTTTTCAGTTACTGTGCTTGATAAGCGGCCATGAAATTTAAATTTGGGCACCCAGATGACATCGAAATGCACAAATCTGAGTTCAGAGACATTAAGAAATTTGTAGGTTCATATTCTGAGAGAGCATGTTTGGAACTCTTTGAAAATTTGGCCAACATTCTATGCGAATCTCGGTTTTCAAAACATTTTTTTAATGGATGAAATACAAATAAACTGAAAATGGAAACTTTAACATAAACAGTTGAATGCAGCTTTGGACTTTATTTTACTGGAAATCTTTGAAAACAGGAAAGATGGCCACTTTTTTGGAGTAGGTTAGGGTCAATAGTTCTTAATATTTTTAATTCAAAAATTCCAAACACATGCAGTTTTTTTCAACTACCAAAAAATAAATCTGTCCTAAAAATGAGATAGAAATGATATTTTATTTGAGTTATAATATGTCTGATTCAGGTTTTATTTGAGCTCACCCCCAAAACTTGTAGGGCAAAGAGCAAGAATTTAAATGATGACCAGTGTACCATATGTCATCATAAATACCCCTGAAATCACACATCAGAAGGAGGGAAGCAAGAAAATGGATCTTTGGCACTATTTGAAAATGGTACTTTGAAATGCAGTAATCTTGTGCATTCATGCTGTCTGAGGAAGATTTGAGAACCTCAGCATTTCTACCACTTAATCCTCCCAACTCCCCAGAGCAGTGTGCATTTCCCATGTCAGTAGTAACATAACCCACAAACCTTCATGGCATTCTGATGCAGTAGCCTTCTGTTTTGAGAAATGTAGAGAATTTTCCCCCTAAGGGCCTGAATGATGTTGGTAACAAGAATGAAAGATTTGGGTTATGTGTCAGTGATGAGTATTGATGTTGTTGTGTTTTTGACATTTAGGTTCTGAGTAGAGTTCTCTCTTTCCACATCTTAAGGTAATATTGTTAAACCCAAGTATAAGTTTAATTGGTTGATTGTAGAAATCTCAACTTCTACTTTAAATATAAATGGAATCTGTGTCTCCAAATTTGTACCTAGTATACCTCTACTAATTTACTACCAAAAGGGTCTTTTAATACATTTCTCCAACTCTAAGTAATTTTTGCCCAAAGAAGTTTTTGTTATCTTAGTACATTATAGTTCATTATAATCCTGGGACTATGGTTAATGTCTTGTTTTTTTACCACCTTGTTTTAATTCTACACATTATAGAAAATAGTACATTGGGAAAAAAGTTTAGAAAAGATTCCAGATAAAGTGTTTGTATAAATTGGAGGCCTGAGAAGAAAAACAAAATAAGGAGTTATAGCAGCTAAATATGGCCTAGATCAGTCAGCTTCCTCTAGGCAAATGTAAAGAAATTCAAATTAAGGGTAAATTCTCTTTAACATTCTTAGTAGACTCACATTTTCAGAGATTTTCTATTAAAACACAGAATGAAGATGACAAATATCTTACCATTTGAGGCTTTCTTAATACACTTCAATATCCTATATTGTAGAAATTAAAATAAGTGATATATACTCTTAAAATAAAAAAATGCAATATAACAACTCTGTTGTCGCCTTAATGTTGATGACTTTATTTTTTCTGAGTGGCTTCCATCCAAAACAATGCCCCAATTCTGTTTGTTTGTTTTTTTTTTCCCTCTAAAGAAGTGAGGCTGTGATCACATTTAAACCATTAACGGACCATTTAATGGCAATGTTAGAGCATAACCTCTGTAAGAAAGGGCTCTTGTGAAAGGTAGATATGCTTTTATTTGCTTTAATACAGTATGGTTTCTTTTATTCTTTAATGTGAGGCACCATCTTAAAAAAAAAGGACATAAATGCAAAGAAATTTCTCTGGATACTTACGTTACCACCATTTGGAAAGAAGGTAACTTTAGTGATCTTTTCTTGGTTACTCAGGAACACAGGCTTAATGAGCAGAGATGTACCATATGATCACTGAGGACCCCATGACCCCTAATTGCAGCAACTTAATTATTAACCATTTGCTTCATTGAGGTAACTTCCACCTGACACCTAGAGACAAGATAAATAAGTATGATTCTGTCTTTCTTTCTGCCTGTTAGCTGTCCCCTACCCAAAGAATACGAGCTTTGAGGTACTGAAGAAAAAAGACAAGGAATGACTTGCTTGGTAGCCATATCATGCAAAGAAAATCAATTTAATTTTAACTTGACAATTTTAGCATGGCTTATTTTATTTGTTTATTAAATTATGTCATGTTATTTGCATAATATAGCAACTGTCTCACAAAGTAAACAAATATATATATTCCTAATCTTCGTTGTTTAAGCATTAGTTTCTTAGGACTTTTGTAACAAAGTATCAAATACTGGGTTGCTTAAAACCACAGAAACTTTGTTCCACAGTTCTTGAGGCAAAAAGTCCCAAACCGGAGTGTTCACAGGGCCATGCTGTCTCTCAAGTCTCTCTGGAAGAATCCTCCTTTGTCTCTTCTAGCTTCTAACGTTTGCAGGTAATCCATGCCATTGCTTGGCTTCTAGATCATCACTCCACTCACATTGCTTTCTTCTTCCTTCATGTGGTCTTCCCTTTGTTTGTGTGTCTGTGTCTATGTACAAATTTCTCCTTTCCTTATGAATATCAGTCATATTGAATTAGGCCTTATGACCTTATTTTAATGTCTTTACCCCTGATGACCTTATTTTAACGTCTTTACCCCTCTAAAGACCCGATTTCCAAAGGTCAATTTTTTTGAGGTATGACGAGTTAGAACTTCGACTTATCTTTTTCCATATCCCATGACTGTTTTTTGTTATTTTAAATGCAAATATACAATATTTCAAAAATTGGTAAGCTGTACAGGACAGCTTAAATAACAGCATGATGCTTCATTGCTCATTGTTTGCTACATGTTTCAACAAAATAGCATTTTTGTTTTCTTTTAAGCTGGTAGATCGATTTTTTTGTGTGTGCTAACTAACTAGGGAGTATCTTTGGTGACTGAATTCTCATTATCCTTAGATCAACTCAAGCCCTGGCTCAAGTACTTCTCATTCAAAGTCTTTCTTGATTATTCTGACATATTCTCCTCTCTTCTCTCTGAATACCAGTAGCAGTCATGGGCGGTACATGCTACAGTCACTCTCAATCCATGTAATATTTGGAACTGGTGTTTGATTATAACAGGGGTTGGCCAGCTATGGCCTGAGGGTCAAATCCTGACAGCCAACTGTTTCTATACATCATGTACTAAGAATGGTTTTTACTTTTTTTAATGATTGAAAAAAAATAAAAAAAATATTTTGTGCCATTTAACAGTTAGGTGAATTCCAAATTTTAATGACCACTAATAAAGTTGCACTATCCATATTAATTCATTTATGGATTGTCAGTGGCTGCTTTGGGGCCACATAGCAGTTGCATAATTGAATGGCCCACAAGGGTGAAAATTTTTACTGTCTGACCTTTTATCAGAAAGTTTCCTGATCCTGGATTATACCAGTAGTTAGTTCATTTCCAACCTGTTAGGCTACCTCACCTATATAATATTTTTCAAAAGGTAGATAATCGGTATAACTTTATGTTTGACTAATAGGGACAGTTTTACTCATTTCATTGTATGCATATCTATCGCTATGCTATACATTATTTTTGGCATTCTCAAGGACTTGGTCATTCTCATATTTGTGTTCCTCAGCCTTTAATAGAGGCCTTCATTTTGGTTGATGTTAAATGAATATGGCTGAGGTGAATTAAATTTGTATCTAAAAAGATGTGTGTGGGGGGTAGACATGAATAACCTCTATTAACTAATAGCATACTTAGAATATTTAGCTATTATAAAGAGATATACCCCAGGTCCTCCAACATATTAATGATAAAGTTGAAAACAGAACATATATGACTCTAAATTTTCACTTCTCATCTTCAATATACTATACAGTCCAAAATTAAAAAAAAAAAATTAGCAATTTGCAAGTGATTTTTATTTGTGTTGATTGGATCTGAGAGTTCAGTATTCCGTGTGACTTAAACTTAGAAAATACATGTGAGGTACTCCTCCTTGTTTAATGTGAAAATATCTCCCGATGTGATTCCTCTTCAATGATACTCCCAATTTGTTTCCTTTTCACAAAAATTAGAAACAACTATTTTCTGGGGGTAAGAGCAACCTTCTTTTGTATCTTCACTGTTTTAATGAACTATGTGGCCATTTAGCCTTAAGGCTTAGCTTTGTTATGAAGACATTAGGATAAAAGTTACCAAAATAAAAGTAATGGTAGTAGATTTAGCACCCTTTCAAAGTCCATTGTTTTGTTTTCTTGCAAGTAGATTAAAAAGAGATGTTTTAAATATCAATATTTATAAATGTTTAAAATAAAAATATAAATATTTTTAGAAGTATAAGTAAATATACTTTTCTTATTCCAAAGGTGCTACCAAATTGTTCTTAAATTAAGTTTTTTGGAGAAGAAATCTATAAGTGCTTTAACCACAAAGGTGTGTGATTTTAAGAAAATTGAGGCCTGGTGGTGGGTATTATGGAGGGCATGAATTGCATGGAGCACTGGGTGTGGTGCATAAACAATGAATGCTGGAACACTGAAAAGAAATAAAAGAAAATGAAAAAAAGAAAAGGAAAATTGAGGTAGTCATACTGAATTGAACCAAAGTTTTTCTGTTATGTATTACTGTTAAACCATGTACGGAAAGTGCTACAAACTTGTTTTCTATTCCCTCACTAATGCCTCATTCCACCCCACCCCACCCACACCCCATGTCTGGAATAGATTGTTGTAGACTTTGCATTGTAACAGTATAAGAAAGATGACACCTATATGAAGGGTAAACAGAGTAATTTGGCATCTTCTTTTTTAAAGTCAAAGCTTATATAGAGAGAAAATAGTATTTCCTCACTCCCGCACTCTTTTATTTTCCTCTTTCTGTTTCGAAAATGAACTCTCTCTTTCACTTAACTTTCTTCACTTAGGGTTTTTTAAGAACACATTCATAAGTAAAAACAAGCTCTCTGCATTTAATGAAGAATAGTACCATAGGAACAATTTAATTTAAAATGTTAAATATTACTTTGAGTCATCCATCTGTGTGAAAGGTATATTTTAACCATCATCTAAACATAATTTCATAGCTTTTTGAATTTTTGAAGTGAGGGGAGTGGGGAGCTCCTTAAAGTTGAGACAACTCAGATTGTGGATCTAAAACATAGTACTTAACAATACGAAGAGAGTCAAATTGTTTACACTTATTTAATGTTGTAAACCTCTGGATCCCAGGTATAGAGCATCCTACTTTTCCTTTTCCCCCTCAGGGTTGCCTAGGAGTCTGTTTATAAAAGCTAAATAGGAACCTGAAGTTACAGAAATTAGAGATCCTGGATTCCTGGAGTTACATGGGGAAGCCAAATTTTTTTGAGCTGAGATTTTTCTCTGTTAAACTCTCTGTATATTTTATAGGAATGGTATTGGTGTCTTTATGCTGCAAAGAAAATTTCACACTGAATATAGTAATTATATACTTAATTAACATGTTCTCAGGTATCAATTTTAATCTCTTTATCACATCTGTATTCTATGTTATATGATGAAATTAACCCTACACTTATTGTTTTGGTATTTCTGCTAAACTAAAGCATATTTTTTGCCAAGTTTTATCTTTGGAAATTTTAACTTTAATTAGTAGAATGATTTTTGAACTTTGTTCCAGAACCCCAGTGATTTATGTATTTGTATATGTGATTTATGTATAAAGGTGCATGGATTTTCCCAGTTACACAGTTTTAATATTTACAGTTAATTCTTGAGACTTACAAAGATGAATTTCTTGTGGTAAACTCAGCTATTTGAATGACTAGAGAGGAAGCCATTTATTTACATTTGGCTTGGAAGATTTTTCTTCATTCATCTAGTAGATTTTTTTTTTGTTATGTTTGTTTGTTATGTTGTTTTTTTGTTATTTGTTTTGTTTTGTTTTGTTTTGTTTTCTGGCTAGTGATACAAAAAGCATTTGATAATTCCAGTTCTCTAGATTTTTCCTCTTAATTGTGTAAACTCAACTATTGCAGCCTTTTTATATAGGTTTACTTTTTTTCATATTCTGCACTCAATTGTCAAAAGGTTGTTTGTAGGGGCGCCTGGCTGGCTCAGTGGGTTAAAGCCTCTGCCTTCGGCTCAAGTCATGATCCCAGGGTTCTGGGTCATGATCCCAGGGTCCTGGGATCTAGCCCAGCATTGGGCTCAGCAGGGAACCTGCTTCCCTCCCTCTCTCTCTCTCTCCCTGCCTCTCTGCCTACTTGTGATCTCTGTCTGTCAAATAAATAAATAATATCTTAAAAAAAAAAAAGAAGAAGAAGTTCGTAATTTATCCAAGTGCCCTCCAATACTCTACTACACTCACTCTATAGTTGGATACATGCTTGTATGGTCTGAAAATTTTTCTTTTTTTTTAACTTAGTGGAAGTTGAAATAAATTCTGTCTGAGGTTCCTTCAGCTTCTATGAAAGACAAGATTATTTTGTAGTCAAGGGGTTGGTTTTTAGAATTGGCAGTTAGATTGGTTGAGAATTGAAATTCCACTTCTGTCACTCTTTGAATATGAGATCTTGGAAAATGGAAATAATAGTACCTACCTCAGAGGGTTGTCTCAACATTTAAATCAGTTCAGTAGTATCTAACAAATAGTCACCCTCTTAGTATAAATTAAAAATATCATTCTCTGCCATTTTCCTCATAACTATTATTATACTGATTTTAAATCTTAGGTCCTTTCAGATTTATGGTTTTTTTTTTCCTTTTTTAAACATCTGCTGCTGTTAAAAAATATATCATTCATCTGGTACCTTTTTGAATAGTTTTACCTGTCCCCAAAAAACATACCAACTATAATAAAATTTAGAGTGTTTTTTCCCTTTCGCTTTTGTTTCGTTCAGTAAAAATCTGTTAGTTCCCACTATGTGCTGTTTCATTTCATAGAGGTGAAAACGACTGGGTCTTTACTATTATTCAGTTACTGCTAATAAATATGCATGTATTTCCAAGGCTATAATTAGTTGTTCTTGGAGTTGATTGGGATAGATACTAGAGATGATTTCATAGAAGGGGAAACATTTGATCAAGACCTTAAAAGATATACTGGTATTAAACAGGTAATGGAAGGGGGTAGCAGACTGAGGGAGTACAGCAAAACCTTCTAGGTAGAGGCAAAGGTAGAGAAGTAGTGAGGTATGGGAAATGTATATGGGATTATAGCAGAAATGGGGGCCCTTTCCTTTTGCATCTTTGACGTTTTGCCTATTCCTCTGTATATTAAAATGTTAAGATTTCTAACAATACATCTTTTGATTCTCTGCCCTGGTATCTACTACATAGCCTAATGCTACCCAGTGTTGTTGGCCAAAGTCTTACAGTTATTGGCTCTTTCTTGCTAATACTGTATCGACAAGTCCTATGAATTGATTTTTTTTTCCCCATTGATCAGACAGCTGCCTACATGCCTTAAGGTTTTAATCTGCACTACCAGTATTTACTGTGTGTGCCCACCGAAGTTGTACACCGTGGGAAAGCCTCCTTAGAATCTGAGATCCCAGGGCCCCTGGATGGCTCAGTGGGTTAAACCTCTGCCTTTGGCTCAGGTAATGATCTCAGGGTCCTGGGATTGAGCCCCTCATTGGGCTCTCTCCTCAGCAGGGAGCCTCTTCCCCCTCTCTCTCTGCCTGCCTCTCTGCCTGTTTGTGATCTCTCTGTCAAATAAATAAATAAAATCTTTAAAAAAAAAAAAAAAAAGAATCTGAGATCCCAGTGAAATCAGATGGGAGGTGACTCCTATCCAAATACAGCCCTTCTTCATCACCTGTATGTTTTTCCTTAACAGTGTTTTTCTTTTTAATGTGATTCTTTTTTTTTTAAGATTTTATTTATTTATTTGACAGATCACAAGTATAATGTGATTCTCCTTTTGACCCTTGCCCTGCCTCTCTCCCACCTTTTTTCCTTTCATCTTCCCTTCTTTTTGTTGTTCCCCCCTCCCCTCCTTTTGCCCCACCCTCCTCCCTTCCCTTCTTTCTTTTCTCCACAATCACGTATTTCATGCCCACAGGCAACTGGCATTGTGTGAGGTGCTGAGAATACAAATTTTAATAAGACATGCTTTCTCCTCTAAAATCCAGGAGGAGGAGAAATAAGTGAGTCACTATAAAAGTATGACGTAAACATATGTGATGATAAGTGCTATGGAAGCATCTAGGAGGGTGAGTATGTTATTTATTGCCACAATAATACTACCTAACAAAAAGCCATAAAACCTCAATAGTAAAACCGCAGCATTTTTGTGTATGTGTCTAGGATAGTATATTAGGTAGCTCTACCGTCTTGACGGGGTTTTGTCAACTGTCTGAGTATCAGCTGATTCAACTGATCTAGGATACCTCAACTGGGAGAACCTGGGTGACTCAGCTCTGCTCCCTCTGTCTTTAGTTTCCAGCAGATTAGCCTGGGCACAATTCCTCATGGCAATGGCAGAATACAAGAGCACAAATGGAAATGCTTCAGTGTTCCTTAGCCTCTGCCTGCTAACATGTGCCAACACCTATTGGCCAAAGCATATGACATGACTGCTGTCAGTTATAGTGTGAAGGCACTCAAAATTACTTGGCAGTGCGAGTGGATCTAGTGTGTGGTAAAGAGTATTAGGGCCATCAGTGCGATATACCACAGGGGCACATCTACATTAAACTGGGGATTAGGGAACAGTTCCTAAACATGGACCCTTGAACTAAATTTTGAAGGAATTCGTTAAATGGAAGGAAAAACAAAGGCCATATTTGTCAGAGAGAACCTCACATACAAAGGCCAGAAGATGGGGAACCTGTGTCATCAGCTAACTACAGGAACAGGAACAGAGGATGCAAGGCAGGGAATAAGGTTAGAATTAAAGGCAAAAGCCAGATTTCAAAGACTATTACACAATAAGCAAAGGAGTTTGGAAGTTGTAGGATTCTGTCATGGTTTTAAGCCTAGGTGTTAACCACTATTTTATTGATGTTAATTATTATTAGTGTTTTTTATTTGCTACTACAACTAGTCCTTGTGAAGATACATAATAATATACAAACTGATAGTTGGTAGGTACATAATTTATAGACTTACTTAGTCAGTGTTTATATTAATATTTTTGGTACACTTAGAAGACTGTACATGTTATTCATTGCAGTCACTAGAAATACAGACTGAGCTTTTCATAGTATAAAGATTAACATATGAGTTTCAGCGATAGTGTGGATAAACATCTAGAAAAGATTCTTATTTATACATGCCAAAATTTTGAAGTTGTAGAGTATAATCTATAGTAAAACCAAGAGATCATTCATTATATCCTATATGTTTATTCTCAGTAGAATTGTTTTATGTAATTAAGTCTTAACATCTTTCTCATGTTATCACTTTTTTTAATCCATGTTCTTAAGAACAGACTTAAAATGCATTTCTTCTGGGCATACTAAATTCCATTTTGATTTGAGGAACATTGTGGAGACTGGAGATAAACTTTTTCTTCATTTTCTCAGAACAAAAGTGACTGATCATTGTCCAGTTTACATATTCTAGAAAGACAATTGTCTTGTACACTTCCTGATTGAAACTGAAGCCCTTTGTGAAAGAGCAAATGGAATGTATTATGTACTACAACTGGAATATATTATGTATTTTTCTGTTGGCAGTCACGAATATTTGCACAATTAATTTCCGAGTTGCTTAATTGGTAATATAACAACTTTGTACTGTTTTCCATATTTTTTAATTTATAGGCTTAGTCAGTCAATAGTATCGTATATGAGACTAAAACTATTGTTTGGGGTGACAAATTAAATTCTGGAAATACAAGTACGTTAGGAGAGAGATTATTTATAACAGTGGTATTAATTATTACCGGGTGGTTTTTCTAGAATGCTATTTAAGGAAGCATAATTAAGTTATAACTTTGGCATGAGTTTGTTTCATTTAAAAAATGATGGTGGGGGAAGGGAGATTCTCGTCATTATACCCTGGTGAACTTGACATCAATCTCAACAAAAATTCTGGGATCAGTAATTAGTAGGAACATACATCAATTCTCAGTTTATATCAGAGTATAATAATTTCCCTTTCTGAAGAGTAGTGGCATGGCAGTAGAATACAAAATTGCAGCAAAATGTTCTTATGGATGAGATGGAGAATTTAAGTTCTGACAGAGGCAGTGTGATGGTCGGTTCACCCTTTCTGAGCCCACAAGTATTGGTTAGTGGATCTGTTGTCTCAAGAGTGTCTCTTAGCTACAGGGCTTTGTATCTGCTACATGACTTGCTCAACACTTAAGTCAGAGGTTTTCATTCTTTTTTTTTTTTAACTTAAAAGTTTTAGCATCTTTCTCTTCAAATGAGATCTTGGGCAGGACCTCAATATATAAACCAAATAAATGCTGAACTACTCTCATTCCAGTGACGACTGAAAGCGCTAATACTTGGAAAAAGGTCTTTCCAGGGATATGCTGTTCAAGTAGAGACCTAAATGAAAGAAGTGGGGAATTTTTAACCTTGAAGAAGACTAGGGAGGATACCTGGTTTCTTCAGGTAGATTAATGGTCCCCCTGAGCTGGGGATTGGAATAGGCATGAAGCATCTTTTTGGAATAATGGAACTATTCCCAAACTCGATTGTGGTAACGATGGCACAACTCTTTAAATTCACTAAAAATCATTGAATTGTGCACCTTGAACATGTGAATTTTATGGCATATAAATAATACCTCAGTGAAATTGTTTAAAAAGTTTTTGGGCAAGCTTTCTTCATATTTTTGAAGACCTATCACATAAAACGTAGATTTGATATTTCACCTAGGTCTAGGTGGCAAAACTAGGCCCAATGTGTGGAAATTAACAAGCAGAATTTAACTTACTTTAATGGAATAGCTCTCTCTAAGATGAGGAGGAACAGGCATAGTGATACTGAATTACCGAAGTTTTAGGAAGTTTAAATGATATAATTCATCTAAGTACACCAGACGCATGTGAGACACTAAAAAAAAAAAAATGTTTGCTGTTCAAAGAAAAATATAGATAAACCAACAAGTATGTATGCATATGTCTATATGTATATAAATTGTGTGTGCATGTATAATTTTGAGAGAAAGCAAATGTGCCAAAATGTTAACAGTTGGTGATTCTAAGTGAAAGCTATATAGGTGTCCTTTGTACTGTTAATTTCAGGATTTCTGTTGATTTTGAAATCTTCCAGAATAAGTTAAGAGGGAAAAAAGACAGGAGGAGGTTCGGACTCACAGTCGTATGAGAGCAGACTTCCTCAGATGCTGTGTAAAAGCATAGTAGGTCCATCATTCCATGCCTGAAGTAGAAATAACTGTTTCTTATCCTAAAGGAAAGGCACAATCTCTCAGCAGGGGGGACAGCTGATCTTAGTAGAGTTTTCAGGAAGCAGTGGTGTTCTGGAGCTTGACATCATCTGTAGAAGACAGGTTACCCAGATGGGACTGTTGTGGATTAGTTGGCTCTCAGAGGCAAGTGCATTGGAGTAAGTCTTTTCTTGATTTGGCTTTCACAGTGGGGAGCTGCCATTGTCACATGTTCCCCTGACAAACTTTAATACTTCTGGTGGCTGATTACCATGGCTACAGAAAAATCCTTAATTTGTGGGAACTTTAGAAATTCTTGGCTACTGTAAAATTCAGTGCCTGACATGATAAAGACACAGTAAATATCTGGTGAGTAAGTAAAGAATTTTTTTTTAAATGATTTTATTATCTCCACCAGCATCATCTCATTGTTTAAAACTGGAAAACTTTGAAGTTCCTAACACTTTAGGCTGCAGCTCATTTGAAATCCCATCACTAAAGTTCTTCAGTCACATTGGAGATTTTTGTTTGTTTTGCTTATGTCAGGGTTTCTTGAAATGATTTTCAGAGGTGTATAACTAAGTGGGCTTAGAAAAATGATTGCGTACACAATAAGTACGTGAAAAACCAAAAGTTTCTTTCCTGCAGAATTTCTTAGTATTTCATGTAATGTGTTGCAAATCTAGAGAAGAATAAGTCATCAGGCATTTCTTGAGCTCCTGTAACTACAGAATACTTTTTTTTCTGGCCAACATCAATTTGGGAAGTGCTGATACATGTTTATCCCTTTTGCCAATTTGCTAAATACCTGTGTAGTGCAAATCCACCTATCTCTAAGTGACTGTCTCACATCACAGCATGTAATTCTGAAGCTTACCATTTGCTAATGCCATGGGCAAATCTCTTAACTTTCTTGAATCTCTGATTCCCAGTCCATGAAATATGCTTGAAAATTCGGGTGAAATTCGTGATTATAGTGTGTCTATATCCAATGTTATAGAATTTTAATTTTTGACTTAAATTTCAGCAATAATGAGATAAAGTCCTTGTATTACTAAATATTTTCAGGGCCTCAGGGACCAAAAGAACTTTCTTGATGCTATGATGCATCTCTCCAAAAGCCTTAAAAAGTTATTTAGTTATACAAAGTAATTGCACCGGGTTCCCTTTATAAAATTATTTTGTGAATCTTAATCTTTGATAAATGGGCATTTAAGGTTAATTTGTCTAGTTTGTTACAGTTTTTGCACATTTAACATGGTATTGCGGAAAAAGAGTTCTGGACAAAATAAAAGGACTAGCTTTTGCTTGTGAGTGGTTTGTGACCCTGAGATGGTTATTTAGCCTCTCTGACCTCTATTTTCCTTCTTTCTAAAACAGGAGAATGGATCAAATAATCTTTTGGGTCCTGCCCTGACCTAAAATTCAGTGATTGATATACTTCTCATTTACTATCTTTCCTGTTCCTCAAGTCAGGAGTGCTTATCAACATTGGCTTTATGCAATTAGTTATTAGGGTTTGAACTTGGGTTATTTCCTTCTCAATAATATAAGATATATCAGTGGAAGATATGGGCTTTCAGTTCTGGAATGGATAAGCACGGGAATAAAAGATACAGCATGGGAAATACAGTCAATGGGATTGTAATAGGTGTCATATGGTGACAAGTGTGGTGAGAATAGCATAATGTATAGAGAGATATTGAATCACTGTGTTGTACTCCTAAAACTAATGTAACATTGTGTGTCAGGTATAGTCAGATAAAAGAATTTTTAAAAACATATAAGATATATATAAGAGAAATTACTCTATGAATTTTTTGAAGAAATTTATAGGATATTATGCTGCTTTTGTGAACTTCTCAGATCTACGTTCCATGCTTTGTGCTCTGGTAATTCTAGATTAGCTTTCCTAGGTGAGCTTTGATTTTTACAAAGTTTTCTAACTTATCTTTTCACTTTCCCATTTCTTAAGGCCATTTCTTTCAGTAAAAAACTAAAAATTAATAAAATGTCCATTTTAATATTTCACACTGCCTCCCTTCCCTTTTCCCTCACTTCCCATTTCCAGATTCGATGTTTTCTTTTTTCCTACATGGTCTTTTTAATGTACAAATCTTTTATTTGGAAACTTGTTATATATATACTTTCTTGCATCCTTTCCTCATTGGAATATAAACCCCACTGTTTTTTTTAAATCTATTTCATTCATTTTTGTATTCTAAGCAACTAGAAACAGTGCCTGACACGTAATAGGCACTTGGTAAAAATTTGTGGATTGATTAATTCATATGGATTATTTAAATGTTTGCTTTTTCTAAGTTTTAACTCTTGTTTTATTCTAAACAAAGATAGTTAACATTCCCGTATTTTTTCACATTGGTATTGTAAATTTTACATCATAAATAATTTTATAATCTTGCTTTTCTTATATCTTCAAATATTTATAGTTATTTCATGCAGTATTATAAAATTCTAATAATAATCTCAAGGTTCATTTAAATGATATATGAATGTATGCTATAGTAAAGGGAGTGGAAAAATTGACGAAAATTCAAGCAAGCAATAAGAAAAACCACCGCTAGAAAAACTGTCGTCTTAGGTATTCATTTGATGTTTTAATTTACTTCATTAGTTTGGATTTCTCAGAGCTGTTGTTAAGTGAATTCATTTCTTTCTTTGAAAACAGGTAGACAAAATTACAGAGTTTAGGAAGGTTAGATATATTAAAAATTGAAGAGTAAGGACAATTTGCATGTGTTTATGATTGTCTGATTGCCTTAAATGACTGCTCATGGTCAAACATCTGCACTTTTCCCCCTCCTTTGGACAGTGGGTAAATCAGTCTCAACAAATATTGGGTAAGAATGACATAAACAGTATGATGTCTGTGTTTGCATGTGCTGTCTAGTGCCAGGTTAGCTGACTAGAGTGTATGTTAGGGTTGTAGCCTGCTATTCACTCTAATTCCAGTTAGGAGAAATTCCTGGGTATTATAGTAATACCTACCCTATAAAAGTATAATCAAATAAGTGGTTTGAAGGGAAAAAGGAAACTTTCTTTTGGGGACAGAAAGTCACCCAGGGCCTTCTTACACCAAGCAGTAGTCACACAGTGTCCATTCCAAAGTAACGTCAATTACCTGAGTTAGAAAAACGTCCAAAAACCCAGAAGTAATTAAAAAAAAAAAAATAACTAGCTCCCAAGACCACAGCAATTACTTAACCACAGCATCCAGAATAATTTAACCACATTAGAGTTTGTAGCCAGTGGTAAGTACTGAAAGCAACTCAGCATCCAAGAAGACGCACAGGGCTGTTAAGAAATGTCTCTTTGTCCTTTTCTTTTATATTTGATTCTGGATACTTAATGAGCTGATCTGCTTATGGGTCTCATGTTCTCCGGCACTGGCCAGCGGTCTCTCTGTCACAGATTTTCACCAAAAATTACCTCCTCGATTTCTTTTTCACAATCTCTTCCCCACCACCCTGTGCCAGCTTTATTGAGGCATAATTGACAAGTAAAGTTGTAAGATATTTAAAATGCACAGTATGATGACTTGATACAGATATACATTGTGAAAGGATCTTTTTAATTAAACAGTCCCTTTAATTAAAATGTATTCAGTTGTACCACTCTGTTCTTAATGAGGGCTTGAAAATTTGAACATAAATATTTTAGATCCAAAAGTGGATCTCATTAAATATACTGAAAAAGAATAATATGTCTTAAATACGAAGACTACTTAGCATTTTGGGGTTTGTTGTTGTTGTTGTTGTTTTCCAGTTTCTTTAGGAGGCAGTGGAACGTTGCTTGGGAACTATTTCCACATTCAGGCCAAGGAATAAGTTGTAGCCTTATTGCCCTTCCTCCAGTTGGCTTTATTCTTTTAATTCGTTCTGTGCTACCTATTTAAAAAATCTATTTCTTCTTTCTTCATATCATGATTTTTATCCAATTTACTCAGTTTAGTAAGATGTCATTTTCTTACAAAATAGAACATAATTTTTAATAATTCTTAAAGAAATAAGTTATGATAGAAGGGTTACAGCTACTTTCGTACACCAAAATCAAATATCTGAAAAGGCACCTTTATAATGAATCTAATCTTTCATTGTTGAGGAAGTGAGGCATCCAGAAAAGTTACTTGCCCAAGGCTACAGTACTCCTTAGTGTCAGAGTGTCAACTAGAACCAGGCCGTCAGACTCCTGGACTGATTTCTTTTCATTGTAACTGACTTCCTCTTCTTTGCAGCTGATGGCCAGGATGGAGTGGGACTTCTGCAATTACTGTAATCTTCTTAGTTTGATAATGGACGCTGAACTATGTTTTTCTGGGCTCACATCTCTGGCCCCTTATTCAGTAGATGCTGTTCATTTTCTTGCATGTAGGCAAGGACTACAGTGAGATTTAGCTGGGGAACTGTGCCTCATCCCCTGTCATGAACTCTGTCCTCAGCTTCATGAATGGAAAAGCATTATCTCCAAATGAAGGGATAGATTCCCCATGTGCTATTTATTTCTCTATTTTGGGACCCAAGAACTGAAATAATTAGGGTAATTGAAAGTAAATATTCAAGTTTTATTCATTATTCATTCATTCGCTTAAAAAAAAGGAACTTCTGGCTTGTCTTTTTTTTTTTTTTTGTAAGAAACGTGTCATGACCTTTTAGTATTAATTAAGCTGATTTATTTGGTAGCGAACAACTTGGAGAACCTCTTAGTCCTAGGCAAATTGCAAGTGTTTGTGGTGCTTATAATACATATTTTGGGACACCTGGGTGGCTGCCTTTGGCTCAGGTCATGATCCCGGGGTCCTGTGATCGAGCCCCAGGTCAGGCTCTCTGCTCAGCAAGGAGCCTGCTTCTCCCTCTCCCTCTGCCTGCTGCTCCCCCTGCTTGTGATCTCTCTCTCCCCCGCCCTGTCAAATAAATAAATAAAATCTTTAAAAAAATACATATATTTTTAATCAAGACAAAAAAGTTTTCCCATGTCAATAAATAATAATTATTTTAAAAATACCTTTTGTTTTATTTTTACCTTCTTTGAAATGCTTGTTTATATCTATCTATCTATCTATCTTAAAAAGAGAGAAGTATTTCATACGGTATGTGCTTGCTCAAAAAGTTTTTTTTTCTTGTTTAAAACCATTAAAAGAATTTGGGGTTCATTGCCTTTCACGGTTGGGGGTAAGTAGGTATAAGGACTATGGGTCTATGAGGACATAATCAGATATATACATTTATGTAGGATTTGGAATTAAGCTAAAGATTTTAGTAACTGAATAATTTTTTAGAATTTACAGAGACAGTGGAAGCATATACTTGGGAAGCATCTTGGCATGAATTAGTAACAAAATGTCAAGTAGGGGCTCAACCTAGAGTAAGATAACAAATATCTGGCATCTTTCTTCCCTCCTTTTTTTGTTTTTTAAAATTAAAATTAAAATTAAAATTATTTTTAAAATTAATGTCAAAAACTACTGACCTAGAGCATATTTTTTAAAAACACATAGTGACTATAGTAATAGTCAATGTATAGTTTTAAAAATGTATTTTCTGTGTTTTGGAAGTGTCTCTGCAACTAGTTCTTCTATTTTATCTTACATGCTTTCTATTAGTAGGGTTTTTTTTCTCTAATAGATGTCTGTTTGAAGGATAGCCCCCAACCGTAGACTGTGTTGGGCATATACGTAACAAAAATACTGACAGGCTGAGTGTTAAGTTCTGCTTCCTTTTGGAACAATATCCCATGGTTTTGTTCAGCATACACCCTCCTGTATCTGAGTATAAATGTACATAATAAGGAGTGCAACTTTACCTCATAAATAATTTGCTTATTTCATACTTTCATTATGCACTCAAATGAGGGAATTGAAGAGCTAGCTGTGTGAGCTAGTGCTCACTGAAGCATCTGATCCTGGAATTGAATCAAACCAATCTTGTTTGGGTGAGAAAGTAGGCTGTAGGTTGACTCTGCCACTATCATTATTAGGTAGAGTCCAGCAGGATTGCTTTGGACTTAAACTGCTTGCTATGACCATGGTTCTCAAAGTTCTATCCTTCCTAAAATGGAGGCTCGTGTGTTATAGCAGTGAAGTTACTGCAGGAGACCAGGGCAGGGATAGCCTTTTTAGGACAGTTTCCTGAAAGACGTTTAGTGGAGGCTGGTCTAGAGTACTGGTGTTATTAGAGGCATCTAGGCAGTATATGAAGGAATGGAGTATCAGGCTCTAGTTGTTGGAATCAGACCCAGGACAAGTCAGTCAAGGCATCAGGAAATAGTAAGGTAGGTCTTTAATGGAAAAAAAAAAAAAAAATCAAAAGATTTTTATAAGTGTCAGTTACTTGGATTTTGTCCTTAAATGACTTTAAAATATTATATACATTACAGAGCAAAAAGGAAGTGGCTTTGGCTAGGTATGGTGGTTTTCATTTCTGTTTTCCAAAAATCGCTAGGACAATGTCTAGCTTTCTGTGTGTGGGGAAAAAATTGGCAGAAATAATGTGAGAAAAACTGTGAAATTAAAGCTGAGGTACTAACAACCTTGAAAATTAAAATAGAGTGCTCATCAAATCCCATCCTTAGTTTTGGACACTTGACATGTTTTAGGTAGCTTACATGTTTATGCTAATGATGATTTCAAGTAGAAAAATTTTTAACTTTTTATGAGGTAAAATTTGATAATTATTTGTACATTTTATGTACATTAATACAAGGAGTATTTTTAAAGTGTTCTTTTTATTAGAGATGTGAATTGAATTTGTTGTTTATCTTTGAGTCAGTAATTTCACTTAGGTAACTTTACTTTTTCTCTAGTGAGATATTAAATAATTTAAATAATGGAAGGGAAACTTTGTTCAGCATTTCAAAGAATTAATTACTGAATATATATCAATGAAAACGAGATTTTTGCCACTGTGGAGCTTACTTTCTAATATGGGCTTTTTACTTCCTTTCCGTTTTTGTTGATTTATTTGTTTGTCCTTGTACCAGTTACACACTCTCTTAATTCTGTAGCTTTATAATGAGTCTGGTAGGACATATCCTTCCACTTCAAAAGTGTCTTGACTATTCTTGGCTCTTGGCTCTTTCATAAAAAGTTTAGAATCGATTTATATTTCTTTTTAATTGCATTTTCTGCCTTTGCATTTTGAACAAAGTTCACTAGCTTTATTGAGATATAATTGACATATAATATTGAGTAAGTTTGAGGGACACAACATGTTGATTTGATATGCAAATAATTACAAAATGGTTACGTAGCTTTAGCTAACACCTTCATTACGTCACATAATAACCATTGCTTTTTTGCGGTGAGAACATTTAAAAATTACTCTCTTAGCAACTTTTGAGTGTAAAATATAATATTATTATTAACTATAATCACCATGGCGTATGTTACGTCCTTAGAACTTATTCATCTTATAACTAGAAGTTTGTACCCATTAAGCAACATCTCCCCATTTCCCTCACCCTTGACTCCTATAAACACCACTCTGCTGTCTGTTTTAATGAGTTCATTCTGCCTTTGTGTTGGTGATGATATTTGTGAATTGATCTTGTATTTGAAAAACATACTAATAACTTCCTTTATTAAACCAAATAGTTTGTTTTCCAATTATTTTTTATTTTCTGTGTAGATACCCAGATTATATGTAAATAATGTATATTTACATTATATGTAAATAAGTGGTTTAGTTTATTCTTTTTTAAATCTTTATGTAGTTTAAAAGTTTTCTTCTCTTAATGTTCTGGCTACAGTCTTAAATACTGTAAGTTCCCCTCAACTCCCCAATCCAAAAGTAGAGTGTTCCTTTGAAACCTTTCTAAGCCAAAATGGTGTAAAGTAAGACATAATTACCATTAACTTATATGGAAAACTTTTTAAGTTTTCCCAGACCTGAAAAATAACCTCACTTTGGCTTTTCTAATACCTTTGAATACATCTTACTAATGAATATACAAAATAAGTCCAGATAAAGAACATATGCTCATAGACACAGTTCCGAGCTATGGTAGCCTGATGCTGAGATGCTGAGTGTAGTCTCTGGGAAAGGAACTTCATGGTGTAACTCTCACTGTTTGGGGTGTGCCCTGCATTTATAATAGTCTGTTGTAAACCAGATGCTGAACATGAATTTTACTTTGTCATAAACTCAAATTTCCTCTTTGGATTTCTCTAAATTAGCAACAATAGGTACTAATATAGATCTTTTGTATAAGCAAAATGGTGTATTGTAAACCTTTGAGAAGCATGTGATACCTGTATGAAAGTAGGGTAGTAGGAGTCCTTATACTGGTATTAATTTCAAAGAGTATGAATGTGTCTGAGTATATTGTTTCCTATATGGTTTTTGGTAGATTGTCTTAATCAGATGAAAAAAAATGCCTTTAGTCCAAGTTTGCTAAAATTTTTATCATGAATAGTTGTTGAGTGATTTTCCTGTATCTGTTGAGATGATCAGATAATTTTTTTCTTCTCATATTTAAGTAGTTAATTATTATCATTAGTAGATATGTGTTCCACTCTTGTTTTCCTGGGCATATTTTCCTGTTCGCAGAGAAACAGAACCAGTAGGGTACGTACATGTGTGTTTGTATATAAGTGTGTGAAAGTGATTTATTAGAATGAATTTGCTGTACACTTATGGCAGCTAGAAGTCCTAAGATCTGTAGTCACCAAGCTGGAGACACAGGAGTGCCAATGGTATTTCCAGTCCAAGTCCAAAGAGCTGAGGAGCAGGAGAGCTGATGATGTAAGTTACAATCTGAATCCAGAGGCATGAAATCCAGGAAAACAAGTGGTATAAATTTTAGTGTCACTAGAAAGCCGGAGAATTCCAAGACTCCAGTCTAGGGTGGTGACATAGGAGCCTCTTGAACTTACCTCCTTCCATGAACACTCCAAATCTGCAACTATACACAGAAAAATTCCCATTGAACAAAATTCAGAAACCAGTTGAGCAACTCCCGTGTGCCAAGCAAATGAAATTTTTTTAAAAACCTATTTTAAAAAGGAAGGAATGAGACATACTCACTATAAACCCCGTCTTGGCGCTGTGACGCATAATTAGGTAGGAATTCAGAACTAGCTTGTCCCTGAGGAGCAAAAGATTTGGATCCAATATCCAGTGCCCCAAGTTTTAATACTTCCACCTGAGGGATGGGCTCCCATAGCAACTAACTCTGAAAGCCAGTAGGGTTTTGTCCACAAGATGATAGCAAAAAAGGAACAGTTCATAACTGGGTTGCCAGGACTCCCAAGGACTCACCTTGGCTCTTCCTCCAGGGCTCAGCTCAGTGGCAGCAGACAGAAAGGCCTGTCTCTCAGCCTTTCCCAGAAAGTTGTCTATTTGCATTCTTCTGGGGGGAGGTTTCCATTTTTTTTTAAATTTAAATTCAGTTAATTAACAGTGTATTACTATTTGCAGAGGTAGAGTTCAGTGATTCATCAGTTGCATATAACACCCAGTGCTCATTCCATCATGTGCCCTCCTTAATGCCTGTCACCCAGTTACCCCATCCCCCACCCACCCCTCCTCCAGCAACCCTCAGTTTGTTTCCTGTGATTAAGAGTCTCTTATGGTTTTCTCCCTCTCTGATTTGGCCTCGTTTTATTTTTCCTGGGTTTGTTTCTTTTAGGAACCAGAATCATGCTGTATGTATTGTCCTTTGATGTGCTTGTTGGGAATGTTCTCAGCCTAACATACTCCTTTTCTCCATTATGTATTCCACAGGATTAGTGTCACTGGGTTGCTTCATTCTGCTATTATAATTATGCCCATTTTTGTGCACAAACAAGCTCAAGGGGTGGAATTTGAGGGAAAGAGTGTCAGTTTGAGTCCTCATCAATCTGAGGTGAAGGCATGTTGACTTGGCATTGAGCAGGTAGCAGGCCATGCATGCTCACTAGGGCAGGAGGGTGGCTGGACTGTGAATTTGGGACCCATAGGCCGATGGCATGTGTGACAGGGGCATGGCTAGTTTGCTTTTAACTTTTGTTTTTCTGGGAACCTCTATCTCTCCTTCTGTTCTGAATGAAAGCCTTGCTGGATAGAGTATTCTTAGCTGTAGATTTTTTCCATTTAGCCCTTGGAATTTATCATGCTTCTCCCTTCTAGCTTGCAAAGTTTTTGCTGAAAAACATGCTGATAACCTTATGGGGTTTCCCTTGTATGTCACTTCTTTCCTTTGTCTTGCTGCTTTTAAAATTCTTCCTTTATCACTACTTTCCGCCATCTTATTTACCTTGTGTCTTGATGAAGACCTCTTTGGATTGGTTTTTTTTTTGTATGTCCTCTAGATGACAGTCACAAAAGCTGGATGACTAGATATGTGCTTATGTTCCTTTCATGGAGATACTGGTAAACCACAGTGGGGCAGAGGGAATACTGCAGGCATGTGCTAAATGAGAAGCCTGATCTTCAGGCTGCAGGTTTTGTTCCCCATTTTTATTGAGAAATAATTGACATATAGCACTGTATAAGTTTAAGGTTGTTTTTACATGTATTGTGAAATAATTACCACAATAGGGACTGCCATCTAAAGTACATGCTGGCTGTGATGGCCACTGGGGCTTGCATTTCTGGGTCCCCAAAAATAAAGTTTTTAACTGACTTTTTCCCCCAGGGGTCAGCATAGAGATAGCAGTTAGAAATGCCCATTTCTCATCTTTCCTGGAAAGAGGCCTTATTTGCATGTCTTAAAAACTACTGATTAAGGGTCAGGCTTCTAATTTAGTACATATCTAGGGGCTGGTTGTGAACCTCCCCACAGACTGGGGAGCCCTCTGCATGCTCCCTCTGGCCAGATCTAATTCAAGAGTAGCAACCTGCAAAGAGCTCTTGCATACATTTGGTGACTTGGATTTTGTGGCTGTTGCCTAAGGGAGACATCTCTTGATCTGGCAGTGGTGGCCAACAAATCTTGAGTTACCATTTCCATGGGACCTTAGCAAGCAAGGAAATACTTCTCAACCAGCTATCACCCCAGGGCTCAACACAGAGGAAACAGAGAGAAACAAGCATCTACTAGTCATTTCCTATGGGAAGCCTGTTTGAATACTTTAAAATATATGGCCTCTGGGTCCAGCTTCCAATCAGCCTAAAGCAGTGTGCTGACTGAGATCTTCTTCTATGGGACACTGATAGTTCTTGGCCTACCTAAGTGACTAGGAGTCTCTAAGAATGAAGAAGGTTATATTTAGAGGGACAGCCAAGAACTAGGGCTGAATAATAAGGTTCATCCCCTACAGAAGACTATTCTGTCCAGACTGGGAGAGGTGGCTATTTTATCGAATGCATAGAAATCAAAACAGAGAATGAAGGGAAATTGAGAAAGAGAAATGTTTTAACCAAAATTATAAGATAAAACCCAAGAATCTGAGATAAGTGATTTACCTGATAAAGAATTCAAAATAATGGTCATAAAGGTGCTTACTGAAATCAAGGGACAATGCATTAATAAAGTGAGAATTTTAACAAAGAGATAGAAAATATTAAAAAATACAAAGAGATCATAGAGTTAAAGAATATAATAACTGAACTGAAAATTTCAATAGAGGGTTTAATAGCAGACTAGATGAACCCTAAGAAAAGATCAGTGAACTTGAAGACAGAGCAGTGGAATTCATCTAATCAAAAAGAAAATAGAATAAAAAAGAGTAAAGATACTTTAACTGAAGATGCCATCAATCAGGCCAGTATTTGTATTCTAAGGGTACCAGAGGAAAAAGAGAGAGAGAAAGGGGGTAAAAAGCTTATTTGAAGAAACAATGGCTGAAAAATTTCATAACCAAGGGAAAGAAACAGA